>NC_090936.1:939364817-939989817 GCF_040938575.1 Ambystoma mexicanum
TGCTCTCCTAGGTTGAATTTTAGGCTATAGACATTGTATCCCCACAGCCAATAGCAATGAGGGTGAGGTGTGACACATGATTCCTGCTAATATAACTCCAAAGACAATGCTGGCTTAGATGTTCCTCCTGCCTTTCACAGGCTTATCCCTAATATAACGCTTGTGTGCGTATACTACTAATTGTTCAACTCCTCAGTAGTCCCCTTTCACCATGCATCATGTATAACACTACATACCATGCAAATGGTGTCACGAGAACTTGTGAAAGCTGGAGTGAATTCAGAAACAGTGAAAGGGGACCATCGGGGGGTCCCAACTGTTTGCAGAAGACACATCCAAGGGTGAGATCATCGCCAACACTGTTAAATCACATCAGTAATATCAGTAATTATGTCTCCAGAAGCCCTACTAGTGATGTGTGTTGTGTTACCCAATAATAAGTATTTTTTTTTTTTTATTTGAACTTTACTCGGTGAAAACCAAGTTTTGTCAAAAATCGACAGTAGTATGTGGTGCAAATGTCCCTTGATAGCAATGGAAATGCGGTGTTGCTGCTTTGCCTCCCCCACCTAGCAAGGTCACATTGAACAGGGCTCCTCCACTGGTCACAAGCCTGCTACTGTGGCAGACCACCTTTGAGGTCTTGCTGTCTAATTTGGTCGAACACCAGGTCGATGAGTTTAGCTAAGGCTTGCGACCACTTGTTGTTTTCACCGGAAATCAGTCTATTCCACAGATCGTCTGTTTGGAATATCCATAGATTGTCGTCAAGCGCAGGGAGGTACAGATTTCTAGATTCCTTCGTGTTCACGCATTCCATCACCAAATGTTTCAGTGTTTCCGTGGAATCGTTCTTTTTACATAATCTACAATGTTTATCCCCTCCGCCTCCTCTAATGGCTATGATCTCTCTGGTGGGCAGCAGGTTGAGCCTTGCTCTCATAATCACCATTCTCAGTCCTTTTTCGGGGAACTTGGCGCAGTACTGTAATGGTTTTTTTGCCTTGTTGAAAGTAGGCGGAAGGTGGTTTAGCAGTTTGTTCCCGGTAGCATTTTCTATGGTCGTGATCAAATCCAGGTCTTCTATTTTTTTTTAAATTCTATCGGGGTTTTCTTTTAGCTCTTTATCTGAGCATTCAATTTTTGCCAGATCGTCCCTTCTCCTTTTGGCCCAGTTTTTCAAGGCCGTGCACTTCCCAGTTTCGATTTCTTCACGTATGGATGCCACAATGGGTAGCGCGTCGGCCATGATGATGTTTCTATATAGGCGCATCGCACTTTGGTCAACCATGGAAGCCAAGGAAAGCAGCCCTAGTTCTCTCCTGATTGCCGGCATGGAGGTGGATTTTGGGAGCCCTAGTACTGCTTTCCACACATGTCCTTCCAGCTTGGCCCACGTATTCCGTGGGAGGTGTAACGAGGTCTCTGCTCCGTAGATTAGCGTCGGCACCACCTTGGCTTTATAGAAAGTTATCGCCGGAAGCAGGGAGAATTTGCCAAATTTGCGGTCAATCGCTCTGGTTTGGGCTGTGAGACGTTTGACTTTCTCCCATAGTTGGCTTTGTAAGCTCTTTTCCGTTTTTGAGCTGTCCAAGTTGATCCCCAGGTATTTGTAAAACTTTACAATTTCAATTTTGTTTTTTTCAAGGTATATGTTTAACTTGGCTGTTCCTTTGTTGATCACTTTCTCCATTACCATGATTTTCGTCTTTGTCTTATTAATCGCCAAGTGGTTTTTCTCAATATACTTTTCGAGGTTATGTAATTTTCTTTGCAATCCCACTTTGGTCAGGTCGATGAGAATAACGTCATCTGCGTACATTAGGCGAGGGATCTCCATTTTCCCTATCTTCGGGGGAAAGGCACGAATTTTCGCTTCAGCTTCTTGATAGTCTCCTAAGAAGGCTATGAACAAAGCAGGGGCGAGTGGACATCCCTGTTTGACACCTCGTCTCACCAGAATTTCCCCTGAGAGGGCGCCTTGATGGTTCAGTTTTACTCGCATTTTTGTGTCTGTATTTAATGCCATCATGGGTTCCAAGATGTTTGCTGGACACTTCCAGCCTTGAAGCTTTGACCATAGAGTGGGCCTATCGACCATGTCAAAGGCCTTTGAGAGATCAACAAAAGTCAAGTAGACCTTCGGTGCTCGTTCTTTAATTCTGGCTTTGAGAATGTTTAACACCATTAGATTGATGGTAGTTGAACCCTTTTTTCGAAATCCTGATTGGAGTGGGTCCTTAGCCGGACTTTTTTTCTCCCAGTCCCGAAAGTGGTCCAAGAGACGGGAGGCATATAATTTGCCCAGGATATCCAACAACGCTATTGGCCTATAGCTTGCTGGTTCTTGCCTTGGGCCCTTCTTGTAGATTGGAACGATCACAGCCCTTAGCCAAGATTCTGGCAACATCTTTGTTCTGGCACATTGGGCAAATATTTTACTGATCCAATCGGCCCATTCCACAGGAGATGATTTAAGGTCTGCGTTGGTTAACACATCCGGTCCAGGAGCTCTCGATGTTTTCAGCTTCCGTATTGCGATTTCAATATCTTCAGTATTGGACAGGTCTACCCATGGTATTTCATGGTCAGATGTCATTTCTTCCATGCTACCTGGGAGTCCCTCAAATTCGGCCGTGAAATATTGGACCCACCTTTCTTCAGCTACCGCATTTGCAGTGATAGTCCTTTGGTCAGCATTCTTATCCTTTATAAGGGTCCAAAATTCACTAGCTTTTTTTGCGGATAGTTTAGACATCTTCTCCTCTGCGTCTCTTTGGTATTGCATGGCTCTCTGCTGTCTGAGCCAATTTTTGTATTTTTGTTGTTCTAGACCCCAGCTCTTCCAATCTTCTATTGTGTTGGATTTCTTTGCTATTCTTAGCAATCTGCGGACCACTTTTCTTTTAATCACCAGATCCTTATCATACTGGTGGGCCGTGAAGATTCTTTCATTTATCTTCCTTGAACCCTTGACTTGGTAGGCCAATAACAGGGGCAAGTAATTTGGTCATTGATTGGTGTCCCACTTGGGGTCGCAGCCCCCTTTCAGGTCCCAAGCTCGTCTAATTTTTTCAATGTCTTGTTCCTTCAGACGAAGTCGGGTTTGTTGTGGATTGACCTCGGTCGCCCAGTCGTAGATGTTTGGTTGTTTCTTAGACGTCTGCCATGAGCATTTCAATAGGTTGTGATCACTATTGGCAGTTTGTTGGACCATAAAACTTGTCAAATCCCTGATGAGCCCGTTGGACACAAAAATGTGATCTAAGGTTGCTTTAGAATCATTACGTTCCCACGTTGGAAGATTCGTTTGATTGGGGAACAGTGTGGCCACGTTTTGGATGCTTCTCGAGCTCAAGATGTTATTCCAGGCCTTTCCTCTCTTTACGGTAGGGTCGGCTAATCCCCGGGATTCAGTGGGGCATTTGATGTTTGCCATGGGTTCAATGCATTTGGCATTGAAATCCCCGCAGATAATCAGTTCAATTTTCTCAAATTCTTCATAAAGCTGGTCAATCAGAGCACTCATGTTGTCACAGAAGACTTTCGTGGATATGCGCTGTGGATTCCAATAACAATTAGCAATAGCCACCGTTTTTTGCAAAGTATTTACAGACTTTGGATTTTTTTCCTCCTGTGTGGTTAGGATTACGAGTGTTTCATATGATTGTTTCCACAGCGTTGGTTCCGTTAGGCCTGAGCCTGATTTTATCGCTATGAGCAGACCAGATGATGGTCTTCCCATCGGGCCTTTTACTGCCGGTGCGATCACCAAGGAAAACCCATCTAGGGCTGGTTGTTTCATCAGCCAGGTTTCCTGCAGGCATAAGATGTCAAACTGGCTTAGGTCAACGTCTCCTGGTGTCGTGAGATGCATATGGCCTCTCGTATTCCAGGATCCGAGAGAGATAGTTTCCTTGCAGGGGTGTTCGCTTATTCTCTCCTTGCAGTTGTCATCGGTGCAAACCGCCCCCGGTCGTTGCTATTTAGCCTGGTTTTTCTTCCAGGTCGTGGTTAGCCATTTCCATATAATTATGAATTAGTGAACTGGTGTTACATATGCAGTGTACAATAATCAATACATTTTTCTGCCCCTCTTGCGCTATAAAGGATAGTGTAGGGTAAAACAAATGTGTTTACAATATTGTAAGGGTATTCATTAATTCATTTTGTCATTTGTTATAAGTACCTTTCACCATAATTATGGTCCCAACGATTGAACGCCTTCGGAGGGACCGGAGTAAAAAAATGTGGGACCATTGAGGTGCTATTATGCATGTGTGCATTTCAGCCATTAAACTTATGCAAGGGTGGTCAAGACCCTGGGAGTCACCCATCTCTAAATAGACAGTGTCTGGGAGCATCGGAGGAATACTATGGACAAAAGGGGACAGATTGTGTTTAAGGCAATAGTTATGTGGGAAGGTGATGTGCAATATTGTTTGTGTTATATGTGTGTGTACAAGGTGTGTGGAGCGAAGCCGTGCCTTCCACTAAGTTGCAAAGGTGTGGTGTGCGAGGGGAGAAAATGGATTAGCTGTACAAACAACAATGACTAATCCCTTGGTTCAATCTATGTAAAAGGAGTATTTCTGCATTTCCCAGGTGATTTAAGTGCTTGATGAATGCATGATACTGGCCCTCTGAGAGTTTCTTAGAGAGAGAGAGAGTTTGCCATCCCTAGTTCCTCTAGTGCGAGAACAAGGACCCAGTTTCATGAATACATGCAGCTGCCTGGCCCACCATCTTGTGCTTTAGAGTTACCTGTCATGTCAACCATGACGGAGGGAGTCCAAGGTGCATGGTTTTCTTCCTACATCACGATCAGCGTGATTTTCTCATGGTGCATTTTAAGTGTATGGCCAGAAACATGAGTGGGCTCCTAGTACTTTGAAAAGACAATCAGAAACATCCTGATGATACAAGAGCATGTAAAACATTGAATTCGCAAAAGCAAACTTCTAGTTCTAGTGGCAGACACATATCATGACAGCACTAAGTACCTCTGCCTGCACCACAGAAACGAACCATGAGCAGGAGAAAGATATGCAGAATACAAAACTGGTGGACTAGCCAACTAACATTTCCCAGTGGGGCTATGCACCATGGACACTTTTGTGTGTGTACCCTGTTTTTTTGTTCTTCTTATCCTGTCTCCCACCTTCCATCTCTTTCCTCACACTCACATACCTTTGAAGTAAAGAATTTGTTAGAAAGCTTACAGGGTGTTATTCCTAGCTCCTAACAAACGTTAAATGTCTGTTTTTCTATACATGTAACTACTTTTTCGTTGCTTTATAGGTAAAAATGTGCTTTAAAAGTCAGTATTTTTACCAATTGTTTTCACATTTGTATTTGTGGTATAACTTTTCCAAGCCCTACTTAGAGGGGTTGGGCTTGCTTGCAGGTGGTGATATGGGTCCACTTTGAAAAACATTTCCAGGGCTAGGGCACGAGTAGAACACTTTATAGTGAATATTAGAGTTGTATACAATAGAAAACAATGCAGCTCAAATATCCACCAAGTTGCAACAACACGTATCCCGGGTGCCTTTTTAATTGCAAACCATTTGCTAACCCCAGATAAATAGACTGCTGAGAAATATCTTCCAAACCCAGAAGTAAAAATAAAGAGTAGACAAATGAGAGGCGTTGGTGAAAATACTGAAATGAGTCATCTGGGGAATATGCTTTGAAACCTGTAATGCATGTATATTTGTAAGTTGAGTGTATGCAGTGTAGCTTGATGTATACCCGTCTGCACGGTAAGTAGATTTAATCATTTAACGAGAGTTTAAGGATTTGTGTATCTGTAAAGCACAGGGATAGGGAACATTAAACACCTGCAATCCATTCGGTTTACTGCAAGGCAGCTCATGACAGAGTACTGTTTTTACATGTGGGCTTTAAAGTAGTATATTCATTATGTTTTACTGCCGTTCCATAAAAGGTTTTGAAGTTACAATCTAGGGCCCTGAGTGCACTATTAAATCTAAATTAGCTAATTTATTTACAAGAGTACAAAGTGGTCTCCTGTATTTGATCTTGCTCTCGCCTGGTTACATACACAGTCGCAGTATACATTCACCCAGCTGTCCCAAATGGTTCATGATACACGAGAAGTGTTTGTTATTTTCCTTTACATGCGTTTCATTTTGTGTTTTTCATGGCTTTTATTTTTCAGCGTTTGTGGCGTTTTTTTTCTGCTTAAATGTCAATGTGTGGACATACAGTTATTGATATATATATTTTCTGACTGGAAATTCCCTTACACTCATATAATAATCACCAGGATCGTGCCCTCCCAACTTCTAAAGCATGAACGATTTTTAAATGTGTATCCATGCACATAGGGCCACATTACATCTCTGGCGGTAGGCGTGCCGGTAAAATCGTATCCATTTTTTCCAGCACCCATGAATGGGCAAGAATCGGGTCATGACGAGTTAAGCGGACCCGGTACTTGCCCATTTTTGGGTGCCGGAATCAAGGGCCACCTCATCCCCATTCTGCCCCATAGGGCTGAATGGGGATGGGGACGTCGGACGTTCAGAGTTGTGCCGGTGCATCCGACGTGCTGTGCTCCTGTGTGCCGGTCAGCCCGCCAAGAAAAACCTGGCAGGCTGACAGGCAACCGCGACCACAACACATAGTATGGCGGTCTGGGAACTGCGGTACCGGTTTGCTTACCGGTACTATAGTTCCCGGAACGCCAGGGTCCTAATGAGGCCCAACGTATTTGCCCTTTTGAGTTGTTTATTGTTTAGTATATCGTGTTCGTGGGAGTTTAGCTATGGGATCCACCTTTGTACAGACGATTAACATCTGACTGAACAATGAGTAAACACACACATACTGTCTGCATTTCAGAGATAATGGGCCTCATTACACGGTAGGCGGTAACCATGGCGCTATTAGCACCATGGTTGCCGCCGGTACCGTACCGAGTCCGCCTTGGTGGATGGCGGAATTACCGCCCTACTCCAAGGTGAGCGGGGGCGGTAATTCCCCATTCACCAAGGCCCTTCCCCATTCCCATTTTTGCCCCCATAGGGCATAATGGGAATGGGGAAGGTGCTAATTACGGTACCGCAAATTGCGGTACCGTAATTAGCTCCGAGGTCCCTTTGCGGGTCCCGTCCTTAACGCCTGGAAAAACCAGGCGTTAAGGGAGGACCCGCAAAGGGACCTCGTAGTAAGGCGGTAAGGGTTTACCGGTACCGGTACCCTTACCGGTACCGGTAAACCCTTACCACACAACGTGTAATGAGGCCCAATGTGTTACTTAAGGTGTTACTTTAAAACTTTATTTATTTTTTACCCAGTTAGGGAGAGCAAATACTGGTTGTAGAGATTAGTAAGTAAGACTAGTGCAAACACAAATAACACAATTTATGTTTTCCGAAAAGGAAATGGAGGACCGGAGTGGCAAAAGCATCCCTGGATATTGTGAGCCCGATTAATAGAATTTTTTGAATGGCTCAAAGTGACTTTGCACTGCTGAAAAGTGACTGTGCACTGCTGACACAAACCCTGATTTATGGAACTATGCAAATTGTATTTTTGCAGGGCAAAGTCAGTGCAAAGTCATTTTGTACTGCAAAAATGACCATTTGCACTAATTTTGTACTGCAAAAATACACTTTGTACAGTTCAACGAATCAGTGTTTGTGTCAGCAGTGCAAAGTCAATTTTCAGCAGTGCAAAGTCACTTTGAACCGTGCACAAATTCCATGAATCAGGCCCTATTTATTGGTTCACCTCTGCCTCTGTGCCATCTTTCTTTCATGGTTCAATGAGGGCTGAGTTAGAATGGATAGGTAGGAGTCTCTGCACTGTATGTGCTTTACAGGTAATTTGCCAAGCCAGTCCTGCTAAAGTCACAGCAGGGTACAAAAAATGACTTTGTATGTGCTCATAATACACGTGGCAATGATACCAAAAACGATTAATGTGAAGCTTAGAATTCATCATAACCAGTGACCGTTGCTATGGGCTACTTCTATTGCATCATTTCAGCGTGTTTGTGCCTTTGCAGAAGGGAACCATCCATATGAAAACCGGTCTGGATCCTTTTTCCTTATGTCACCTCTGCAATAACACAAGAGATTCCAGCAATATTCTTAGTATAATCAGCAGACGATTCTTATTTTATTTGATTGAAGCATTAAAGTCAGACTCGATTCATTCCATGTAGGCATCATGTTGTTTTACCTGAGTGAGGCTCTATCTTGCCTGTGTTTCAAGTTTAGCTGAGCTAGATGCTTCCTGCAATATTGCACTTACATCAGTTACTACAGAGCTGCAGTCTGATTGCGCCCTCGCCGGGTACTAATTACCCTTATGCTGACCGAAAGAAGGCATGTGCTGGTGAATTTGCTGGGGTCCTGACAACTAAATACCAGTGTGTCTGTGGTCGAGATGGGTGGAATTCAATGTGGTCCAATGTTCACGTGAGCCATTGCTGTGTATTCAATTGTGTCTCTAGCTTCAACCACCCACCTTGCTTTTCTGTGGTCACTTCAGTGTTGCACTCCATTGTTTGCACTTGACCGTTTTGTACATTGGTTATTTGTTCATATGATGGTATGTCCTGGTCATGTATTGGTCCTCCCTTGAGTCTAAAAATGTGATTCTTTTTGACTGTAACAGAGCTAACATACAGGTGCTTGAAAATAAAAACATACTCACAGACAACCCATTAAATGTACATAATTTCCCAAAGCTCCTAGGGTACTTGGTTTAGTAGGTTATCTTATTTAAGGGCTTGATTTAGAAAGCGTTTTCCAATACGAGTTTTCCAATCGAAAAGTCCTTTTGTAAATCAGGCCCTGAGCCTTTTCTTTTCTCCAATTGCCACAGGGATATTTACAGCCTTCTGTGTGTAATGTGGCAGAGGCAGGGCAATTCATTTCAAATTATGTTGAGTATTCAGCAACATTTGTATGGTTATTCTGGCTCTTAGAGATGTGATTGTGAAAGGATGTGTGCCTCAGGAACACAATTCTCAAACGATTGAAAACTTGTGACTCAACCTTGACACCAATGTCATTGAGGGGTGGGCAAAAGGGATGCGTAATGGTATGAGAAAAAATAGACTGCAGTATTTCATGCATTAAAACATATTTTAAAAGGCAAAATCATTTGAACATGGTACTGCAGTTTTGCGACTGTATACGGTTTAACCAAGAAAGACACATTTGTGCTATTTTTATGGTGGTTTGCTTTTGGGTTTTGGCTCTAGTTGTTGCATCAGCTACAGTTCAGCAGCCAAAATCTATTGCATCATCATGAGTTTATTTTTGGGAAAGAATACGTTTACTCCTACAAACGTCAGACAACGACTAACAGATTCTTTGTGTTATCACACATCCTAGCATTTAACATGATGTATAATAGCCATTTTCATGTGTAGAACCAGCTACCAATTGGTTAATATCTATTGTTAAATTCTCTCCTTATCTAAATGCTTATCATATTATGATTACTTGGGAAAAGCGGCTATTTGAAGAGCATTGAAATGAATACAATGTTTTTGAGCAAGTGTATCTTTCAGGGACTTTACATCGCAGCAATATATCCTGCCAGGACACACGCCTGAAATAATGGACTGGTGCTAATTCGATATAATTAAATATTTGCAATGTTTGTTCTCTGTTTTCATATATAAAGTATATTTTGTTCTCATCTCTGTCTGGATTAAGATTTTATTTAATGAAATACATTGGGCCTCATTATAGGTTTGCTGGTCCAGTAACAACTGTACTGGTAAACTTGCCGGTACCGTTGTTACCGGACTGGCAAACTACGAGTTCTGCTCGCGGGTGCCTTTCCACCCACCAGGTCTGACTTGGCGGCCGTACCAGCAGCCGCCAGCAGAGCATGTCAGATGCACCTGCACCATTTTGAATGGTGCCGGTGCATCCGACCTCCCCATTCCCATTGAGCCCTATGAGCCCTATGGGGCTCAATGAAAATGGGGAGCATTTTTTTCTGGAGCCCGCGAATGGGCAATTCCCATGTCCGGCAGGCCGTAATGACCCGGTAATTGTCCATTTGTGGGCATCGGCAAAAAAATTATACCGGTGGCAGCAGTGCCTGTTATACCGGCACGGCTACCGCCTGTATTGTAATGAGCCCCATTATCTGAAAGCGGCAATGCAAAACCATCTTAAATAATCCAAAAGGAGTCCAAAACCACTAGAAATAGCCCCATGCAATTAATTGCACTTACCTACCGTCTTTCCCTTTGCGGTTTCCCTGTTTTCTCTATGTTACCCCTCTCAGTGCTCTTCAGACAGATACTATTTCATAGGACTAATGGAGCAGGTTGATAAGTTCTAACTGTATGTTTTGTATGTAGGTTTATGCTATTGTTAGAATGTGCCAGAAAAGACCCCAATTACCCAGAGGACTCCAAACCAATCCACACCGGACTCAAATATGGAGTAGACAAAATGCAAGACACAATCCAGCTTAACTATTATGCAAATAGAGCAAGAACAGCATTCAAGCATTAAAATATTGCGGCTCTCAGAGAATACATAGGAAACAATTGGTTAAATACTGTCATCACGAATGCCCTAACATAATCTTAATTGCAAAAACCTACGTGGGAATGGGGATTGGTTAGTGGTGGTGGCTACATATAGACTCTATAACTACAAAACATTTAATTAGGTTAAAGCAATCTGGTGCTCCACCTAGGACCACCCCTATATTGATAAAGGTAAACATGCCTAAATTGTAAAATAGGAGATTGGTTGGCATGCAACATCATGGGCTGCCTAACATTGGGGTTTTTAATTGGTTGGCTTCTTGCTAACCGACCTTGGCCATTTGACAGGCCATTAGGACATGAGCCAGAAAAGGGGTAGGGGCAGCGAGACCCATGGACTGTTCATTGAACATTAAAGAAGTCATCATCCCTTATCCCTAGGCCATGAGCCAAGGTGATATTTTTGTATTTGGCCGTGTGTGGCATCTCGTGCCTGTGTGTACATGTAGGGAGTACGGCATGTGTTCAATCTGTGGTTATTTCTAATGATTAGGCACTTTCTTTCACTTATGGATCATGTGTGGACTCCATGTGATGGAGTTGCCTGTTAGTAACAGTGCCGGTGATTCAGGCATTCATCTAATGGTAGGGTCCTGATCTACCGGCAGGTTACGGCTGCCGGTAGATCAGAGCCCTTACCGGCAGACTTGGAGTTGGCCAGTCTGGAAAGCTGCCGGTATACATTGTTACAAGCACTTTATTTCTGGACCGGCCATCTCATAATGAGGCCATACATTTTACTGTACCTGTCTGGGCTAAGGGCGGTTTGGTTGGCTCAACGAGTAGTAGTTCTCACCTGTGCAGTATTGGGCTTGGCGAGGGGCAGAATCTATTGATGGCATCTGTCTCTCAACATTCTCCCCACTGAACGAGTTCTGAACCAGACTCTTCCTTCTGCTCTCCTCCACATTGGGCTCTTTTGGTATCCATGGTACCAAATTGTACCCATCTTCAAGCTACCTCCATGTCCCACATGCTCATCTAAACTAAAGGTCATATAGCAGCACTCCCCATTTGAATCACAATATACCCAGTGCTCTCTATAATAGTAAGGGTCCTGAGGATATGTATATTTTGACCCTGGAGGTGTGATAGGGCTCTACGTTGCTTCGGCACGGGGAAGTCATCTATTTGTGTATGCACATGAACATCCAAGTGTATTACTATTTTCATCCCTACTGCCTTCTTAGCAGTCTTCTTGCACTGGCGTATTGCTATTTTTACAACACAAGGCTAATACTATAGTATTATAGTACCAGTGTGGTCACCAGTATTTGGAATGCATTAGCCAACCAGGAGGGTGTGCCTGAGAACAGGTAATTGAACCAGGCATCATCTGCAATGTTCTCCACTTCATCAATCATTTTTGTGTGCAGTCCTGTCAAGTGGCTAAGGCGTCTGTGAGGGTCCCATTTTCCTCATCATGAGCAGGTATGTACAATCAGCAAGAAGGTCCAATTTGCAGCGCACACATCCCCCTACATGGCCGTCATCAAATTGAGTACATTTCTGTTTTGAAAAGCCATGAGCTTTATTGCTCTCAGCTCTTACCTTGTGGCTTTAAAATCTTTTTTGGTTGTATTTATAGTTTGTAATAGCTCCCATCAGGTTATGTGTAACCATTTAGCATTCATATTGGTTTGCAACCTTGGAGTAAAGAAGGAAGTAAAGAAAATGTCTGTCCTACTAAACAATTTATGCTCATCTGGGATTTTGTCATATGCCTTTGCTATTTTTGTTGAATCATAGTTACCCCTTTTTGTGTGCTTAACTGTAAGGGACTTCTTGTGTATTATGTGTGAGTTCATCCTGGGGAAATCACCAATCTGCACCTCGCTTTGGGGGTACTGCTGAGGCTGGTGCACTATTACCACCAGGAAGCACAGGCCTCCCCAATTTGGGGGAAGTTGCATATAGGCTTTTGAAGCACAGGCCCAATAGTGGTCCATCAATACAGTTGTTCCTACTTTCATGTCTGGTACATCAAAAATATACCCACACTTTATGTTTGTTCCAACACGCACTATGCCATTATTTCTGAAGCACAGGGTGACATTGTCAACAATATTATGGGTACTGGTCCACTTTCATCTTCTACCCAGGTAAATAATTGTGCATATTTGGGCCATTCCTCAAGGCATACTTTATTCACATTTTGCACAACCTATTCAGGCTTCTCTAGGAGTGCTAGTGCTTTTCACCCTATTAATCTATCTCCCCATCTTACTGCCTTATGTATCCCTTTATTTTTAACTGCCCACTGTTCCAACACACAGGTGTCTCTTTTCCTTGTGCATCCCTCCCCCATTCAAGTCTACTGGCAGGTATTTCACTACTTTGTGTTTTGTATTAGCATTTATCATTGTGTTATTTTGTTTTATAAAATGATTCTCTCGTGGAGAGTGTGCTTTTGTCACCCACTCTATGGAGACTGTCTGACCCTTGAATTGCTCTCAGATCATACATAGTGCATGGAGTGTTAGAAAATGTGCTATAAACATTCCTGAGGCACTAATGGCACAGGGATGAGGGAACACACAAAATAACTTTCATCAGATGTCTCTCTCCCCACTTTGCTCATGTGCTTGTACCACAGGTTTTTAGTGACATGGACCGAATCAACAATTTACTTGGTCAGGTGCATTGAATCATCTGGCACACTTCTTTTCAATCTTATTAAATGTGTGGTTATTATAGGGAATCCTTCTGTTGCCATTTTAACAGTAGTTATGTTCATGTTTACTGGTCTAGGAACATTATAAGTGACCAATTCTCTCAATGCCATAAGTATGATAATATAAAGGCTACAAAATGTAAAAAATGACACCATGGGCATTATGGCTAATGTGTCTATCTTTTGCAAATAACTTGGGGCATTATTCCTCCTAAGTTCTAGAAGCAAATATATAATGTTATTAAACAATTCCATTCTTCCCACCAGGACAGAGTCTTCTTTGGTTTCTTTAAAAAAAACAATATACACAGGAAAAACATTGTTAGAATCGAGAGGACATTTCTAAAACAATAACATTTTTCAAATTTATTAACAATAACGTAAGACAGATATTCCAAATTCCTAGAAAAGGATACATTTTCAGAAGAAATTATGAGACCAGGAAGAATAGTATGACTATAGGGAACATTTGCTATTTCTTTTCTTTTCTTTGAATGGGTCACACTTTGTTTTAGATGAGTGTCCTTAAGGCAGGTTGGGCCAAAAGCTCTTGTGGGTAAAGAAAGTCTCAATGCAGTTCTTATTCTTCTTGTTGATTATTTGTTCTCATCATCACTCTGGTTTGGGTTCAGCACACCTCATGTTTGGGCTCAGTAATTACAGACAGGGTGTCTCTCTGCAGGGTTTCATGTCACTGAGGTGGAGCCAGCCGCGCCTTCCTTTGACCTTTACTGCAAATGGTGTAACAGCCTCCATGATATGTGGACCTTGAAAGCGTGTTGCGTGCCACTTCCTTGTAAAATTCGTACACAATATTCTATCACGTGGATACAACAAGGGTTTTAACAAAACATCATTGTTCACTGGTTCTTTATCTTCATCTGTATTCTTTGAACCCACCTGCTGCATTTGCACCTGTCGAGACATACATTTAAAAGATTTTGTCATAGCTGTCAAATAATCGTTCATTTCCCTCACTAACACAATAGCATCATTCTCTGCAAAAGTATGAGCTTGAGTGGGAGGAGCAAGAGGCGTATTCATTCATCATCTCATCACCAGCTCATGTGGAGTCAGGTTATGATCAGATCCTGGATGATTCCATAATCCAAATAGGCTAATGAAAGACAACGTAGCCACCCTTTTTTCAAAGTCTCTTTTAGTTTGCCAATTTGCTCCTTCAGGAGGCCATTGAGGCACTCACAAACGCTATTTGCTTGTGGGTGGTAGGTGGATGAGATTGTATGCATTATGCAAAAAAGAATGGTGGTGTGCTTGAACACCTCATTTACAAAGTGCTCTCAGTTTCCAGATCTTATCACATTGAACACTCCCCACCTTGGAAATACATTACGCACCGGCTATGATCCATCGGGAGAAGGCACATATGGCCACTAGCATATAACTGTAGCCGTTACAAATTTTGAGTATATCTACATATCTGCTGAGCAAATGCTGAATGTGTCCTGTAAAATGGGGTATTGCTACTCTCACTGTTCACAGAGTATGTCCCGCTGTACGCTTTTGACATGTCAAACAATTGATGACAACATTAGCAATGTGCTCTGCCAAATTAGAGACAAACCAGTCTACCGAAATCAGTACTGCAAGGCACTCTCTTGATGTGTGTGTTGGGTAGTGCAGCTGCTTTAATGCTACTGTAAGCAGCCCTAGGGGAATCACAGTTTTCTCGGTGGTGCCCTGCCACCAGATTGCATCTGTGGGTGCAGAGAACACCACCCTCTTTTCCATAGCTCCATCCCTTCTTGCGGTGCCCTCCCCTGTAATTCAATAATATGTGCTATGTATAACGTATCAAAGCCTTCTTTTATCACCAGATTGTACATATATATTTGTTTGGAGCAGTTGCAATGTCAGATACTGCTGGGAAATATTCTGCTCTTGTTGCTTCTAAATCTGTGGCTCATTGCCACGGGCAATCAAATCCACACTTCTGGTTTGCACTGCTCATTTCACCATGGCTATGGCCGGTGGATATATAAGTACTTGTATGAGCCTCCCTAATAATGGTGCCTGCTGTATGGGTGCGCCATCTGCATGCAGGAAGCCCCTCCTTTCCATCATGACAGTCCTGCATGTACTGCTAACGTCACATAGGCGGAGTCGGAGTTGACCGCCATTACTGCCTCATCTTCATGTGCTTCAAGCACCAATATCAATGCTGTGATAAAAAACTCATTGGCAATCTCGCACTTGTCACTGCGTCAAAGCTGCCATTCTCTCCTGCCTTTACCACTGTTGTTCGACTATGCCTCTCACCCGTGCTTTGGTCTATTGACAGAGACCTGTCAATTAAGAGAATTATACCCCCCTCCTATGGCATTTTCTTTGACATGGGGTATCTCCTAATGGTATTCAATGTAGTTAGTGCAATTGTGCGCATAATCCTTTTCCTTCACTGGTTCTGCTATGAATCTGGATGGGTTTACCACTCGACACCTGACACTTTTGATCAATGGATTTGATATAATGAACTCGTAGCCTGACTCTGGGTAGTTAATATACTTTTGAGCTTTTCAAGGGTGGCAAATAAAGCATGCTCAAAGTATAACGTGAGTGGATAGCCCATTCTTATGCTGGCTGACTACTCAATTGCTAAGGCTGCTGCAGCCAATGCTTGCTCAAATGGGTAATGACTTCTAATTACTGGATCTGATATTCCACTTTAAAATGGTACTGGTTTGTGGCCCATGTTAGTTTTCTTTGCGAGGACAGCCGTCATCTCTATTCCATTAGAATTGAAAAAAAAACATCTTCATTATAATTGGGGATCCCTGTTAATGTTACTGGATCTGTGCTAATTGCTCACTTCAATTAATCAAAGGCATCAATCGTTTACCCTGTCATGGCTATGTCACTGTTGTCTTTCTGTGCTTCATTGAGTCCTTTTAAGAGTGTCCTGACATATGTGCTGTAATGGAAAACAATATTTACAATGGCCTGTAAATTGCTATAACTCTTTCACTGTCTCTGCCCTGCTTGTCTTCATTATGGTCTCTGATCTCTCAGGTATCACTTCAATATCAGCTGACCTATGTGTAGGACCTCTTCCTGTAAATATAGCATTTTCTTGTCTACTTTGTACTCTTTCTCTGTCAATACTGTCATTAGTTTCACCAAGTCTCTCCTGCACTCTTCTTCCGTGGTGCTACACATCAATATGTTGTCCACATATGGGATGACTGCACTGTCAAGCTGTTTATTCCATCTGCAACACTCGGTTGAAGACCGAGGTTGATTCACGATACATCTGGGGTCAATTAGTATATTTCAACTTGATTCTTCGGTACGTGAACAGGGTCACATATTGTGACTCTTCATGCCAGGGGATTTAAAAGAAAACATTCTTTAAATCAATCACAGTAAAATATTTAGCTTTGGATGAGATGTTACACAATATCGTGGCTGGATTCGGCACTAATGGGAAATGTGACCCAACAATATTTTTCAGGGGGGTGAATCTTGAATAAATATCCATGACCCCTGTTGACTTTTTTATTCGGTACACAGCCATGTAACATGAGGATTCTGAAGGCACTAATATCCCTGTTGCAGTAAGGCAGCAATGGTTTCATAGATACCTTTGTCAGCTTCTTTGGACATGGGATACTGTCTCACTCATGGTAAAATAGTCCCCTCCATTAGCTTAATTTTAACAGTCCCAACTGCTTTTAGTAGACCAATCGCATATGGACTGCTGGTTCACAGTGTGTTCGATATGTGTGCCAAATCCTCATGGAGAAAGGATGGTACTTTCCTCACAAATGACATCGTCTGAGTTGTGTCTCTGCTCTCAAGTTGTAGCTGATATTTAAGGTTGATGTAAACATAGTCATTGGGGTCATCATCTATGAATAATTTTCAGCTGTGAAATCAGTCAGTTTTTGTGCTTCATCAAATGCTATTTGTGCCAATGCACCTTCTCATCATATACTCTGAGTAAAATCACTCTGTATTCCCTTGCAATGGCTGCTTCTAGCTCACTTCTAATTATCTGCCTTTTTTTCTACATCTGTGGGTACTTCTGTTTGAAAAAAGAAATGTGTTGGATAACCTCAATAATGCGTCTCGTAGTCAGGGAAGCGATTTCAGCAATATGTGTACCATATAAAGGAAAACATCTGGGTCCAGTGCAACGCCTCTCTGTGTTTTCCAACCATAAAATGCTGTTATGAATTATTGTACATTCACATAAAGGATCCCTCATGTATAACATAGTATCTCCTGTTCAGTAAATTATATTGTCATGTTGTCATCAAGTCTCTTACCAATATATTAACTGGTGTCTTGTGAGAACATAATGACATATACATGTTGCGTTCTCCTATAGTGAAAGGAACTGTAGTTGTCAACCCAGAAATCCTTGTGTGTTCAAGGCTATCCCTGACATTGGGAACTTCTCTTCTCTAACACAGGATCATGTTGCCCCAGTATCTACCTGGAAGGAAAATGTTTTGTCACCTATTGTTACTCTGACATTTGATTCCTCTTGTGGGACTGGTGTAACTGATAGGATGGAACACAACACATTTCTCTGTGTGCTTTCCTATTGTGGATGCATGTTCAGTGCTGTGCCAGTCCTGTGCCTGTGCCAGTGAAAGGATTCCCTTGTACTACTTTCATAAACCCTATCCTAGGTGTAGGTGCCTGCAGTATTAGGTTCACATTCCATGATGACACTGCACTCTGCTGCATTTCTCCTCTACTTCTGCAAATGTGTGAAATGTGTCTGCATGTCCAAATCGTGGTGGCCCCCAAATAAACCCTCCTCCTTGTTGAGCTTGAAATCCAAACCCTCTACCTCAGGATCCAAACCATCGTCCGCAGGGGTAATAATTATATTCCCCTCTTCCTGCAAAGTTTCCATTTAGCCCTGGTATTGCTTGGTGGGCCACCTGCAAGGCATTGTTTTAGTAAATTGCATCTCAGGCCATGGTTTTGCTTCAATTCCCTCAATTGTTTCTTTATTCAATTGCCTTTGTATCTCCTAATGAAGTCCCTGAATTAAAATATGATAAAAAATTGTGATGTTTTTATACTTTGGATCTCTAGTTGCTAGCCAACATTTTGCTTCAATGTCTGGTATGTAAGCCGTGGGATCTTTCTTCGGGCCCAATTTTCCATGATTTCATGCATGCCTGATGTGTCTGTATATTGTATCCTGAGTGCCCTCCAAACTTCTCTACAATTATTAAAAGGGGCCCCGTCATGGCTAGTGTTTTGGGCTGTCAGCCCGAGATACTCTTTCCGCTTCCAAATGTCTTCTGATTGTTCTCCCAATATTGCTGTGAATAGGCTTTTTATGTCACCTACTGCTAGCGCCATCCCAGCTGTCATTATTTACGATTTATGAATCCACTTCCCTGCTGTAAGTGATGGTAATTTATAAATCAAGTTGTTTTTATCTGTCTGCGGCCATGGTATGAATTGTGCTAGGCTTCCCCCTTCCTCTAATAAGGGGAACTGATTTATCCATGTACCTCATCCAACCATGGCAGCACCCTTTGTCTTTGTTACTGTGTCTGTCATGCTAACTCTCTCCGCCCAGGCAAATTTCTCATCCTGTTTACATATGGTGCTTGCTTATTTAAACTGTTCAAGAGCATAGTCAGGCATCTCATTTGGTGAACAGGCTATGCCGTTATTGCTGGTTCCTCTATCTCTATTCATGGTACTTCTCACCCTACCAGTGTACAAGATGATGGGGCTTGTGCTTCCTCCTTTTGGCTTTCCCTTATTTCTTCATCTTCATGCATTATATCATCGCTGTTTTCATCTTCTTCGTCCTCTCTATCCTGAAAGTCTAGTCGTCCAAGAGGAAGTCTCATATATGTCACACTCATCAATTCTTACATCATATTTCTCCCTTCCTATGGCTTACCTGTTTTCCATCTTCCATTTTATTCAATGTCATCTGTTTTCTTCCTATCTAGGCTGTAACTACTTCTTCTCATGCACCTTCACCCTCGTTATCCCACAATGCTTATAATGTCATCCCATATGACCAGAATATAAAGACATTACTGGATTTAATGTGTGGTCTATATCATTTGAACAAACAACAAAATGAATTGTGAACACAGCTATTAACTATAGACGAGGAATACTAGTATCAAGCGCGGAGACAGTCAATAGTTTTTGAATCATTTATTGCAGAGAGAATCTCTTGTGGAGGGTTCTCGTCTTTGTGAGACTTCCGCAGCTGGATATTTAACACGATTATATTGCTTACCAACCCAACTCAATAGGTTTGGTAAATACCGCACAGTACTGAGTATCAATCCACTCCAAGCATTATTAGTCTATTAATTGTGAAGGTTTGTCATGAAGGTTAAGGCGTGAAGTGTACTAAGAAGGTAATCATGTGACGCCACACTCCACGAAATGGTCATTGCTTAAAGCCGCCATAAAAAGTACAAACCATAGAACAAATTAATAGAGGCCAACTAAACTACCCTAAGAATTATTAAAATGGCTGTGTGGAACACTAGGGGCTTCAAGCATCTGAGGAACAGAAATACAAAACATCCTTTGGACAATTATGACATTATCGCATTGCAAGAAACGTGGATATCATCACAGAATATACTTACTAATTATGAGACTTGCCGGATACCTGCAATTAAACAAAAGAACGACCTATGGTAGGTTTATTAACTGCCCTCAGATTAGATATTTGCAGGCATATCTCTTCATGGGCATCCCCTCATCCATGTATCCAGCTGCTAAAAATGGAAGTGGCCAATGCATCTCATCTTTTAGCCTCCAATACAGCAAATCTGAATGTATATTGGAATTCCTCTCTGATATCTGATGAGGACTTATTTAAATGTATAATGGTGATGCTAGACACAATTGATAGTGACGCGACTTATCATACCACTCTGATTGTTGGAGATTTGAATATAAAAAGCTTAAATCTAACTAATAAATTACCATCAGCAAAAAAGTGTAAGATGGATGGCTTTGATGGAGGAAAGAAATCTCACCATGTTAAATGGTTAATTGTAGGAGACATCCCTCAACAGCCTACATGGAAGAGAAATTACTCTAAAGCTATACTAGATTATGTATTTATATCTAAGCAAGATCTAAACTATGTGTCAAACTTTACTGCAATCCCTAAGACTGATAGTTATCATAATATTGTTAAAGTAACCTGGAATCTAAATACATCTCCAAAGAAACAATATTATAAAAATAACCTAAAGCTAACAAATTGCAGAAATAGAATTAAATGTGCTAACCATAAATTAGAATAATTACGCAATCTAATGACTCCTGAAGTTAGAATAGAAGAGACTATGCCGTTGAAGAATTATCCATGTACCCATTTTTTAGCAATAGTCCAGGAAAAAATTATACTGGGTCTCTGGAATAAAATTATTTGTAAGCATGATTACCATTCTGTCATCAAATGATTAAAAGCAAAAATGAAGAGAGACTTAAAAAACATAACTCCAACGCTGCTAGTGGATTATAATAAAAATTCTACTAAAATAAAAACTGACTATAAAAATACTGTAAAGCAACATACGTCAATCAAAAAGACAAGGATAACAATAACATGTTAAGAGCATTATCTGCTAAATCTAGTGCCCAAATTTGGCACTCTTACAAACTGCTGAGAAAAATGGACTTGATCCCTGTTACTAAACGCAGTAAGCGAAAAAGTGTGGGTTGATAATTTTACTACTGTGTTTGCAGAACCTAACAATATGTCTAAAGAATTATTGAGAGATAACATCATATCGAATATAAATATAGATCGCACTGACATCTTATATCAGATTAAGAAGCTGAGCTCTTCTCTCTATATGTTATTTTCCAGACAATATAACAAACTGGAACAATTCCCTCAACCTGTCAGCAGTCAGTACTCATTCTGATTTTCAAGAAAGGTGATAGCAATCCAAATAATTAGAGACCATTAGCCTTACTTGATGCTCCTGGAAAAATCTATGCCACGATATTACTTAAAGTACTGCAAGACTGGTTAAAGTGCTCTAAATCAACTGATCCACATCAATCGGGATTTACTGCTGGAGTTGGCACTGCGGCACACTTATTGGTAATAGCGGCTCTTAAAAAACAAGCTATCAAGTTAAAGCAGCTGCTATATATCGCCTTTATTGATTTCAATCAGGCATTTGATTCTATCTCTCGGCCAGTACTATGGCAGAAATTAGCAATAGCAGGTTGTCCAAACCACATATTTAAGACATTACAACAATTGTACTGCAATACATTGATACTGATATTGATATTTTATTTGTATTGTGCTCATACACATGTGGTTCATAGCGTGATGAGGCAATGGGAACAAGGGAGAAACAAAAACAATGTTCTTACGGGGCCCAGTAACATTGAGAATGTGCAAGTACAGGGTAGAGGGAAGGAGGAAAGTGCAGGGGGAGGGCGAAGTGAAAAGTGCTGAGCATAGGAATGAGAAACAACAACAAAAGGAAGTGCAGCCAGCAGGGGGCAAGTGCTAGGTTAAAGGTACAGACCAGGGGGGTCTGATAAGTGCAGGGAAAAGGGGGGGACTGAAGGATTGCAGATACAGATACAGACCCTAAGTGCAAGGGTTGCCAGGAGGCAGTGCTGGTGCGAGGCAGGATGAGCAAGTACCTGGGTAGGTGTATGAGGCCAAAGCAGAACAGATCAACAGGGGATAGGAGGAGAGAAGGCAGACGCAAAGAGGAAGATATTGAGCTGTTTCCGGATCCAGAAATGGTTCTCCTCAAGTTTCAGAGTGGCAGGGAGGCTATTCCAGAGGGAGGCCCTAGCCAAAGACTGTGATCTACCCCCCTCATGGTTCTTTGAGAAATGACTGACCCGGAGGGAATTGGAGGAGGAGGAGCGAAGAGCTTGAGACGGAAGGTATTTGCAGAGGGAGAGTTGAATGTATTTTGAACCCAGGACCCAGAAAGCCTTCTGGACAATGCAAAAGGTCTTGAATTTAATCCTTGCAGCCACTGGGAGCCAATTAAGAGATTACAGAGCTGGAGAGATGTGATCCCAGGGCTTGTGGCCCATGTAGGGTATTTTGTGGAGATTTGGGGCCTGACGGTATTTTCTTACCGCCGAAAAATAACTTAGCAACAATCACTCCTTGTATTCAGATTGGGCCATGTACAACAATAATACAGTGGACATGCATTATTTCAGCACACAGACATGCGTATTTGGTATGCGTGGTTGGTATGCGTGGTTGGTGGTATTTTGGTGAGCATAATTCCCTTGTTTTATTTGTGGCCCCAATATCCAGAACCCCTTATTTTTGTTTAGATTTTTTGTGTAATCACTAGAGAGACCTCAGGCTTGCATTTTAGGAACACCACATTTTCATTTTTAGTGTGCCACCATGGGCAATTTCTCTCTGTCTTATCTACGGCAGCGAGCTATCATGTGGTATTTTCACTATCTTATATACGGTAGTGAACTATGTCCCGGGCCTCCCTTTTTGCCGACTCATAGACCTCCGACAAACTACAACACACACAGTTAGTTATAATTGCTCATATTGAATTACATTGTGCACACGGCTGAAGCCAAATTTGATGTTTAGCTACCTTGAAAATGACAATTGCACTGTCTAAACATCTCCCCACATCATCAGCACTGTATTGGTAAATATAAAACACACCACCCGTCTGCTTTCAAATATTTTTGTGTATTATAAAAGTTGGATTTAAACACGACCTCACTCTTTACAGAAATAAATAAAACAGCACAGTAACAGCATTGTCTGTGATACACTGAAAAGAGAGTGGCGGAGACAAGAACTCAATTTGCAACATTAAACATGTGAGTAAAGCACAGGAATCTCCTTTCCTACACTGACTGAATATTCTCGTACACACTCAGCCCCCACACTTCTGTAATTATCTTATCTGTTCAGCATGAGTTTTCTTCAGCTGTTCTCTTTTTGAATTTGGCTCCCTTGAAGATTAACCCCAGTGAAAACAAGCGTCTTTCGTTCTCAAACCGGGGTTATTGCCTGGAATTCTCAGCTTTTGCAGCAGGAATGCTTCAGCCAGGAAACAGGTCCTTCTCCCAGCTCTGCCAAATCTCGATTGTTCTCCCCCTCTCCTCAAGCTCCCCCAGCAAAACTCTAATCACTGCCTCTAGCATGATACTTGCTATGACGCTGCTCCAATCAGAATCAATCATGCCATCTCCTCCCTCACTACACAATGGCTCATTTCTACAGTAACCATTTGTAACCAACGGATTTCCTGTTCCTTCGAGTCCTTTGCTTCCTGTAGTTATGTGGACAGAGCAGCAGAGAAAAAGAAAAAAAAATGAATGTGCGTTTAAAAGTTCACTTTCAGAGTAGGCCTAATTCTGCAGTGGAGACACATTTTTATTAGTGGGTTATGTTAAATGCAGTTTTATTTAGTCAGGTTAGTTATTAATAAGGTTAGTTATTAATTTTCAAATGTGTCTCTTGCACCATAGGCATTTCAGGTGAAAAATAGTGTGCATTTTTGAATGTGCACGTGTGCTTTTAACTGTAAAAATAGATTTGCATCTTATATGTTAAAATCGTTTTTGACTGAATAGCCTGTCTTTACTTATATGTCCATGTTAATCTGGCAACACATATAGCAATGCACCACACCCATGTGGTGGTGCTGCATCAAAAAAAAAATTGCTACCTGTGCAGTAGTGCTGTACTCTGTGCTGTAACACGCCACATATCCTTACATACCCTCCTTTTGTTTTTAGAACTTGGCTACGCTCCAAGCCAATTCCTAAAAACAACTTGTTCTTTTTTTTTTACTTTTAAAATGCATGTGTATTGGGATATCTTTCTCTTCCTGACGTAGCTAGTAAAATCAGTAACATTTTCAATTTTACTGATAGCACAATCAACCATCCACCCATGATTAGCACCAGGACAGCCAAACCCACTATTGATCGTTCCCCCCAGGTTCCCCAATTAAATCTTTCCACTTCTATTATCCCCAGATTACTAATTGTAATATTGTTTTTTCTCAAATTCATTTTTATAACATGTCTTTCTTTGTGATTCAATAAATATTCCACATCCGGATCTATTGGAAAAGTATCCCTTTGAAAAAAATCGATATTTTCCACTTGGCTTTCCCAATCATCATTTGTTACATGAAACAATGCTAACCCCCCAATTGACACAATTGTATCCTTTGGAACCTTTAAATAAAAAACATTATATTTCACCTGTTTAACCACGTATGTTCCATGGTTTAAATGTACTACCGTCATGTTCTTTAAACAGGTGCTGACCAACCATTTACCTCTGACCATCTTAGCCTGTGCCATTTCTTCACTCCCCATATTGCTAATAATCACTTCACATCCTTCTGATATACTTGGGTCAGATTTCAAACCACAAATAGCATCTGTGGCATCAGGGACAAACGGTTTACCTGGACACATATAATTTTGTTCTTTAAATTTTACACATGTTTCCAGGTTTGGTATTAAATAAACTTCAGGTTCCCATGACTGAAATGCCACCACTTCTGGAGTCTTAATCTTAATAAATTTGTCCTCTTGCCAAAATCCCATGTTGTGTACCCACTTCGTTTGATAAATAAGTTCAGGAGCTACATATGGGATGCATAGCAAAAATCAGATCTCTAGTCTATCCAAGTCCACATATAACGGCATTGCATTACCCATTTCGAATGCAATTTTTACCTGTATTATATCAATTTCCCTCCTGGTCAATCTTTCTATCATTTGACGAATAATATCCTGCGAAACAAAATACAAGGGGATATGTCCTTGAATCAATTGTGAAACTGCAGTTTGAACTTCTCTTATATAATTCGTTAATAGTCTATCAACAGGACTGATTATGTTCAATATTTCATTTAAAGTTCTGTCATGCTTAAGTATTATTTTAGTCAACCGTTGCATTACATCCGCTTGTTCATTTAGAATGATTGCAGTTTCATTTATGAATCTTACTTGTTCATCCAGTCCCCCTCTAATTCCATCTAATGTTTTTTGTATTATTTCTATGTCAATACTCAGTTGTTGCGCTTTAGTACTCAGTGTTCCTACCAAAATAGAATTGGCTGTTGATATTGTGGTACCTATTATGGCTCCAAATATAGACATTACCAATGATATCGCGAGCATCACCGCACCTCTCTTTCCTCTCCTCTTCTTAATGTCTGCTGAATTCACGAATGTTTTTTCCAATTGCATTAATATATCTCTTATTGACTGCTTAGTGTCCTCTTTTCTTATTTCCAGCCACTCTTTAGTCTGTTCAATCTTAATTCCGGTATTGTTCAAGTGTTTTTCAACCAAAATCTCAGGATTCAATGGTATGTATATATTTTGGAAAATCATCCTTCTATCACTCATGATGAATCCTAGTGCCTCTTCCACTGCGATACCAGATGCTGGTCCAGGTTCAATGACAACCTGTGCTCCTGAATTCTTGAAGATCCCTCCAAATATCATCATCATTAACCATATCATCGGTATCATCTTCAATGCTGATCGCTTTGCAGCCTTGGTCTTCACCCCTCTTTGGGGCTTTCCCGGAATCCGTCCACGTGGGCTCCAGGACTCCATCGTCTCCCGTGGGCTCTGATCCCGGAACCTCCGACCAAATAATGTTAATTTTCTAAATCAAATAGAAAATAAACAAATTAAGTACATAGCACAATACTAACTTCACCCTTTTGCCAAAAATAAAACATGCTAGGTAAAAATATTTCGTTTTTTTTTTTTCTTTCTGAAATTAAACACAAGTTAAAAAGAAAACAAGCACATATAAAACAGCATTCAATATTTAATACATTTTCTCTCTGCCCACCAACCATGAGCTTCCATTATATATATTTATTTATTTATTTTATATTATATATTTTTATATATATTACAGTGTTTATGTGCCATTATAACAATCAACTTTTTAACTTCTTTGTCACTGCCTCCTGATTGTACCCATTTATTTTCTCTTTTTGTGTTCAAGGGACTTTATCTGTTTCTACATGCTCAAGCTGCCTGATCTCATGTCTGGGATGGCATGGTTTGATTTGATTTACATGGACAAACTGCTCTATTGCCATTTCACCTTCATTTTTCAAAATTTTATAAACTACAGGAGAGACCTTATCTATAATTCGAAATGGCCCCTGCCAGGCTGCTAGAAATTTAGAATTGTTCTGTTTACTTTTTCCAAAATGAAACTTGTACACCTGATCCCCTACACTGCATTCCTTTACTGATGTCTTTTTGTCATAATAAGACTTTGCACTGTCAGCAGCTCTTTCCAGATTTCTCTGCACAAAAGCAAATGCATGTTGCAAATGCCTCCTCAGTTCATCAATATATTCATGAACTGTGGATGCACTCACAAGTGTCTGCTCATGTGTTCTGTATAGTAGGTGTTGTGGTAACACCATTTTCCTACCTGTCAAGACCCCATGGGGGCTAACACCTGTTGCTTTGGCAGGAGTTGATCTGATTGCCATCAAAGCCAATGGTAAACGTAAATCCCAGCTGGAGCCTGCTTCTGCCACAAATTTCTTTAAAATATCCACAACAGACCTATTGCTTCTTTCAACTGTACCTGAAGACGCTGCCCGATATGCGATATGTAGTTTCCTTTTCACACCTAGTATTTGCCATACCTTACTCATTAGAGTACTTGTGAAATGACTTCCTCTGTCTGACTCAATTCTTTGTGGCAACCCAAACCTTGATAACACATGGTTCACCAGCAATGTGGCTGCTGTTTGCGCACTACAATCTGGTGCAGGAATGCATTCAATCCACTTCGACATCAAACATATCACACTCAAAATATAACGGTTTCCCCTGCTCGACCTTTTTAAAGGACCTACATAGTCTATTTGCAAATCTGACCATGGGAGAGTTAGGCCTCTTTTCATCAATGGTGCTCTATGCATTGGTGAAGCAGGTTTAAATTGGGCGCATACTAGACATCCTCTAGTATATAATTCCACATCTTGGGACATATGTGGCCAGTAAGCATAATCTTTTAGTATTTCTAACGTTTTTTGTGAACCTCTATGGCCTGCAGTTATGGCATCATGTGCATGGTGTAGCATTAGTCCTCTGAATGAAAGGGGTACTACCCACTGTATTTGTCCTGTTATGGACTCTCTAATCATGAGTCCATCCTGTAATCTAATTCATGTTTTGTTCTTTAATAGCACCCTCAACTCTTCTTTTACCATACAATCATTTTCTGTTAAAGAATTTTGTTCAGGATCTATCAAATGATTATAATAGATTCCCAAAATTCGATCATTCTTTTGTGCCTCAATCAAATCTTGGTCTGGCGTGTCATGACTCCACTGCACCACCGGTTGATCTACCTCCTTTGGTGCTTTAGAACGTGTCACTGCATCAATTTGTATTTCACCCATTAAATAATAAATAGGTAGCAATTCTCCCATCAAAGCCCCAATCTTAGCCAGGTGGTCTGCCTTATCATTTCCCTCCTTATCCTCTCCTGGTGTTTTTAAATGCCCACGAATTTTTCTCCAGTATATTGTTAAATTATTCTCTGACACCAATTTGTCTATGGCTCGTATCATTTTTCCATGTTTAAGTGGCTTTTTGTTGTATGTAACCATGCCTCTTGCTTTCCAACCAGGCAAATACTCCACAAAGCTATTCCGTGCATAGTCAGAATCAGTCACCAGGACAATTTCACTGAACTTTTTATCAACTGCAGTAGCAATTGCTTTATAAATGGCTGCCAATTCCGCCACCTGACTGCTCCTATCTCCAATCCTCATCCCTATACTGGGGACGCCTTCACATTTCAACCAGACATTTCCTATTCCTGCCACTAATTGTTTATTACTGTCATTTTCAATGTGAAAAGCACAACCATCCACATATACAGTTGGCAAATCCTTGCATGTTTTTTCATCAAAAGCTTTGTGTGGTGATTGTTCAAATTCCTGCAAACTAGTTTCCACTTCCATTTCATTTGGTATTTGTTCAGCTGCACAGTCATGTAAGTCAGCTAACCCTTGAGCAATTGGGTTCTTTTTATTTTGTCCATATCTCACTTCTACGGGAAAACCTTGTAATGCCAGCGTCCATGAAGTGATTCTAGATTGCGCTAGATTACCTGATCTAATTCTTTTACTCTCTAAAAATTGCAAAGGTTGATGATTTGTTTCAATAATCACCTTTTCTCCCTGAACAATGGGGCGGAAATGTTGTAGCGCCCACACAGTGGTTAATACGGCCTTTTTCACATTCATTAAATTTCATTTCAACTTGGGAAAATGCCTTACTTGCATATGCAATGGTTTTGTGATTCAAATCGTGTTTTTGTGATAACACTGCTGACATACAATGTTCAGAAAAACCTATTTCTATAAGGAAATCCCTGTCCTTTATGGGGTATGCTAAACATGGTGCCTTTACAAGACATTCCTTTAATTTAGCCACTGCATCAGACTGCTCTTTTTCCCATTGCCAGGGAGTATTCAGTTTAAGCAGTTTAGTCAATGGTTGAGTGATTTCTGCATAATTTTCAATGAACTTTCTGTTATAGCCTGTCATCCCTAATAAACTTTTTACTCCTTTTACATTTTTAGGATCTTTTAATCTTTGTATGGCCTCTATTTTCTTCTTTTGTGGATTTAGCCCATCTTCAGTCACTTCATGCCCTAGAAAGTTCACTTTTTTCTTGCACCATTGTGCTTTTTGCAAAGATACTTTGGTGCCTGCTTTCTGCAATTGGCCAAGTACATGTCTTATTTCATCAAAATGGCTTTTCAGGCTTTCATTTTTTATCAGGACATCGTCCACATAAACTATTGTTCCTCTTTCCGCTGCATCCGGCATGGCCTTTCTCAAAAATATGCCAAATTCACTCCCACTATTGATGTACCCGAACGGAGCTCTAAGCCAGGCATATTGAGTCCTGTCAAATGTAAAGGAAAATAAATGTTGTATCTCCTCTGCCAATGGCACGCACCAATATCCAGAGGTGAGATCTAATGTGGTAGATACATTTGAACCATGTACCTGAGCTAGGCCCTGATCAATGAATGGCAGTGGCCATCTAGATACTGGTACTCTTTTATTTAACTCTCTCAAGTCTGCACACAGCCGCCATTGACCATTTGGCTTTAACACACCTAAAATAGGTGTATTGGATGTGCTATGAATGGGCCTGATGATTCCCCGTGATTCCAAATTTTTAATAATCTCTGCCAATGATTCTAAACATGCCAGCGGTAGTCTATACTGGCGTACAAACACTGGATTTCTGCTACACCATTCTGGTAGTGTGGCCACATGTAAATCAGTTAAACCACAATCATAAGCATCTTTTGCAAATACATCCTTAAACTCCATAAATATCTCCCTCAGATTGTCCCTATCCTCATTGCTTTCACACGCATCCGCTAAGGAGATCTGCTCTTCTACCATTTTGGAAAATTCTGGAAAATCTTCTGGTAAGGGAATCTCGGCGCTTTCCTCTAACTGTGTGGCTGTGTCTTTTTGTAAAGCTGCCACTTTTAAATATTTTGGCATATCAGCTTCCACTTCAATGGGCTGATTTTCTGTTTCATTTTCATTTAAATTAAATATTATGCAATCCTCTTGATGGCAGCACACTGTCTCATTTGAATCATAAGGATACACAGAATGAATTTTAAATATTCCTTTGGGCTGAGAGTCCAGGTGTTCTGGCAACTCACCCTTGGCATCTACATACTTTTCAGGAATATTTCCAATCACCATGTTATTTAAATCTGCCGTATAATGTGATTTTTGTATGGCCATTCCTAATGGGGAGTTTTCCTCTAAATGAATATCCTGACAACCTTTATTATTTACCATAATTTTTACAGATCCTTCACCAATGTCTACCAATGGAATGTATTCATAATACAGGCCTTGCCGTTTTATGGATTCATTCAGGCATACAAATGCATCAGAGCCTTTCATCTGCTGTCCATTTTTGCATTTCAGTGTTATTGCAAACTGTTTTGTAAATGCAGGAATAATAGTATCTTTCCTCATTTGTAATTCGATTGCATAAGGAACCAGTTGTGCACAATGATAAGCCCTTCTTTTGTCTTCAAATTCAGGTGCCGGACCACCTAGGCGTGACCATATTTTTTGATTAAGGAAATCTAACACCATACACATTCTGTGCATGATGTCATTGCCCATGTAAAATTCATTTTGTGCTCCACTCACTATCCATACATTATGGTAAATTGTTTTCTGCCCAATGCTAATTTTAAGCATGCATCTGCCTGCAATTCGGTTTTCAAAGTCTGGACTGTCCAACCCAGAAACATATTGGTTTTTAATCCTAAATCTCGGGATTTCTTCCCTCTCCATTATTTTTTGCAACAATTTCTCATTAATGAAACTCCTTTCATGTCCAAGCGCTAAAGTGGCTTTTATTGTTTTAAAATAGTCATTTATACCAACATGAACCCATGGTTGCTCATCTTCCATGTGTATTTCTGCCAGAGTGGTAATGTGTTGTTCTGAATCTGTTTTAGGAGCAATATTCTGTTTGCATGTTTTCTCTTTTAAATAAAAACGTAATGTGTGCTCATCTATGGCAGTCTGCCAATTTTTCCTTGGGTCCAAGTATATTTGTACAGGTAGTTTTTCATTGTCGCTCTGCATTTTGTCTTGACACATTAATATAACAGTGACACTAGGTATGCAGCTATTCTGGAGATATACCTCCACAGCATCATTTGTTTTGGCAACGGTGTGACATTCATTTATATTGCTGTTTTGTGATTTTAGTTTCTTAGGCCTCAATGGTTTTTTGGTTAAGGACCACAGCACTCCATTCACCCCATCTATGAGAGGAGACAATCTTTTCAGGCAATCTGTCCCCATCAGAAATGGAATTTCACAAATAGATGTGATCAATACCTCTTGTTTCATTCTGTGCTTTCCTATTTTTATGTCAACCTCAGTTACACCTATGATGGGCACCTCCTCCCCATTAAAGTTATGCACTGGGCCTTGATTTTCCTTCACTGTGATCTGACTCTGTGGGGGTCTCCCTTCATTGATACTCTTTACCAGCTCCTTGGACATAATTGTGGCCTGTGCGCCAGTGTCAATCATAGCAAAGGTGTGGCATTTTTCTTCTACAGTGATGGGTGCATAATATCTGTCCTCAACTTCCTCTACTACACATAAGAAATGTGAATTCTTACTGATTTCAGGGCTCACCTTTCTCAGGTCTTTTTCACTTTTGGCTAAACACATTGGTAAATGGAAAGACATTTTTCCCTCCTTTTTACCCATTTCTGCGTGAGAGACTTTATTTATTTCTCCATGATCAGAGGTTTTTTGGAGTGTGGCCACTGTTCGCCCATCCATCTGGGTAACATCAGAGACCACATTACAACCTTCCAACTGAACATGTGTAACAACATCATTCAGCAATTTGTCATTTTTTAATTCTGTGCATTTGTGATCATTTAGTGTGATAGCAGCCCTTTCAGCCTCTTCAAAAATATGTGGCTCAAATAATTCTTCAGGTGATTGACTTGTACCCTCCTTTTGAGTATTTCCTTTTTCTGTCTGTGTTTGGTCATTGTTTTGCTTGCCCAGGGAAGGAGCTATAGCATCCACACTTACTCCCTGTCCACTGGTATTCCCCATGCATGAGTCATTTTTCTTAAATCTGTCCCTTTGTTCTTTTGGAATTCCTAATGTTTCTTTTTCATTTGTACAAATCTTTACTGTTTTATTTAGCTCTAGGTTAAACCATACCTCTTTTTTAGAAGTATTTGCACTTTCTGTCACAAGTTCATTTACTGGCACTTTCACATTTAATCCATTAGGCATCTCAGAGTCGTTATGCAAAATTATATCAGAGTAATCTGTCATTTTGGCACTGCAGTTATCATGAGTACTTAGTCACTTTTCGGCAGCCCCCCGGTCATTGCTATGGCCATCAGCCCCCTCTTTGGAAGGTTGTTTTTGCGCTGTACAGAGCTTTCCTATTTGCTCAGCTAACATTTTCACTTGGGCCTCAAGGCACTGGAACCTTTCCATCTCTCTAGGATCCTCTTTCTGTGGCCTAGGTCGATATTGGTTGTTTTCCCCCTGATTGGATCTATTTTGATACCTCTCAGGTGATTGATGTCGGTTGGGATGGTTTCTGAACCCTTGATTCATTTGTGGAGGGGAGCGGGTTGCACCCATCCTTTGATTATAGTCCCCTGGTGGGGAATCATTGTATTGACGTGGATTGTAGTTCACGTTTTGCCTCATGTCCTGTCTCTCAGATTGTGGGTACTGGCCCCTAGGTTGATTTCCATTATCAGTAAATCGATCCACATATCGGGGCCTATCCTGATTACCATATATCATGGTGTTGGGATCTAATCTGCTCTGTGTCCCCAATGACTGGTAGGGATCATCATTTCTTTGATCTTGATTTTGTCTCTGGTTATTGTTCATACCTGTCATATCAGGCCGATATCCTACCCGGGGTCTGTCCCCTAAATACCTAGGGCTGATGTAGCTCTCTCTATTACTAGGATCATGTGATTGGAACATTGGTACAGGAAATGGCGATCTTTGTTGATTACCCCTTTGTTCAGGTGTCACATTATTTTTACCTTGGCTTTGAGCAGACTCAAGGGACATTTTGGCTGACCTGATTTCCATTACTGTGGCTGAGGGTTCTTTAGATTTAGGTCTAGTATCTTTCATTTTATCACTTTCTCTACCCTGACAATAGAGTACCTCATATAGTTTTGTGCTTTGATGTACAATCCATTCAAGGGACTTCTCACGGTCAAATTCACAGACCAATTGGGATATGATGTCTTTCTGTAGCCCATAGAAGTATGCAGTTTTAAACTCATTGGAATTTGAGTCAAAAGATACATCAAAGCGAGAAAATGCTCTTTTTAAGTCTTGTAAAAATTGGCGAGGGGATGTATTAGGTCCAGCAGTAATTGTGTAAGCGACTTTCTTTGCCTCCTGCAATGACTGAAAAGGAGAAAAATGACGCCTAATTTCTTTTTCAAACTCCAACCAGGTCATATTCTGCTGTTCATTTAATCCCCTTATGATGCTGGCCGTCGGGGCATCTAAAGTTAAATGAAAATATTGTCTGTACTGTTCCTTAGGTATCTGGAGTGCTTTAAAAATGTCATGCACCGCTTCTAAGTGATCCTCAATGCAGCATTCACCTCCCTTTTTAAATGGTTTGATCAGGGCTTTAATGGATTTCATTATTTTTATGGGGCTACTTGTTGCAATGCATGGAATTGCACTATTTTGTGATTCAATCCTGTTTTCAGGTGTATGAGATTGGTGGCTGCCCCCAATGGGAGTATCAAATCCCCCAAGGGCGCTGCAACCAAGTTCAGTCACCGGCCCAGTCACTGGAGCACTAGCTCTTTGAGCAGAGCTAGAATTCACCTCCTCTCCATTGAATGTGGTACCTTGCCGCCTCTCCTGGGACCTGGGAATGCACATTTGCTGTTCTAAGTCCTTACACTTTTTAAGGAGTCTGTTTGCTTCATTTTGCAAATAGTTGTTTTCATCACTCATCTTATTAATCACCTCCTGCATGTCGCACATTTGCATTTGGCATTCATTGAACTCTTTATTTCTCTTGTCTATTTCTTGAATCATTTTAATCATTTCTTGTTCTGCACTCTGGAGATCACATTCTTTTTCACAATGTTCTTTTTGTAAAATCTGCATTTCTGAAACAACCTCATCTTTATCTTGTCTAATGTGGTCCACTAAGGCTTTTAAGTGTACCAATTCTTGCTCACTATCCTCAAATTGTTTCTTGCTTTTGGATAAATGAGCATCAAAGTCTCTGCATTTTAATTGCATGTCTTTTTGGCATACATCCAATTCTGCTCTTAACATTTCATGATTTTTACTTGCCCCATCTAATTCAGTCTTTAACCTGTTAATTAGCTGAGTATCATTCTCCTGCATTCGCAGGGACTTATTCAAAATAAACCATATTTTGCCGCATAGCCGTATTAAACAGTCTTTCTCTGCACTTTTATCGGCTGCATTCAATAATCTTGTAAGGCAGACCTGAATTATGCTGCCTTCTGCAAAAATATTGTCTAGTTTTTCTTTCTGCACCTCACCCTGAATGCGTTCACGCCATTCTAACGTGCTGTTCGACGACCAAGTCCCATGTGCAAACAACTTTGCCTCTAAATATTGCACTAGGTCTGAGAATGTGGTTTCCCTTTGTGACATTCTGAAATTAGTTTTTAGTGGCACACTGCTATTATAAAATGGGTTCCCTTTAATGTGCAAATGGCAGTGTGAGACACGCTTGCCACGCCCAGTAGGTACTCTATGATCACTTTCCCGGCCTGCAACGCACCATAAATATGTAGGGTATTTTGTGGAGATTTGGGGCCTGACGGTATTTTCTTACCGCCGAAAAATAACTTAGCAACAATCACTCCTTGTATTCAGATTGGGCCATGTACAACAATAATACAGTGGACATGCATTATTTCAGCACACAGACATGCGTATTTGGTATGCGTGGTTGGTATGCGTGGTTGGTGGTATTTTGGTGAGCATAATTCCCTTGTTTTATTAGTGGCCCCAATATCCAGAACCCCTTATTTTTGTTTAGATTTTTCGTGTAATCACTAGAGAGACCTCAGGCTTGCATTTCAGGAACACCACATTTTCATTTTTAGTGTGCCACCATGGGCAATTTCTCTCTGTCTTATCTACGGCAGCGAGCTATCATGTGGTATTTTCACTATCTTATATACGGTAGTGAACTATGTCCCGGGCCTCCCTTTTTTGCCGACTCATAGACCTCCGACAAACTACAACACACACAGTTAGTTATAATTGCTCATACTGAATTACATTGTGCACACGGCTGAAGCCAAATTTGATGTTTAGCTACCTTGAAAATGACAATTGCACTGTCTAAACATCTCCCCACATCATCAGCACTGTATTGGTAAATATAAAACACACCACCCGTCTGCTTTCAAATGTTTTTGTGTATTATAAAAGTTGCATTTAAACACGATCTCACTCTTTACAGAAATAAATAAAATAGCACAGTAACAGCATTGTCTGTGATACACTGAAAAGAGAGTGGCGGAGACAAGAACTCAATTTGCAACATTAAACATGTGAGTAAAGCACAGGAATCTCCTTTCCTACACTGACTGAATATTCTCGTACACACTCAGCCCCCACACTTCTGTAATTACCTTATCTGTTCAGCATGAGTTTTCTTCAGCTGTTCTCTTTCTGAATTTGGCTCCCTTGAAGATTAACCCCAGTGAAAACAAGCATCTTTCGTTCTCAAACCGGGGTTATTGCCTGGAATTCTCAGCTTTTGCAGCAGGAATGCTTCAGCCAGGAAACAGGTCCTTCTCCCAGCTCTGCCAAATCTCGATTGTTCTCCCCCTCTCCTCAAGCTCCCCCAGCAAAACTCTAATCACTGCCTCTATCATGATACTTGCTATGACGCTGCTCCAATCAGAATCAATCATGCCATCTCCTCCCTCACTACACAATGGCTCATTTCTACAGTAACCATTTGTAACCAACTGATTTCCTGTTCCTTCGAGTCCTTTGCTTCCTGTAGTTATGTGGACAGAGCAGCAGAGAAAAAGAAAAAAAACTGAATGTGCGTTTAAAAGTTCACTTTCAGAGTAGGCCTAATTCTGCAGTGGAGACACATTTTTATTAGTGGGTTATGTTAAATGCAGTTTTATTAGTCAGGTTAGTTATTAATAAGGCTAGTTATTAATTTTCAAATGTGTCTCTTGCACCATAGGCATTTCAGGTGAAAAATAGTGTGCATTTTTGAATGCGCACGTGTGCTTTTAACTGTAAAAATAGATTTGCATCTTATATGTTAAAATCGTTTTTGACTGAATAGCCTGTCTTTACTTATATGTCCATGTTAATCTGGCAACACATATAGCAATGCACCACACCCATGTGGTGGTGCTGCATCAAAAAAAGAATTGCTACCTGTGCAGTAGTGCTGTACTCTGTGCTGTAACACGCCAAATATCCTTACACCCAGGACAAGTCTTGCAGTCCTGTTCTGGATAAGTTGCAAAGGGCGGAGAGTAGAAGCAGGTAGATTTAGAAAGAGGCTGTTACAGTAGTCCAGCCTAGAGAGAACCAGGGCTCGAGATACAGTGAGCTTCTGGGGAAGGAGAGGAAAGGAAGAATACTTCTGAGGAGGTGCAGTTGGAAGTTTGACTTTTTAGAGACATCAGAGATGTGGGCAGATAAGGAAAGCATGGAGTAGAAGATGACCCCGAGGTTCTTAGCCTCGCAGGTGGGGGTAGGAGGAGAGCCAAGGGAGGCTGGGCAGAGAGCAACTTGAAAAGTAGGAAAGTAGGTGAAGGTGTGTCAATGAGGAGGATCTCCGTCTTACTGGCATTAAGGCTGAGACCATTGGTGGCACACCACTCCTGAATAGCAGACAGGCAATTAAATATGAGAGAATGAGAAGAGGTGGCTGAGGGAAGTCTGAAGATAAGTTGAGTGTCATCTGCCTAGCACTCCTACATCTGTAAGAATCAAGCTGAATAATGAGTTATTGCTATTGAGTCTGATTAAAACCTACTTCTGATTGAAACAAGGTAGTATACTCCCTGCAACTCTGTTCAATTTTTATATTAGGGATGTAAGTAAACATCATGAAAATACAAGAGCATTTCCTCCTAAATTACGTACCAACTCGATAGCTATACTCCTTTATTCAGATGATCTAGTTCTAGCTGATCAAAGTCCTATTGGTCTACAAAGACAATTGGATGCATTCCAAACATATGCTTGTCTGAACAATTGAACAATTAATACTCACAAAACAAACATGTTAAGAATTCAATGTAGGAGCCAAGAAAACTGGAACATATAAATGTGTGATTGGCATAGGTGTTCTGGATATTAAACATTAATACAAATATCTCGGGTTTAATATAAACAATTATAATGTGAAAACCCCATATACTTTAAAATTAAAACTCATAATATATTCTTTGTGTTCCCAAGCTAAGGTGATCCTCCAGAAACACAGTACATTTTCTTACAAGCCACTTATTATATATTATAAACAAAAGGTAATACCAACGATAACATATGGTGCCCAGACAAAGTTCTTCGACAAGAATTTTGGCTGGGACCATGTTGAGGGTTTGTTTTGGAAACTGTTACTTCCAGTGCCAAAATGCTTTTCTATAGCAACAATTCGGTATGAATTAGGATTAATTTAGTTGAAAGTTATAGTAGAATGGAATTCACTGACCTTATTTAGAAAGTGCTTGATGAAAGACAACTATGAAGCCACATGAATCCCTGTACTTGCAATGGTTATGCATGATAACAGAGATAGCATATTGGAGACATGGAAGAAATCTTGTTTTCTGACTATGGAAAAAGCAGATATTGGTAGCGTAACACTAATAATAAATCTAGATCAGGCCAAGTATACACTCTGGTGCTTCGACTAGACTACAACTTTGACTAGATGTAGATCCTATAAAAATATGTAAAGGAAAAAACGTTGTGCTTAAAAGATATAATCAAATATTGAAATACTTGCTGAAGTTCCCTCATAAACATTATCGAGACCAATTTATGAGATTACGGTTTATACTATGGCCTACTAGATCAATATTGGCTAGCTGTTCTAGGAATAAAGAGATTAAAGCAGTGTCGGTACTGTCGCGATAAGAACCAAATTGAAACATTAGAACATTTACACGCTACAAAGAGCTAAGTGATCTTCATAAAGAATATTTTTATAAATTCTTTAAAGACTTATGCAGCCTTGATCCCCCTATAATGTCAAACATCATTATCAGTGCTGAATAGGTATCATTGAATTTAGCTACTATTACAGTTATAAATGATGATATGTATTGTCATAGTTTGATATGAATTTAAGTTAGGAGAAGTGAAATGTAGTCGTAATTAATATACATCTATACCAAATTGGCCGTACAATTAAGAAAAACTAGTGGATCGGCTCTAAGGAACTAACATACTAGGAACTGTCTTGATGTATGATAATGTGAGTTTTAACAGTTTTTAGATAATTGTACAATTGTATTATGTAACCTGGTACATTTGATCAATGTGAAAAGTATTTTTTTGTCATATTATATAAGTATGTTATGTATGAATTGTGAAAGGTTTCACTTGTAAACCAAAAGACAATAAAATAAATAATAATACAAAAAAAATGTATTCACTATTCTATGCAGGAGATGCATACATCGGATTAGTATATCCCGCTGCTGCTTTTAATACATGTAATGAGTATAATCTCTGTGCAGTCAAGGACAGATCATTGCTCTAGGGCAGGGCTGATTAAGCACCCATTCCTTGGTAGGTGGCACCTCAGCCTTGTCCCGATAGATTTTCCATAGTTCCAGAACAGCCAATCTATTCTGCAATGGTGTTACCTTATACGGAGCATGTAAATAGGTGCACGAGTGTTGCAGTACTATCTTCAAGTGAGTGCCTTCTTTGGCCAGGGCATTAACATTTTGCATGCGTGTCTCAAACCCACTGCATGTGGTCTTTAATAATTGTGTCCGTATTTCGGGCCAATGACTTACAATCATCTCCCATGATAATCCTTCAAATACAATTCACAAATACCAAACTATATTTCAATTCTCCCTTACCGGTTCGTTTTTGCACCCTCCCCAACAATACTTGTTCACAATAAATACTGCTTTGCCTCTCTCAAAGACCACGCCTCTTGTGCCACCTAGTTATTCAGAGCAGCACCCCAAATGCCACGTACGCAGCCCCACTTCACTGTTCCCACACCGGACCACACTCCTCAGTGCACACCGCCAATTTTCATCTGCAACTAATACACAAAAATCCACCTTTACACGGCATAAGCTAACTTAAAACAAGAAATTACTGCACAACAAAATACAATACAGTTTATACATTGGAACCAAATGTTAGCATTGATTTCACTTGACATACACGATTCGACAACATTATCTTTCTCTAATTTTGGTGCATTCCTTATAAGTATAAACTGTTTTACTCCCTGTAAAGGTGTGATATTCTCTCTGGGTTTCCCTTCTTTCCCTTTTATTCTTCCAATGGTTCCTGGGCTCTACCCTCACTGGGTTCTTCAGTCAGTCGTAGTGCCTGCCTTGGGTGGCAGCTCTTCAACTGATTGATATGGATCTATTTCTCTTCTGTATGTCCTCCTATAGGGATGCAGATGTTATAGGCAACAGGTGAGATTTTATTGATTTTTTAAAGGCACAGCTTCAAGAGGTGTGGAACTTATACTCCTTGGTCTGGTTCCTCTGGAACTTGTACAGGTAGACCCTGTCACCTACTTCATACTCCTTCTTGGTAGTTTTTAAGTCATAGTAGGCTTTCATTCCCTCTGTTGACTTTTTAAAATTGCACTGAGTGTAAGCAAACGTGTGCTGAAGGTGTGTTTGTACATTTACAATGTACTCATGGGTCATGGACGCGTTTATCAGGGTCTGCTCTTGAGTTCTTTAGAGCAGATGCTGAGGTAACACTATTTTACGTCCCGTTATGAGCTCAAATTGAGACATATTTGTTGCAGAAGATGGTGTAGTCCTTATGACCATTAGGAAAAGCAGGAATTGGATGTCCCAACTTGGTCCAGAGTCTGCCACAAACTTCTTCAAGATGCCCACAATTGTTTTATTATACCTCTTAACTCCCCCGCTCAAGGCTCGTTGGTAGGCAATGTGGAGTTTTCTCTCTATCCCTAGTATCTCTCACATCTTGATCATCACCTCGCTGGTAAAATAACTTCCTCGGTCTGACTCAATTCTTTGGGGAAGGCCGAAATGAGACAAGATGTGATTGATCATTAGTGCTGCAGCTGTCTGTGCCTTAATATTCGAGACCAGAAGACATTCTATCCACTTAGTAAAGAAGCATGTCACGGTCAACAAGTTCTTGTTTCCTCTAATGGAGCGAATCACTGGCCTGATGAAATCAACTTGCAAATGCTACAATTCCCCTTTTCCGTAGGGGAACTCTGTGTATGATAGAGCTTGGCTGAAACTGAGCACACACAAGACACCCCTATAAGAAGATATTCAGGTCCCAGCCCATGTGTAGCCAATATGTGACTTTACACAAGATTTTTAAGGCTGTATGGAAACCCCCTATGACCTGGAGTGGGCGCGTCATGGGTGTGACTTAACGCCAGGCTTCGGAATGAGGTAGGTACCACTTACTGGTCACATCTAGACATGGATCTCTGTACCAACAAACCGACTTAGATTCAGAACATTTTGGAAAACTTCATCAACACCCGGAGATCCTCCTTCCTGATATAATCGGATTCTGTCCGAGGAAAATTCACTGGGTCTTCAATATATTGATAACATTTCCTAATAATTGGGTCGTCTTTTTGTGCAGTAATCAAATCTGCATCTGGGGTTTCTTTAATCCACTGGGCATGGATTTGGGACCTGGTGACAGCAGCGACCTGGATTTCCTCCAACACGGATTTGTTTTCTAGGAGATCCCTGTTAATGGCTCTGGTTTTGGCCAACTGGTCAGCCAAGTAATTTCCAGTTTTGTCTGGTCCCTCTATTTTGTAGTGCCCTCTAATCTTTTTCCAATAGATGGTCATCTCATTAGAGGTTACCAGATTATCATTTGATAGGATTAATCTCCTGAGCGGTTTGTTCTTCGCACACAGGATGCCTCAATTTTTCCAATTAACCAGGTGTTCCACAAACCCATTCCTGACATAGGGCCTCATCATGAGTTTGGTGGTAACCCTTAAATGTGGTGGTAGCGCTATTACCGCTGCATTTAAGAGTCCGCCAGATCATGGCTTTGGCGGATTTCCCCCCAGCTCTGAGCTGGGGCGAAATCCGCAGCAAAATTGACGATTTTCAGCGTGATTACCGTCGGCGGGAAATCCGCCGGCGGTAACAGCACGAATTTTCCCCATTGGGCCCAATGGGGAATGAGGAATTCCCGAATGGGCCCAATGGGGAATGGGCAATAACCCTTCCGCCAAACCAGTGATTCGGCGATAATAGCGCCGAAGGGTTTGGTGGTAGGGCTATTAGCGGCAGCGCTAATAGCGCCGGCATTACCACCCAACTAGTGATGAGGCCCATAATCTGAATTGGTGATTATGGCCAGTTCCTTAAATTGGTGTTGCCCAGATGTGAGGATGGCTTGATGTACGGCCATCAACTCTGCCACCTGACTACTTCGGGGAACTATTTTGTACACAGCAGAGGGTTCTGGGGCATCATTCACCCATTCACCCAGGCATTCCCAATGCCAGCCACTAGTTATTTTTCCCAGTGATTGTCAACATGGTAGGAGCATCCATCCACATAAACTGTGGGTATCCCCTGACACAGGTCTTTCTCATAGACTTTGTGCAGGGAATTATGGTACACCTCCATATTGTCATTGGTCCTTAGACTTTCATCCTCAAGACAGTTTTCTGGATCACAGCCATGCAAGTCAGCCAATCCTTGTGCTAGAGGACTCTTCTTGTTTTGGCCATATATAACCTCCACAGGAAAGCCTTGTATGGACAGAATCCAGGAAGTAATTCTGGAATTACTCACGTTCCCTTTTTGGATTCAGTCACTTTGGACATATTGCAAGGGTTGGTGAGGAGTCTCCATGATGATGTGCTCCCCCTGGATCAAAGGGTAGTAATTCTTCAACGCCAACACCATTGCCAGGAGTGCCTTTTCGCAATCATTGAATTTTTCCTCTACAGAGAACAAAGTCTTGCTCCCGTATGAGTTTACTTTGTTGACCATGTTGTGCTTTTGGTATAATACAACCGTTAAGCAAGTATCTGAGAACCCTGTCTCCAAGAAGAATTCCAAGGGGCTTCTCTTTAGTTTTTTTACTGCCTCGGATTGTTCCAGACTGCACTCCCACTTGACCCCAGCCTTTAATAGCTGGACCAAGGATCGGGTGACCTCTACATAGTCTTCAATGAACTTCTACTATTATTAGTCCAAGAAGACTTCTTAGTTCTCGCAGAGTAGTAGGATCTTTCAATTTCATTAATGCTTCCACTTTTTTTGCCTGGGGGCTAAGACCCTCAGGGGTGATTTCATGCCCTAAGAAGTTCACGTGGGTCTTACACCGCTGTGTCTTCTGAAAGGACAGTTTTGCTCTAGCTTTCTGCAACTGGGTCAGAACATAGCGTATTTTAGCTTTGTGTTCCTCCATAGTTGTCGGGCATGGAAGATATTAAATTCATTGCAGGAGTTTATGTATCCAAAGGGGGTTTGTGTCCACGTGTATTTCTGCTCCTCAAAGGTAAAGGCAAGCTTGTACTGGTCTTCCCTCCTTACGGGTACTATCCAGTGACCGTTGGTCATGTCAATGGTGGTATCCACCTTTGGTGTATAGAACCGTCTTAGAGGCAGAGGGTGATGCGCACCAGAAGTGCCTTTGTAGGGAAGCCGCCATCTTGACATGTAGACCCTTTTATTTAACTCTCTAAGGTCTGTGCAAAGTCTCTATTGGCTACTTGGTTTGAGTATCCCCAGTACCAGGTTTTTAAAGGTATTGTCGATTGGACGAATTATCCCATGGGATTCCAAGTTTTTAATAATCTCTGTGAGTGACTCCATAGATGCGAGAGATAACCTGTATTTCTTCACAAATATTGGATCCATCTCAGGGGCTATAGGTATGGTGGTCCACAATCATAAGAATCCAATGCAAAGATATCCTGAAAATCCCAAAACACGTTTCAGCTTCTGAATTTGCTCCTCGGTCTCACGGACATCAGAGAGATTGATTTGTTCATTGATCTTCTGCCTAAAGCCTGGAAAGACCTTGCGCATGGCAATTTCAGCAGTATCCTCCAGTTGGGTGGAGAGATCTCTTGTGGGGTTGGCCTGAATTGGAGTTTTCAAGGATGGGAGGTAGTCACTGCTGACTCAGAATACCACCTCATCCTTCCTGATGTCACAGGTCACCTCTTCCCCACCATAAGATCAGAAAGAATACACACCCTTTCCTGGTAAAAATCTTTTCTGGAGGGATACCGTTGGTGATATGGAAGCAGTGATTTGGAATTGGTACAATGATCTCATTACCTAAATCAATAGAATAATGTAGGGCATCAACTGCCATTCCAGTAAAGGTGTCTGTGCCCATAGTGATACTTCGAGGGTTGCTGTTATCCACCAATATTCAAATGATGTAATGTTCTAGGTCAACCATTGGTGTTGGATGTAAATACAAACCTTGCTGTTTGAGATGATTATTCAGGTTTTTGAGGTTCTGTCCTTGCTTAATTTTTAGGGGCATTGTAACTTGTTGCTCTTGTCCTGGGATGGTAACCTCTTCTCTCACTTGAACTTCAACTGAATACAGCAGCAATTGAGCTGTGTAAGAGGATTCAATTCAACACTACAGCTAAGTCAACGCCTAGTCTATAATACTGAATGAAAACCCTTATTGATATCACTTTATGTCCAGTTCATGCGTTCTGGATGACTACCCCTATATAACACCCCTCTCTTGGAATCCCCCTGACCCCACTGAGCCAAGAAGTAGTTCTGTTTTGCAAGTTTAAAAGGTTTATTTGATAATTTAAACAATAGATATATATATGACACTTTATAATAAATTAATAATTGAATAGCACACTTAATCTGATATGATGAAGATTAACAACGGAGAATCTGGCACTAACACACTTCTTATAATCACTAATGAGTTGACATGAAATGGATAAGGTAGCACACTGGTAAATAGGAACAAAAGAAGAAGGTGGTACAAAATGCTTTATAGAGTTCAAATGGATGCAAGGTTGAATGAATGAAATGCAGTATAGAAATACTCAATATGATTTCAACAAAACAATGTAATCACTTTTCTCTGGCAATTCCCTCCCCCCCCCTTGGTGCAAGGCCAGGAAATGGAAGGAAACACACAGTTCTCAGAAATGCAATCAAATGTGATTCAGTTCAATCCCAGCAAGCTTAGACTACAGAAGTTTGAAAACACAGGCCCAAATGCTTTGATATGTGCTAGCAATGGATGAGAAATATGCTGGAAATGCTGTTAATTCCCTTTCAGAGGTTCAGGGTGAGTGGTATCTAGTTAATATTAGTCCAGGCTCACACTAGCAATGATGCAGGGATAGTTAGCAGGTTAAACGAATTTCTGGCAAATGGAAAGCAAACAGCAGCAGTTTTCACATGTGAAGAAATTTGCAAATCGCGGCAAAATTCGCGGATGCGTGTTCCGCGATTGCGGTAAAACTATAAGGGGTAGGAAAGCGGTTCTAGGTGCGATTCAAAGCTAAGATTCTAAGCTTTCAAATAAACGTTATTGCAAGTCTCTAGCACAAACGGTTGCGGAGATATGAGTGATTGAATAGAGGTCGTTTTTCAGATTTGAAATTTTAAAGTTCCAAAAGACAAGTGCAGCTTGCGACTAGAAATGACAAGTGACAGCTTTACAAATGACAGGTGACAGTTAGGAGACAGTTCTACTTAGATTAAGCTAGATTGAATTATATTATTTTAACTACGAGATTGGTTCTGCACAGTTTTCTAGGTACTCACACTATATTCTTGAGTGAAATGGGCCTCGCCATGGATCTGGTCAGGGTTTTGGACTGGACTCTGGTCTGGTCTGGCCTCTGCACTTCACAGTGATCTGGGTCAGCTCTCTCTGGTTCTCTGGGTCTCTCTGGGTACAGCACTGCTTTCTCTCTGGTCTGGTCTCTTAGTCCTGGATAGATTGAAGTCTCTAGTTTGGCTTTCTGGAGGTTGATGGAGGTAAGTATGGATTTTTCCGGCAGAGCGTCCCGCTGCAGATGGATTTGGAAAGTCCCTATCTGTCCTGTCTGTCTGCTTTTATGTGTTTAGAATGAGGGTGTGTTCTAGCATCACTGACCCTACCTCTCTCTCAGCTTCTAATTGGTCAAACTTCCATTTCTTATTTGATTGGGGAATGAACTGTGAGTCAGAGTGATGTCATTTTACAGCCTGCAGAAAGTCCACTCCTCCTGTCAACTTACACACAAATCTAGATTTGAAACAAATACATATTTGCAGAGGTACATATTGTTTTAAAATCATATGCACCCATCATGCATTACAGGAGGTATCCCCTGTTCAAACTCTGCTCTTCCTGGGAGCTTGCATTCAGAAATGGCACATATTTCACTTTTTAACTGATTTTGCAATTTCTGACATTGACCCAACTTTACATACATGTGTGCAGGGAGTAGGGACATTAACTGATGAAGTTTCAGATTTTTAACATGCATACATTTAGAGTAATATCCATTTTTCCGCTAAAACCCCCCTGAACATGCCACCGGTTCTAAAAACCTCTTAAAATGTGGGCAGAAAAATCACAAGAATTATGGTATCATTTATAAAATTTTCACATGTCCGCTCTATGAGTTATTCATCTTTTTAAAGTTATGTTCTGGCTCCAAAGGGGTGTGGTTTCCCAGGTCACATGGTATAGAAACCAGTCTTTCCAGTTTCTGCCAAGCCAGCTTGCTCTCACAGGCAGTGCCCCTCCCAGCTCCTGCCAAGAGGAAGCTACATTTTACGACTGCGTAATAAAAACCTTTGCCTGAGTGAAGAGGGCTTTGTTCACTCTCCTACAGAGCACAGATAATTCAATTATCAGATAGATGGCATATCCTTAGTGTGGGCAGCAAAAGGAAGGTTGGCCTGGGAACACAGTGGTGACTCAAATTTCACTCCTGATGGGGGTAGTTGCCAGGCAGAATCAAGTTCCTTAAGCCAGACTTTCAGCTACTGTCATGTTATTTGTTGCTTTTTAAATTAACTTGCAATTTTACACATGCAGCTAGAATGCTGATTCTAAGTGCAAAACTATGACATTTAAACAGTTACAACCTATGTGACACTCAAAAGTAGGTCACTCAGTCAATTTGAACATTTAGATTTGTAGTGTCTTTCAGTCCAATGCAACTTAAACTGCTGAAATCCACAGCGCAGCCAGTCTTGTTATAAGCATTTTTCTGGGCTCTTCATTTCCCAGATTTTGTAGGCACACAAAACTCCATTCTACCAAATGTCTGCTGGTGTTCAGTGAATATTTGCACATATTGCAGTGTTTGAAATAGGCACTTTGGCTTGCCTTCAGAGAAACAGAGTGGTTTTAAAACGCCGGCTTTTGGATAGTGGTGAGTACTGGTACTGCACCCATTTTTGGGATTTAAGAAATGAATTCCCCACAATTCTAGGTTGCATTTGGCAATCAGCATTGCCATTCCCAATGGTTTCAGACTACTGTGCGGGTAGTCCAATGGTGGTTTTAGGCAGTGTCCTTCTGTGCCCATAACATCGGCAAAAATGAGTGGCAGCCTATTCTTCATGCATTTCCCTGTGCATTTTCTGGGAAGCTCTGGCCATCATGATGTTTTCATGTCAGTACTGCACAGTTTTGAGGTAGGGCTAGGATGCATGGGTAAATACATCCCACAAGCCCCCCTCTTGCGATGGCCATTCGGTTTCACTGATGGGACTCGCAAGATCTGGGATGTTTCCTCATCTTCTTCCAATAGATGGCACAGTTCAGCATCTTTTCCTCCCCGTTGCGTCTCAGCTCCCGTTCTCCGGATCGTCCTCCTTGGCCCGTCTCAAGGTTTTCTTTCTCCTAGGACGACAAAGGAAGAGCGGCAATACCTATTCATAGATTTTTTTCCCCACTGTTGAGATAGTGGGGCAGCATATGCATTTCATCATAACAAAACATTACATTCTTATTTTGAGAAAAAAAAAACAATATAACTAAGAGACAGTTTCATACAAATCACAGTATGTTAGAGACTAGATGTGGTACGTTTTATGATTGGAACTGAATTAGTCTGATACAGTACCCGCTAGGATTCCAGAGGATTCCTCCAGTTGTTGCAGAGTGTGCCTGGGATGGCAACATTTCAACTGGTTTATGTGGACCCACTTGTCTTCCCCCTCTGCCGAACTGCCTTTGGGGATGCGGATCTTGTAGGCCACAGGGGAGATCTTATCGACGATCTCAAAGGGTCCCTTCCATGTAGGCAAAAATGTGCGCTGCTTGGCCTGGTTCCTTTGGAAGTTGTATAGATAGACCCGGTCTCCCACCTGATATTCCTTCCTGGAAGTTTTCAGGTCATAATGGGTCTTCATGCTATCAGCTGATCTTTCTAGATTCCGCTGAGCATAAGCAAAAGCATGTTGAAGGTGTTTCCTTAAATTCTCCACATACTCATGAGTAGTGGAGGCATTTATCAGTGTCTGCTCTTGGGTCCTGTAGAGCAAATGCTGAGGAAGCACCATCTTGCGTCCAGTCATCAACTCAAATGGTGACATTTTGGTTGCAGATGAAGGGGTAGATCTGATAGCCATTAGGACCAGGGGTAATCGGATATCCCAACTTGGCCCAGAATCTGCCACAAACTTCTTTAATATGCTCACAATTGTCCGGTTATATCTCTCTACTGCCCCAGAAGAAGCTGGCCTATAAGCAATATGCAGCTTTCTCTTGACCCCCAGTATCTCCCACATCTTTGTCATTACTTCACTGGTGAAGTGGCTACCTCTGTCTGACTCAATCCTTTGAGGTAGACCAAAACGGGAAAAGATGTGGTTAATCATCAAGGCAGCTGCAGTTTCTGCCTTGCAATTTGGGGCTGGGAGACATTCCACCCACTTGGTAAACAAGCATGTCACAGTCAACATGTACTTATTCCCCCTAGCCGAGCGAATCACAGGGCCTACAAAGTCGATTTGTAAATCTGACCATGGCAGTGTCATTCCCCTCTTTTGTAAAGGCGCCCGGTGTGTGAGGGATGTTGGCTGAAATTGTGCACACACAAGACAACCCTTCAAATATTGGTTGAGGTCCTGGCCCATGTGTGGCCAGTATGCAACCTCTCTTAAGATTTCCAATGTTGTGTGAAACCCCCTATGACCGGCGGTGGCCGCATCATGGGCGTGACTTAACATCAGGCTTCGGAATGAGGTAGGAACCACCCACTGATCGTGGCCAGCTTTGGATTTCCTTACCAGCAAACCGTCTTGGATTCGGAACATTTTTGGACATTTCATCAACACTCTTAGGTCCTCTTTCCCAATGTAATGGGTATCCGTCAGGGGAAAGTTCTCAGGGTCCTCAAGGTGCTGGTAAAATTTACCAATAATTGGATCCCCCTTCTGAGCAGTAATCAAATCAGCATCAGGGGTCTCCTTACTCCATTGTAGAATTGAAAGGTCGTTGTGAGCATTCGTCTGGGACCTAGTGATGGCAGTGACCTGGATTTCCCCCAACAGGGACTCAATCTCAATTAGATCCCCTTGGATGGCCCCGGTTTTGGCCAGCTGATCAGCTAAGTCATTTCCAGTTTTGTCTGGTCCCTCTACTTTGGAATGACCCTTGATCTTTTTCCAGTAGATGGTCATCCCATTCGATGTGACCAGATCATCAATGTTTTGGATCAACTTCCCATGTTTCAAGGGTTTGTTGTTAGCACATAACATGCCTCTGGTTTTCCAATTAACCAGGTGCTCCACGAACCCGTTCCGTACATAATCCGAATCTGTGATTATGACCAGTTCGTGGAGTTGATGCTGGACAGCAGTGAGGATGGCTTGATGCACAACCATCAATTCTGCCACCTGACTACTTCGGGGACCAATTTTGTATCCGGCGGAGGGTTCTGGGGACTCATTCACCCATGCATTCCCTACGCCGGCCACTAGTTCTTTTTCCCCGTTGTTGTCAACATGGTAAGAGCATCCATCCACATACACAGTGGGCATTCCCTCACACTTGTCCTCTTCAAAGACTTTGTGTGGGGAATTAAGGTATGCCTCCATGTTGTCCTTTATTTTTAGACTTTCGTCCTCGAGACAGTTTTCTCTGGCACAATCATGCAAGTCAGCCAGACCTTGCGCGAGGGGACTCTTCTTGTTTTGGCCATATCGGACCTCCACAGGAAAGCCTTGCATTGACAGAATCCAGGAAGTAATTGGGGAATTACTCACATTTCCGGCCCGGATTCTGTCACTTTGGAGATATTGCAGAGGCTGGTGTGGAGTCTCCACTATGATGTGTTCCCCCTGGATAAACGGGCGGTAATTCTTCAATGCCCACACCGTTGCCAGGAGTGCCTTCTCACAATCGTTGAATTTCTCCTCCACAGAGGATAAAGTTTTGCTCGCATAGGAGATTACTTTATTGACCTTGTCATGCTTTTGATATAATACTGCCGTCAAGCACGTATTAGAGAACCCTGTCTCCAGGAAGAACTCCTTGTTTCTGACCGGGTAAGCTAGGCAAGGCGCTTGTGAGAGGCTTCTTTTGAGTTGTTTTACTGCCTCGGCTTGTTCTGGACCCCATTCCCACTTGACCCCCCCCTTCAGGAGATGAATCAGGGGTCTGGTGATCTCTGCGTAGCCCTCAATGAACTTTCTGCTGTAATTAGTCAGTCCAAGGAGGCTCCTTAGTTCCCGCAGAGTTGTGGGGTCTTTCAGTTTCTGAAGTGCTTCCACTCTCTTTTCCTGGGGACAGAGGCCCTGAGGAGTAATCTCATGCCCCAAGAAATTAACACGGGTTCTACACCACTGTGCTTTCTGAAAGGAAAGTTTTGCTCCGGCGGCCCTCAATTGTGTCAGAACATAACGGATCTCCGCTATGTGTTCCTCAACAGTTGAGCTTTTGATGAGGACATCATCTACATAAGCCAGGTTACCCCTTGCACCCAAGTCGGGCATGGCCTTGTGTAGAAAAACGTTGAATTCATTGCCGGAGTTGAGGTATCCGAAGGGAGTCCGGGTCCATGTGTACTGCTGGCCCCCAAAGGTAAAAGCCAGCTTGTATTGGTCCTCCCTACTGACAGGCACAGTCCAGTATCCATTGGTCAGGTCTATTGCAGTGAATACCTGTGACCCCTGGATCTGGGCCAGCCCTTGGTCAATGTAGGGCAGAGGCCATCGGGAAGTATGGACCCGTTTGTTGAGCTCCCTGAGGTCGGCACAGAGTCTCCACTGGCCGTTTGGCTTCAATATTCCCAGCACCGGATTATTGAAGGTGCTGTGGACTGGACGGATTATTCCCCGGGACTCAAGGTTCTTAATTATTTCAGTAAGGGACTCCATTGATGCGAGAGGCAAGCGATATTGCTTCACAAACACAGGAGTCATGCCAGGGTCCGTGGGGATTGTTGTTGTGTGGATGTCAGTGCGACCACAGTCATATGAGTCTACCGCAAAGAGATCTTGGAAATCCAAGAAAACTTGTTTCAACTTTTGCTTTTGTTCCAGAGTCACACAGGCATCAGCTAGGTTGACTCTCTCTTCCACCATCTGCCTGAAGCCTGGAAAGACTTCTGGTTTGGCTATTTCCGCGGCCTCCTCCAGCTGGGTGGAGAAGTCCCTGGTCAGAGTGCTGATTTGGACCGGAGGCTTCAGGTGGGAAAGGCAGCCCTCATGTACCTGGAAAATCACCTCATCCCTCCTGAAGTCACACGTCACATCTTCCTTACCATAGGGGCAGGAAGTGTACACCAGGAAGTTCCCCCCATGCCGGGTGAAAATCCTGTCTGGTGTTGTATTGTCCTCACTGTCACTGTCAACACAGTCCTTGGGGATTGGTCCTAATAGTTCATTTACAAGATCAATGGAGAAATGTCGGTCATCAACCGCCATTCCAATAATGGTGCCTGCGGCTAGAGTAATACTCTTTAAGTCGCTGTTATCCACCTCTATTAGAATGGTGTCATGTTCTATGTTGACTAATGGAGTTGGGTTTACCCCTAACCCTTGCAGTTGGAGAGAAGCATTTAGATGTATGTAAGCATCAGGGTTTTGCAAATATTGTCCTCTTTTAACTTTCACTTCCAGGGAGAATTGTCGGGTCCTTTCTGGGATGGTGACTTCCTCTTTGATCTGAATTTCAACTGCATATGGTAGCAATTGAGCTGACCTAAATGCTTTTTCTGGATCATCAAAGCCCATGGGATTATCCGCTAATCGGGACCAAGCTTTGAAGTTTATTAGGTCCAAACTAATGGAAAAGCGATTGAGAATGTCACTGCCTAAGTAAAAGGCGGCAGTGACGTCTCGCACGACCCAACAATTATGGACTATGCTCTTGTTGCCAATGGAGATTTTGAGCATACACCTGCTTGGCAGGAGATGTTTTGAATTGGGTGCTTCCAGGTCCATTTCCCATTTGTCTATCAGTTTGAAGGTGGGAATGGCTGGATCTTTTGGAAGTTGGCGAAACATGGCTTCGCTGATGAAGCTCTTACCGTTGTTCACACACACTCGAGCGAGAACAGAGTCCTTCCCATCATTTAACTGAACAGGGATGAACCACTGCTCTCCAATTTGCTGAATATCAGCCAGGCTTTGAGCTGATTTCACATGTTTCTGGACTATAGGAGTGGGAGTTTCAGATTGTGGATTGGTATAGAATTTCAGAGTGTTTCCTTCCAGCGTGGAATACCACCTTAAACTGGAAGGAAGGTTGATTTTCAGAAATAGAGAGGACCCCCCATCACCAGTCTGTTGTCCTACTGCTATTACTGTCACGTCTGGAATTTGGCTATTCTGGAAGTGAAATTCTACTTGGTCAGATTTTTGTTCAACCATGTGGCGTGTGTTACACCTTTTCGTCATCGCTGCTTTGTACACTTACATAGGTGGAAAATGTGCAGTTCCGCGCTTTGTTGTGCAGATGCGCGATCTATTTCTGTCAATACCACCAGTTCTAGCGGTACTGTGGTTCCACGTCATCAGTGCACGTCAAGGACAGGTCACATGATTCTTCCACGCAACCAGCTGACTATTACGACATGTCATGTGACGCTATATCAGAACCGAAGGCTTTCGCCTTCGCGCGTCGCTTCTGTATTTCAGGACGCTCCGTAAGTTCGAACTCTAGGCTCTCCCTATTCTAGTGTATTCAATCTTGCATGGTATCTACCATTCCTTTTTCTCTCTTACCTTATAGTGTGCCCTTCCAGCGCTTCCTTCCAACCATCTCTACCTTTCACTCCGAGAACCCTCCACCTCTCAGCAACAACTAGATTCCTCCAAATCCATCCAACCTGTGATACAGCCATCAAATCGGGAGGTCTGCGCCTTGGATAAACCACCTGTCTGCAAGGATCTCCGACAACACACCTAGGGTTTTTTCCCCCTTGAGGGTTTCCCTGGGGGTCCTGCCTCTTCCTGTTGAAGTTTCTTTCTTCCCTTCCAGCAGAGTAGGGGTCTCAGGACTCTCAGGGAGGCTTTTCAATTCCGCCGCTGCTGTCCCGGTTCCGGCGTTCCGACCAGGTTAGTGGAGTTTTATATCTCATTCTGGACTATCAGATTAGAGTGTTACAGTAAGCGACGCCATAAAAAGAAACTCTCTAGCTTGGTCGGAGCGGCGGTGCAGGGATGGAACAACAAATGCAGCAGCTAATGGCTGCTATGCAGTCTATGTCTATTGAAATGCAGAGTCTTAAACAGGACAATGCACAATTAAAACAACAGTTGACTCGGGCCTTTTCTGAAACCCCTCCCGTTACTCTCTCCTTGGGCAAGTATGATGGTGACCCACATAAGTTGAAAGAATTTCTTGATAGTTGCATCATTCAGTTTACGTTCAAATCTCGATTCTTTCCCACGGATAAGGACAAGGTAGGATTTCTCATTTCACATCTAACGGGTCCTGCCCTTGCTTGGGCTACTCCGTTAGTCACTTCCGGAAACGCTGTATTGGATTCCTATCCAGCGTTCTCCAACAGTCTCAGGTCCATGTTTGGTCGACAAGAGATTTCGGTAGCCACGCAGGAAAGGCTTCTTGATCTCAGGCAAGGTCAGAAGGACCTTATGTCCTATATTACTCGATTTAAACAGTTATCTTCAGAAACCGGTTGGCCTGATGACGGACTACTCACTCTCTTTCGACGAGGACTTGCGGAGGATTTGAAGGATGAGGTGTCCAAGATCCCACGGCCAGCGAATCTGGCGGAGATAATATCTTTGACTATGCAAATAGACTACCGCCTTCAAGAGCGTTCTATCGAAAGGAAGAAAGGGAAAGGTCCTCGTCTCAACCCTGATATCTTGGCCCTACAACATAAGACCACTCCTTCTGAGGAACCCATGCAGATAGGATCTGTTAGAGGTCCTATTTCAGCCATAGAGAGAGAACGACGGAAGGCCTTGAACCTGTGTATGTATTGTGGGTCTTCTTCCCATTTGTTACGAGATTGTCCTGTTGTCCCTCCTCGCAGATCCAGACCTTTGCCGTCGGGAAACGCCAAGCCCCTACCGTAAGGGGAACCACGGTAGGAGTACAACTTCAGGGTTCCCCGATAGAAGAAGAGTCCACTTTTGAACCATTGGCTAATAACCCCTCCATGGTTGTACTTTCATTGACCATCTTGTTGCCTGACCGTAACTTGATGGACATACCAGCTCTGCTCGACTGCGGAGCCGCTGGAAACTTCATTGATGATAAATGGGCAGCTAAGAACGGGATAGGCAGAACTCCTAAACCCTTTTCTACACCTATCTTAGGAGTCGATGGTAGTCCATTAAGCTCGGGACCTATACGAGAACAGACCAAACAGCTAACTTGTTTGATCGCCTCTCATAAAGAGTCATTGGTGTTCGATTTAATCAGAGCGGCTCACTTCCCCATTATTCTTGGTCTGCCTTGGTTGCGATTACACAACCCCTACATAAATTGGAAGGCAGGAACACTTTTTTTGGGCTCGGAGTACTGTGTCACACATTGTCTTTCACGCAATTCGGTAGGCCTATATATTCCATCAGAGTCTCCTCCTACCACCGAATTGCCTTCCATCGGTCATTTGAGTATGATTCCCAAATGTCATCAACACTTTCTCAGGGTGTTCTCAACTCCCCAGTTTCCAACACTTCCGCCTCATCGAAGGGATGATTGTCATATAGACCTGCTTCCAGATCAACCGGTTCCGTTTGGACGAATGTATGTTTTGTCCCAACGGGAGAAGAGTGCCCTTCGAGAGTATCTCCATGCTAATATTCAGAACGGTCTCATTACCGAATCTAAATCTCCCGCTGGAGCTTCTTTATTTTTTATTCCAAAGAAAGATACAGAAGAATTGAGACCGTGCATAGATTATAGAGGGCTCAATAAGATCACTATTCCTGACAAGTATCCCATGCCATTGATTAAAGACATTCTTGAAGCCGTCCGTGGAGCTACTCTCTACACTAAATTAGATCTCAGGGGAGCCTATCATCTCATCAGAATCGCTCCGAATGACGAATGGAAAACGGCCTTTCGAACCCCTTTTGGACACTTCCAGTACCAAGTAATGCCCTTTGGCCTGGTTAATGCGCCGGCTGTGTTTCAACGGTTTATGGATCACCTTTTCGCCGATTTGCTGCTTCATTGTGTCGTCATTTACCTCGATGACATTTTGATATTCTCAGACACTCTTGAAGACCACATCCAACATGTTAATCTAGTTCTGAGTCGTTTGCAGACGAACCATTTGTATTGTAAGGCAGAGAAGTGTGAGTTCCATCAAGCTCAGATAACCTATCTTGGATTTGTCATCTCTGCAAATGGGATCTCTATGGATCCCAGAAAGGTTTCTGCCGTGCTAGATTGGCCAGCTCCTTCCACCGTCAAGGAGGTTCAGCGATTTCTCGGATTCGCAAATTTCTATCGGAAGTTCATTCCTTGTTATTCTGAGACTATTCTACCCATTACTCGACTACTCAAGAAGGGGATCGTCTTCTCTTGGAATCCTTCTGCCCAACAAGCCTTTGAGACCTTAAAGGGTTTATTCATCTCCGCCAGGGTCTTACTCAACCCGGATCAATCCCGCCAATTCATCCTTGAGACAGACGCTTCTCATCACGCTCTAGGAGCTGTCCTTCTACAAACAACTGATTCGGGGGAGGAGAGACCGGTGGCCTATCTGTCAAAGACGTTTACCTCCTCAGAACTACACTACTCTGTTCTTGAAAAAGAGTTATTGGCCATAAAGAAGGCTTTCGAAGAATGGAGACATCTTCTACTAGGATCTCCCCATACCATTGTGGTCCGTACAGACCATCAGAACTTGAAAGTACTACAGCAGGCTCAAACCACCAATAGTAGACAAGCACGGTGGGCGTATTTCTTTCTGCCTTACCGAATCGAATTCACCTTTCTCCCAGGAAGCCAGAATCTCAGAGCCGATGCCTTATCTCGAAAGAAACCACAGGTTTCGCAATTCAGCTCAGAGAAGATGTTTCCTCAAGCAAGATTTGTGGCAGTCATTTCCGACTTTCTTCAGCTACTAAAGCTGGATACCATTAAGAATCAATCTGAATGTGAGAATCTTCTTTATACCCACCATCTTACAAAGGATCAAGGATTGTATTTCCACGCAACACAGGTCCTAATTCCTTCTAGTGTTCTTCAATCTGAGGTTCTTCGGATGTGCCATGACTCCCGAGCTGCAGGTCACCGGGGAATACAGACTACTCTGGATTTGATACAACGTTATTTCTGGTGGCCAAACCTTCAGGTCGATGTTCAAGATTATGTAAATTCCTGTACAACATGTATCCAGTCTAAGGCTTCACGAGCTCCTCCCTTTGGCTTACTTTCCCGCATGCCGATTCCCGAGAAACCTTGGCAAATCATCTCCACTGATTTTATAGTGGATCTTCCCCCTTCCTCAGGTTACACGACAATAATGGTCACCATTGACTACTTGACCAAGATGGCCCAATTCATTCCCTTAGTCAAATTGCCAGGGGCAGCCCAAATGGCTAGGATCTTCATTTCTGAAGTGTTTTCCAGACACGGCCTACCTGAAGTCATAGTCTCTGACAGAGGGCCACAATACACTTCTCAATATTGGAAAGGAGTCTGTCACTTCCTAGGCATTAAGAGGGCACTCAGTTCGGGTTACCATCCCCAGACCAACGGGCAGACGGAGCGTCTTAACCAAACTCTAGAAGGATACCTCCGCTGTTACGTCTCAGCAGCTCAGGATAATTGGTCTGAACTGTTGTCTATCGCAGAATTTGCTTACAACAATGCCAAGCACACTGCCCTTAAGACTAGCCCCTTCTTCTGTTCATACGGGTTTCACCCTTCTTTTGTCCCTACCATTACTCCCTCCCCCTCTAAATTACCAGGGGTGGACTGTTTGATAGACATCATCCAGTCTGGCCAAAAGAAGGCTCGGTTGGCCCTTCAAGAAGCTCAGGATCGAGCCAAGCGGTATGCAGACCAACATCGACGCAAATTTCCAGAACTACAAGTAGGGGACAAGGTTTGGTTGGCCTCTCGGTTTCTTCCGAAACACTTAGTCCCTTCTAAATTATCTCCTAGGTTCTTTGGTCCTTTCAAGTTGGTATCTAAAGTAGGCTCGGCAGCAGTTCGACTGGCTCTCCCGGCGGCCTGGTTTCGCATTCATCCTGTTTTTCATCTATCTCAAGTGAAACCAACTGTAGCTGATCGTTTCCAACGCTCCACAAAGACCATTCCACCTCCGGTGATCACTGATACCGGGACAGAATATGAGGTGGCCGGAATATGTGACTCCCGCTACCGCGGGGGTCAACTACAATTTCTTATTGACTGGAAGGGGTATTCTCCGGCTGAAAGAACGTGGGAACCTGCTTCTGGTGTTCACTCTCCCCTTTTGATTCAACGTTTCTTTCGTTTACACCCGGGGAAGCCCGGATCGCCCCCCAGGAAGAGAGGGCATACTGTTACACCTTTTCGTCATCGCTGCTTTGTACACTTACATAGGTGGAAAATGTGCAGTTCCGCGCTTTGTTGTGCAGATGCGCGATCTATTTCTGTCAATACCACCAGTTCTAGCGGTACTGTGGTTCCACGTCATCAGTGCACGTCAAGGACAGGTCACATGATTCTTCCACGCAACCAGCTGACTATTACGACATGTCATGTGACGCTATATCAGAACCGAAGGCTTTCGCCTTCGCGCGTCGCTTCTGTATTTCAGGACGCTCCGTAAGTTCGAACTCTAGGCTCTCCCTATTCTAGTGTATTCAATCTTGCATGGTATCTACCATTCCTTTTTCTCTCTTACCTTATAGTGTGCCCTTCCAGCGCTTCCTTCCAACCATCTCTACCTTTCACTCCGAGAACCCTCCACCTCTCAGCAACAACTAGATTCCTCCAAATCCATCCAACCTGTGATACAGCCATCAAATCGGGAGGTCTGCGCCTTGGATAAACCACCTGTCTGCAAGGATCTCCGACAACACACCTAGGGTTTTTTCCCCCTTGAGGGTTTCCCTGGGGGTCCTGCCTCTTCCTGTTGAAGTTTCTTTCTTCCCTTCCAGCAGAGTAGGGGTCTCAGGACTCTCAGGGAGGCTTTTCAATTCCGCCGCTGCTGTCCCGGTTCCGGCGTTCCGACCAGGTTAGTGGAGTTTTATATCTCATTCTGGACTATCAGATTAGAGTGTTACAGCGTGTGCCGTTTAAACTAACATGGTTGACACTCTGTTTTAATTTTATTGGTCGGCTAGTCTGGGTCCAGAGGACCTTGTTTACGCAATCTATTAGGGGTGACAACCTTCTCAGGAGGTCATTCCCTAGTAAACAAGGGGTGCCCTCTGGGGTCACAACTATGACCGGGTGTTTCAACTTGTGTCGCCCAATTTTAATGTCCAAGTCTGCAGTCCCCTCAACGGGAATTTCCTTCCCGTCAAAGTTCTGTAGTTGTCCCGGAAGAGAGGTGAGAGGAATTTGGTAATTCTCTCCCCTTCCTGCATTCAGTTCATCAAAGGCCCTTCTGGACAGAAGGGTAGCTTGAGATCCAGTGTCCACCAGTGCCGAGATTGTACCCTGCCCCTGTACTTGTACCGGGGCATAATATCTTCCCTCCTTCTCCTCAAGGGGGCACAGATAATGTACATTTTTGGACAACTGGTGGGCTAACTTTCTGGTTTTGGACATCGCGAGAGAAGAATTTTGGGCAGAATTCTGTGGAGAGCCTTGGGAATCTGAAAGAAAAAGTTGGCAACTGGAGATCAGAGCCATTGTGGGTTCCCCTGGTTCCGGTTCTGGGCCGCCCCCCCCTTTTTGGAGGCAGTCACCAGGATGGGTTTGAACCAGGGGGTTTTCTTGCTGTTGGTTCTGGGATGAGATGGTGGGCGGCGGTAGCTCAGTCTCCACATCTCCCCAGTCTGGATTTGCATCCCTAGGGACCCATTTTTCTTTGGGAGGAGTTCCCCCCTCTCTGAAGGAGAAGATCCTTTTCCCAGGATCCTCTGAGGATCCCTCTCCCTCAAATTGGAAGATCTGTACCTCCTCCTCAAACTGAGTCTGTTTGGGTCTTTTGTTTCTCCTACCCCCCCTCTGCTCCTTAGGAGGCAGACTTTCAGGGGCAAGAGATTTTGTTTCCGGTTCCTGGGTTTCCAGGGGCTGTTTACAAGTGAGGAAGGAAGCTTCCTCCAAGGCTTTACACCCCCCTTCCCTTTGTGCCTCCTCCCTGGGAACCAGTGAGTTATCGGGGTGCTTCCCCCGTCATTGTTCTGGAGCACCAGGTCCAGAGTTGGGTGCGTTCTGCGCCGGCATGCTGATCTGAGGGTTCTGCTGCGCCCTCAGTATATGACCCATATCCCGCGCCATGTTTTGAACCTGGCGCTCTAACTGGGAAACCCGCTCAGGCTGATACGGGGCCCTGTTTTCTCCCCTGGGCTGATCCCGGGAAGGGTAGCTGTCCCTTCTTTGGTAGTACCCCTGGTTGGTAAGATTTGGGTACCCCTCCACCCTTGGCCTCCCCTCTCCCGGATTCAGTGGTCTGGGCTCAGGGAATTGGGGAAAGAAGGATGGATGGTTTTGGGGCTGAAAGTCGGGAGGATATCTGGGGAAAAAGTTCTGCCCAGGGTTTGGTAAATTTCTGCCCTCCTGTGGGAAGTTTGGAGGGAAGTTCCCTGGGTTAGGTGCTTGGCTGGATCCCCCCCCCTGGGCTGGAGGAGTCCACACATAACCCAGGATGGGTCGATTTCCCTTGTAAAGTGGACTTACATAATCAGGAGAGCGAGGGACCCCATTTGTGGGGCTGCCTCCCTGGCTCCCTGTCTGTGACTGGCCCGAGGACCTTCTGGGCCTAGCATTATTAGGTGCAGGTAGGTTTTTAGGCCCCCCCATCTCCAAATCCAAAACGGGGGTGACCTTTACCTCTGCCACCTTGGCAGCAGCAGGGGTGCTGTTGGCTTTGGGGTTTTTCTGGGCATTGCTTTTATTTTCTATGGGCTTCTGCACCTCATAGATCTGGGTAGCCTGTTCAATGACCCAGTCTAAAGATCTTTTCTCATGAAAATCCCTCACAAGCTGGGTCATGATATATTTGGGCAAGGCATGGAAAAACGTATTTAGAAACTCTCTACTATCTGTGCGCACCCTTCTTGTGGTCTGTGCAAAAGCACGCTTTAACTCCTGCACAAATTCTTGTGGGGCCTGATCCTCCCCACATTGCAAATTGTAGGCTGCCTTGCGAGCCTCTTGAGGATTTCTGTGAACAGAAAAATGTTTCAGGATGGCCGCCTTATAGGTGGACCATCTTAAATGATTTTGGTCCTCCAGCCCCGCAAAGAAACTGGAGTATTCCGGGGAGAAGGTCCACTTTACATATTGAATGCAGCTTTGGCTGTCCTTCAAATGGAAAGTCTCCATCATTTGTTCAAACAACTCTAAGTGCTCCCAAACAGAATACTTAGCGTTCTTATGGTAAGGCGTGATGACGCTCCTGATTGCCTTAATCTGCTTTAAGGGGTCCTTAAGCAAGGCCCTTTTTGCCTTATTGGCCTTTTTGGTTCGGGTAACCCTTGTCCATTCTTCCTCGGACTCAGAGGCACTGCTCCCAGAGGTTCCCATCTGTTCTTCCAGGTTTTCCCGAATTCTGCGAGCCTGAGAATGGCTGGCAGAATGTGGGGACCTGGTCTCCTGTGTCCTGCGCAGTTCAGAGGAGTCTTCAGATTCCTCCTTGCTGCCAGGATTTGATGGGTACCCCCTCCACTGACCTAACTGGGCAGAGGTTTTCAGGATGCCCTTAATGGGCCTACTCTCCTGGGGTTCCCCATTGAACTGTACTGTACTTGGGTGCCCATACCCGGATGCCCACCCCTCCATTCCTGAGTGGTACTGGCCTATGAGCCCCATACTCTTAGCTGGATAGTAATCTGCCATCCCTGTGGCCCTGTGCTCATGTGCGCCAGGGGACATGGGGGTGGCAGAGTCCAGGGACTGGGGGAGATGAAGGCCCCTGGGGTTAGGGCTCCTGCGGTTATGGTCAGGAGTCTCTCTTTCCCAGCGGACCTCATCTCTATCCGCCCCTGCTCCCTGTTGCAATGCAAGAGCCTGCATTTGTGCCTTCAGTTCCTCTGTTAAGGCCTTACTCGACTCTATCAGTTTCTCCTGCATCGCTACCTGTTGCTGGAGCCTATCATTGTGTTGACAGAGGGCCTCATTCTCCCTCTGTGCTTCCTGGTTGGTCCTGGAGAACTGGGCCAGTCTTTGCTGCAGGAGGTTTACCTCCTGGGCAATGTCCCTATTGGCCTGCTCCTTTCTTGCTAGAGCATCTTCCACCCTTCTGGTGTGCTCTACCAAGTTCTGGTTTTCTTTTTGGAGATCACCCAGCCCCTGGAGGGCCAGGTGATTTTCTTCAATTTCCTTTTTTAAGTGGCAGACTTCCTGGCCTATGGCGTCTCTTTCCTGACTAAGAGCCTGCATTTGTGCCGCCAGGTCGTCCCTTTGCCGTTGAAGGGCACCAGCTTTTTGGCGCTCCTCATCAAACTCTGCCTGGGTATCCAGGTCTTTCAGAATCAGTTTATTGCTCTCCTCTTTCTCTCTGTCTAGTTGGATTTGCAGGGTGGCTACCTGCTCTGTGCATGCCCTGTTGAAATTGATCTGTTGCTCCAGCTTTTTCTGGTTCTGCAGCAAGGAGTCCAAACTGTCTTGGTGCTCCTTCTGCAGGGCCAGAAATCGGGTATCCTGGTCTGTCTTTTCCTGTTGTAGGATGCCCATATCCTCTTTTATTTTAATGATATATTGCCTACTATCATTTTCTGCCTCCTGGCTCCTCTGCAGCCTCTGCTCAGAAGAGTCCAGATCAGATTGGGCCTTTTGTAATGCCATCTGTTGCCTATTTGCCAGATTTTGGCTTTCAGCACATCTATCCTGCATGTCTCCCATATATAGGTACAGGTATGCTGCTATCCTGGCAATCTTATTGTGTTCCTCTTTGGCTTTAGGAGCCATATATAGTTCACTCAGGGCCACATGTAAGGGACCCTGATCTCTATATATATCTGACCCTGTTTCAGTGACCTGTTGTGTGATGGCCTGCAACCACACATCCTGGCCCTGTTCGGTCCATTCACCTCTCACAAATAGCTTATGCAAGAGGTGCTCTCTGGCTATTTTCATATCTACCAAGGTCGTCATTCTAGAGATTGGTCTCTGTCCTGACTTACAGAAGTTAGTATTTTATTTTTGCAGAACAGAACTTTTCTTGGAGTGTCCCTTTTGAGGAATGCTTCACAGCGTAATGCAGCGTGGTGATCCGACCGGATGTATGTATCCCGTCAGTTAGCACACTGTATTAAGCTGCACAAGTGGTAAATCTAACCCAAACGTCCGGCTCGAGCCCCCAATTTGTAAGAGGATTCAATTCAACACTACAGCTAAGTCAACGCCTAGTCTATAATACTGAATGAAAACCCTTATTGATATCACTTTATGTCCAGTTCATGCGTTCTGGATGACTACCCCTATATAACACCCCTCTCTTGGAATCCCCCTGACCCCACTGAGCCAAGAAGTAGTTCTGTTTTGCAAGTTTAAAAGGTTTATTTGATAATTTAAACAATAGATATATATATGACACTTTATAATAAATTAATAATTGAATAGCACACTTAATCTGATATGATGAAGATTAACAACGGAGAATCTGGCACTAACACACTTCTTATAATCACTAATGAGTTGACATGAAATGGATAAGGTAGCACACTGGTAAATAGGAACAAAAGAAGAAGGTGGTACAAAATGCTTTATAGAGTTCAAATGGATGCAAGGTTGAATGAATGAAATGCAGTATAGAAATACTCAATATGATTTCAACAAAACAATGTAATCACTTTTCTCTGGCAATTCCCTCCCCCCCCTTGGTGCAAGGCCAGGAAATGGAAGGAAACACACAGTTCTCAGAAATGCAATCAAATGTGATTCAGTTCAATCCCAGCAAGCTTAGACTACAGAAGTTTGAAAACACAGGCCCAAATGCTTTGATATGTGCTAGCAATGGATGAGAAATATGCTGGAAATGCTGTTAATTCCCTTTCAGAGGTTCAGGGTGAGTGGTATCTAGTTAATATTAGTCCAGGCTCACACTAGCAATGATGCAGGGATAGTTAGCAGGTTAAACGAATTTCTGGCAAATGGAAAGCAAACAGCAGCAGTTTTCACATGTGAAGAAATTTGCAAATCGCGGCAAAATTCGCGGATGCGTGTTCCGCGATTGCGGTAAAACTATAAGGGGTAGGAATGCGGTTCTAGGTGCGATTCAAAGCTAAGATTCTAAGCTTTCAAATAAAAGTTATTGCAAGTCTCTAGCACAAACGGTTGCGGAGATATGAGCGATTGAATAGAGGTCGTTTTTCAGATTTGAAATTTTAAAGTTCCAAAAGACAAGTGCAGCTTGCGACTAGAAATGACAAGTGACAGCTTTACAAATGACAGGTGACAGTTAGGAGACAGTTCTACTTAGATTAAGCTAGATTGAATTATATTATTTTAACTACGAGATTGGTTCTGCACAGTTTTCTAGGTACTCACACTATATTCTTGAGTGAAATGGGCCTCGCCATGGATCTGGTCAGGGTTTTGGACTGGACTCTGGTCTGGTCTGGCCTCTGCACTTCACAGTGATCTGGGTCAGCTCTCTCTGGTTCTCTGGGTCTCTCTGGGTACAGCACTGCTTTCTCTCTGGTCTGGTCTCTTAGTCCTGGATAGATTGAAGTCTCTAGTTTGGCTTTCTGGAGGTTGATGGAGGTAAGTATGGATTTTTCCGGCAGAGCGTCCCGCTGCAGATGGATTTGGAAAGTCCCTATCTGTCCTGTCTGTCTGCTTTTATGTGTTTAGAATGTGGGTGTGTTCTAGCATCACTGACCCTACCTCTCTCTCAGCTTCTAATTGGTCAAACTTCCATTTCTTATTTGATTGGGGAATGAACTGTGAGTCAGAGTGATGTCATTTTACAGCCTGCAGAAAGTCCACTCCTCCTGTCAACTTACACACAAATCTAGATTTGAAACAAATACATATTTGCAGAGGTACATATTGTTTTAAAATCATATGCACCCATCATGCATTACAGGAGGTATCCCCTGTTCAAACTCTGCTCTTCCTGGGAGCTTGCATTCAGAAATGGCACATATTTCACTTTTTAACTGATTTTGCAATTTCTGACATTGACCCAACTTTACATACATGTGTGCAGGGAGTAGGGACATTAACTGATGAAGTTTCAGATTTTTAACATGCATACATTTAGAGTAATATCCATTTTTCCGCTAAAACCCCCCTGAACATGCCACCGGTTCTAAAAACCTCTTAAAATGTGGGCAGAAAAATCACAAGAATTATGGTATCATTTATAAAATTTTCACATGTCCGCTCTATGAGTTATTCATCTTTTTAAAGTTATGTTCTGGCTCCAAAGGGGTGTGGTTTCCCAGGTCACATGGTATAGAAACCAGTCTTTCCAGTTTCTGCCAAGCCAGCTTGCTCTCACAGGCAGTGCCCCTCCCAGCTCCTGCCAAGAGGAAGCTACATTTTACGACTGCGTAATAAAAACCTTTGCCTGAGTGAAGAGGGCTTTGTTCACTCTCCTACAGAGCACAGATAATTCAATTATCAGATAGATGGCATATCCTTAGTGTGGGCAGCAAAAGGAAGGTTGGCCTGGGAACACAGTGGTGACTCAAATTTCACTCCTGATGGGGGTAGTTGCCAGGCAGAATCAAGTTCCTTAAGCCAGACTTTCAGCTACTGTCATGTTATTTGTTGCTTTTTAAATTAACTTGCAATTTTACACATGCAGCTAGAATGCTGATTCTAAGTGCAAAACTATGACATTTAAACAGTTACAACCTATGTGACACTCAAAAGTAGGTCACTCAGTCAATTTGAACATTTAGATTTGTAGTGTCTTTCAGTCCAATGCAACTTAAACTGCTGAAATCCACAGCGCAGCCAGTCTTGTTATAAGCATTTTTCTGGGCTCTTCATTTCCCAGATTTTGTAGGCACACAAAACTCCATTCTACCAAATGTCTGCTGGTGTTCAGTGAATATTTGCACATATTGCAGTGTTTGAAATAGGCACTTTGGCTTGCCTTCAGAGAAACAGAGTGGTTTTAAAACGCCGGCTTTTGGATAGTGGTGAGTACTGGTACTGCACCCATTTTTGGGATTTAAGAAATGAATTCCCCACAATTCTAGGTTGCATTTGGCAATCAGCATTGCCATTCCCAATGGTTTCAGACTACTGTGCGGGTAGTCCAATGGTGGTTTTAGGCAGTGTCCTTCTGTGCCCATAACATCGGCAAAAATGAGTGGCAGCCTATTCTTCATGCATTTCCCTGTGCATTTTCTGGGAAGCTCTGGCCATCATGATGTTTTCATGTCAGTACTGCACAGTTTTGAGGTAGGGCTAGGATGCATGGGTAAATACATCCCACAGCTGCCCAAAATGCTTTCTTAGTGGTGTCAAAGCCCATGAGGTTACCCCCTAGTCGGGACCAGGCTTTGTTATTAATTAGGTCCAAATTAATTGCAAAGCGATTGAGAATGTCACTGCCTAAGTAAAAGGTAGAGGGGACATCTCTCACAACACAACAATTATGTTCTATTGGAGCTTCCGGGCCCATTTCCCACTTATAAATCAATTTAATTGTGGGAATGGTCTAATTTTTTGGCAGTTTCCTGAATAATGCTTCGCTGATGAAGAGTCTTCCGTTATTCAGGCATACTCTGGAGAGAACAGGCTCCAGCCCCTCATTTAACTGAAGGGGGAAATGCAGCTGTTCACCCTTTATGTAGTTGTCCGTCAAACTTAGAGCTGGTTTTCCATCATCGTTTGTCATGGGATTTGGGTTCTCTTCTGATTGTGGATTGGTATACAATTTCCTTCCAGTGTGTAATGCCATTTAAAACTGGGAGGGAGGTTCATTTTCAAAAATGGAGAAGAGTTCCCATCACCAGTTTGTTCTCCTACAGAGATGACAGTGATGTTTGGAACTTGATTGTTCCTAAAATGGAATTCTATTTTGACGGACCGTTGTTCAATAATGTGGCATGTGCCATTCAAACTCACATAGTTTGTGCTTTCTCTTAAATTGATTGGTCGGCTTAGTCTGTGTCCAGAGGACCTTGTTTACGCAGTCAATCAGGGGTGATACCCTCTGAAGGAGGTCATTTCCCAATAGTCAAGGTGTGCCCTCTGAAGTGATGAATATTAGCGGGTGCTTCACCTATTTTTGCCCACTTTTGATCTCCAGAACCGCAGTCCCTTCCACGGAAATATCATTCCCATCGAAGTTTTGGAGTTGTCCAGGAAGAGGTGTGAGAGGAATTTGGTGTCTCTCCGCCTTCCTGAATTCAGTTGGTCAAAGGCATTTTTGGACAGGAGAGTGGCTTGGGATCCAGTATTCAAAAGCGCTGATAATGCACACTGACCTTGTACCTTGACGGAAGCATAACATCTACCTTCTCGCTCCTCAAGGGGCAAAGAAAATGTGCTTTCTGTGCCAGCTTGAAAGTTTTTATGTATATATAAGTTTGTAATTTTTTTATATTGAACCCCGACAGTGTGCGATCTTGGACTGTTTTCTGTGCCGGAGCCTGGGAATCTGTAAAAAAAAAAACAGAAACAAGTGGGATTGAGAAGTTCCCTTACCCTCTCATTCTTTGCTGTTCCCTTTTTACTGGAGACTGTTAACTGAACCGGTTTGGGTTGAAGATACCTCAGTGCTTTCAGGGTCATCTGGGTGATATTGTTGGGGTTTACAAATGTGTTGCTCTGGGACAGTCTCCATACTTACCCAGTCTAAATCAGATTCTTTTGGGACCTCTTTTTTCCTTGGGCCGATCCCTCCATCCCTGAAAGAGAAGATATTCTTCCCTGAATCCTTCAGGGATTCTTCTCCTTTGACAGGAAAGATGCAGACTTGCTCCACACAGTGGGTTGTCTTTGGCTTTCAATTTCTCCTACTTACCCTCTGTTCCCTAGGTTCCAGCTTTTTGGGGGTAGAAGATTTATGTTCAGGTTCATAGGTTTCCAGGGGTTTTGTTCCAGTGGGAAAGGAAGCTTCCTCTAAGGCTTTGCATCTCCCCTCCACCTGGGTCCCCTCCTCTGGAACCTCTTGGTTGTCAGAGGTTTCTTCCCTTCATTGTTCTGGGTCGCCGACCGGGTATCAAGTTATTCTGGGCAGCAGTTTCCAGTAGAGGGTTATACTGAGCCCTCAACATGTGACCCAGGTCTTGGGATAATTGTTGGACCTATCGCCCCTGTTGTGACATTTTTTCTGGTTGGTAGGGAGGTCTGGATTCATGTCTTTGCTTCTCCCAGAAAGGGTAGCTGTCCCTTCTCTGGGTATTGGGAGTTTCCCTGATAACCTTCCATCCCAGGTCTCCCTTCTCCATGATTTGGGAATCTATTCTCCTGAAAGCAGGGAGAGAGAGAGGAGGATTGTTCTGGAAATTGGGGTTTGAATGATATCTGGGAAAGAAACTTTGGTTGGGGGGTGGAGTAATTCTTCCCTCCTTAGGAAAGTTTGGAGGGATGTTTTGAGGGATTCCTGGGGCAGTATTTACCTGATTGGACCCCCCCCCCATTGTTACTTGGGGAGTCCATACATTCCCCAGGCTGGATTTGTTACCCTTGTATCTTGTACTAATATAGGTGGCAGGGTCATATGGAGCGTTGGTCTGACCCCCTGCCTGGCTACCACCCTATTGGGTTGGATCGGAGAGTCTCCTGTGTCCCTCATTCTGCTTGTTGATGTTAGTGGGACGAGTACTTTTAGGCCCCGCATTCCCAAGTCCAATATAGGAGTATTTTTCACCTCTGCTACCTTTGTAGTGGCGGGTGTGTTTGATGGTTTGGGGTTTTTAAGATAATTTTTGTTTTCAGAGTGCTTTTGGACCTCATAAATCCAGGTGGCCTGTTCTATCACCCAATCCAGGGTCCTACGCTAATTGATTTAATTGCAAATGAACCAATTGAAAACACTCATAATAAAATGGAAAAATCATTTTGCAACACACATTCAAAGGACAGGCAGTGCTTTGGGATTCTGGTTTGGGAGGCAATGGAATAATGGGAAATTTTGATTCTAGGTGTTTATTTGAAAAGAACAGTTACGTTATGTTATAGTTTTTTCATACCGAAGTATAGCACAACCGACACTCAAAGACAACCTGGCGCTAAGGTTGAGATCATACGATCAAGAGAAAAAAGGAAGCTAAAACAGTGAGGTTTTCAGAGCCTTTCTAAATTGTAAGTGACAAGACACCACGGGGAGAGCGTGCCGGGAGAGCATTCCACAAGATGGCAGCTTTAACAGAGATAGAGCAGCCTCCAATTCTCACGCCACGGACCCTATGAACAGCCAAAGAGAGTGGTACGCAGAGCGTAGTGCGCAAGCTGGAACATAAGGTTGAAATTTCTGCTGTAGATACTCCGGGCCTGCAGCATAAAAGGCCCTGTGCACCAAACATAGAGATTTGAAGTGCACACGCCTTGCCACTGGCAACCAGTGAAGGGAATTAAGAACTGGCAAAATATGCTCATGATATGGAGTACCAGTGGCAAGAAGGGCAGCAGAATTTTGGAGAACCTGCAGGCGCTGTATCAAATAGTCTGGCTGAGCCAAGTATACAGAATTGCAATAATCAATCCTGCTGAGAACCAGTGCAGTGCAGAAACTACTGGGGGCTCACAGGTAAAGAGGAATACATTGCAGAACCTTTCAAAGTATTTTCAGTTGAAAGTAACTAGCCTGACAAACCAAACTAAACTGGGGGGCATAGAATGAGAAGCATATAGTTTAACACCCATGTTTTTGACCACTGGAACTGCAGTGGAAAAAGAGCCAAAAGAAGACGACCAGAAAGATGAATTCCAAAGAGAGGGAGCAGTAGAAGAACCCACAACCATGACCTCGGTCTTGTCTCTATTCAATTTCAGCCAATTTTCGCCCATCCAGCGATCCATGGCCGCTAAGCAATCTTGCAGCTGTGTTGCACGGGCTGGATGAAGAACATGCAACTGAACCAGAATCTGGGTATCATCAGCATACAAATAGCAATTAAGGCCGTGGGCATGGATCACAATGATGAGTGGCTGAATATAGATATTTAAAAGTGTTGGAGACAAGGCCGATCCCTGAGGGATCCCACACATCAGAGCAGAGACCGCAGTTGGAAAGGGTTTGGAGCAACAGCCGCTGAGAACATTTGGAAAGAAAAGAGTGGAACCATGAGAGAACTGGACCTGATATACCAGCAGCTGACAAACGACTGATCACGATGGAGTGCTCAACAGTATCAAACGCCACTGATAGATCCAACAGGATCAATACCGCCACTCCACCCTGAGCAGCAATAAGGGTAAGGTCATCAAGCAATGAGACCAGAACAGTCTCGGTGCCCTGGCCCAGTCTAAAACCCAACTGAAAAGCATTGAGCAGGGACGTAAACTCACAGAACTGCACCAATAGTGAAGACACCAGGGATTCATGCAACTTCATGCAAAAGGAAGAAGAGAAATGGGACTAAAGTTGGCAAAAACAAAAGGATCCAGAGCTGGTTTCTTTAGAAGGATAATTACAGTAGCGCATTTAAGAATAGAAGGAATAATCCTGATTGAACAGGAGTGATTTACTGCAGAAGTAATATGAGGCAGAATCAAAGGAAAAATATCTTTAATCACAGACAGTGGAAAGGAATCAGTAGGAGAAGCAGATTTCATTCTTGCAACTGCTGTTGTGAGATCTGCAGCTGTAAACAGCGCAAATGAATCCCCAAGAACAGCAGTGGATGGCATAGTCCCCAGAGATAAACCAGAGGGGGACCAGTCCCAACTGTCAAAGGATTACGGTTTGCTGAGATAAAATCCCAGAGATTATCAATTTTGCAAATGAATAATTCCACCAGGGCTCTTTCGGCTTTGCAATGGAATTTTCAATTTGAAAAGTATAATGTTTTTGTTTGGCTTGTTTGATAGCCAAATGATACAGAGAGGTAATAGCATAAAATGCAGTCCGATCCCCAACAAGGTAGGAGGAGTGCCATTTACTTTCTGCTTGCCTATGTTTAAGGCAACGAGTCATAAGCTCCTCATTGATCCCCGGCTCAGATGGCCACCTGCCAGCCTGGCATTCCACTAAGGGAGCAAGCAGATCAGCCGTGGTGATGAAAATTTTAGGTAGGGCACCAAAATCTAAAGAGGGTACAGCACTGCAGCTGGTGTTAAAATGTGCAGCAATCAAAGAAGTGTCAACTGTACGCCAGTTCCGCTTCTTAATCCTCAGTTTATCAAAGACTGAAGGGCGGTCCGAATAGTCAAGTACAAAAAGTATGACAAAGTGATCAGACCAGGTGATGCATAAGGGGGTAGAGACCGTCAGAGAATCATGTTTGGCAAATACTAAATGAAGCTGATTACCCAAGATGTGAGTCAGCTCCTTAACAAACTGCAGCAGAGAAAGATCCTCCATTGCAGTGATAAGCTTAACCGCACCTTTATCCAAAGGGTCATTGCACTTATAGTTAAAGTCACCAGCAAGTATTTTAGCTGTAAAGACGCCACAAGATCCATAAAAATATCAACCAAAATTTGGAACATAGCCAGGGGGGCGGTAGACTATAAGAACATGAACCGTCTTAGAGGCAGAGGATCATGCGCACCAGAAGTGCCTCAACCCAACAAAGGACAGGCAGAGGAATCATGGTGGAAGCAAATATAGACTTTTAAATAAAAGCGATGCCACCATCTGGGTGGCTAGCTACTCGATCTGACCTTAGTATATAATAACCAGCGGGGAACATATCTACACAGCTGTTCCAGAGGATACTGAACGCCAGGTTTCACTAACAAGAAGGCAGTAAGACTTAAAAGCAGACAGTAAACCAAAACAATCAGCAGTAGGGCAGCCAAGGACCTAGCATTACATAGGAAGCAGTTTAAATGGTGGAAGTTAGATCCTAACCCAAAAGCAATAGGATCTAGTTTGTGAACAAAACCAGAGGGCCAGTGGGTATCAGTAGGAGTCCAAGCGTTAAGTAGTTCCCGCCTTTTAAAAGTGGCAACCTACAAATCATACTATGCCGGAGACTGGATGGAGACATACAGGCTTGCCTTAAACGCGCTTTTCGCATGGAAAAGGCATGACTGCTGCACCTGTATGCTGCACGGCCGGGGGAAGCGGCACATAAATGCTGTTCAGTGAGGGGCCACGTGACCGCAAGATGCACTGCAATGGAAGAGCGACCCGAAGTCTACACACATAGCAAAAATACTAAGAAAAGCACCTCACAATGCTGAGATAACACAATAAAATAGCAGTACAACACAGGAAATTTGGGGAGCAGGGAGTGCAGGCACACAATAATCAAAATAACACTAGTTTCAGGCAAACATAAAAAATATATTGGATTAAAGCAAATGCAGTCACAGTTGGGAAAAGGAACTGAAATGGGGAAATCGCTTTTCAACTTTTATTTATTTTTTTATTTATTTTATTTTAGAATGTTTTTATTGGCATTTGTGTAGTTACCATTCAAAATACATTTCCTATCAATAGTTCTTCACGCAGATCATGCCTTTAAATAACAATATTATTACCAAACACCAACTATAACAAAAAAAAGAAATATAACAGAAGCACATCTTCACTTTGGGACATGTCACATTTGTAATAATTATTTATCCGTCAGAGATGAGCTTGATTCAGCTCAGGGGAAAAAAGCCCGCTATTCAGGGTTTGCTCTACGGGGAAACCAAACATACTTTGCTTCCCTTAATGGCTTGTATTGCTGGAATCTAGTGGATGTTCATGGAGGTTTTTCATCAGACGGGTGGAACATGTCCTGAGGGTACAATTTTCCAACAAATTGAGGGTATGGCGATGGGGGCAGGTATGGCCCCCAATTTAGCCAATTTATACATGAAATTTTTTAGAAATCCGTCATATATCCTGCCACTAACCCATTTGGACATCTATTGAGAAAGTGGCTATGATATATAGACAATGTATTGATTGTATGGGATGGGTCTATGGAAGAAGCTAATATGTTAACACATACTCCAATTTATCTTACAAGATTAAACGATCATTAGGAAAACATGGAGGAAACTCTACATTGGCAAAAATGTTTTACCACCTTTGGTGGTGTTCAAAAAATGTCAAAGCCTTCGTAACATGCTGGTCAGAAATGATGTAACAGAGATTCAGACGGGGCCAACACGACAAACCATGTTGTGGGGTTTGCCGGAGGTGAAGGGACATTTCTCTTGTGGCCATTGCAGTATGTGAGAACAAACAGAGGAAAAAAGACCCAAATTCTGCACAACCTGGTTTGGGACCTTACCGAAATGACTAATTGTAATACTCAAAATGTCATTTATAATATTCCCTAACCATGTGACATTCATTATGTTGGCAAGACAAACAGGAAATGACATGTCTGGATGGTTGAACATTGCAGTTGTATAAAAAATAAAGTGATTACAGCGACACTGGTTAAGTATTTTGTAGAAAAGAAACATGGACATACTGATTTTACATGGTTCATATTTAAAAAGATATATGGTACCAGCAAGCTAGATATTGACTGCAAATTACTGAATTTTGAACAGAAAATAATCTTTAAATTACAGAGCCTTGTAGTGGGGTTAAATGAAGGCATTGATTGGCATTGTGTTAATCTAATATGAGCAATAGCATCTGTGGTGGTTTAAGTGAACGATTCTTACTATGCTATATGATGGATCAGTGTCCTGTTTGATATTACTTTTTTCACATTGAAAATGTCATGAAAAATGAAAAATGATAACCATTTGGGCCTGTACCATTTGGCATGCGAACACATTCACAAATGCTGCAGTGTTTTTGATGTTAAATGAATATGACACGACATGACATATGGCTAGCTGCACTCCATTGGTTGTCACAAGTTTTATATCTTATGTGGAGACCCCAGTGTTGAGTATTAAAATGTAACATTGTTGTCCCACCTGCATTTCAAATGATGTATTGACATACTATCCCAGTGGATTGCTTCAACACATGCTATCGGGGCATATCCGGATACAGGCCACCAATTGGGCAAGTTCTATCTCAGTTTCGCGTAGGCGTAGCTCCCGTTTTGTCAGTTAGCCATGTTACACCTGTACCAATATGGCGTTTGTTTGTCACAGAATCAGGTGTCCGTTCACTGTGTTTAGGCAGTGTATCCACCTTGGAGTCCTTCGTCCATGCCAGTGACTTGTCCAACATTAGGTATTGAGGCCCTTTTACGATTTCGATTAATCGATTACAGCGTTGCGGCGTGCAAAGAGTCGGCAGCTTCTTTTCCTTTGAAAGGTGAGCCCACAGAGTTATCTAGTCTTTCCACCGGTTGGTGGGGAACATGTGTTCCCATTTAGGATCGAGTCACTCTCTTTTGCTATTGACGTTCTTTATTGACACCATACGGGCTGGTGACTTATTACACATCCGCAACAAGAAGGCACGATATTATCATGGTGCCAGGTGATACGACTAAACCACGTTAATAGTTGAATGTTTGGAGTTCACGATGCTCCATCACTTCGAGCATGTAAGGTGTTGCTTTGAAATCATCCACGAATTTGGATTGGGCTAGATCAGTCAGGGGTAACATTTGATTTTTTTACAGGTGTGTGTGTGCTGATCTTTCGCTATTCGATCGAGGGGACTGAATGACTTTGGTCTGGTGTTAGTGATCTGTCACAACAGTGATTTGGCACCCCTCTTGAGAGAAGATAGAAGGAAAACAGAGTAGTTGTTACCTTTACCATTTGCACTTCATAGAATGGTAGGACATGGTCCTCACATAGAGTCTGGTGCTCTGTTTGCTTGTCTTTGCAGTTGCTCCCAAAGAATACTTAGGTGACTTTTTGTGCCTATTTGGAGAATTATATGTATCCATTAAATGGAACATTTGGCGAGCGTCAATTAGGAATGCGCCGTTTATGAAATACCTATTGAAGGTAATTTTCAGTTTATTGGTGGAACTGTCGGAGGGTTGGTCAATTGGTGGGCCAGGCCTTTAGTCTTGATACACTGGTAGTTATCACTGATGTACAGAATTATAATTTGATTATTGTAGCACTCACCACCGATTTCAAGGATCCCCTATTTGTTTGTATTGTAGGTACATTGGCATCCATATGGTGATGTTTAAAATACCCCCTCAACACAGTGTTAAAGCAGTCTACACTTTTGAAGTGTTCCCCTGAAGAATGTTCACAGATTGCAGAGTTTGATGAACAGAAACATGTTGGGAATTGTTTTATGACACATTTCAAATGTTGAATAATGTAGTGTAATGTCATTTGTGTCTTTTGAATTCTGTTTTTTAGACAAACATTTTATGTATTAATTTGTATTGATCACTGTGTTTGGAGTTTGGGTCGATACGTTTTTTAGTATTGAAATACTTTTTGAATAAACGTACTCTATGAGTTTGTTGATGGACAATTGCACACAGTCTATTTTTTCAGGAATAAGTGTGCTGGAAAATCAGTGATCCTTGGGTCTGGTTGATGAGATAATTTGTGCAAAAATGTAGTCTATCTCCTTCCGTATAAATATATAATTTATTCCCCTGCTGGTGGAGTTAGATTTTTTTTAAGTAGGGGTATTGTTTGACATACTTATTTAAACACATCAGACCAGAGTCTTCCAGGCTACATAGGCATCACTCATGTTCGACTCAGACTTAGCTACCCCTGCGCCCTGGTTTCTGCTTCCATCCAGCGCTCAAGTTCCCTGTGCCAGCGTACATACTGAGGGACCCCAGTTGACTTCCAGGCCATTGCAATGGTTCTCTTAGCCAATATGCAAGCCATGTCCATGAGCTTGACTATAGGCCTCATTATGAGTCCGGCGGTAACCGAGGCAGTAAAACCGCCTGGTTACCGCTGGACTCGTATTACCATTCCGCCTCTGTGACTCCCGGAAATACCAGGGCATTACGACCCTGGTGTCCCGGGAATTCCAGAGGCGGAATTCGGTAAATGCCCATTCCCATTGAGTCCCATAAGACTCAATGGGAATGGGGAAGTGGAAACACTGGCACCATCTTGTGATGGCGCTGGTGTTTCCACGTCCGCCTGCAGGTGGGTGGTGTTAAACCCACCAGGTCAGACCTGGCGGGAACATCACCTCCCGCCTGCAGGAGTCGGGATCGGGCGGTCCGGAACTAACAGTGGCAGCGGGTTTACTGCCACTGTTATTTCCGGCCCGCCCGACCTGTAATGAGGCCCTATGTGGTATAAATTTGCCGTTTCTTCAGTAGGCACCAAGCAAGCATTTGTTCGGAGACCATTCATACCTCACCATTCCCATTTTCTTACAGGCTTGCTCGATTTGTGACCAGAACCATTGGACCCGTGTACATCCCCAGAACATGTACATCAGCCCTGCTTAATCCGCTTCACACCAAGGACACAATGGGTGGGTCTTGTTGCTGAATTTGGCTACCCTATGCAGGGTCATATACGTACGGTAGAAGACATTTAGTTGAATCAGTTGGAACCTGGTGTTCCTCAACACTTCTCGGGGGTACACCAGTATCCTCTCCCATTCTCTTTCTGTCGGTTCTACTCCCAGGTCCCTCTCCCACTTCCCTTTCAGTATTGTGCTCTTGGGGTTCGGACTATCTGCTAGCATTCCATATAGTCTGGACGCTGGCCTCCAGCCATCACCAAAAGTAAAGAGAATCGTCATAAGGGGGTTTGCAGTCAATTATCTAGGCCAATCTTCGCATTTCCTTTCCGCCACCCGCCTAGCTCTCTGGTAACACAGGAATTGTCCCTTCAGCAGCTCCTACTTTCCCTGCAGGGACTCAAACTTCCTCAAAATACCCTCCTTGTACATATCCCCCCAAGTGTATACCCCCCACCTCTCCCAGTGCCTTACCACTATCAGGTCCACTCTGTCTCTGCAGACATCAGCAGCTATCGGGATCTCAGGGGAGTAGGGGTGCCCTAGGTTCAGCAGCAATCTGGTTCTGTGCAACACCTTTCCGCCGAGTAATATCACCATGGGGGTGTTTCCCAAGCAGTCTAGCGGTACCCACAGTATTTCTTTCAGGTGTGCTGGTGCCAGCAACTGTCGCAGCAATTCTGATTCTGATGTGGAATTGTCAGAGAGCCACTGGGTTACAAAACTAAGTTTCTCAAAATCCGGTAGTTGCATTCCCCCCTACCTGTAGGGGAGGCATTACGTGGTGAGTGACAAATTGTGTGGAGCCGCCCCCCAATAGAACTCTCTTAGTATCACTTTTAGGGTGCAGAAGAAGGAGGCTTTTACATAACATTGGACATTATGAAAATAGTACAGGAATCTAGGCAACACAATCATTTTAGTGATGGCCACCCTGCCCATCAATGACAACGGTAACCTAGACCAGAATAGCATGGATTTCCACAGGCCCTTTACCACTGCTACCATATTGCTCTTGTGCATTTGCTCCGGTGAATGCATTATGTTCACTCCCAGATACCTAAAAGTGACTAGTTGCCATTGTAGCCCTACTTCTGGCAATTCGTCCAGCCCTCTGTTCCGCATTCCAGCTAGTGGAAATATGCAAGACTTGCCTCTGCTCAAGCAGATACCAGACACCTTGGCGTAATTATCTAACACGTCCAGTACCACTGCGACATTTAGGAGTGGGTCCTTTATGTACAGTAGTACATCATCCGCATATAGCGATACTGTGTGGTGTACTCCCCCCACCCAGATGCCCCCCTCCAAGAACTACTTTCGGAGGTAGATATAGGCTCCAGTCCTAACACATACAGCCTGGGGGATCCCTGCCTAGTACCCCTTTGTATGTCCTAGCTTGATGACACCACCCTCCCCGATTTAACCCTTGTAATCGGTCAAAGTCAAATGCTTTTATTGCATCCAGCGATATTATTGCATATTGCATTATTTCATAATGCTCTTGTGTGTCCGCCGTCTGTGCCAGGACATGTTGAAGGCAGCAGAGATTCATAGTCATGCTACAGCCTGGGATTAAGCTATTTTGGTCCCTGTGCACCAGTTCCCCGATTACCTTGGATAATCTTTTGGCCAATACAGTCATAAGTATTTTGACGTCATAGTTCAGCATCGCCAGTGGGAGATATGAATCACATTCGTTAGCAGGTTACCCTGGTTTAGGTGTATAGGAGGTCTCAGACATGGCCTGCACCCCTTCCGCTCATTTTAAGGTACCAGGAGCATACTCGCCAAGGTATGTGACATATGAAGAGCAAATGAACCTACAAAGGGCTGCACTAGGACTCTGCCCGGTATACATCAGAAGATCCATACCTGTTGAAGCACCCATAATCAGACAACCCTGGGCAGCAAGGTACCCTATCAGACATCCATACCAGCCACTGATACGGAACGAAGAGTACCTACATACGGTCCACGAAGAGACCCCAAAAGTCTTAATGGAAGGCCAGTGGAAATTACTTAAAGGCCTGAACAGACTCGTGAATGAACAAAAGCGGCCATCGAAGACAAGCACGCCAGTGCGAGTAACTATGAAATAAATGTAATGGACACAGAGAAGAGACAATGGTAAAACGTGAGGAAACGGTGCTATGTGACAAGATGGAAGCAACTGACCTGTTAAACGTGTGTAAATAGTCTTGAAACGCAAGATGGTACGAAATCGATACTGCTTGCAATGCTTAGCAAGCGCCAACCATATATCTACCTCAATAAGGCACATTATACAAGTGCAACTTCATTTGGTAAAAGCAGAAATGTACCCAGGTGGCCAGAGGCCTGACAGGCCAAGTTTCGAAACCCAGTCAAAGGCAAGAGAAGGAGCGGAATCGAAACTCAACAAAGAGCGGCTCATGCCTAGGAAATCGAGGTCAACCAGAGAAGGGGAGGAGAGCGTCAGCTAACAAGACTCAAACTTCAGAGCATACCAGCCTGCCTCATGAAGGTCAAGATAAGGGGGGCCCATGCAGGTGACACAGAATTAAATGCACTAAAAGCTGGAAACTGAAGCAGATTCATGGTGAACTAACACGTGACCGGCCAGGCACGAAGAAGTACCATCGCCTGATGTCATCCAGGACCCGAGGATGCCATAACTTTTCTCGATAAGAGACTACAGTTTCAGGGCCATCCTTAGCCAACTAATTGACACATCACACTAAACCGCTGATTGTTGGAAGGGTGGCAGGGTGAAACTTAGGACACCAGGCACAGGGGTGTCCATTCTGCATGCAGCTAATTAAAAGTGGAAATTTATGTCTAGGGATGTAACCTGCCCAATCACAATGGACCATGTTATCTGGAGTCCTATAGATATTGTAACCAATAGGACGTCGTAGTTGTAGTGACGCCTATCACACGTGATGTAGAGGGATGGGCGTAGATGCCCACCCGATAAGAGGTTTCCAATCTGCATGCCCTATTATCATATACAGATATAACACCTATACTTAAGTTACCTTTCCTAACCAATTATATTGCATGATGATTTTTTATAGAAATTAGATGTCAGTGATGACGATTTTTGCCTATAAGACTTGCTGTTTGACTAAGGTTCGAGGAAGTCGGAGCGAGACAGGTGATCGCAATGCTGCTGATTTCCATTTGTTTCTCTGTTTGATGTACTTGTCATTAAACGGACTTCCCTTTGCCAACTTATTGAGTCGTGTTGGAGTAAGTGAATCCTGCACCCCCTGTCCTCACATGGTGCAGCTATCTAGTCTTACAAGTTCTGGAGGGTTAGCGCTGACCTATGGGCCCGTCAGCGATTTCCTCTTCCCCAGAACATAGGTATCGGGACTATTAATGTTTCTCTCATGCTCTTAGATAGCTCCCCTTTATCGTACCCCTCCTTAAATACTTGGAGCAGTGCCGGGGTCAGGACTGATTTGTACGTCTTGTAGAACTCTGGGTCCGTCACTCCCAGGGGTTTGCCAGTAGCCAGTGATCGAATGGCCTCATTGATGTCCTTGGCTGTTATTTCGTGCTCTAACCCCTCCAGTTGCGTCTAACCCAGCCTAGGCAGTCCTACCTCTTGCATCATGCCAAGCATATCTTCCTGGGATATTGGTTCGTTATGACTATACGGTGTGAATAGAATTCTGTAAAGGTGTCATTTATTGTTTTCTGCTATTTGCGCAGTGTCCCTGTCCTATCCTTAAGTTCTGTCGTTACATGCCTCAGGTGTTCCCTCTAGGGTATCTGGTCATTGTATCGAAATCACTTTCAACCAATGCCTTACCGTCGAATTTTATTCAACGAAAATCATTTCCATCGAAATGCCTTTTCCTTGAATACAATTCGATGGATTTTGATGGATTTTAGGGTCAGGGCAAGGTTTAGGGCATGGGTTAGAATTAGGGTGAGGGTTAGGGCAAGGGTTAGAATTAGGGTTGGTGTTAGGGCTAGGGTTCGAAATAGGGGTAGCGTTAGGGCAAGGGTTAGAATTAAGGTTAGGGTTAGGGTTAGAGCAAGGGTTAGAGTTAGGGTTAGGGCAAGGGTTAGAATTAGGGTTGGAGTTAGGGCAAGGGTTAGAAATAGGGGTAGGGTTAGGGCAAGGGTTAGAATTAGGGTTGGGGTTAGGGCAAGGGTTAGAATTAGGGTTAGGGTTAGGGCAAGGGTTAGAATTAAGGTTAGGGTTAGGGTTAGGGCAAGGGTTAGAATTAGGGTTAGGGAAAGGGTTAGAATTAGGGTTAGGGCAAGGGTTAGGGTTAGGGTTGGGTTAAGGTTAGGGTTAAGGGGGGTGGGTGTGGGGGTTGGGGAGAGCTAGAGGTAACCCCCCAATATACAAGAAAACATTAAAACATTACAAGGAGATGGCGGGTGCTGAAATTTCAGCACTGGACAGCTCCATGTAACATTTTAACATAGAAAATAAAAACATCAAAATGCTATCTGTTACATTTAAAAGAACATATCCATTTGATGGGAAAGTTTCTATGGATATGTACTTTTAATGTTAAACATAGAATTTCGATGCCTTTATTTTCAATGCATATTTTTCAATGCATTGTCTTGTCGATGCATCTTTGTTCGATGAATTGACCATAAAACCTTTCTTGCACAACCATGACAATAGTCTGCCTGGCCTGTCCCCCTCTGCGTGTGCCCTAGTAGTTCAAACTGCACAATCAAATTTCAACAACCTCCCACATGCCTCCTTGCAATTGCGTCTGACTTCTTCTAGGGTCGCCTCTTCCCAGGAATTACCTGATGCGCCCCTTTCCATTAATTTGATGTCCTCCTCCCACTTCTCAAGGTCCCGCCTAAGAGTTTTCCTGATGCCACTCGCACTAGCGATAGCCTCTCCCCTCACCACTACATTAATTGCTTCCCACACTGTGCTCCAATCCCGTATGCTACCCACGTTTCTTTCCATTCCATGTAGTTCAATTTATTCTGGCAGTCTACTCTAAAAGCTTGATCCGTCAGGGCATCCATAGGCATGTGCCACCGCGTTATAGGGGGCCTAGACCCCAACATCTTCCACTTTGGTACCAGTGGCGAATGATCTGAGATTGATCTGCCCCGGTATTCTGCCAATTCTATCTGTTGCAGGTGAATCCTGGCAGTAAACAAGTAGACAATTCTAGTGTATAGGCTGTGCGGAGAGAAGAAATAGGAGTAAACATTAGCGTGAGGGTGGAGTTCCCTCCATACGTCAACCAGGTCTAAGTTCCCAACCAGTGCATTCAGTGTGACCATGGCCACCAGTGCCCTGTTCACCGGTGGATTGGACCTATCCAAGTTCAAGTCCTTCACACAATTAAAGTAGCCTCCCTCAGTTGGTGAAGCATTCCTGATATGGGGTCATCTTGGTGCACAGCAAGCGAAGGTGTGCAGGAATCCCGTGATTAGGAAAATAGGAGTTGACGATGCATACTTCTATTTGTTCTATAAATCCCCTAAGTATCAGGTACTCCATCTGCAGTAGTCGGAAGGGCACACTAGGATTAATCCAAGTGGAGACACCGCTGGCATATTTAGAGTATGCCACACCATATCCCTGCCCCCCAGTGCTCCTTCACTTTGGCCATAGCCCCGGTCGACAGGTGAGTTTCCTGAAATAATGCTATGGACACTTTTGTCCTATGAAGGAAGGATTTCACTCGATGTCTGCGTAGGTATCTGCCCATTCCTCTTATGTTCCACATTAGGAGCCTAATGTTAGCTGCCATGATCATTTAAAGTTGTCCCACCTGACTCCATCTCATCTCTCAACCCCCCCACCCTGCATGCAGAGCCTTCCCTCCCCCAGTACCCCTTTGGACCCCTCTCCCACGGATGACACTGTTGTCCCATTTTGACTGAGCAAGTGAAGCGTACGTAACAACCAAAACAATAGCCATAACTAAACAACTGTGCCCAGCCGCTGCACCTCCCTTGCAGCGCTCAGGTGCCCCAACACCATTTAGGCCCATCTGGTATCATGTGTGCGGGTTGTGTCACACCAAAGCTTGGCCAACAACAACCATTTCGCGGGATAGGCTTGTTTGCCCAGGCAAGCGGCTGGTGTACCTCGAGTGAACCTTAGCTACTTTGTAGTGGTCGCAGTGAATATCAAGCTCTGTTTAACTAAACCTTAATAACCATCCTAACAAGCTCCTTCCCTACCTCCCCCGCTCTCGCCAACCCCCCTAGACAGGCTTTACACATGTAAATGCTTCTCCTCCCTCGGCCAGGTTATTATGCTCAAGCCACATTAAGGGCGCCGCAGGAGTCTCCAGGTAGACAGCTCGGCCCTTGTAGATCACTTTCAGTCTGGACGGGTACATAAGCATATATTTGAGATTCAGTTTCCTGAGCCTGGCCTTGACTGGCACAAAAGAGTTCCTTGCTCGTTGGACTGTGGGAGTGTAACCCGGGTATATAGCTATTTTAGCATTGTCTCGACAAATCACACCTCCCTCCCTTGAATATTTCAATATGATTTCCCTATCTTGAAAGTTATTGGGTGTGGGTGCGATCCCAGCGGCAGAGGCTTTTGCATGGATCTGTGGGCCCTCTCCACCACAAAACCCTGCGAGAGATGACCAGCACCTATCTCCTGCTGCAGTAGTGTCTCAACAAATCCAGTGGGGTTGGGGCACTTCATCCCCTCCGGAACACCCATCCAGCGCACATTGTTTCACTGGGCCCGCCCTTCAGCGTCTTCCGACCTTGCTTCCAGCGCAGCTTTCTTTCCCTCCAAATCTTCCACCCTCATCTCAAAGTCCTTTGTGGTCTCTGTGGTCTCTGTGGTTTCCTTTAGGCCAGTTTCCGTGACCGTCACTCTCTCTGCCAGGTTACACATGTCCTGTGTCTTTAGTTGCATGTCAACCTTGACCTCTTCAATTTTGGTGTCTATGAAGGTCCACAGGGCTGCTATCGCTTCTAGTACCTGATGGTCCTTATCACCAGTTTCCTGTGGCCCTGAGCACCCTGTGACCCTCCGCTGCCCTGCGAAGATACTCGAGGCTTGGCTGCGTTGAAGGAATCCATAATCATGGACTCTCTCTGCCCTTTAGATGGGGATATGCTCTGGACTGATTGCTCTGGGGTAGCCACTCAACTATATCCCAATGGTTGTTGCCAACCCCTGCATGGCGTATTCTCAGAAGTGGCGTGTATCAGGATCATGCTCCTTCACCATACTTTAGGTCATTTGTACAGCAGTGTGGGGTCTCTCTGGTATAACTGGTGGTGACACTTGCACACTCAAGGTCCAGGCCAAGATTACCACCTAATGTAGGGTCAGTGTGTTCTGGGGAGATCAACACCGGGTATTTTGCTTTCTCCTCTACGATATAGCCTTAGGGCACCCCTAGCACCTCCTCCAGGTTCTGCCCATTGACCTCAACTGCAGGTTCCTCCCACGCCAGTCCTCTGTGGTGCACGATTCCACATGCATCATGGTGTCATAACTCGCATTAGTTGTCACTGCTGGTGTTCACGTGGTGCGATCACATCTCCGTTGGACCTTGTCCCTCTCGCTGGGTGTGGCAGCTTGTCATTCCTTTCCACTACTCTGGTGGCCAGTCTTTTGTATTAGTCGTGGGGGTTGCTTGCCCTTTACCTTTTAAGCAGTCTATGATACAGGCTTGTCAGTATTGCTGATGCATCTGGTTCTTAGCCTCCCCCTACCCTCTGCAAGGATCGCTAACATGTCCGGCCCCTGTAACATCAAACGGGTCTCTCTACCTAAGTTCCCATAGGACCCAGGGGTAAATACTTCAGGCCACCCTCTCCCCTTGTCTGAGGGTTGTGGGATGTCCCAACCGGTCTTCTGCGACCCCCTGGTTGTGCCTCCTCACGTTGTGCCTGATGTGCTCAATTGGGGCGTTTATGCCTATGCACGTGTTCGTGGCCCTGGAGGGGTGCTCTGCATCAGGAAAATGTCATCCTTGATCTCATCAATCAGAATGATGGGAGCCGCAACCTCCCACCCAGTTCACAGCACACGATCCGGTGCTCCCCACCTCAAGTGTTATCCTTATGGTGCTGCCCTTTGCAGGGCCTCTGGGTTATTACTTTCCCGGGGGGGCGAAAGCCTGCCTCGCTGTATCTCTCCTTATATGGTTATGCCGCAAGAGTCTGTCATTCAAAGGGGCTCGCGGGTCAGGCACAAGATGCTGTTAGCTAATTTCACGGCCAACTCAGATTGCGAGCCCACTTTGTGATGTACGCCCCGCCACCGCTGTCTCCGCCTGCAGGCTGCAGCCCATGGTCCAGTCTCTGCTCCTTCAGTCATGGCCAAGGTTGCCTCAGCATTGTGTCCCGCGGTGCTCTGGGCCAGTTCAGTCGATGTGCGACTGCCTCCCACGGCACCACCAGAGATCCTCCTTCCACCACACTTCGCGACGTGATGGTCGCGTCTGCAGATGGGCCCGTGGCTGGCTGCTCAGTCCAACGCTGCTTCACCCACGGACCGCAGGTTTCAAACAGATCGCCTCTGGTCCGCCTCTCAGGTCACGCCTCCCTGTTGCTCATGACGGGGCTGCTGCCCTGTTTCGTCATTCCTCTCCTCTTCAAACCCCAAAGGCGAGCACAACACTGCTCCACTTTCCGCAGTACCCCAACCATGCTAGTGAAGTGCTTAAGGATAGGGACCATCTACCTCTCCCCTGTTTGCTTCCAGTGCACAGGGCTCCACAAAAGTCATGGCCCCTCCCCCTCTGATTCATTGGGCCATTTCAATGTCTGCCATTTTGCCCACACCAGGGGGACTCTCTTGCGGGTCAGATTACTTAGTTCCAATTTCGCTCCACAATGCATATCGGAGACGGGGAATCGCCTCTTGCAATTGCATATGTGCTCAGGAACACTTGCATCACTGTATCAGGATTGTGAAGGGAGCTCTTCACAGGCACGTCTTCACTCCATGGGCCCAGGCCACGCCCCCCTCAACTTTTATTTAAAAGGCAAGGTTGGGAAAAGGAACTCAAAGGGAAATTGTTTTTCAACACACATTCAAATGAGTAGCAATGCTTGGTAATTCTGGTTTGGCATACAAGGGAATAAATGGGAAATTTCGTTTTGCAACACACATACAAATGAGATAAGGCTTTGTAATTCTGACATTGGAATCAATGGGTATAAATGGGAAGTTTTGTTATGTACTCTCTACCTTCACTTGAAAGGTAGTGTTTAGGATTACTTTTTTTGGGAATGTGGACACCCCCCCTCTCGGACAGGAGTCAGGGGTTTCAGAAGGACAGTCGACAAATCTTTATGGTCTATCCTTGCTCTAACACACTGGGCATGAACTTTGTTAGTTTTGAATTCTAACAACACTCATACCGTGATTTTCTATATGGGAATTACTTGATTTACCTTCAATTCAGTGCATTAAGGATCTAGACAGCTACCCCCCCCCCTGGCAATTTAATGGAAAGTATTAAGGTGGGCTGTTCCCAACACAGTGCAATTTAAATGGATTAGCTGATTTTCTATAGCGAAATTCATTTGGAATTTAATACAGTGGGCCAAAGGCCTACCCAGATTCACCTCCCCACCCACTAAAGGAAAGGTACGCATCAGGTAGCTCCACACACAATTGATGGCCTTTACATGGGAGGCTTTGGTCAGCGAAAACAGCAGGGCTTCTCTGAGGACAGTGCAGATGTGGTCACATGGTTTCAGTCCAGGATTTTCTCCTGAACCCAGACTCATTCTGCTCCTCAGATGGGGTCCCAGATAGCTTCTAGCAATAGACTATTGAGGCCTCCCTGCTAGTTGTTCCTTTCAAGAGTCTGTCAGCAGACTACCTCCCGGAATAAAGTGAAAAGGCCCTGTTCTGATGCAAACATGCCCACTTATTGGGCTGGTAACCATCCAACATTGTCAAAATTCCCACAGTAAGGATTGGATAGCACTCTCCCTTCACCTCCCACCAAGACGCCTAGTTGATGCTAATAGGACCAGAATTTGAGACATATGTATGATGTAGGCTGAGGGAGAAGAAAAAATCGTCATCGCAAAGTGACATGTGGGTTTTACATTTTGTATTCTGCAAATCTCGCAATGTTGCAACTACCTTACTCTTTCAGATAACCACATGAATGTATACATTTTTGATTTCTCTATTGTATGGTGAGTCAGACAATACTAATTTTATTTCAGCACACCGGTGTGCTACTGTGCTGAAATAGTGACCACTCTGACAATACATTTTTCTAAATAAAATTATCCGTCTATTAGTCTATCAATATTTCCAATTCCTCAGATTTATCAAAAAATGCCAGAATAATAATTTTGATCATAACTTACGTTATGTACATCACAGAAGTTTCATTTTGACTAGGTTCCAACTGGTTTTGTATCCCCTTTAAAATAAACATGAGGTGGGCTTGATAGGACACACAATGCTTTTTTTATTTAGGAAAATGTGTTCAATGTTTAATCAATGGCACGGCATGCTATGAGAGGTTGTTTCATTTCTCCTCCAAGTTTCCATTTCTCCTGAAGCATGTGACCAGCCCCCTGCTCGGGCCAATGTTTATCCTACCCTCTTTGGCTGCATTTCAAAGAGTCTTTGTTCAGACCTAATACACATGTTATGTGAAACCTGACCTCAAAGGTAATTTCTTTTGGTCATGTTATCTGTAAATCCCATAATTTCAATCTACTTCTTTGTATGTTTTAGCATTTAAATTGACAACCAGACCGGTTTCCTTGGTGAGCCCAGCCCCAAAGATCTTGGGGTCAAAGTTTCAGCTCAGAGAGAAAAACAAGTTGCAGTTCACAATTCTGAAAGGCTAGCATATTGCATTTACCCACCGTGTACATGTAATTTTCAGTACTGCACCAGGGCCTGATGTACACAATATAATATTTCTTTATATACTGTATAAACAGAAATAAGTTTACTCTTGGTATTCTTCATAAATGTGCCATAGTTACATAAGAAACCAGTGTTCATTTATGCAAAAACAAAATAGGCCTTTCCTTATAACGGTTGTCATTTGTTTGTCTCTTAATTCCTGAAAATGCAGCCTATCATTTGACTTTACTTTCACAATGTAAGGCATCATTCCTCCTTTTTAGCTTCCAGATGCACAGTATTTCAAATGTATGTAATAGTTCCATGTGCACTGTTACAGTTTTGAATCTGTCAAAGTGGGCATTTACATGAAGCCAGCATCTGCAATGTCACATATACTCGGAATCCATCGGCCGCAGTTAATAAAACTCCAATTCTAAATCTCACTCTTTTCTGACTGAATGCCTGTTCATTGTATCAAAATGGAGGGAGGCCCATTCTCGCTCATTCAACAGGCCTCAGATTGAAATCACTATTTTGTACTGGCTTTTATATTTCAATGGAACTCCACACTGAGCCAGCTCCACTCTCTGAATGGGGCCTACCATGGCCTCTCCATCTCTGTTGCTCTGGGGCTGTCTTTTTACCTCTCAAATCAGGCTCTTCTCTGGGCTCCTTGTATTCTGTTGTGCTGAGTATCATAATGTTAAATTGGTTGAGCATGGGGGCACTGTTGAGCAGCCGAGGAAAATGGATGCCTAGCCTGAGAGCTCCGCTCCTGCCCACCAGTATCTGCTGAATATCGGCGCTAATCCTCAGGATATTGCACCAATACTACCACGATTCTTGTTCGGACACTCTTTCCCAGGTGTGGTCGAAGTTTGAAGGGATTTCGCTGCTTGGAACCGGCATTGCCAACGACTGGGCCTACATCGCTGTGCGGCCTCCCTGCCGTGGCTGCCGCCTTTCCCGATCCTCGAGTGCCGCTGGCTATGGGCTCTCTGTGGCGGCTCCTTGCCGGAACGATCTGCTCCCCTGCCGGGCCCTGTGGGGCGGGACCCTTTGCCACTGGTCGGCCGCGGCGGGCTGGAGGGGAGCCCCCTGCACCTACGCATAGAAGCAGCCCCCTCCGATCATTGAAGCAGGACTGCTCACGCTGCACTACGTGCTGCTTCTGAGACACCGCATGAGAAGTGGCTCTCCCCCCAGCAACAGCTGCTGCCCTCCCGCCTACCCTGCCGGCCCTCTGCTGAAGCAGACCCTCAGCCCCCACCGAGATCCTGCCAACACGGCCCCTGGGCTGGGAGCTGCTGGGCCGCTGCGTGACCCCGCGGTCTGCCGATCGTGGCACCTGCCTCTGGCCGCCCTTCATTGGCCACGGATCTGGGCCAGGCTCCGGTGGCGGAGCGCAGCCTCCTCGGTAAACATACGGGCCCAGCCGCCCTGGAGGCTGCAAGGTGGGTGTAGTGATATAAACTTTGCCCCTCCACACAAGGGGAAGGCCCTTGAACTACCCGCTACCCACTCCCCATTTGAAGAAACAACCCCACGGAAGCTTACGTTTGGGAAGAATAGCATCCAGCCTGGCCTCGTCCCATGAGGCTCTGAATATCCATGTGCCGTGCTCCGCCTGATTTGAAACTGCAACCTTGTGGGGGCCACCGCCGGGCGAGTTCCTCACTCTAGAAAAGTGCACACCAGCAGGTGTACGGCCCCACTCCTGTCTGCCTAACGCCTCATTATCATGTACACCCAAGCATACGTGGAAGAGACTTTGATTGCACAGGGCTCACTGAACCCAACGTCCTGCGCTCCCCTGGCTCCTCTTCTCCTGCAGCAGCACCGCCATCGCTGCCGCGCTGCATGCGGACCTCCCCCACTGTGCCTGGTCAATGCTAATCTTACTGAGCTGGAGCTACCTACGGGCTGCGCCTTTGTCTGGCCCTTGGAGACCAACTCTCCGGCCATCATTATCCCTGGCGAATCAATCGCTGTTCCTGCCACAGCAATGCCCAGCAAGGTGCGGGCTGTCACTAAAGTAGGCGCTATGGACAGGTTCGCCAGGGCGGCGCCTGGTACTGACCAGGCATCCTCTTCTGCAACACATGAGGATGATGGGGTCCTGCCGGTCCACCCACAACCGGACCTATCTGTGATGATGGAATCTATGGCGAAAAACTTTGCAGCCTTCCATGAAAAGTTGGACGACATCAATGCGAATGTAGCCTCCCTGAAAGAGAAAATTGACCAGCATGGGGCCAGGATCACCGAGGCGGAGCAAAGAATAGGTACTAATGAAGACTGCGTTCATGCCCTACAAAACACAGTCACGGAGCTCGTCTGAGACATGAAACAGGTCAAAGCTAAGTGCGACAACCTTGAATCGAGGTCCCGAAGAAATAACATTCGCATAATTGGGTTCCCGAAGCTGCACTGAAGGGCCGCATGGAGCCGGCAGTCGAACAACTCATCAAAGACCTCATTGACAACCCGAGCTCTCACCATTATTCTCAGTAGAAAGAGCACATCGCTCCCTGGCACCCCGGCCTAAACCAGGAGACTTTCCCAGACCTATAATCGCTAAACTGCTGAGTTATAAGGACAGGGACCACATACTCCGCTTGGCCAGAGAGAAAGGGGAACTAAGGCTCGACTCAAACATCATCAGGATTTTCCCTGATTTTTCGATGGGTGTACAAATGGAGAGACGCCAATTCGGGGGAGTGAAAAAGATGTTACGGGACAGGAAAATCGAATACGCAATGCTTTTTCCCGCGCGTCTAAAATTCACCCACTGCAACAAACTCTACTTTTTTATGGTCCCTGATGAGGCGGTTAAGTTCATTGAAGCGCAGATCCCACTGGTAGACCCCCTGGGGCGCCTCTAGCTCGCCTGGTAACAATGCCACACATGGGGCCTGTACACTGTATGCCAAGCTCTGCCATCATGTACTGGCTCACGGCAGTTCTGGCTATGTCCTTGATACCCTAGAGTATGCATATCCTCGCTTTGCAACCTTACTTTCAACAGCCGATCTTAAGATTTATGTTGCATTTTCGAAACTTGTATTAATACATGTGGGCAGAATGGCAACAGCAGCCCCCACTGCAGTTGCAATACCCTCTAAGTCTAAATGTTTGTGTTTTAGCCCCGGTTGGGCAATTTCTCAGGTGCTGCCAAGTTGTGTATGGCACGCAGTTCTTTACTTCCAGGGTGGGTATCTACACACTGCTAGTTTGTGCAGGGCGGTGAGGGAGGGGGGTGAAGAAGTTGGGGTATGTTATATACAAAATGGCGGGAAAATTTGGACCGGCTCTAAAGGGAGGCACTCTTATGCCACTGCAATCAGACATGGTGTTTGTCAGAGACAGATCCTTTGCTAGGGATGTCCCTTGAGTTATCTATATGGTGATTAAAATGATGACATGGAATGTTCGGGGGCTGACGAATTTCACTAAGTCTCGTAGGATCGCGGCTTATGCACAAAGACACAGGGTTAAGGTCCTCCTATTGCAGGAGACACACACCCTGAAACACTTAGCATCAAACGTAGCACATGCCTGGGGCCTCTACAGATACTATACTCAATACTCCACCCAAGATAGGGGAGTTCTGACCTTCATCCACAAGTCGGTAAACTTCATACTCCACACATCCCACATCGACACAGAAGGCAGATATGTGATTCTCCACTGTACTTTGGCTCACGAAGAATGCTTGTTGGTCAACTCATACGCGCCCAACACTGACTCCCCCAAGTTTATTGACGAAGTGACCACCATTCTTATGAGATATCTTGACGTCCCCATCATATGGGGGGGGGACATGAATTTGATACTTGTCCTAGACAGAACAACGACCACTCGCAGAGCCACAACTCGAGCGGCCAAACGACTCTTCATACACATGGACTCCCTGAATCTACATGATATATGGAGAACGCTCCATCCCCATGAAAGGGACTACACTTTCTATTCAACGGTACATGACAGTTCCTCAAGAATAGATCTGTTCCTCTTGCCTGGTAACCATGTGGGTAGGGTTTTAGATGTCAGGATCCTCGCACGCACGCTACCTGACCACTCCACTATGCTCCTACAGATCCAACTCGGCAACACAATGTCGCCATGACCCGCCTGGTGCTTTAAATCTGCCGCCCTATCTGACATTGTCTTTAAAACTTAGATCCTAGTGGACATAACCACATTCTTCGAAAATAACAGAGCGTCTGACACACCTGAAGGGATCAGATGGGAGGCATTTAAGGTTTACATCAGAGGGATGTGCATCTCTAGAGAAGCCGGAGTCCTGAAATCTATAAGGCAAGCCCTAAACAACTCTGAAACCAAGCTTAAATCCCTAGAACAGGAGTACCTCTCCACACCGACCCCAGTAACCCCAGCTAAGATCAGAAAATAACTGGAACAGTTTGAGTCGCATGCTCTAAGTGAGGTGCGATATTATGCTCGCCCAGTTGCTGCCCGTAAATATGGGGAGGGAGACAGACCAGGTAGAACCCTGGTCAGGCTGGTGCGTGCGGAGGGTGGAAAGACCCGAATTGATAGTATTATAGACGAAAAAGGGTTAAGGCACGGGTCGGACCATTCCACTCTAGACACATTCGCCAGCTTCAATGCCAATCTATATGGTCCCCAGCCTGAACACTCAGCCCAGGACCTGGATGACCTGCTGGAAAGCATTCCTATGACCCTTATCTCCCAGGATACCAGGGACTTGACACTCCGTTCACATTGGATGAGATAGTCCAGGTGGTTTCAGACCTTCCCAAAAACAAGGCTCCTGGCCCAGATGGGCTCACCTCTGAGTTTGTTCAGGAGCACATGGCCATATTAGCACCTGCTCTACATGGGGTCTGGCCCGAATCACTTCGATTAAACACCCCCCCCTTCTTAAGAGAAGCCTTAATAACAGTCCTCCCCAAACCTGGGAAACCCCCAGACGAGTGCGGGTCGTACAGACCCCTATCCCTTATTAATACTGACATGAAAATCTTTGCCAAGATAATCGCAAACAGGTTTCTCCCATTCATGCCCCATATGGTCCATGCTGACCAAAGTGGATTCATCCCCAGTCGATCCACGGCACTTAACATCCACCGCCTATCTAACATGATGTCCAGAATTGATCCGAGCACTGATGCAGTGGCGGTAACACTAGATGCCCAAAAAGCTTTTGATATGGTCTCATGGCAATACCTATGGGCTGTGCTGGAGAAAATGGGACTAGGGCCAAATATGATCTCCTATATAAAACTGCTATACACGGGTCCACTAGCCAGGGTGCTTGTAAACTCTGTTCCCTCCTCTCCTTTCACGCTACACAGAGGTAGTCGTCAGGGATGTCCATTCTCCCCCATCCTTTTTGCGCTCGCTATCGAACCCATGGCTGATCATGTAAGAGGGCGTCACATCAATAAAGGCATTCGGTTACAGGACATGCCGGAAATCGTCTCACTTTACGTGGATGACATACTCCTGTACGCCAGAAACCCCTCCACATATCTAGATCCGATCATCCGCGACATTACCAAAATAGGCACGTACTCCGGTTCACCATCAACTTTTCTAAATCAAAAATCTTCCCCCTTACTATAGCAACTCAACAACCGGCATGTGAGTACCCCCTACGCTGGTCCCCGGGTGGTATCAGGTATCTCGGGGTGCAAGTGTTGCTAACCAAATCTTCCTTACTAGCGGACAACTACGGGCAGACTCTCCCTAATAAAGATGACAGTGGTCCCCAAGCTCCTTTACATCTTCGTTAACGTACCAGTCTGGCCCGGGAAGCAATACTTTAAGAGGCTCCACTCGGAGTGCGCCCAATTTCTCTGGCACTCTGGTTCGGTCCGCAAGAAGTGGCAACACATAACTTTACCCTATGATAAAGGGGGGTTCACAGCCCCAGACTTCCAACTGCACTGGAATGCAGCACAGGCCCAGCACGCCACCCATTGGTACACGTTCCAGAATCCGCCCCCGCATGTAAAACTTGAGAAACTGGCGGGGTGTGGGACCAACATCATGACCTTATTACTGCACCGCACTTTCCAAACAGATGCCCAGGCCGACCCGGTGGCCACCACGATCAGGGCTTGGAATAGCATCCTGCACCCCGAGCAAGAGCAACACCCATACTATAAGTGGCTTCCCAAATGGCAATTTCCCGGACTTCCCCCCACACACGACCAACACCTCTTGCGACACTGGGAAAATCTGGGCTATCGAGCCCTAACTGACCTCTTCCCCGATGGTACGTTCGTTACCCCTCAAACATGGCGACCAGAACACTCCAACTCTCTGCTCCAGGTGCTACAGTACTACAGGTTTAGAGCAGCGGTACATGCTATGTGGTCCTTGTACCCAGACGAATCCCCAGACTCACCTGAACTCCAATATATAGCAAACTCCACAGGCGGCAGGGGCATAATATCCACTTTGCACAAAATGCAGCTGGAGAAAACAGTGGACACGTCTCTCAAACCACGAGAAGCATGGGCTAGGGAGCTTGACACGGATATAACTGATGAAATGTGGAGCAAAATGTGCGCATACACACGCAAAGTCTCCTTTAGCGCCAGATTCTGCTGCATACAATTCAAACTCCTCAATAGGCTCTATTACACACCATACAGAGTAGCGAAATTTACACACACCTCGACTCACACATGCCTTAAATGCAAATCGAGCGAAGCAGATCACATACACATGTTCTGGTCCTGCGCTGTGCTAAACACGATCTGGGTGGCCGTGGCAGAGGCGCTCTCCAAAATTATTGGTTCCCCGGTGGATCTGGACCCACTAGCCCTGTTGTTTGGTATCTGGGTTGGGGAAAATGCAAGAAAAATGTCAATATTCTTAAATGTAAGTGCCATCGTTGCCAAAAGATGTATATTGCAATGCTGGAAGCGCTATAACCCCCCCCCCACCTTCATGATGTGGCTGAAAGCCCTTACTTGGGTACAAATGTGCAAAGAAGAATACATCGGATCTCTACCAATGTCATCACGCCCTAAAAATGTGTGGTCAGAATTCTGTAGCTACCTGAACAATAGAGACGAAGTGGAATGGAGGTCTGCCCCCCCACCAGCACAGCCCAACATACCATGTGAAGTATGACTCTCCTTCCTTTTTTTTTTTGCGCCTCTCCAAGTCGCCCACCGTCCCCAACCTGGGATGTTGGACATAGTCACGTTGTACTGTCTTTGAATGATGTTATGTTGCTCGCTTTTTGCGATGTAATCTGTACTGCGCCTGTCTTAACTTTCTGCCAATAAACAAAAGTTACAAAATAAAATAAAATTGCTCGAGCATTGTAAGTGGAGGAACCCCTTCAAACTGCTAACCCTTGAAGAGAATGCAAAAGTCCCTTGTCCAATTAAAAATCGTAATAATTATTTTATTGTTATATATTCCTGTTTGTCAGTGGCCCTCTGTGAATACATGCACCCCTTTTGCCCACTGGTTTATTGTAGTTGTCTGCATCCTTGACAAATGTCTGTCTTGGGTTGTTCTGTGTAGCACTGCCCTATAAGACAAAGACAATTTTCTGGAAGAGAAAACATGCTTTTGAAGGTAATTTGCACACCAACAATGTATTGTGGCTCTGAACTGTAGCACATGTCCAGGAATGTCTACTGTGTGGCATTTGGCATGTGCAGCTTTGTTAGTTGGAATGACCAATTCTACTCTGGCATTTCAGGTCACATGAAACCTGTGTAATGTTTCTCAGCCAGTGTGCCTAGAAAAACTAGAAAGTAAAATCTGACCATGTTTACACTCTGACATGGTATCTTTCATCATTAGTTTTGAAAACCACTGAAACTTAATGGAATGGCATTTTTTTCATTTACCTGTTTACTTTAAATTGCTGACATAATTGTATTACTGACTTTTTAAAACCAAACAATCATAACAGAATTGTGATATTTTGGTCTCAATGTTCATGTAACAGATTTCATAAAACAAAGGCATTCTGTAAAGTAAGCGCCATATTCACACCGTACTGTAAGTATTAATTGCAACCATGTAAGTTTACTTTATGTCGCCATGCAAATATTAAAGGGTATTATCTTAATTTTCAGACTTCCAGCTAAACCCCTAACATAAAAAAGCCTAAAATAATGCTACGTGGTGCTCAGATTCCAGCCACACCATTTGAATAAGAAATGTTTCACAGGCGAGAAAGGTATGTGTGTTTGACAAGTGTTTTGGAATTACTGTTTCTTGTCTTGTTCTATATAGTATGTTTGTGTTACAAATTTAAAATTAGTGTGTTTGAGGTACTTATACACATATTCCTCTCTCTATTGTCAATATAGCAAAACCAAGGGACCCGAAGGTGACAGTTAACCAAATAAACGGAATTATTCATGGTTATCACTTTTATCATGCCTGATTGTTTTTTTTTTTAATTTGATGACACGGTATGACTATGATTCTTGCTGTTGATTTTTATCTTGTTGTGTACTTTGATGGCTTGTAGCCAAATAAAGTTATACTGATTCTAATAGGCTGAATCATAGAATGCCTGCTGGTATTAGGGGTGACAGACATCTGTAAACATTTCAAAAATACCAGATAACTGAGCTTACAGGCCTTCTTCTCTGTTGACCAGCACTCGACCACCCAGAATCTCTGTTGTGCAGCCTATGGATTTTTTTATCCAGAAATGTATTCATTGTAATGGTGCTTTTAAAGGCATTGACGCATACCAGTTCACAGAATGTTGCAGTTAATGGAGTGCCAAATAACAGAGCAACCACTGTTAAAAACCAATAACAGTGAAATATATACATTATTGCTGAATAGAACTGTGAAGGAATGCCTGCACTGGTTTAGCAGTTCACATTTGTTTGCCTGGTAACCTTCTGCCAAGTTAGCTTTTGGTGGTCCATGATAACGCATCTGACCATAATTACCAGTTGCCCTGAACAGTTTGCAGGGCAGTGAACCAAAGCAAATGTATTGATCTGACCAGTAAGCTTCTGTAAAACTTGGTCATTGACCTAACCAAAAACAGAAAAGTCTTAAGTGAGAACTTTTGATTTTGCGGCCATCTGTCAAAATGTCCATACATTCTCTTAACTGGTATAAGAAAATTAGACCTGTATCAAAATTCCCAAACACATCTGTCAATCACAACCTTAGAAAGATGGGAGAAATCCGTCCCTGGACTAATGACCCGGGATCCAGTAGGTTCAAAGGCTCACGAATTAGGTTTGTTCTGGATGCAAGTACAGTATAGGAAAATTCTACATTAAGTAGTTAATAGTCATAGCACCAATTTTAGAAGGTGCACCCCTATGATGAGCCTATCTCATGAGCTAAACATTTGTTCACTAGCCATGCTAGAAATACAGGATCCCCCAAAATGTAGAGAAAACTTTTTCGAGAAAGGATCCATCATACCCAAGGGAGTGAGGTACAAAAGAGTCCTGGGAAGACAAGTTGTTTGTCAAAGAAAATAGGATGTAAGAAATTATCTACTGGTTATTTGAGGACTAACTAAGCAGGCAGTCATTGAACCATATTTAATCTTGCCAGGAGAAGGCAGCTGCAGGATAACGAAACAAGAAGCAGAGTCTGGGTTTATTCAAATTCAGCTCAGGCAATACAATCGATAATGGTCTATTTTCTACATGCACAATTCAGATACATTAATCTATATCTTTTCGAGAAATATGGATGTGAAAGGTACCAGATGTAATATGCTGGTATATTGAACAGTGCTACAGATGAACTGTCTGTGCATCTTATCCTTTTCAACACCTGAAGCGAGTCCCCCTTTAACACAGATAGTGTGGCCAGTGAGACAGTGAGTCTGTACATTGGTGTATGACCTTCAAAAGGTTAGGCTGTATACCTAGTCCTTCAATCTTTTGCTCTGTCTTTACACTTTGGACACATTTTACATTATTTGATTTATCTTTCAAATACATCAGATTTATTTCCAGCTACTTTAATTGGTGTCGGTCTGCAAATAAGGACAATGATATTATGATCGATAAAGCTGCACGCTGAAATTACTTGAAGTAGATGGCAACTGTTTATACTATTTGGTGCAATTAAGCGAAATGCCTGCTAGGAATGGGGATACACAGAAAATAATCCTGTATAACTGCCTAATACTTGACGTGAATTGTTCAAGGTACAAGACTGGGCATCACAGCTGTTACGGGTGTTATTTGTCCCAAAGACAGGAAATTCATGGATTATTTGCGCCAAAAAAACGGGATTTGTGCGCCATTCTGCCTGCAAATCCCTGTTTAACTAATGGGGATTTGCGGGCAGACTGTCGCACAAATCACATTTTTTTTGGCGCAAATAATCCATGAATCTCTTCAGCCCATAACATGTTAAAGGGGCAAAACACGCCTGTTACAGTAGTCTCCACGAAGACCGTAATTCCAATTAAAGGGTACAATGTTGCACTACCTTCCTGTTTTGCATGGCTGGCACACCATTCCCGGATAGCAGACACAGGGCACTTTTGTTTTTGCTGCCCCTCTGCTGGAATTCTGACCTGTGCACTGCTGTGGATGTTCTATTGGCACATCTTGCTGAGTTATCTTGCAGACGCTGGTTTCCATTCTGTGTTCCATTTGGCTGCTATGGACATAGAGCCTATTCCTGATACACTGCACCTGCAGTGAGTGATCAGTGTTTGGCTTCTGGATTTAAGAATGATTACTGTGAAATTGCTACAGCTGCCTGCTGTGGGGCGGCAATGATTGAAAGTAATGCTGATCTTAAAATGCTTTTTCTTTCACTGTTTTTTTTCAGTCTCAATAGTACAGTTGTAAAACAACGTGTTGGGGGTGGTGTGGGGGAAGAGGCAGAAACCAGGTATGAGTTGTTTACTGGGGGAAAGTAGGGAAGGTAATTTGGTCATGGGGCCAGTGCCGAGCTGCGAAGGGAATAGAGCTGAACATAGTTCCACACATTGCTTTGTACATGTTCATCGCTGAATATAATATGGTAAAATCACACAAAAGCAGGTTAAAATGAAGCTACAAACAAAAGGCAACAGTTGGAGAAGTTTCACAGAGCCTTGTAGCAAATATTGGCCTGGTGGAAGGATGGGTAAGGGAGACCCTGAACAATGGGGTGGAATGTTGGAGGGGAAACATTAAGTTCGGACCCATTGTTTACAAATCTCGCTGACATATCAATGTTTAATTAAGCAATATCACCCAAGCAAGGGAGTATCACTGCTCAAGGCATGTTAGAAGCCTGAGTGAAGCGATGGCTTTAACAATGGCCCAGGGCATTACCTGCCCTGGTAATGTCCCCCGGCTAGGGCATATTGCTATCAGTACCGCAGCATTGTAGCCGGGTACTAAAAGTGTTTTTTTTTTAAAGTTGCATAACAATGTGTTCAATGTTTTTCGTCTTGCCAAAAAAACTATAAAATAAGATTGCATGGATATGGGAGAAGGTAACTATATGTAGTTCCTTTCTCCTTTTCCATGGTGGCTTGTGCGTTGGGGACTCCCCAGAAACCCTACTGTTCCCGGCGCAGGAGCGGGAAAAGGCAGCACCAGGTAAGTTATGGGGGGCTAAACATGTGGTAGAGGGGGGGCAGGAGATGGGGATGTGGGGTACAGGGGAGCACTTACCTGTCAGCCAGCGGAGGAAGATGGTGGCCTGCAGCTCCAAGGAGGCTCTGAGTGGGGGCTATACCATTTGGTAAAGCCCCCATTCTGAGCCTCCTCATTGGCTGTGAGGCCGAAGACACGCCCCTGCCAGGTATGTGGGATGTTTTTACCCATGCATCCAAGCCCTACCATAAAACTATGCAGTACTGGCATGGAAAACATCATGATGGCCAGAACTCCCCAGAGAGTGCACAGGGAAAATATGAAGAATAGGCTGGCACCCATTTTTGCCTATGTTGTGAGCACACGAGGGCACTGCCTAAAACCACCATTGGGCTACACACACAGTAGCCTGAAACCATTGGGAATGGCAATGCTGGTTGCCAAAAAGCAACTCAGAACTGTGGGGAATTCATTTTCTTAATCCCAAAAATGGTTGCATTACCAGTACTCACCACTATCAGAAAGCCGGCGTTTTAAAAACACCAGACTTTTGTGTAAAACTGAACAAATGAAACAAAACCAGACCAAGGAAAGACTTGCTAAGAGGTGGACACAATGTAAAACTATATTCTGAAATGACTTGAAGGAAGTAATTATTTAATGTATAGGTAAAAATTGTCAATTTGATTTAAATGTAGAAAACTGGGAACAAAAAGTGACATTTAGCTGAAACCTGGCTTAATGAAACTGAATTCTGCCTGACAACTACCCCCGACAGGAGTTGAAACTGGATCAAGAGCCACTCTTCCCAGGCCTAGCTGCATCCTGCTGCCCCTTGCCAAAAGGAGTTGACACCTCTCTGATTAGATTAGGGGTGGAGCACCTGGGAACTGGAAGGGACCGAACAATGCAACTTCCTTGACTCAGGCAAATGTTATATTGGGGGCGTCGTAAAATAGCTTCCTCTTGGGAGAAACTGGGGGGCAGCTGTGCCTCTGTGAACAAGCTGGTTTGGGGGAAGTGGATAAACCAGTTATTCCACCATGTGATGTGGGAAGCCACAACCATATTTTGACCAGGGCATAATTTTAAAAAAAGATGGATAATTCATAGTACGGACTTGTCAGAATTATATAAGTAATACCATTATTCTTGTGATTTTTCGGTGCACATTTTAAGAGGCGTTAGGACCCTGTGGTGTATTCAGGGTGGTTGCTAGCGGAAAATAGGTTCTTACTCCAAATGTCTGCATGTTAAAAATCTGACACTTCATCAATTAATGTCCATACTCCTTGCGCACATGTGTGTAATTTTGGGTAAATGTCCGATATTGCAAAACCAGTAAAAAAGCGCAAAATGTTGTCATTTTTGAATGCAAGCCCCCAGGAAGATCAGAGGCGGACAAGCATGGACCATAAGGAATATATAATATGTACATGTAATGTCAACCACTTGTGTATCTGGGAATATGTATTTGAATCAAATATAGATTTGTGGGCAAATTGACCAGGGGAGGATCCTCTGACCCATAAACAGACCTCATCATGATGACAATCCATTTCCTTCCCCCAATCATGGGAGAGGGGAGAATTGGGCCAATGACAAGTAGAGAGGTGCAGGCTTAGCTAGGCCCAGGCACACACCCATTTTCAAAACATATAAAAAGAGACTGCTGGGACAGGTAGAGACATTCAATTCCATTTGCTGCAGAGCATGCTGACCGACGACTTCACATCCAGAGATCCAGACTTCAAATCCATTAATCTCCAGAACCTGTAGCAGAAATTAACTCCAGAATTTGTAGCAGAGAGGCCTGAATCCACCAGCTGAATCCTCTTCAGCAGGCCTCAAAACTAACCAAACTATTCAACAGCCGGGCGAGCTGTTTGAATTTTTGCAGAGAATTTTTGCAAGAACCTGTAGCAGTACCCAGAAAGTGTGATTTGTTGGGATTCTTGAAGACTGTGTGCTCTCCTTCCATTTCTGGTATTGCAAAGGGGGGGAGTGAATTGTGAAAAGAAAAAGTGATCATATTACCTTTTGCTAAAATCATAACAAGTTATTTCTGTACTGCATTTTATTCCACCTTGCGTTTCCTTGAACCATATAAAGCATTCTTTCCCACCTTGTTCTTCTGTTCCTATTCATAGTTACCTCTTGCTGATTACTGCTCATATTCACAAGTGTAATATCCATTATCAATTTATTTATAGAAGTGTGATATATATATTGTTTAAATTTTCAAATACATCTTTTAATTTGCAAAACAAACCTACTTCTTGGCTCAGTGGGGTCAGGGGGAATCTAAGAGGGGGGTTTTATACAAGGGTTGTCATCCAGAGTACTGAACTGGATATAAAAATACATCAATAAGGGTTTTCCTCAGCATCCCAGACTAGGCATTGACTTATCTGTAGTGTTGATTGAATATCGCTTACCAAAGTGGGGGCTCGGAGCCGGGATATTTTGGGTTAGATTTACCACTTGTGCAGATTAATACAGTGTGCCAACTGACCAGATAGACATATCCGGTTAGATCACCACGCTGTTTTACACTGTGAAAGCATCCCTCAAAGGAACGCTCTAAGGAAACGGTCTGTTTTGCAAAATAAAATACAAACTTCTGTAAGTCAGGAAGGAACTCAAATTCCAGAATGACGACCTTGGTAGATATGAAAATAGCCAGAGAGCACTTCTTACATAAGCTATTTGTGAGAGGTGAGTGGACTCATCAGGACCAAACGGTCTGGTTGCAGGCAATCGCGCAACAGGTCACTGAAACAGGGCCAGATATATGGGGAGATCAGGGTCCCCTACATGTGGCTCTGAGTGAACCCTATATGGCCCCTAAAGCCAAAGATGAACATAATAAGATTGCCAGGATAGCGGCATATTTGTATGTATATATGGGAGCCATGCAGGACAAATGTGCTGAAGGACAAGATCTGGCAAATAGGCAACAGATGGCGTTAGAGAAGGCCCAATCTGATCTGGACTCTTCTGAGCAGAGGCTGCTCAGGAGCCAGGAGTCAGAAAAGGACAGCAGACAGTACATCACTAAAATAAAGGAGGATATGGATGTGCTGCAACAGGAAAAGGCGGACCAGGATACCAGATTTTTGGCCTTGCAGAAGGAGTACCAAGAAGATTTGGACTCCCTACTGCAGAGCCAGAAAAAGCTGGAGCAACTATTAGATGTCAATAGGGCATGTGCCGAGCAGGTAGTCACCCTGCAAAGCCACCTAGATAGGGAGAAGGCAGAGAGCAATAAACTGATTTTGAAACCCAGGCAGAGTTTGACCAGGAGCGCCAGAAAGCTGGTGCCTTCCAAAGGCAAAGGGACGACCTGGCGGCACAGATGCAGGCTCTTAGTCAGGAAAGGGATACCTTAGGCCAGGAAGTCTGCCACTTAAAAAGGAAAATGGAAGAAAATCACCTGGCCCTCCAGGGATTGGGTGACCTCCAAAAAGAACACCAGAACTTGTTAGAGCATACCAGGAGGGTGAAGGATGCTCTGGCAAGAAAGGAGCAGGCCAATAGGGACACGGCTCAGGAGGTAACCCTCCAGCAGCAGAGTCTGGCCCAGTACTCCAGGACCAATCAGGAGGCACAGAGAGAAAATGAGGCTCCCTGTCAGCACAATGATAGGCTCCAGCAACAGGTAGCGATGCAGGAGAGACTGATAGAGTCTAGTAAGGCTTTAACTGAGGAACTGAAAGCGCAGGCTCTTGCATTGCAACAGGGAGCAGGGGCTGATAGAGACGAGGTGCGCTGGGAAAGGGAAACGCCTGAGCATAACCTCAGGAGCCCTGGTACCAGAGGCCTTCATCTCTCCCAGTCCCTGGACTCTGCCACCCCCATGTCCCCTCGCGCACATGAGCCCAGGGCCACGGAGATGGCAGATTACTATCCAGCTAGAAGTATGGGGCTCATAGGCCAGTACCTCCCAGGAATGGATGGGCGGGCATCCGGGTATGGGCACCCAAGCACAGTGCAATTTAGTGGGGAACCCCAGGAGAGTAGGCCCATTAAGGGCATCCTGAAAATCCCTGCCCAGTTAGGTCAGTGGGGGGGTACCCATCAAATCCTGGCAGCAAGGAGGGGTCTGAAGACTCCTCTGAGCATTACAGGACACAGGAGACCAGGTCCCCACATTCTGCCAGCCATTCCCAGGCTCGCAGAATCCGGGAAAACCTTTAAGATCAGACGGGCACCTCTGGGAGCAGCGCTTCTGAGTCGGAGGATGAATGGACCAGGGTTACCCGAACCAAAAAGGCCAATAAGGCAAAAAGGGCCTTGCATAAGGACCCATTGAAACAAATAAAGGCAATAAGGAGTGTCATCACGCCTTATCATAAGAACACCAAGTATTCTGTTTGGGAACACTTGGAGCTCTACGAGCAAATGATGGAGACTTTCCATTTGAAGGACAGCCAAAGCTGTATTCAATATGTAAAGTGGACCTTCTCACCAGAATACTCCAGTTTCTTTGCGGGGCTGGAGGATCAAAACCATTCAAGGTGGTCCACATACAGGGCGGCCATCTTGAAACATTTTTCTGTGCACAGAAATCCTCAAGAGGCTCGCAAGGCAGCCTACAATTTGCAATGTGGGGAGGATCAGGCCCCACAAGAGTTTTTGCAAGAATTAAAGCGTGCTTTTGCCGTGAACACCAGAAGGGTGCGCACGGATAGCAGAGAATTTATCAATACATTTTTCCATGCCTTCCCCAAATACATAATGACCCAGCTCGTGAGAGATTTTCATGAGAAAAGATCTTTAGACTGGGTCATTGAACAGGCTACCCGGATCTATGAGGTGCAGAAGCCCATCGAAAATAAAAATAATGCGCCGAAAAACCCCAAAACCAACAGCACCCCTGCTGCTGCCAAGGTGGCAGAGGTAAAGGTTGCCCCCGTTTTAGATTTGGAGATGGGGGGCCTAAAAACCTGCCTGCACCCCCCCGCCCCCCTGACTATATAAGTTCCCGCTACAAGGCAAACCGACCAATCCTGGGTTATGTGTGGACTCCTCCAGCCCAAGGGGGGGGATCCAGCCAAGCACCTGACCCGGGGAACTTCCCTCCTAACTTCCCCCAGGAGGGCAGAAATTCACCAAATCCTGGGCAGAACTTTTCCCCCAGGTATCCACCCAATTAACAGCCCCAAAATCATCCATCCTTCTTTCCCCAATTCCCTGAGCCCAGACAACCTAATCCGGGAGAGGGGAGGCCAAGGGTGGAGGGGTACCAAAATCTTCCCAACCAGGGGTACTACCAGAGAAGGGATAGCTACCCTTCCCGGGATCAGCCCAGGGGAGAAAATAGAGCCCCGTATCAGCCTGAGCGGGTTTCACAACTTGAGCGCCAGGTCCAAAATATGGCACGAGATCTGGGTCACATACTGAGGGCTCAACAGAACCCTCAGATGAGCATGCCACCGCAGAATGCCCCAAACTCTGGACCTGGTGCTCCAGAACAATGACGGGGGCAGCACCCCGATAACCCACCGGTTCCCAGGTAGGAGGCACAAGGGGAAGGGGGGTGTAAAGCCTTGGAGGAAGCTTCCTTCCCAACTTATAAACAGCCCCTGGAAAACCAGGAACCGGAAACAAAATCTCCTGCCCCTGAAAGCCTGCCTCCCAAGGAGCAGAGGGGGGTAGGAGAAACAAAGGACCCAAACAGACCGACTTTGTGGAGGAGGTACAGGTCTTCTAATTTGAGGGAGATGGTTCCTCAGAAGATTCTGGGAAAAGGATCTTCTCCTTCAGAGATGGGGGAACTCCTCCCAAGGAAAAATGGGTCCCAAGGGATTCCAATCCAGACTGGGGAGATTTGGAGACTGAGCTACCGCCGCCCATCATCTCATCCCAGAACCGACAATACCAAAATCCCAAGGGTCAAACCCATCCTGATGACTGCCTCCAAAAAGGGTGGGGCGGCCCAGAACTGGAACCAGGGGAACCCACAATGGCTCTGATCTCCAGTTGCCAACTTTTTCTTTCAGATTCCCAAGGCTCTCCACAGAATTCTGCCCAAATCTCTTCGCTAGCAATGTCCAAAACCAGAAAGTTAGCCCACAGGTGTCCAAAAATGTGCATTATCTGTGCACCCTTGAGGAGAAGGAGGGAAGATAATATGCCTTGGTACAAGTACAGGGGCAGGGTACAATTTTGGCACTGGTGGACACTGGATCCCAAGCTACCCTTCTGTTCAAAAGAGCCTTTGAGGAACTAAATGCAGGAAGGGGGGAGAATTACCGTATTCCTCTCTCCTCTCTTCCTGGCCAACTGCAGAACTTTGACGGGAAGGAAATTCCTGTCGAGGGGACTGCAGATTTGGACATCAAAATTGGGCGACACAAGGTGAAACACCCGGTCATAGTAGTGACTCCAGAGGGCACCCCTTGTTTACTAGGGAATGACCTCCTGAGAAGGTTGTCACCCCTAATAGATTGCATAAACAAGGTCCTCTGGACCCAGACTAGCCGACCAATAAAATTAAAACAGAGTGTCAACCATGTTAGTTTAAACGGCACCTGCCACATGGTTGAACAAAAATCTGACCAAGTAGAATTTCACTTCCAGAATAACCAGATTCCAGGCGTGACAGTAATAGCAGTAGGACAATAGACTGGTGATGGGGGGTCCTCTCTATTTCTGAAAATCAACCTTCCTTACAGTTTAAGGTGGTATTCCACACTGGAAGGAAACACTCTGAAATTCTTCACCAATCCACAATCAGACACTCCCACTCCTATAGTCCAGAAAGATGTGAAATCAGCACAGAGCCTGGCTGATATTCAGCAAATTGGAGATCAGTTGTTCATCCCTGTTCAGTTAAATGATGGGAAGGACTCTGTTCTCACTCGAGTGTGTGTGAACAATGGTAAGAGCTTCATCAGCGAAGCCATGTTCCGCCAACTCCCAAAAGATTCAGCCATTCCCACATTCAAACTGATAGACAAATGGGAAATGGAGCTGGAAGCACCTAATTCCAAACATCTCCTGCCAAGCAGGTGTATGCTCAAAATCTCCATTGGCAACAAGAGCATAGTCCATAATTGTTGGGTCGTGCGAGACGTCACTGCCGCCTTTTACTTAGGCAGTGACATTCTCAATTGCTTTGCCATTAGTTTTGACCTAACAAACTTCAAAGCTTGATCCCGATTAGCGGATAATCCCATGGGCTTTGATGATCCAGAAAAAGCATTTAGGTCAGCTCAATTGCGACCTTATGCAGTTGAAATTCAGATCAAAGAGGAAGTCACCATCCCAGAAAGGACCCGACAATTCTCCCTGGAATGTAAAGTTAAAAGAGGACAAAAATTGAAAAACCCTGATGCTTATATCCATCTAAATGCTTGTCTCCAACAGCAAGGGTTAGGGGTAAACCCAACACCATTAGTCAACATAGAACATGAAACCATTCCAATAGAGGTGGATAACAGCGACTTAAAGAGTATTACTCTAGCCGCAGGCACCATTATTGGAATGGCGATTGATGACCGACATTTCTCCATTGATTTAGGAAATGAACTGTTAGGACCAATCTCCAAGGACTGTTTTGACAGTGACAGCGAGGACAACACAACACCAGACAGGATCTTCACCCGGCATGGGGGGAACTTCCTGGTGTACACGTCTTGCCCTTATGTTAAGGAAGATGTGACTTGTGACTTCAGGAGGGATGAGGTGATTTTCCAGGTCCATGAGGGCTGCCTTTCCCACCTGAAGCCTCCAGTCCAAATCAGCACTCTGACCAGGGACTTCTCCACCCAGCTGGAGCAGGCCGCTGAGATAGCCAAACCAGAAGTCTTTCCAGGCTTCAGGCAGATGGTGGAAGAGAGAGTCAACCTAGCTGATGCCTGTGTGAGTCTGGAACAGAAGCAAAAGTTGAAACAAGTTTTCTTGGATTTCCAAGATCTCTTTGCGGTAGACTCATATGACTGTGGTGGCACCGACATCCACACCACAACAATTCCCATGGACCCTGGAATTACTCCAGTGTTTGTGAAGCAATATCGCTTGCCTCTTGCATCCATGGAGTCCCTTACTGAAATAATTAAGAACCTTGAGTCCCGGGGAATAATCCGTCCAGTCCACAGCACTTTCAATAATCCGGTGCTGGGAATATTGAAGCCAAACGGCCAGTGGAGACTCTGCGCCAACCTTAGGGAGCTCAACAAACGGGTCCATACTTCCCGATGGCCTCTGCCCTACATTGACCAAAGGCTGGCCCAGATTCAGGGGTCACAGGTATTCACAGCAATAGACCTGACCAATGGATACTGGACCGTGCCTGTCAGTAGGGAGGACCAATACAAACTGGCTTTTACCTTTGGGGGCCAGCAGTACACATGGACCCGGACTCCCTTCGGATACCTCAACTCCGGCAATGAATTCAACATTTTCCTACATAAGGCCATGCCCAACCTGGGTGTGAGAGGTAACCTGGCTTATGTAGATGATGTCCTCATCAAAAGTTCATCTGTGGAGGAACACATAGCAGAGGTCCGTTATGTTCTGACACAGTTGAGGGCCTTTCAGAAAGCACAGTGGTGTAGAACCCGTGTTAATTTCTTGGAGCATGAGATTACTCCTCAGGGTCTCTTTCCCCAAGAAAAGAAAGTGGAAGCACTCCAGAAACTGAAAGACCCCACAACTCTGCGGGAACTAAGGAGCCTCCTTGGACTGACTAATTACAGCAGAAAGTTCATTGAAGGCTACGCAGAGATCACTAGACCCCTGATTCATCTCTTGAAGGGGGGTCAAGTGGGAATGGGGTCCAGAACAATCCGAGGCGGTAAGACAACTCAAAAGAAGCCTCTCACAAGCGCCTTGCCTAGCTTACCCTGTCAGAAACAAGGAGTTCTTCCTGGAGACGGGGTTCTCTAATACGTGCTTGACCGCAGTATTATACCAAAAGCATGACAAGGTCAATAAAGTAATCTCCTATGCGAGCAAAACTTTATCCTCTGTGGAGGAAAAATTCAACGATTGTGAGAAGGCACTCCTGGCAACGGTGTGGGCATTGAAGAATTACCGCCCGTTTATCCAGGGGGAACACATCATAGTGGAGACTCCACACCAGCCTCTGCAATATCTCCAAAGTGACAGAATCCGGGCCAGAAATGTGAGTAATTCCCGAATTACTTCCTGGATTCTGTCAATGCAAGGCTTTCCTGTGGAGGTCAGACATGGCCAAAACAAGAAGAGTCCCCTCGCGCAAGGTCTGGCTGACTTGCATGATTGTGCCAGAGAAAACTTTGAGGACGAAAGTCTAAAAATCAAGGACAACATGGAGGGATACCTTAATTCCCCACACAAAGTCTTTGAAGAAGACAAGTGTGAGGGAATACCCACTGTCTATGTGGATGGATGCTCTTACCATGTTGACAAAGACGGGGAGAAAGAACTGGTGGCTGGCATAGGGAATGCATGGGTGAAGGAGTTCCCAGAACCCTCCGCTGGATACAAAATTGGTCCCCGAAGTAGTCAGGTGGCAGAATTGATGGCTGTGCATCAGGCCATCCTCACTGCTGTCCAGCATCAACTCCACGAACTGGTCATAATCACAGATTCGGACTATATACGGAACGGGTTCGTGGAACACCTGGTCAACTGGAAAACCAGAGGCATGTTATGCGCTAATAACAAACCCCTGAAACATGGGAAGTTAATCCAAAATATTGATGATCTGGTCACATCGAATGGGATGACCATCTACTGGAAAAAGATCAAGGGTCATTCCAAAGTAGAGGGACCAGACAAAACTAGAAATGACTTAGCTGATCATCTGGCCAAAACCGGGGCCATCCAAGGGGATCTAATAGAAATATAGTCCCTGTTGGGGGAAATCCAGGTCACTGCGATCACTAGGTCCCAGACAAATGCTCACAATGATCTTTCAACTGCCCAATGGAGCAAGGAGACCCCTGATGCTGATTTGATTACAGCTCAGAAGGGGGATCCAATCATTGGTAAGTTTTACCAACACCTTGAGGACCCTGAGAACTTTCCCCTGACGGACACAGATTACTTTGGGAAAGAGGACCTAAGAGTGTTGAGGAAATATCCAAAAATGTTCAGAATCCAAGACGGTTTGTTGGTAAGGAAATCCCAAGCTGGCCATGATCAGTGGGTGGTTCCTACCTCATTCCGAAGCCTGATGTTAAGTCACGCCCATGATGCGGCCACCGCCGGTCATAGGGGGTTTCACACAACACTGGAAATCTTAAGAGAGGTTGCATACTGGCCACACATGGGGCAGGACTTCGACAAATACTTGAAGGGGTGTCTTGTGTGTGCACAATTTCAGCCATCATCCCTCACACACTGTGCGCCTCTCCAAAAGAGGGGGATGACACTGCCATGGTCAGATTTGCAAATCGACTTTGTAGGCCCTGTGATTCGCTCGTCTAGAGGAAACAAGTACATGTTGACCGTTACATGCTTGTTCACCAAGTGGGTGGAATGTCTCCCGGCCCCAAATTGCAAGGCAGAAACAGCAGCTGCCCTGATGATTAACCACATCTTTTCCCGTTTTGGTCTACCTCAAAGGATTTAGTCAGACAGAGGTAGCCACTTCACCAGTGAAGTAATGACAAAGATGTGGGAGATACTGGGGGTTAAAAGGAAGCTACACATTGCTTACAGGCCAGCTTCTTCTGGAGCAGTGGAGAGATATAACCGAACCATTGTGAGCATCTTAAAAAAGTTTGTGGCAGATTCTGGGCCAAGTTGGGATATCCGATTGCCTCTGGTCCTAATGGCCATCAGATCTACCCCTTCATCTGCAACCAAAATGTCATCATTTGAGTTGATGACTGGACGCAAGATGGTGTTTCCCCAGCATTTGCTCTACCGAACCCAAGAGCAAACGTTGATAAAAGCCTCCACAACTCATGAGTATGTGGAGAATTTAAGGAAACACCTTCAGCATGCTTTTGCCTATGCTCAGCGGAATCTAGAAAGATATGCCGAGAGCATGAAGACCCACTATGATTTAAAAACTACCCGAAAGGAATATAAGGTGGGTGATCGGGTCTATCTATACAATTTCCAAAGGAACCAGGCCAAACAGCGAAAATTCTTGCCTACATGGAAGGGACCGTTTGAAATTATAGACAAGATCTCCCCTGTTGCCTATATGAACTGCATCCCCAAAGGCAGTCTGGCGGAAGGGGAAGACAAGTGGGTACATATAAATCAGCTAAAGTGTTGCCATCCCAGGCACACTCTGCAACAACTGGAGGAATCCACTGGAATCCCAGAGGGGGCCGCTCCAGAGTAATTCAGTTCCAACCCTAAAATATTCCACATATAGCATATAAAATTCTGTGATCCTTGTATATATATATATATGTTCTTGTCTCCTAATTTAAAAAAGAAAATGTATATGTTCATATCTTCTGATTCATAAAATGTATATGTTCGCCACACCATTAATAGTGGTGAAGAAATGTCTACGAATAGGTATTGCCGCTTTGCTTTATCATCCTAGGAGAGATGAAACCATGGAGACTGACCAAGGAGGACGACCGGGGACCGGGAGCAGAGACCCGAGGGGCCCGGGGTACCGCCCAATCCTCCCATCAGGACCAGCAAGGAGAACTGATTGATCGACTGGCGGGAGGAAAAGATGCTGAACTGTGCCATCCATGGAATTGGAAGAAGAGGAGGCGAACATCCCAGATCTTGCGAGTTCCATCAGCGAAAGGACAGAATGGCCATCGCAAGAGGGGGGCTTGTGGGATGTTTTTACCCATGCATCCAAGCCCTACCATAAAACTGTGCAGTACTGGCATGGAAAACATCATGATGGCCAGAACTCCCCAGAGAGTGCACAGGGAAAACATGAAGAATAGGCTGCCACCCATTTGTGCCTATGTTGTGAGCACAGGAGGGCACTGCCTAAAACCACCATTGGTCTACACACACAGTATCCTGAAACCATTGGGAATGGCAATGCTGATTGCCAAAAAGCAACTCAGAACTGTGGGGAATTCATTTTCTTAATCCCAAAAATGGTTGCATTACCAGTGCTCACCACTATCAGAAAGCCGGCGTTTTAAAACCACCAGACTTTTGTGTAAAACTGAACAAATGAAACAAAACCAGACCAAGGAAAGACTTGCTAAGAGGTGGATACAATGTAAAACTATATTCTGAAATGACTTGAAGGAAGTAATTATTTAATGTATAGGTAAAAATTGTCAGTTTGATTTGAATGTAGAAAACTGGGAACAAAAAGTGACATTTAGCTGAAACCTGGCTTAATGAAACTGAATTCTGCCTGACAACTACCCCCAACAGGAGGAGAAACTGGATCAACAGCCACTCTTCCCAGGCCTAGCTGCATCCTGCTGCCCCTTGCCAAAAGGAGTTGACACCTCTCTGATTAGATTAGGGGTGGAGCACCTGGGAACTGGATGGGACCGAACAATGCAACTTCCTTGACTCACTCAAATGTTATATTGGGGGCGTCGTAAAATAGCTTCCTCTTGGGTGAAACTGGGGGGCAGCTGTGCCTCTGTGAACAAGCTGGTTTGGGGGAAGTGGATAAACCAGTTATTCCACCATGTGATGTGGGAAGCCACAACCCTTTTTGACCATGGCATAATTTAAAAAAAGATGGATAATTCATAGTACGGACTTGTCAGAAGTATATAAGTAATACCATTATTCTTGTGATTTTTCGGTGCACATTTTAAGAGGCGTTAGGACCCTGTGGTGTATTCTGGGGGGTTGCTAGCGGAAAATAGGGTCTTACTCCAAATGTCTGCATGTTAAAAATCTGACACTTCATCAATTAATGTCCATACTCCTTGCGCACATGTGTGTAATTTTGGGTAAATGTTCGATATTGCAAAACCAGTCAAAAAGTGCAAAATGTTGTCATTTTTTAATGCAAGTCCCCAGGAAGATCAGAGGCGGACAAGCACAGACCATAAGGAATATATAATGTGTACATGTAATGTCAACCACTTGTGTATCTGGGAATATGTATTTGAATCAAATATAGATTTGTGGGCAAATTGACCAGGGGAGGATCCTCTGGCCCATAAACAGACCTCATCATGATGACAATCCATTTCCTTCCCCCAATCATGGGAGAGGGGAGAATTGGGCCAATGACAAGTAGAGAGGGGCAGGCTTAGCTAGGCCCAGGCACACACCCATTTTCAAAACATATAAAAAGAGGACAGGTAGAGACATTCAATTCCATTTGCTGCAGAGCATGCTGACCGACGACTTCACATCCAGAGATCCAGACTTCAAATCCATCAATCTCCAGAACCTGTAGCAGAAATTAACTCCAGAATTTGTAGCAGAGAGGCCTGAATCCACCAGCTGAATCCTCTTCAGCAGGCCTCAAAACTAACCAAACTATTCAACAGCCGGGCGAGCTGTTTGAATTTTTGCCGAGAATTTTTGCAAGAACCTGTAGCAATACCCAGAAAGCAGTGTTACATCCAGAATCCAGAGAGGCTAGACCAGCGGAGCAGAGCTGACCCAGATCGCTGTGAGGAGAACCGGTGCCTGATTGACCCGCCGAGCAGACAGAACCACAGCCGGATGTGTTGACCAGATCCGTGACGAGGTATAGTTCAAATGTATATTGTGAGTACCTAGCAGAACTGTGCAGAACCAATCTCTTAGTTAAAATAATCTAATCCAAACTATTTTAACCTAAGTAGAACAGCCTCCGAGAAATCGTGTCATCTGTCATTTTTAAAGCTGCACAACTGTCACCTGTCAATTCTGCAGCTGCAAGCTGTCACCTGTCATTTTGAGTTTTACTTTAAATCCGAAAATCTACCTCTATTAAATTGTCTGTATCTCTGGAACCGTTTGTTTGGAAAGGAATTTTCATCTGAAAGCTTAGAATCTAGGCTTTCCAACGAACCTAGAACCGACTTCCTACTCCCTATACATTTCCCGTAATCGCGAGACACGCACTCGCGAAATTTACCGCGATTTGGCCCGATTTCTTCATCTGTAGAAATCAGCAGCTTTTTGCTTCTCTTTGCTAAAATTCGTTTGCAATCTGCTAATCATTCATAGATTATTGTTAAAGTGAGCCTGAACTAATATAAAGTAGCCATCACCTACCCTGAACCTCTAGAGGGAATTAAAAACAATTTTAGCACCTTTTCACTTCCTTGCAAACCACATTAAAGTAATTCGCCTGTGTTTAAAACTCATCCCTCTTTTCCCTAAGCTTGCTGGGAGAACTGGAACTGTGTATTGCATTATAAAGTGCGATTTGTTGGGATTCTTGAAGACTGTGTGCTCTCCTTCCATTTCTGGTATTGCATAGGGGGGGAGTGAATTGTCAAAAGAAAAAGTGATCATATTACCTTTTGCTAAAATCATAACAAGTTATTTCTTTACTGCATTTTATTCCACCTTGCGTTTCCTTGAACCATATAAAGCATTCTTTCCCACCTTGTTCTTCTGTTCATATTCATAGTTAACTCTTGCTGATTACTGCTCATATTCACAAGTGTAATATCCATTATCAATTTATTTATAGAAGTGTGATATATATATTGTTTACATTTTCAAATAAACCTTTTAATTTGCAAAACAAACCTACTTCTTGGCTCAGTGGGGTCAGGGGGATTCTAAGAGGGGGGTGTTATACAAGGGTTGTCATCCAGAGTACTGAACTGGATATAAAAATACATCAATAAGGGTTTTCCTCAGCATCCCAGACTAGGCATTGACTTAGCTGTAGTGTTGATTGAATATCGCTTACAGGTACTAATGAACATTTTCATAAGAGCTGTTTGCAATACTTACTTATAATGTCATGTCACACGTGTTCCATTCTTGCTCTAATCGTGTCCACCCTGTAACCACAGTGGCCTTCTTGCATGGTCTGCTGCCAATAATTTGACCTTATTGGTGTCACTTTGTCAGTTCCATTGGATAACATTCTGTTAGAGGCATCGAAAACGAGGGCCCTTAGGGTACTTTGGTGGAGACACGTTCATAAGAGAGATCATCTCGATCCCCTTGAGGTATGAACTACCCTGGATGGATCATTCCAAACACGTTGGCATTGATACAGGACTCCCTTAAGAAAAATTGTCTTCCGAGTTTAATAGCAAAAGCAGATCCATGCAGGGCCTCCATGCATCATTTCAATTTAAATGCAGAAGAGGGATGGGTGGAGGATTGTGAATGGATCAAAACACTGGAAAGGCATTGGGAGAACCACCAGACCTTTGCCTTTCAGCCTGTTATGCCATTACCGAAGGGAACAGATCACGTGGAAATCCGGGTTGGTCCCACCCAAAAATGGGCTGTCCGTTCCATCCTTTCTGCACAAGAACACACACAAACCAGACATGTTTTATCATTTATCGGCTGCACCATTGAGGTGCAGATTAGTTCTCTTTCAAAGACAAGCTTGATAAGCATGCCTGGAAATACTTGCTGCACTTGGGTGACAAATGCAACAACAGATAGGTTATGAATCGTTCAAAAACCTACGTCCATCACTAATCTGTTTTGCCTTATTTCAATTCAAGCAGTAGTTTTCATTGTAGTCCTGACCATGCAAGGCTCCAGAACAATTGATACTTAGATGGCATGCTGTTGATAGTTGGACTTGTGGGTCTAGGTCTGATTAATCAAGCTACACTTGCAAGTGCACATTCTGCCAGTGGGCCGTAGATGCGCCCTACACGTTTCTTTTTTGTCATGGCAGAGCAGGCTAAGGAGGAGTTGGTTTGTGGCCATCTTTCAGAAATATTATATTCACTTTGCAATCTTGCTGACGAAGCACTGGGCTACCTAGGGGTTATTTTTGTTGATTACGCATCTTGCCACAGACAGTGCATCGGATGCATTTAACACAGGCTGGTTATGTGAGGTTATACATATAATATCTTTGCAGAATTAGTTTGTAAACCAGGGATTCCTGTCACCTTAAGGCCTGTGATATGTATGCTTTTACTAACTGTACTACTTTTCTACCAGAAATCTGTGTTCGGTTTGTAGCATGGGGGATAGTGCAGAATTATCATTTTATGTATTTTTATTTTTTTACATTTGTATTGTTTTTCAGTATGCATTGTTGCTTGTTCCTAAAGATCGACTGAACCTGAAGCAATTTTATGAATTGATCTATTCAAAGGTGGTTTGATGTCAGCAGATGAGTAATCATAGGGTGGAACAGATGATGCATATTCAGAGATCAGCACTTGCTTGACAGTGGAACACTGCCCAATTGGTTTAGATGACATATCATGGCATGGCTTCCCCGATTGGGAAACAGTCTATTCTTGAGTTAGTAGCGCACAGTATGAATGAGAAATATGACGCCACATTTAGAGTGGAGTAGCTCCTCCAGCTAAAATCCTTAGGGTGGGAGCTACTGGAGAACATATCGGGCCTGATTCACAAAGCTTTTTTTTCAATGGGGTTTTCCCATTCAAAGTGTTATTTTTTAAAATTATTGTTAATTTGTTTAGTTGAATATACAACTTTTCAAATTACTTTTCTTCATACAAAATACAAAATGGAAGATAGACGCAAACAAACATAAAAGAAAACAAGAAAAACAGAACAACATAATGCATATAAAAGATTTCTCAAACATGTATAAAATCATCATTCTCAATACGATGCAATGCATCCCAAAAAAAAAAGGAAGAGAAATTCATTTAGCCCAACTTGTTAGGGCTATTGCATCACACTGTGTTAGTTCACTGATGTAATAGAGAATATGACCTTCTCTGAATGAGTTGGCCATTTCTTAATCATTCTGGAGTTCTGTCACTGGTAGCACAATGTCAAGATATTGAACTATCGCGATGTGTATCGCGACTCTCGGATTTGAGAAAAAAAAGTGCCATAGTTGTTCTCTATGCAGATACTGCTGTACAATCAGTTTTCTTTCAAAACATTTGTGTCTTACATCATTCAAAGCGGTACAGTCAACTATGAGATGTTGCAAGGTCTCTCTTTGATTAATGTTTAAGCAATAACAACAGAAATTCAGCTTTGAAATGATCTGTTTCCTTCTACACAGTATATCCCTACTGTTCCACTGATTCAATCTGAACCTTAAGAATTTCCTCCGGAAATGCTGCGAGGGACATTTTGTAAGGTAGTCCGCCATGGTACCATATTGCTTGGTACCAAACAGATGTATGTTAAAGTCTTTATGGTTAGAGCACTTTGCAAGGTTCCCAGACCAATCATGTTGGAACATGTTTGCCTTAGTTCAATCTGGATTAGTTATGAGGAGGTCTATTGTTGCAACAGCATCAGCTAGAGCATTCAAAACATAACTCTGCCACCTGATTGAGTGAGGTTTTCTTGGATGTGATTAAATCATGTGCTAATTTTTCCAAGATGGTCGTTTTCCTTAAACCCTCCAACATTTTCCGTAGAAATGTGCATTGCTTCCATGTCACCTGGGAATACAGCGACAGTAGAACCAGTTCATATCGTAAGATCGCTGTTGGGGTACTGCAAGGTAGTTGTAGAAGTGATTTCCAATATTTGGATCCCATAACTGGTGATCTTGGGGGAGCGAGGCTTCCACTCCATGCAAGATGATTGATGTGACTATCATTTTGTAAAAACTTAGAGTGTGCTTTAGTGAGAACTTTCCAAACTTTGCTTGGAGTATTTTTGATTGAGATATTAAGGATTGTAACTTATTTTTGATTTCACAAGTGAATTGTCTCATTGTTTTCTTATGATGGATGGTTACACCTAAATACTTGTATTGGTACACACTTAAAAGTTCACATTGCTGTAATTGCCATGTGTATCTGTTTTTTCTCGTCAAATTACTATTACAAACCATGATTTGTGTTTTTTGGGTGTTGATGACTAGGTTGTTGTCCAATGCATAGGAGCCTACTTGATAGAGCATATTTTGAATCCCCCTAGGAGTTTGGTTCAACAATATCAGATTGTCCGCATAGAGTAAGTATGGGATTCTCTGGACACCCAATCGCAAAGGATCACCCATACAATTCATAATCGACTTCCCGATGTCCAAAATGAAAAAATTGAACAAGAAGGAGGCTAGTGCACAGCCTTGCTTCAATCCTCTTATAGTTGCTATTATTGTGGACAATTTTCCATTAAAATTCATTCTTACCCGCATGGATGTATCTGTGTGAAGCAATATTATCAGAGCTAATAGGGAGGAAGGACATTGATGTTTACGCAATTTTGCAAATAATAAAGTCCTATCTGTCGAATCAAATGCAGCTTTGAAATCGATAAAGCCCAAGAATAATGATTGCCACACGCTACTTGCTGCGCTTGTATCATATGGAGTTCTAATATATTTGGTATTGTGCCCAATACCTTTACAAAGCCCGATTGCAAGGGGTCTTTCAGATGTTTTGTGTCGGCCCATATATTAAGTTCGCTCAGAATTAATCTGCAGAATATTTTCCCTGGGGCATCTAATAATGAGATTGGCTGATAACTTACAGGCGATTGGTGGTCACCTTTTTTATAAATTGGGACCGAAATTGATTGAGTCCATGTTTTCGGCAATTTCTGTTTCTGATTTACGCCCGAAAATATGTTGACAAGTATGAACGCCCACATCTCTGGATGAGCCTTCATAACATGATTTGAAATGCCATCCGGGCCTACAGCCTGTGAATTGCTCACTGATTTAATTAACTTCAAAATTGCACATCGATCAAACTCAAGATGAAACTCAATTGGTGATAATAATGGTTCTTGAATCCTGGAACCAGGAGAAAATGAGTACAGACTTTCAAAGTATGAGACCCACTGCTGGGTGTCAACTAGGGTTATTTGTTAATCTAATTGATGGACACTAAGAGCTTGATTCAGTACAGTCCATATTTTGGCGATGTTTTTCTCTGCTAAAATTTTCAACATATTAGCTCCATCTCTCTGGTAAAGCATGGACCTATGTCCCTGCATCCAGTTATTATGGGCTGTTCGAATTTTTCGAGTGAGAACTGCCCTGAGGGGAGGAGGAAGCCTTGCAAGTTTTCTTAGCTCTTCACGATACCACGTTTTTCTTAGATGAACTGATTTATCAAAAGTGTGTAGATGGCTCTCATAATTGCCAGCCGTCATATTGCGTTGGCTAAAGGATTGTATTGTATCACTATATATCAACCCCATGTCGAAGCCTTTATTGTCATCTTTCACATTTGTTTGTGATATTAACTGATTGAAATTAATCAAGGCGTCCTCTGTCCATCAAAGCCGGTTCCCACCTGAATGTACCACAAGACATCCCTGCACATGCGAGTGCTGAGTAGATTGGTTTTCCCCTTGAACATGCCATTCGGCACAAAGTATGTTATGATCACTCACTTCGTTGGTACTGATGTGAAATGTTTGCATTATAGACCACAATGCCATATTTACATAAGCATAATCAATTATCGAGGAGGAATTGCCTTTGTGCCAGGTTGGAGTAAGTGGTATATCAGATGAAAAGGCACCATTCAACACATATAGATTTCTATGTTTTACTAGACAATTCCAGCGCATGAGTTTCTCACTGGATTCCTTACCCTTTTTCGTGAAGCAATTTAAATTTAAATCACCGGCCAGGATGAAATACGTGATGCTCTGATCTTGAGATATCATGTCTAGTAAACAATTCAAATCGCTAAAGAAACACTCATTAGTGATTCCAGCCGTGTTCCAATACACATTAAGAACTGCATAGGTAGCCCTTAGGTGTCTTACTTTGATCAACAGCATGAACTTTTTTGGCGCAGACATCCCAGTTTTAATTTTTACAGCTATTAATAGGCCCGAGGTGGGTCTTCCCAAAGTAGCTTTCAATGCAGCATTTAAATGGACCTCATGGCCATCCCAAAAGGGAGGGAGCGTCCACTAAGTCTCTTGCAAAAGAACGATATCAAATTGGTTCAAGTTGTTTTGGTCATTATTCAAAAGCTGTTTAAAGCCTCTTGTATTCCAGCTGAAGAGGGATATTATATGCTGCGAGGCAAGAGAGACTAGTTAATTTGACTTTGGGGTGCACTCACAGACACATGTTTTAACCAATGATTGTGTCCTCTTTGGATCTCTGATCTCTTGAGGTATGTTTTTTGAAATTTCAGCTTGTGCTTTCACACCAGGCAATGCAGTAATTCCTCTGTCATCAGTACATAATGTAAAGCCTAAATCATGTAATGCTCTCTTTGCTTGCCATATCACATTTTGAACCACCCTCAATTACATCCACAGTCTTGCAGCATTGAGATTGCTCTTATCAATAAATTCAACCAATGATAAGTCAGAAGACACTATGTCCTCTAACATCTGGATGTCAGAGAATATTGCCATCACTGCTCTGCGATTTAGATCGAATTGGGTGCTAGGGAGAGGTCTACACTTTAGAATTAGAGAACATAAAGCAGGCCGCTTCCTTGCATTCAAACTTTCCCCTTTAAGCTCAGTCTTTTTTTAGTTCACCACCCTGGTTGCTATTTCTTTCTGAGATTCAGCAGATTTTAAATTACCCAGAGCATTTTCAATTAGAGTTAAAATAGCTTCAGAAAGCTGGGTAGGGACCAAAGGGGGATTAAGGGGCTTTGGCACACAGCACAAAGTAGAACGTGGCCCCGGGGGGAGCAGAGGAGTCAGCAAAGGCCCTTCCTTGCAACCAACATCCTTCTCCCGAGGACCAAGAAACAATTTTTCAGGAGATGATCTATTGGGAGGGAAGGAACAAGTGACAAGCTCCTTGTATTCAGACGTACTTTCTCCATATGACTTGCAAACTGACATTCTGTCTGACATTGGAAGGGTGGGGTTTGCACATATTTCTAAATGAGGTGGGGTGTGACCAGCCATATATGCATCAACAGCCCTCCGAATTTCGGCTCTGTGTCTCGTACTTTGCTCATCGAGTCCCCTCTAGGATCCTTATCAAACACAGGTCTCCCTTTTTTTTACCAGTCTGTATGCCAGTCAAAGGGGCAGAATCCACAGGCACCGGGTGTGAGATATCTCACTAAATCATCCAAAGGTGGGAATGTTAAGGCCTGCGCTGTACTAAACCCTGTGAGACTGTTTTTTGGCTTTGCCTGATTCAGTAACATATATTTCCTCTTGATGGTTTTAGAAACTGTGATTTTATTATTACTGGGAAAGGAGATTGCTTTCAAAAATTGTTTGCCCACTGCGTTCCCCATATGCTTAGGTGCAGGTTGATTTTTTGGCAGTTTGGGTACATTATTAGAGCCAATGAGCAAGCCGCCTCGAGGATTTCCAGAAGTCAACAGCCCATCTTGTGCTTTGGGCGCAACTTTAGATTGAGGAAAAATTGAGTATAATTCTTTAGGATGGTTTGGCAACATGTTCGACAAGGACTCCTGGGAGGAGGGAACATGGTTCGAAGAAGAAGAAAGGGGAGGAAACTCGATCGAGTTATCATAAATGATTGCGTTAATGCAGGTGAGTGCTCCCACCAATGCACTGTTAGAACTTGCATGAGGGGGACACGAGGGTGACTGGAAGGTATATTTCCCATTTGTTTGGCAGGCATTAGATGAGACAATTATTTTAGGGGGGATAGGGTGAACACATGGCATTAGCAATTGCTTATTCCTATTGACCCCTTCCATTTGCAAAGACAATTCTTTTTTTAAAGTTTCCTCTTGGGCCAATAACCTACAGTCAAGTACATTATATAAATTACCCAGAGCTTGGAGGGCTGAGTTCATCGCCAATAATGTAGCATCTGCTTGAGAATCAGTATTGCATTTGTGCAATGATGTATTGGTACTGTGTGTGAGACTACGAGATGTATTTGGCTGGGAATGCATTGACACATTGACAGACTTGACAGAGTTACATGAGACCTCAGAAAACATTACTGGTGAACATGAAAGATTATCAGACACACACTTGTCTGAAAACACAAAGTCATCAGGATCTAGATCAATGATGGCAACATTGCTAGTGGGGTGAACAATGGCTATATCTGTTAAAAACATGTTGTTTGGATGTGATTGTATAGGCCGCACAGCTACAGAGCAATCCGCCGTGATAGACGCCAGCAAAAACATTTTGAAGAGGCCTGGATAGGAATGGCAAAAACTTGCTTGTCACTCATACTCGCTATAACACTAAGTGCTAAGTTCACATCCAGCGTTTTTCTGGCTCTATGAGCTGACAGCGAGCCTTTACACAACAGGCGGATGTCTGCATTAACAAGTCCATGGCCATTACCTTTCCCTCCAACAAGTGTAGAGTATTCATGATTCGAGGTCCGAGAACATCGGGCAGGGCTCTCGCTCAGAGACAGCGGAGCACATTTTGAGGGCATGCCAGTTTTGAGTGTGTGCGGCATCATTTTTTGGCAAAGATTTACCGACTAACAACAAAAATACAGCCTCACCGACGAGGTGAAGGGGAAATGGGGCACTTCCAGATCTTTATATCCTCTCTTTCACCACACATTAATGGCTATAGCCTCTGCCATACGCATTGAGCAAACTAATGACTCCAGCTCACTGCACGCCGTGCAACATGAACAGTAAACAGTTAGCAGTACTTCACAGTGCGCACGCGAGTGCGCTGCCTTATGGGTATTAGTAGAGATGATGGGAGTGACAGGGTTCCTGGGGCGGAGTCACCAATCAGGTGGAAACCTTGAAAAACAATGAAATAACAAATGGACTTAAAAACTCTACTTCATTTGAAATTATAAAGACCCATGCATTCAGTCCGGTTCTCTGATTCGCCTTCTTTCTTAAAGGGCAAGAGACGCTCCAGTGTCACTGTAAAAGCAATCCTCCAGTGATACAGCCGACAGCGCAGTGCAGCGCCAGTAACATCCAGGTCACAGTGTCCAGGGAGATACCGCTCGTGTAGAGCTTTGTAACAGTAAACAGTCCTTAACAGTACTTCACTGTGCTATTGTTATTGTAAATCAGGCCCATCTTCTCTTCCAATAGTCCTATATGGGATCATGCATCACACGTGACAATGCCATATCAAACTCACCTCCCATGGTAGCAATGGCACAGCTGTTAAAACAAGAATAATCAAAATGTTGAGTAAAGATTAACCCATAGACATATACTGGTGTATTGATTCCTCCCAACATTGCCCACATTATATGTGAGAAGCCAATGTGTGTGATTTCAGGCCAATGTAGATTTTTGGGATTTCTGCTCTAGGGCACTATTATGGACTCTAAATTCTACCCCGTTTTCCAAACCCATTATGACTTTCAAACTGGATTGATCCACACTTCTATATCACTGTTGAATTATTAAAGAAAAAATAGAATGTCATTTGAAATATTTTACATCATCACTGCTTGTCCCATTTACTTGACATGAAATGAACATGTGTTATCCTTGCCAGCTGGCCCTTCTACAGTTATATAACCAAACTGAACAACTAAACATGTAAACATAAAAAATAGTAATCTTTTTCCGGCCATATATCAAGTACCAACAGAGGAGGTCCCTAAACAGGGAAAAAAGCATACAACACATTCACCTGCAGATGGAGTAATTATGTGCATGCCCCGAAAAGCGTATTTTTCACATCTGTCTTGAAAAGTGTGTGTAAATGTACAGTCTATTTATTGCCACCTGTCTCTTTCCACAAACATAAGTTTGACTGGTTATGAAAGTAAAAGTAATTAGATATAATTGAGACTTATAACTGTGTGTAGCCTTCAGTCATTGTTCTGCTGCAACCAAGATGATAGAGCACAAGATGGGCAAAGACCACTTAAAGAGGGGATCTACTGCTGCAACCAGCTGCCTTAACCTCTTAACCACCCTCTTGCCAGTGTATGTTAATAGTGATATGTTAAGTTAACCAAAATGGTAAACTCAAAATGATAGAGTCTATCTGAATCATTATCATTAGTCATATAGAAAGGTCTATTTAGCCCTGATAGACTTCTCCCATGCTTTCGACTCCATCGACCGAGAACTACTGTGGACAAAGATGACCAACTGGGGCTGTCCTGAGAGACTACTAGCCGCCATTAAAGAAATTCACACTGCTACTACCATCAGAGTGCGCCTCGACCAACGCGGATCTCTTACAGAGGAAATTAACACCTTCTGCGGAGTTAAACAGGGCTGCCCTCTGGCGGCGATCATATTTAACTTGTTTCTCTCGGACATTGGCATGTCAATTAACGAGCCTCGATCCTTTTCCCCAAAAATACATGGCTGTGCTCTAAGCAGGATGCTGTATGCGGTTGACTTAATTTTGTTAGATACCACCCCAATCGGCCTCCAGCGTAAAATGAATGCAGTGGAACGTTAAGTGGAAACCAATGGTCTGCACATCAATAACACAAAAAGTGAAATTCTGACGCTGCAAAACTTGCAAACGGGCCGCCATCAGAAAAACAACAAATTTAGATGGCATCTGGGAAAAGAAAAACTTACCACGGTGGAAAGCACTAGATATCTCGGCATGCAAATTAACACAAACATAAATGATAGCCCTTGGATGGAGATTGCGAAAACCAAATGCTGACACTTTGCCTCTCAAGCAATCATCCTAAACAAAAAATACGGGAAGTTCACGCTTAAGCCAGTGATAGCCTTTTACCAGCAGAAGGTTGTCCCGTCCCTCATATATGGAGCTGAAAATGCTTTTGGATGCCCAGTTGAATTCTGGCCAACCCTAGAACACATCTTCTGGGAAAAACTTTACATCTAGCAAATAGCACCTCAACACCCTGCCTACGTTATGAGTTAGGCCTGATTTCTATTGAGGCACAGATCACGTGGAATGCCCTGCCCCTATATAGGAAAACTACACGGCCAGATGCTGCTCCACAATTTAAAATACTGAGCAAACCTGGAAATGCGAACCCAGACTGTCTGTTAGCTTTATGGTTTAAGAAATGTGAAGAGCTTCTGACCATGTATGAGACCAACACCAAAACGCTGCAGGACAATCCGCTGTTGGTAAAGAAAAAGATCTGGGAATTCGATTGGATCCAAACCAGCGAAGACCGAAGGACTTCCAAAACAATGAGGGACGCTCCTAGTGAAGCAAGAGCGTTCAATAAACTGCAAAATTATGTGGTCCTATTCCCAGACAACAGGAGGAGAGCCACATACATGAGATTCCACCTAAACCTGATTAGAACTAAAGATCGAACAAAGAACTGGGCTGGAAAGGATAAGTCTAATATCGTATGTAGCTTTTGTAAAGCCTGCGACAAAACGCTTAAACACCTGGTCTTAATCTGCCCCTTCTTTATATCTCTAAGAACTAAACATCTTGGCCAAATGTTAAATGAATATCCACTGAGGAACGCCGAAGAATGGTGGCAGCAGATGTTCATGGGTTCAAACACAAAACTGACAAGGGTGTTAACCCTGTTTTTGGATGAGATTGAAAGGAGTCTTGAGATATCTGACACCGAAGTATAAGGACATTAGGATAGTGTCTAACATGGCTTAGTCATCACACAAAGCAAACTAATCACTCCCTGACAAGGCTCCTTTGGCACTAAAGACACAAACCGTGTCAAAAGGACAGAACTTTATCTCATGCATATGTTTTGACTTGTTTTGTTATGTATTGGGTCTGGACTAACTCGAAGTGTTTTAAAGGTTTGTATAAACCAATAAAAAATAAAAAAATAAAAAAAAATTGTCATTTTCGATGTTTAATTGTGTTATTGCAGACAGCATTATATGGAAGGAGAACTGGGGAAATATATGTGTATGGTCATTTGCGCTGGTATATGGCAAAGCATAGTAGTGTCAGAAGAGCCAATAGAAAGAGGAAAGCCTCATGGTAGGATCACACAACAGCAGGAGGCATTACAGGCATGAGGGATTGTTAGAAGTGAGAGTAGACTGCAGCGACTGGCTGAAGGGGCATAACTCGTTATGTGAAACGTTCCTAACAAAGACAATGGGTGGCCAACCCAAATAAAAACAAAACAACATTGAGATTAAGTGAATAAAGGAAAAGATGTTTGTTTTGTGACATCATTGTTCTTCAACATTTCTTTAGTTAAAACTCGACGAACGTATAATTAAAAAAAAGTCCATGGTTAATTAAGCAATATGCCCCGAGCGGCGGGGGCATTACCGACTCAGGTAATTCCCCGGGGTCCATAGTTATAGGCCCTGAGCGAAGCGAAAAAAAGAAGGTAAGTGGGGTTGGGAGGGCGGAAGGGAGGGGAAAGGAAAAAAAAAGGAAAAAAAAACGTACCTAGGTCCCCGGCGGGGGAACGATGGAAGTCTCCAGCCGTGTGGATGGTCGGAGCGGGGATGGCCCCGCTCTGAGTCTTCACACGGCTGGAGGCTTTCATCGTCCCCCACCGGGGACCAAGGCATAGAAGGTAAGTGGGGTGGGGAGGGCAGGGAGTTGGGAGGAGGGTGGGAAGGAAAAAAAAAAGCCTTACCTCTGTCCCCAGCGGGGGGCGAAGGTAGCCTCTCAACCTTGGGGATGCTTGGAGCGGGGATGGCCATGCTTCGAACCTCCTCATTGGCTGAGGGGCTGCTATGCCCCCCGCCGGGGACAAAGGCCGTGGAATCCCGACGGAGGGATTCCCGGCCTGGTAACGACTCGGCGAGGGCCAATCAGAATGGCTCTTTCATTCTGATTGCACCCCCGCCGAGTACTAATATTCAATAATTCCCATATTTTTGCAGTGACATAGAGGGAAAGGCCATATAGACATGTATTGATCCTTTGGTGCCTCCATCTGAAGAGACGCATTGGACATTTAGTCAAAACAGTTGATGCAATGAATGGCAACAGTATCTCTACCATTATTGAACGCCCTATATTTTGCAACTTATTGTGTGGCCATATCTTTGTTAGTGATACAACCCGCCTCAAAAAACAAGTCTCTTCCTCAATCCCTGCAATCACTAAGGAATTCTTGAATTAACAGAGCCCTAAAGATTAAAAGTCATGAGACATCTTAAGTGAAAGAATGGAATTTCGGTGTTGAACTTTCGCTGTATAACTGATCCTCCATAAATATTAATTGATTAATTAATAATAATAAAAAAATGTATACAACACTAGCTCACTCAAGAGCATCAAAGCACTGTGAAAGCAGTCGATATTATTACCCACCGCGTGGTACTCAATTTATCAACCTTGGAAAGATGAAAGACTGAGTTGGCCTTGCTGGGATTCAAACCTGCATCAGCAGGCAATGCAAAGATGTTGCAAACAAGCGCTAAGCTCGCTGTGCTATCTAAACGTTTAATTGATAATATTACTGTAGCACACACAACCCCCAAGTGAGGAGGGGCCACAAAGAGGTTTATCCACGCCCCAGAAAAGTGGCCGTCCATGCTCAGTGGCATCAGAGGCGTAGACAGGGTAGTGCCTGTGCGGGCAAGGCCCACCCAAAATCTGTAAATTCCCACTCAGCAGTGCTGCCCCGGCATTTACAGCTTTTAATCTCACTTTGGTGGGCCCAACTACATTAGCTTCCAGCCCCACTTGTTATACAATGCTGGCTACACCTCCGAGTGGCATTCAGAGCATGACTCCTTCCCTCTTGTGGTGAAAGTGACTTAACGGGCTGCCTTGTCAAGTGGTCTTTCTGAAACCTTTGAAATTAGTTGTGTTCTCTAAAAAATATCAGTACCCTCATCACGAGTTGGGCGGTAACGCCGGCGCTAATAGCGCTGGCGCTATCTGCCCTATCGCCAAACCAACCGGCGCTATTAGCGCCGGATCACAGGTTTGGTGGATTTGGAAATCCCCATTCCCCATTGAGCCCATTCGGGAATACCCCATTCCCCATTGGGCTCAATGGGGAAATTTTGCGCTCATACCATCGCCAGATTTCCCGCCGGCGGTGTAAGCGCGAATTTTCGGCGGATTTCCACCCAGCTCTGAATCCGCCGAACCCCTGATTTAAGTGTTACCGCCAAACTTGTGATGAGGCCTGTGGTTGAATAAATGTTGCCATAAACAAGATCAGTGTGGAATGAGGTTCAGGAGTTGGCAGTCTGGGTAGAAAAGTGTCTCCCTCCCTTAGGGCTGAGTTTAATGGTGAAGATTATCTACTTCTCTTGGTTGCAGTGTATTGTGATGCTGTGCCTAGTTGGCAGTTAGATGTTAGGGAATTCATTATCGAGATCTGCCAGTGGATCTTGCATCTCACATGAATCCTTATATTTCAACTTGCAGACCAATTGCATAGCTGCGTTCAGATTTCTTGAAATGTACTTAGCACTCATTCATATACACCAAAATAGAAGACGTTAAACGGACATTCCGGTGGCTAATGAATCAAAGCTCCTGCCACCCATTCCTTAAGTTGCTTCATTTCTGAAGTCAGAAGAAGTGTATGCTGACAATTGCATCGATTCATTTGTTAACACTGAAGCACAGGATTTGAACCTGTGCTGCTTTGCTTGTTTTGCCACCAAGGCAAACGAGTTGCCACAGAGCCACCCTCCCAGCCCATTTGTGTTGGCCATGGAATTCAGTCAGTAGAACTTCAAACGTGTTAATGTTTTGGGTAAGTGCCTCTTTTAGAGGTGGGTTCTCAGCCACCATTTTTGTATCGAATTTGAGCTCTGTTGCAGGGTAGGTTACTGTCAGTGTTCCTCGAATGCTGGGGAGGAAGATGGAGGGGAGCAGTCTTCTGGTGATGGAAGTTGGGAGAGGTTGACGCTGACCCGCCACAGTATTCTGCATCAACGCACTCTCCTTCCTTTTGCCCCACACACTAAGCTAAAGGTTGTGGATGTGTTAAAATCTAATAGAAGAACTAAACATATTCCAAATACAAGTGAAAAAAGTGACACCCCAGAGGGATGGCGCTGGTTTTATGTACTTTTTCTGCTTCAAACGGGAGCACAGTGCATGTGTTTTCTGTTGTCAAATAAGTGAATTTTGTTTGTCATTCAAGGTTATATGTTATATTGCATTGTTTACGCTATTTTAACCCGACCTTGAGAGGGCTTGCATTTCTAGTTAGTTTTATGCCAATATTTGTATATAACTTTTACAGGGCTCAGAAATCGACGCACCTAGTCACCATATTAAAAATGAATATCAAATAACAAAAAGTTATACTCGACACAAAAAAGAAGCATTTTGTCAGCTATATGATAGGTTTCACTACATTGTTACATTTTAGTTTCGTTTTCATCGGAACCAACAGAAGATACATTTCACATGCCTGATTTGTCATGTGCGATCTCTAGCATTACTCAATGGATTACACATTGCCGCTGATTGTTTCTGTACAACCTCTCCAAGTTTCAGTTTTCTGTAGCTAACGACTTTCCTCTTCATACTTTCTTCTGTCATTTTTTAAGAAAGGCTATTACATTGTTTGACATGACCTTTTCTTGATAAAACTCTACTGGTGCCCATTTATCAGGCTGTGCTTGTTTAGGTGTTTCGCTAAACCAAACTCGGCTATCGATTCCATGACCTTGCCCAGTGCAGACGTCCAGACAACTGCAGATCATTCTTTGTGTCTTCTTCCTATCACGCACTTTTTGAAGGATGGAGTTGTAATTACTTGTTTCAAGACAGTTGGAGACGAAAAACATACTTTTAGTTTTTAATGAATACTTGCCTTGTGTTATTACTGATTTATTTTATTAGAATTCCTCCACTCGGAGTACTGCGTCCCTGCGCAGCAATCTACTTTGCTGAAAAGGGCACTTGAAGTGCTTGAAGCAAACGGTGGATATGTCTTAAAGAGCAAGCGCCTGATGGTTTGCTGGAATGTAAGGTAACCCACTAAACATCCATCTTGTTTCCTTTGTAACCATTAGGAGCAAACATCTAGCTCCATTTACTGTTTCTTAGTATATGAAAGGCCCAACGTATTATGCATATCCCCATTCTAAGGCTTTCCTTTTCAACTGTATGTCGAAACTAGGAATATATGTATTATCCTGTAGAATAGTAAAATCCATATCCTGCAAAAAAGAGTGCACAGTGGAGTGCAAGTTCAGCATCAACGCAGTTGCCGACCACCACTAGTAGCATTAGCTATAATTCTAAAAAACAGTTCCTGGTTCATTTGAATATGCATTATCTCAATGTACTGTTTAGTACATTGGATTTTTCACAGGGTGTCAAGAGAAACAATACCCAATTTTCTTTTTACAGCTTTCATAGGGACAGCCTTGGGTAATCTTAACACATATCTCCATACTCTGCCTTCAAATTTGTCAAAGCATGTCACATATGTTCCCTCTAATGTTTCCAAGGCATATAAGACAGCAGGTGAATTACTGCTTTTAAAAATCTCTAGGAAGCCTTCAATAGATTAACCACCTCTTCTTGAAGATACCATTTGATGACATTCAATTTACAAGGGCCTCATTACGAGTTGGCCAGTATCCCTTAAATGCAATGGTAATGCTATAACCACCACATTTAAGGGTTGTCCCAATCACGAGTTTGGCCCCTGCCAGGACGCATTCTCCTCCAGCTCTGAGCTGGAGGTGAATGCGTCCTGGCAGAGATTTTGCATTTTCGGGGCAAATAGCCAATGGGGAGAGGGCCCAATGGGGAATGGGAATGTACAGCCTTTCCACTACTTGTGATCTGGCGCAAATCAGGTTATTCGTTTCATGGATTACTTTTCATTTTGAGCTATGTTTTTCATTTTGTTTTCGGCTTTCAACCCCTACACCCCCCTACTCTGAGATGGGTTCAGTGCATCATCTTATATGTTTAACAGAATATTTTGGGCCTGATTTAGAAATGCATCTTACAATGGAAAAATCATTATGAAAACAACTCTGTAAATCAGTCCCTTTAAGTTTTGCTGAATACTTTTCATTTTGCAGAGTGTTCATTTCTTTGTATCCAATTGGCCGTGCCTCACATGTATGATGGCCCTTCTGTGCATTGGGTTTATTGTATTAAGTAATTTTCATTCCATTTATGTTGTTTTGTCCCACTGATCAGACTGCACATGAACCGGTGTCTTACTTTGTTATGTGTGGGGGCGATTATCCTATGTGTTTCATGGAATATTATCCATTTGCAGCATATTTTCCATTGCGTCATCAGACCCTGCTATGCAGGTATATCAGCCATACTGGATGGCAAGTATCAGATCATCTTCTGCATTTTTCTTGGTATATTTTGCATTTCTATGTCATTTTTTTATTTAATGTTGTCCTTCTAACTCTAACACTCATGGCTGTATAGGTGTGGGTGTGTTTTTGTGTGTGTGTGCTGGAAATTATTTTTATGTGTTTTGGTGTATTTGGTGTATATTTTTAAAAAAGTCAATTGTGGCCTTCGTGCCTACTACACTACACTTTGCTGAGTGTGAAAGATGTTTGAAATCATTTTAGTATGCACAATTTAAGGATGAAACCTGTGCGCATGCCAAACATCTTAAAAAAGCAAAACAGAAATAATCAAGATATGGTGGCTAAATTGTGATTTTTGTTTGGCTTCTGTTAAGCTATAAATGCAAAAAAACTATGTTTTGACTAAACCTCCCATAATCCGTACCCATTATACTAATCCTTCTCTTGTTATGCATATGCCAGACTGGTCATGTACTCTCTGATGTCTAGCATTGACATGACCTTTTAATGATTTCCTGCAGGTCTGCTACTACCCGGTAGAGAAATCTAAAGACAAATTAACTTTTTCTTCTTTGTTTGCAGATATTGATTTAACAGGAATGTGTAGTTTAATAAATGAACGAATTCATTACTAAATGAGTACGCAATAAAATGGGCACACTTTTTTTGTAGGAGACATTTGTGATGTGTTGAGGAGAGTCGTGTGTTGGATCGAGGTAATTGAGAGAGACACATGTTTGAATATATTGTGCATATATCCCCCGATCCTCGCTAACCTGTTTAGATCCCCTTACTTCAATGGTAATGGTTCAAACCACATGGGGGGATGGAATTAGTATACCCATGTATTATAAAGGGAACATGGCGTTGCAAATGTGTTATCATCCAATTTTCCTTCTGAAAGCCACTAGCACGTTAATGGTGTAATGCTGAAGATCCTATAAAGGCATGTAGAAAATGGATAAAAGGAATACAAATGGATGTGCAACATATGTTTCACGTCAATTTGGGAACAGCAAAGCTGTGTCTGAATGACATATGGGTAGTGGATAATTGAGTCTAGCATTATGGATATGTCCACTAGCTTCTTCTCAGCGAACATGTATCTGGGGCCACATTGATGTGTTTGGTATAGAGAGGGTCTTCCGAGTTTCAGAATTCAGTTGTATATCAACTTTCAGCTGGTTCTGCACCATGGCCCAAGGGGAGAACTCTGGGTGTGTGTCAGGGGTGCATCCTTGCCTTTCCCCTATGCAGTCTCTATATTAACAAACTGGGGGGGAGTTGCAACAAGTAACATCAGATGCACCCTGGATTGTGGGATGGTTACTCGCTATGTTAATGTATGCAAATGATGTGTGCTGTTATAATACATTTTCTTGGTCCACCAAAGACTAGTAGCACAGTATACTGAATACATGGCCATTCTTAATCCTAACCATTCTAAGTCAATAGTAATGTGGCTGGGGTTCGTGAAGTGCTGTAGAATGATATGATATGATATGATATGGCATTTGTAACGCGCCTATACACAAGAGTTTCAAGGCGCGACGAGGCAGGTAGGGGGGAACAAGGGGAGACAGAAAACGATCCTACTAGGCCAGGTAATACTAGGCGAATACTTATGCACACTATTTGTGTTCTAGAAGTTCAAAGGTTTTCCCCTTTCAGGAATTACTTTTTCATCAGATTTCTGCTCGGTTAAACACAAAAATGGTGTATTATCCACTCAACCAATGCCACTCGGTGGACTGTCTGTTTATATAGATAAGTGCATTCGCTCCAATCCTATTTGCCAAAGGTGTTTGGAAGTTTCCAAAGCAATCCCATAGAAGTTAGCCCTTGTGACGAATCCCAAGATGTTGTCACTTCTCCCAAAAGGGGAGTCCTTTCCTGTGGAGACAGAAAGTTTAGGTTGCTACCCTACAGTCCCCTTGCAGGAGGTACTCAGTGGGTGGATCTCATGGGGAGAGACTTCCCTTCTGGGGATCAGAGAGGACATCTTGGGAGAATGTAGTACAACACTCCTCACCCGCCACCCACTTTCTTTAGCTCCCCATAGTCCATGAGGCCCACCTCCTTCACACACCCTTGTCCCAAGCCACACACCTCTATGTTACATTCTTTCATGTATGTCTGTGAGGTTGATGGAGCAGCAGTCACTGGGACAAGAAAGAGTAGGGCTGACTGGGCTAACACCACCAATGGAGACACTAAGATGAGGAGGAGGTGCAGAGATATGCCGAGCCCTTTCGAGAATTGGAAAGATCAGTCTAGATTCCATCAATCAGTACAGATTAAAAGTAAAGAAGGACTCACATGGGAGACAGATCCTTGTAGGATGTACTGCAAAGGAGGAGGACGTCCTGTTTGAGAAGGAGCTGAAGCTGCTGACTGGGATGCGAGAGGGAGAATCCAGGCATCCCTACCTGGTGCAAGAAGGGTGGGGATCTGGTGAGAGAATCCGCCGAACCATGCAGTCACTGAGAGATTCTCAGCCCGCCCAAGAAGAAATGCTAGAGAGCCGCTGTGAACGTTGAGAAAGCAGGAAAACAACAAGGACAACTGTTGGAGGTGTCGGAAGAGCCTTAGAGCAGCACAGAATATTCGACAGCAACCCAGAAGCTATAGGTGCTGCTTGGGTCTTAGAGGGGAACTTGATGAACCCCATAACCAGGGTCTGGGACCCAGAAATAATAACACAGAGAACCTGGAATCATTATAATAACTGGCAGGACAGTGAACTGGGAATAAGATACAGTGAAGAAAGCCAGGTCTGGGACCTGTAACCTGAGGAGAAGAAAATCCTCATTTTACATCTTTTTTGTGGCAGTGCGTGGCAGGGTAGTAAACAGGGCTACCCAGAATGAGCCATTAAAGAAACTTTGGTCTGGGACCCACACCAACTGCTTTGTTAAACCCGAGAAAGGCCAGGAGAAAGGAGAAGGGGGCATTCCCCTTGGTATTGTGAACTGCGATAAAAAGCCTAAGAAAGGCCATGTGGAGGGAGTCATTCCACCTGGTATTGTGAACTTTGAAACTAAATCCTAGGAAAGGCCAGGGGAGTCATTCCCCTGGCATTGCGATATTATAAAATAAAGTGAAGAGAGAGTACACGGGAATGGGGTCATTCCCCCAGGCTTTGTGTGCGGGAAAACACTGAAAGCCAGATGCCTGGATAAAGGAGACCTTCTCCAGGATCCCAATAGTGAAAAAGCAACTATGGGCAATAAGGAATGCTGATGTTTCTACTGGAACTTTACCCTTTTGAGTCTGAATTGAGAACTTTTCCGCATTTTGCCATCACAGCCTGGAACTTTGTTTGTGCCTTGGGAAGGGATTGGGACATGGGGAAGGGTGTCATTCCTTCAGGAAAATATCCCATATAACTAATGGAACTGTGATCCATTGTCCAGAAGAAGGGAGTCATTCTTCTGGACCAAGAAGATCCACTACCTCTTTATTTTAGTGTGAGGGACAGATGTAGGTTTTTGACACAGGATGGTGGAATATTGGTTTACACTGACATCCTTATTAGTTGAGGTAGGAAAACCCCTTTTAGAATTTGAGAACATTAGATTTTCTCTTTATTTTCATTACTAATACAAGTTTATGCCAACAACCAAGCCACCTATGTGTCATTCTCCTCCGTCTGTACCCCTACGCATTATGGATTAGGGGATGCCGTAGATAACGCATTCCAGACGTGCCGGCGGTAAAGTTCAAAATAAGAGTATGGGTAGTTACGGTGAAATAACATTGAAGACATCTTGATGTGTCTGCCTAGAAGCAAGTTAGTTGGATCAGTTCTGACTGAACATCTTTAAACTTGATAGGATGGCTCCATATTTATGAAAAAGGAAAGGAGCTGAAAAAGTAAGTCACCACATTAATTGCTATCGTCAACCAAATTGCTACAGGATCACTTTGGTCTCATACTCATGTACATTTCTGGGTATCTGTTCTACGAATCCTCTGAAGCTATTTGGGTCTATGTAAATGGCAATCAAGCAAATCTGTGAAAGAATTTGTTTCTACTCCAGGTTTAACAAAATGATGACATGTAAGAGGCCAGGTTACGGAGCATGCCTGCTGACAATCTGCCACTTAGTTCATGGGATGGTCATTCTACTGACACACCTATACATATGATATTGTTTACTGCTTCAATAAAGGTGTAAGGAAAACTGAGTTATTCATGGAACCACATGCTTTAATTAAAGACAGACCAAAGCTGCTTTTGTTATCTTTTGTTGGTTCTAGATCTCACCTTAACCTATGTGTTTGCTAAATGCTTTAGATATGCCATGGAATAAGGCAAGAGACTGAGATAGATGGAGTGACCTAAGATACAAAATGCTTAACTTGGTTTCAAGCATTTTTTATAAGGTGTTTTATAGGTGTTGTTCAAGGGTGTAGTCATAGGCCTATGAACTGTAGTGGGATTACATTAAAAATAATTGATTTTTTTGTTGATGATGAGAATGAAGCTTGTCTAACTAAAGGAGTACTGGTTGGACTCAGGAGAGTGGGGGCAGCAGGCTTGGTATCAATGCATCTAAAATAATTTGCTTATATTGTCCTTAATTTGGTGGGTGTGATACTGCATGAATCCTGAAGAGAATGTGGACCATCTCTCTGGGAGAATGTTTGAACATTCTAGTAATGGCCTATTCATCCTCCAGAATAATGGCTGAGAGCTGTGAATTGGGTATCAGGGTGGCAATGTTCTTCTCTCATAGAACAAAGCAGTGAGGGATCCCTGTTACCAAAGGAAACAACTGTGGCATGGGGTTGCAAGGTGGTATGGAGGTTGCTGGGGTTCAGTTATCCAGTACATGGTTGAAATGTTTGGAAGAAGCTTGCTGCCATGGGTAATGAAGTTATGGGGAGCAGTGTCATATGGGGGAAGCAGTCAGAATGGGTGAGGAAGTTGTCAAAGGCAGGATAGGGACACTGGGAATATTGGTAAAGGTGTGGAGGGGTGTCAATCCTAGGACCACTGGCAGTGTCAATTTCTGGTTTCTTGTGTAATCCTTGTACCTCCACACCATTGCTAATATTGTATGCAGGTTTGCCTGGTCCCTGACCATTCTTCCACACCATGGTGTCATCCAGTTGCAATGGGTGTCCGGTGATAAAGTTGCCTGGGAAATGGCCGCCAGGGGGTGACATGTCCCAACAAATGCACCCTCAGTAAAATCAAACACGTTCCCCAAATATTCTAGGGCACTCTAGAAAGAATAATACCCCTGCTAGAGTATTTTAGGGGTCAGGAAAAAAAAGTCACCTACCTAGTGACTTCTTACAGGCAACAATATCACATGGAGCCGTTGCAATGCCTCATTTAGGACAACGTTCAGAACTGGTAGGGGCAGCAGAGGAGTTGTAGCTAAACAGAAGAACATACATCATGATAATGTTATTGGACTTCAAAAATGCTGAGAACACAGTAAACAGGATTGTACCCCTCTACAATGCCACACCTTTCCACAGCCAATACAAAATGAATATGACAATCTTAATTGGAAGGCCTGCAATTGAGCATCATGCGAAGACCATAACAAAAAGTATTTTATTCCACCCCAATAGCAAATCCTTTCAATGTCAATAGAAAATTAATGGGACCCACATAATATTAAGTTTGTAATGTATATATTATTACTCTGTACCCACATACAATATCAGACCTGATGCCCGCACAGTCATTTTTTGCACTGAAGTAGAGGGAGGGAAACTACACAATGCATAGAACAGTGGAGTTAGGGAACCAAAGGAAAATAACAGGAGTACGATGCTGACCATAAGAAGCCTGAAAGTTTGGCACCATCTACCAGAAAAGTTTGGACTGGAACCTGATAATATTGAATGTACTTAAAATTAGGAAGGCTTTGAGAAAAATGTTTCTTCTAAGAGACCTTTCTGAGTTAAACGATGAACAAACCAAACTGATCAGTTTGCTTTTAATTTATCCTACAGAGTTGTGGTAGGGTATATTGTAATGTAAAATAACTGTCTTCTGTGAAATAATTTTGCATTTGTACTTCCCCATAACTTGTCTCTCTTTCCCCCCTTATTTTTGGCTTTAATTGTGTGATTTTTGATGCATGTACAAGTTTACAAATTCCACACAAATAAATATGCCAAGTGCACGCTTGAATAGACTGGCTTTTCAGTAAGTGTGTGATAAATCATTCACTTAATTATACTGTCAGTTTACTGGACTTCTGATGAAGAAAATCTGTGATAATATCAGCAGGAATGATTGGGAGGTATAAAGAGAAAGAAAAGAAAACCTGCCTGAGAAGATAATGGTTCCGTTGTGATTAGCTTGAAGAATGGAGCAACAAATATGTAATGCATATCACTGTGAAAGCCCTTTTATGTAATAAACATATTGTTCTAGGAGTTGGAGTCTTGGATAAAGTCAAGTAATTTAATAATAGCGTGATACCTACTACAATTGATTTGTAAAATAAAAGCCAAAAACTGGAAACGTGGTGTCCCACTGGCAGAGACTGAACTGATCACATTGGCAATCAGGTAATTTATCATATCTCAAACTAGTATTACTTTTAATTAAGGAAACTGAATTTAGCACTTTGAGGCAAAGAGTCTGTGGGCATAAGCTCCTCAAAGAATCACTTTCACTAAGCCTCCACACCCCCTCAAGACAAGGGCAACACAGTGGACCTCATCCTCATACCCCATACATCATTACATCCTGTCCTTTTTTAATTTCTCTAAATTACAGTTACCATCCACCTTCTTAGAAAACAAATATCAGTCAATACAAACTGCCCATAATCACCACAAGATTATTTTGAATATCTACTGAATCAACCATCTAGATTAACTGTAGGCACTCCTCTAAACAGTGTCTACCAATCATTATATAAACAATTAGCAAAGCCAACTCCTCTTCTTCACCAGCCCACATGGCTCTACACTAAAATCTATCCATCCAAGCCTTCAACGCATTGGTACTCCAAAGCTTAGAACGGCATCATGCATGGTGTGAAGCAGTTATGCAATTACCATTCCATAGACCACCTCTTTGCATTTAAAAATGCAAATCACAAAAAGAAAAAAAGAAATTGGGGCTCATGCCGAGTTTGCCGGTCCGGAAATAAGTGTCCCGGTAAGCTCACCGGCACCCTTGTTTCCAGACCAGCAAACTACGGGTTTGCCTGCCGGAGCTGCTGTGCCCAATAGGTCTGACCCTGCGGGGCACAGTGGTCACAGTAGCCAAAGCTGTCACGTTAAGAATGATGCCGGTGCTTCCGTGTCCCCACTCCCATAGAGTCCTGTTGGACTCTATGGAAATGGGGATTAACAAAATTACCAGCGTCTGACTTCCTGTCCGCTGGACTTGTAATAGGCTGGTGGCAGCGGGAAGTCAGGCACCAGTAAAGTTTTACGGGACCGGCGGCAAACCCACCGGTAGCACCAGCAAGGTTACCGCTGGACCCGTAATGAGGCCATTGACATGATATGATATGATATGGCACTTATAACGCGCCTATACACAAGGGTTTCAAGGCACAATGAGGCAAGGGAGGGGGAACAGAGTAAAGACAGACAGCCTTCCTACTAGGCCAGTTGTCATTCAGATCATGCAAGAGCATGGGAAGGTGGAAAGGGGCAGGGGAAAGTGCGAGGGAAAGGGGGCAAAAAGTGCAGAACATGGGATAAAAGAATAATAACAATAAGTAATGTACAGCCAGCTGGTGGCAAGTGCAAGGGTAAGTGCAGACACCAGGTGTCAAGTGATGGTAGTGGGAGTGTTGGGATACAGAGACAGTAACAAGTGCGGGGGGTGCCAGGAAGGCATTGAAGGTGTGCGACTGGCGTTGGAGGTGACTTGGGCCCAAGAGCAGAGGGTGTCCAGGTAACCAGTGCAGTTTCAGCCAGGGATTCAGCAGGGTAGAGAAGGAAAGGACATGGAGGACATGGCCAATGCTGATTTTTACTCTGCCACTGTTTTCAAAGCTGACAAAAAATAATTATATTAACCCCCTGCCAAAACATTCTGCATAAAATGTAAGCAAAACAGCCTCACAGCTTCTACTCCCAAAAGACCACATAACCAACTACCAAATGCATGGCCTCCTCTCCCTCTCCCATTTGTACCTCACAAGCATCATCACCCCGCTACAGCCAACTCCTATACAAGTGATGTTTAACACTGGTCTTTCAGCAAAAGCCTCTACGACCCACCCTCTAACAACTGTGTGTAAATGTTTTTTAAGAAGAAAATTGTTCTTTTTTATTTTCTAGCAGACAATTTACATAGAATTCCCCTTAGATTAGTGATTCTGCTGTGTATTTTCAAGTTGAAATTCCCAAGCTTTATAAAAACAGGCCACATAATTCCAGTTCTATGACTCCAACCACAGAGACCCAAGCAAGACTTGCACTAATACATACCTTCAAACCTTTGGCCCTGGCCAGTGAGCATGGCCTTCATGCTCACTGGCCAGGGCCATATTTCACCCCTTGACATGCTGCCCCAACAGGTTACCCCACACCTCACTGTAGCTGTAAAATGCCACTTTTTTTTTATTTATCTCTTTTTTATAACTCTCTCTTTTTCCCATAACCATTGTTCCCTCTAATTATTTTTCTGTATGGGCAAAAGTGGTTGGCTTTCGGGCGCACATTATTTTCCTTGTGCACAATTGACCAATGAGGTGTTGATGGGGCGGGAAGGCCCCAAAGGAATACACCGACACCAGCGGGATGTGTCGTACTTTCTTTATTGAAGTACATGCAATAACTCACAAACTCCAGCACTTCCTTTCCTTTCCCCACGTCATTTCCTTCAGTGACGCTTCCTTTTGTAGAGGCTGCCTTAAAGGGGCAGCCTCCCACAATAACACCCACGGACAAATGTCCTTACAACATCTTTAACTTAACAGTCTGACTTGCTGTCAACATTCTTCTAATAATCTGGGAGGTCTCTTGATGATTCTCTGGGGTCGTCCTTGCGGCTCCTGGTGTGAGTCACCGTCAGTGTCTTCCTCTGGGCTTAGCTGACGTTGAACCTGTGGTCTGAGGGGAACCCACGCTTCATCATGAATGTCAACATAGTCCGGGTCTGGATACACAGGTGGTGGCCTCTCTTCTGCTCCTCCCGTGACGTGTTTGAATTGAGAACTGTTTCTGGTCACTTCCTTTTCTCCATTTGCAGCTTTTATCATGGTACCTTTGACAGCAACAACCTGTAAGGGTTCCGGTGAGAACTGGGAGTCTGTTTTTTTTGTCATCACTTGTTGTAACCACACTTCATCTCCTACTTGGAACTCCTTTGTTTGCGCCCTCCTCCTTTTGTCGATCTGTTCCCTTGCTTTCTCTCTTGCTTCTTCGTCTCTTCTGATGACTTCTTGGTCTGCCTCGGGGCACGATGTTGGGTTATAGACCAGTCTGGTTCTGACCTGGTATTTCACCATAAGTTCTGTTGGGGTTTTGTTGGTGGTCTCATGAGGCGTATTTTGATAGGCCCTCAGCATTCTGCATAGTGTTTGTGTGAGTCAGTCCCTTCTATGCGTGCCCTTTGTATGGTCTTTTTGATGGATGACATAAACCTTTCTGCCATACCATTGGCTTGAGGCCATCTTGGTGTTACTCTTTGGTGGCGAAATCCCATATGCTTTGCAAACACCCCAAACTCATGTCCGCTGAAGGGCGATCCGTTATCTGATTTTCTCATGTCCGGTATTCCCCACTCACTGAAGACTTCGTTGAATATGGCAGCTACATATGCAAACGCTGTGGACTTGACTCGTTTTATGATGGGGAACCTGGAATGTTCATCAATGAATAGTAGTAGGTAGTCTCCCACCTCAAGTGGGGCATAGAAGTCAACCGCGACTCTTTCCCATGTGTGTTCTGGAATTGTGGTCACTCTGAGCGGCACTGGGGGTTCTGGTTTCACAGTGCACTGGCATGCTGTGTAGTTCTTGACCCACCGGTCGACCATATCGTCCATGAAGGGGAACCAGACATTGCACCTTAATTGTCCTTTCGTGTTTTCCGCCCCTCTGTGGCCTTCGTGGGCAGTTTTGATGACGTCTGATCGTAGTGTAGTGGGAATCACTATCTTGCATCCCCTTAATAGAACAGATTTGTCCTGGACTGCTAGTTCGGCATGTACTCTAGCCAGTCTCTCAATATCATCGCTGCACGCGCCTGGGTGCCTTTGGACTGCTCTGCTGAAGTCTTTCCATTTATTGTTTTCCATCAAGCTACTTGCTAGAGCCATAGAGGGGTCTGCTGCTGACGCTGCGGCAATGTCTTCAATGGAGATGGCCGGGGGCAGCGCATTGGCAGTGACGTAGCTGATATATTCCGAGTCACCTGGCCTTGGAGTTGGACTAGCAGACGGGTACCTTGAGAGGTAATATGCGGGATTGTTCTCGCCGCCTAGTCTGTGGATGATGTCAAAGTTGTATTCTTGCAAGCGGATTCCCCACCGTTCAATCCTGGGGGGCATCTTTGTACGTGGGTTGCGAAAGAGAGATAGTAAGGCTTGATGATCTGTGATCAAGGTGAATTTTTTTGCAATAATGAAATTATGAAAATGTTTGCAGGCCCAGATGGCTGCCAGGCTTTCTTTCTCTGCCTGAGAAGATGCTGATTCTGGGGGAGCTAAGGCTCTGCTGGCATAGGCAACCACATGCCTCGGATGAGTGTCTTGTCCACTGGTCTGGGCAAGGATGGCACCCAGACGTACCGGGCTGGCATCTACGACTATTTGAGTGTGCCCAGATGGCCGCCAGGCTTTCTTTCTCTGCCTTAGAAGATGCTGATTCTGGGGGAGCTAAGGCTCTGCTGGCATAGGCAACCACGTGCCTCGGATGAGTGTCTTGTCCACTGATCTGGGCAAGGATGGCACCCAGACCTACCGGGCTGGCATCTACAACTATTTGAGTGTGCCATTCGGGGTCAAAGAATGCCAGTTTCCTAGCTTCAGCGAGGGATTGTTTGATTGTGTCGAAGGCATATTGACACTCTCTGGTCCAGTTGAATGTGACGTCTTTTTGCAGCAAGTGTCTGAGCGCTTCTGTTATGGTCGCAAAATGAGGTATGTATCGGGTGCAGTATCCGGCCATTCCTAGGAATGATCTAACATCTGTGATTTGACTGGGTTTTCCTAGATGAAAGATCGTTGAGGGGTCATCCCGTCAGCCAAAAAGATGTGGCCAAAGAATTTGAGCTTGGCTTTACTGAAACAACACTTCTCGATGTTGAGGGTTAGTCCAGCTTCCTGCACCGCCTTGCACGCAGCTCGAAGGGCCTCATCATGTTCACTGTGTGACTTTCCAAAGACAAGAATGTTGTCACTGTAATTGAGGGTCCCTTTGATAGGTCATATTATCTGCCAAATAGTTTCATGGAAGATTTCGGCAGCTGAGGAGATACCGAAATGTAATCGCTTATAGCGGAACAGTCCATCATTTGATGCAAAAGTCGTGATGGGTCGTGACTCAGGGTGAAGCACGAGCTGGTGGTACCCTTGATTTAGATCTAACTTCGAAAAGGGTATAACTTTGTTCAGTTGGATGATCATGTCCTGGGTGACGCTCTCGTTGTATGGCGGTATTTGCAACTCTTATGTCTACGCATAGCCGTAGACGGCCTCCTTCTTTTGGGACAATTACGAGAGGGGTGACCCAAGGCATTGGACCAGTGGCTGGTTCAATGATGTCATCATGTAAGAGTTGGATCAGTTCTTTTGATACCGCTTCTTGTAAGTGAAATCCGACTCTGCACAGGCATTGAGGGACTGGACGGATGGCTGGGTCAATGTGCAGTTTGATTGGTGGGCCTTTCATTCTGCCTAGGCCTTGACACAGTCGAGGAAATTCTTTCACAATCTCCTCCTTCGTGACGGTAGTGATGACAGGAGATTCCAGATCCATGTTGCAGACTTGTCTCTGTTTCCTGGTTTGGAACGCTGATGAACTGATGACATCACCATCCTGGACTGGTATATTAATTAACCCTAGACATGAAGCAGTTCTGTAGCTCAGCACGCATTGCCCTTTTGTTGGGCTCCTGATGACATGAATGACGGTGTTCGTGGACTTGTCACCAAACGGGAGCCGTCTTTTGAATGATCCCACACTGTGCAAAGGGGCATCTGTGCCCCATTGATATATCTTGGAGGTTGTTGGCGTTAGTGTGGGTTTGCTTTGAAGTAACTGGAATTCTTTCTCACCCATTATGTTCACTGTTGCTCCAGAGTCAATTAGAAAACAAAATTGTTTGTTGCAGATGTCTATCTGTATTCTGGGTGCCTCCTGTGCCTCTCCATCATCCATAATGAGGTTTACGAACTCATCTTGGGCATACAAGTCGTAGTGGTCTCCTTCATAGTCAGGGATTCCCTGTGCTCCGAGGTGAAGTCCTTGTCGCAGCGGCAGAGGGCCATCATACTCATCGCGCAGTTGCGTATTTGGTTCCTATGTCTCATATTCTTGGCCGACATCCTCAGGATATACTTCTTCCACCACTCGCACGTATCTTCTCAGTCCTTGCTGGTAGGGGCATGACTGGTGAGATTGATTCGGAAATATCCTTTGGAATGTCCTGTACGGCGGAGCTGCACTCATGCGTGGTGTGGGAAAAGGTTTCCCTTCTCTGCATACAGACTGAAAATGTCCTTCCCTCCCACAATTACCACACTTTTGGGAGAGAGCAGGGCATGACCCTACATGTGGGAATGACATCCCACACCTATAACATTGTCTTTGCATGCGTGGGGCTGCTGTGCTGGTGTTTATTCTTTCGTTGCCCTTGATGTTGTTTGCATGGCTTGCTGCTATAATGTCACTTCTATCCTGTTTGTTGATGGCAGTGCTTGTCATGTGTGTTGCTTGTTTCTCCACTCTCTTTAGTATTCGTGCCATCTCACTCACTTCCTCAATTGTGACAGTTTTTTTTAGAAGTTGTTTCTGGAATGCTGGTGAAACACACCCTTCAATTACTCTAGGTGAAAATGCATCAAATTGACAATGCGCCTTTGACTCAAAGCCTTGTGATAAACTCATCCACTGTTTCATCGCTGCGCTGCGTGCACTGGTTGAAGATGTATCTTTCATAATCCCTGTTGGGGGCGATGACAAGACGTTTGTTTAAGGCTGTTATCAGGCTTACAAAGTCAGTGAGTTCTGCTGGTGGGATAGTTTTTATCAGTGTCTTTATTTCAGCACCTGCCGTGTTAATGAACATGCTGCACAGGCGTGGAGAGGTTTCTTCACCTGCGGCATCTATGAAGTTGTTGAAAACCTTGAGCCATTCCACCCACCTTGCTCCTTTGTCAGCTTTTGGGGTCATGGAGAAAGGAGGAGGCATGTGCCATGCTGTCGCCGTGGATCTTGTGACTGTTGGAGCTGGTTGTGAGCTGGAGCTCGCTTGGTCAGCCGACGTGCTCATTTTTCATGGGTTGTTGCCTGGCGTGGCACTGTGATGTAATGCCCTTGGGCGGGCATTTTTTTTCCAAACACGCTGTGATGTATCGGGCCCAGTCCCCCTCGATTTGTAGTAGAGCTGGTGGTTCCTGGATGGTCACTCCTTGGCCTTGGAGTGATTTGCCTTGCTGTGCACTACTGTTCTGGGCCTGGGCCTGTAGAGCCGCTCTCTGCTGTATACAGGTGGGGGAATCACCCCAGTTATTGTCTTGCGTGGCTGAAGAGTTTTGTGTGTAGCCAAGCACAGAAAAGACAGGAGGAAGAAGAAAGAGTTTTTTTTTTCTGCAGTCGGGCCCGGTGGGATCGCACATGTGGGCTCTTGGAAGTCGGCGCACTGGACTGCAGCAGCAGCCGTGACACGGCGGGATCGTGCGTGTCTGACGGAATGGAGGAGTTCGGCTGTGGCGCCTCGGAACGTTGGTGCTCTGGCGTGCTCTCAGCTGGAGGGAGGACAGCGGGCCGGTGGATCACTGGCGCACGTGGATCAACGCACGGTGGGATCACTGGCATGTATAAGGAGGACCGCTGGTGGGGGACGTACCTCGTCGCCAACTGTTGATGGGGCTGGAAGGCCCCAAAGGAATACACGGACACCAGCGGGGATTTGTCATACTTTCTTTATTTATTGCAATAACTCCCGAACTCCAGCACTTCCTTTCCTTTCCCCAAGTCACTTCCTTCAGTGACGCTTCCTTTCACAGAGGTTGTCTTAAAAGGGCAGCCTCCCACAACATGTGGTAAGCCAAGAAAGTGAGCTATCATCCCTGAAGAGAGTTTACCGTGGGGTTTCCCATTCCTCAACCTCTCCAATTATTTACATACCAATGTAAAATGTATACCTTACAGCACTTTTTTCCAAAGATAGAGGGCCTGATTTACAAAATTGTTTCAATTAGACTTTCCAATGTGAAAATGTTTTTGTAAACCAGCACCATAGGCTTAAAATACATGTTATATGTGGTTAGACAGAGAGCTCATCAACCAGTCCAAGACTTCAAGATCTACCTTAGTCGCTAGCAAAAGCACTCATAGGCAAAGACAAATAAAAGCATGCATGAAAGTCATTGTATGCTCAGTTTGAACAATAGTTTTAACTATGCATATTGATTTGTTGACATAATTCGGAACCTGTGTTTTGCCATTGGAAAAAAAAACATGTGTGTATTACAAAGAACAAATAGTGCTTATCACTGATGCAGCTGGCAAAAAATTCACACATGACACATTATTTGCCAGATGAAACAATAGCAGCTAAAAGGAGTGTGCCAGAAAACATGGCAATAAGAGTTCATGTGCCACTTTATTGAAGTAATTCATGGGCCAGGACCATGCCTCTGATAGTGTGTGTCATGATGATAAATTCAGCTGAATAATTACACCACAGAGTATGATAATCACATGTACCACTGCTTACCATCAACATTACAATGTCCTGTGAACAGAGCAGTGACAACACTTACACAAAACCAGCTATACAGATAAGAATCATATGTGCCACTCAATTGTGCTCCTTAAAACAGGAACATTTTCCCAACAAATAAGTAGGGAGTACAAATAATCCCACTGTTATTGGGAAACAATGAACAAATCTGATCCTACCCTGTTTCTACCCCACAAAGTTCCACTGATGTCTTTGAATCAGTGACTAGCAGAGCAGTACCATTGGAAGGAGCTCTAATCATATCACTGCCTGAACTCAAGAGACATTTTAAGGTGACTTTTTAAGTCCCTTAAAGATCATTTGATACCAATTGGGGAATACGAAGTAATCAGATTCCTGCTTGTCAATCCTAACAGAGGAATTTAAATGAATGGGCCAATAATACAGCCTATAGCTGTTTTCCCCAAACATCCTCTCTCCATCCTAGATGAAATTCAGTATGGGGTCTCTTTGAAGAAAATAACATATATTTGTCTTTTAAGTTAATAGCAACAATTATCAGAGGTACTGTACTACCAAACATCTGACTTATGTTTTTTAAAACGTACTGATGTGTTCTTCACCCCCAGGAGTGTTCTCCCATGCCCCTGAACTGTCATCAACGGATGCCATGGTGGCCTACAAAACCAGTTGTCGGAGCTCTGTAAAAAGTGAAGGAATGACGTGGTAAAACACTCGCATGGATATTTGCACTCCCACAATACTTTGCAAGAAAAAAATATGTAAATCCTCACCATAATATTACGGGCAGTTTAAAAAAATGTCATGAACATGCATATACATATTTATTTTGCAGTGCAAACAAGATTGTTTGCAACACCCCCAACCCTAATATTGTTTGGTAGGATTATACAAGTATTTACTGAAGCCATGTTTGTATAGCAGAAAATCACCATTTCATTCATTTAGGTCTATGCCTGATGGAACTCTAAAAACCTGGAAATCATGCAGGGTGTGTGAAAACCAATGTTGCTGTTTGGATATTCATTGGTCTAATGCTATGTGTGATCAGTGTCAGGCATATTCATACCCATAATCGCTTGTAGATGATGTTACAATGTTGCTCTCCACTCATAGGGTAGCATTAGCGATGCTAAATTAGAAGAGGATGAGCATGATATTTTCCTGCATAAAATTATTTGAGGGAATATTATTATTTGAGTTTTATAATGTGGTAACTTGCAAGGATACCACTTGAAGGTGCCTCTGTGACATATGTACAAAGAATAGGAATCATGCTTACTTGTAGTCAATATCCAAAATGTGAGCTGCCAGTTGGGTTATATAGTTGGGTGGCCATTTTGCTAATGCACATTGTCTATGAATATTCTGGTGCTTGAACATTATTCATATTACAACCAACACAAATTGCTGTTGCTTGTGCCTTTTTAGTTCTTGAGAAGTGACTCTGTGCACTACTAAAACACTACTAAAACTCTTCTGTGCAGCACCCTGAGGGAAGCTGGGCAACCATACATGTGCACAGCTTAAAGGGAACATTGTGCCATAACCAAGTTTATATTAGCATTGGACTACAAATAACCCTGAATATTTGGAAAATATTAGTGGTTACTATATGTGTGGCACACTTTGATTCCCAATCCCATTTCCCACCATAACTTTGAATATGCAAAATATAACCCTGCATATGTAAAGTAATACTGAGTTTGTAAACATTACCCTGCATATGCGAAAATGTTTGAGCTCTGAACTTGGTCCCAGTTCCACCCAACTTCCCTATTTCACATGGTGTCCTCCCTCCCCATCCCCACCTCTTGCATGATGTCATTTAATCCTTTTTCCTACTCCAAAAGACATATTTTCAATGTTTTGTTTTATAAAATATGCGCAAATATTTTGAAAATGTTCACAAACATCTCTGCTGCAAAGCACCATGGGACATAGAGCTATATTTTTGAGAGGTGGGGACATCCCCTTCTCTGTCAAATATTTTAACAACTACTGGGCTGAATAACTCCAGACCACTCTCGGAAATGAAGTCAATGCCAAATGCCCAAGTTGTTTAATGCTTGGTCCAATTCAGTCCTGCTGTTTTGGATGTGTGCTGGAGCAAGATAATGACTTTTTCTATATGGGAAAATGAATGGGGACTAGGCCGAAACAGTGTTTTTTACTTTCTTAATAACGTTTTCATTTTTTGACAGACCTTTCTCAACATTTCCAGTGTAGGCGGGCTAGTGGCAAACGTCTTGTTTGCAGAATTGCAGCCAAATCTGTCCTACGAGCCAAAGGCTATTAGCAAATTCTTTACTCGATACTCAATTTAACTGTAGTGCGTGACCGCTGCACTATAAACGGAAACAGCGAAGCAGTGTGGTCGCACAGCCTCCAATGTATTGGGTGCCTCTGGGCCGTGGACAAAACATAGTCAGCATTGCCAAATAGTGCAAAGATATTGCATGGCAAAAGAAAAGACCTTGCACTCCTTCTAAAGTGAAAAATGTGCTTTTGTTTAATAAAAGTATACATCAAAATGAATATCCAACAATGACATGGAGTAATGTCTGTAAAACAGCATGGTCCTATGTGTTGCGTCCCTTGCTGGGACTTCCTCAGGGAAATACAATGTGCAGCCAATAACTCTCTATTTTTATTGTTTGTATTTCATCTAACTCCTTGAAAGACGCCCAACATGTGACTGCGATCCGTAGGAAAACAAGTAAAGAACAAGTGTTCCACTGGCCGCTATCTTAGAATAACCAGAACAGCCAAATGTTGAATCTATTCTATTGATAAGCATCCAAGCAAACATGTTAAACATATAATAAAGAGTGGCCTTTAAAGGTTATGTTGAAACATCAACATGACGTTCAAATAATCATGATGTATATGAGTCAAAATTGCAAGTGACGAGTGCTCAACAATTTACAGCTGTTACTTGAAAGTTTACAGGTGCTACAGTAAATAACCCACCCGTGAGGAAAGAACACAGTATAAGCAGAGATAGCAAGAAGCAGCACTCTGAGTAATGAATCAGTGGGTGTAAAGCAAGTAATAACCACAATGTTCTTTAAAAGGATATGTTCATGGATGGAAACCACTATTAATGTGACCTATCCAGTCTCCTGGGCCCAAATATGGATAAGGGGCACTTGACAGATAATGATGCCTTTATAAGTTCTCGGTGGCCCGCCTACATCTAACCAGACTTATTGGCGATATGCCAGCAATTTAATGATCCGGAAAGTTCAAAAGGCAGCACCGGAGGGTCATTGTGATTCGAATGTGTCAAACGGTTCTTAAAGCAGGGCTCCAAGCAGTTAAATGATGAAAACATTAGGATCACGGCTGTCTTGGTTCTCAGCGTGCTGTGAGCCCCAATCCAGGGGCTAAAGGACAAGATGAGTTATTTTCTCAGGCTCCCAAACATGGGGAAGAAGGGGGCACAACTGCAAGGGTCCTTCAACACAGTGAGGTCATGGGTACCTCTTTGACTTACAGAGAGGCTGATCTTGCTCCAGCAGTTAGTCACTCCTCAGGTTGCTGTGATTCCCACTCCAGTGACTTAGGGGCAAGATGGGTCCTTGTTCCTGGGCTCCAAAACACAAGGGAGGCTGTCCTTTAATCTTTCAATGTGGTGAGGTCCTGGCTACCGCCGTGCCTGGCAGAGAGGCTGGTCTTGTTCCAACATGAGATCACCCTCAATGTTCCCTGGGGATGGTTTGGGAGCAGAGCTTACCTCTGCCTTGGACTACCTGTATTAACCTCACAACTGGAGGACTTTTGAAAGGACTGTTCTCCCAACAAGGTGCACATTAATTATTTGTCAAGGACAGAAGTCCAGAGATGAATCAAAGGAGGAGTGGGAGACCGCTTATTTTAAAGACAACATCTCACAGATAATTGGACTAAAACTAGCCTGCTTTAGGGGTCCAAACTCTGGGAATTCTGGGAATCAGTGGATTTTGCTTCCTAACATCACACCCAAAGTGATGTATGATAAAGAACGTGGAGGAGACAGGAAGGAAAGACAGAGAGAAATAAGTGGGTGAAACCTTCCTACAGCTGTAAAGAGCTCCCACTGTCTCTACTAACCCAGATCCCTTCCATTCTCAATAGGAAAACACACCTTTTGATATGCAACACCCTGGTGAGAGGACAAGCCTTTGTGAATGGATGTTCCCTTTGTTCCCTGATCTCAGGGCAACTTCCTGTGGAGTTTCTGTCTTTCTGGCAAAGGTGTTACATTCCCTCACAAAGGAGCACAAAGAGGCACCCCCAGAAACTTGCAATCCTGCCAGCAGTGGCAAGGGCAGTGTTCCTGGGGATAATACACCTAATCCTTTCACAGCTGAGCTGGGCTCACTTGGCAGACACATGTGTGATATCAAATTGATGTGGCTGTAATAATTATGAGAAATACCATAACTCGGATGTGGCCTATTTTTAAAGAGTATTCTTCCACCAGGACCATATCCTCATATTTATGGAGTTTTACCACTGGGGTGAATATCTTAAATGCAAGCCCTGTGATGCAGAGACTTGACTGCCATGGCAGCCATTAAATGTGCACCTGTGACCTCTTAACGTACTCTGTGCCAATGTAGTGGAGGCGCTGCAGAACAGGCTACTGATTCTGCAGGGCACAAGTATACTATGCTTTTTGGCATGGAGCTAATGAATGGAGAATCTGAATGCCAGATTACCCTTTCAGAGATGAAATGCACCACCTCATGTATTAATAAAAATCCAAATCCAGGGCTTCAATACCCTTGCCAGATGGCAATTCCTCGCAGATACACCAAATTATTTCAATAACTGCAACATGACACAAGCATTAGTTGCGAATCACTCATGCACCAGCACAGTTGCTGGTTATTGCTTGTCAAACATTTAGCTGAAGGTACTGCTCTAGTCTCTACTAATTGATGCTTTAAAGGGCTTGTTTACAACTGCACTATGGTAACATTGATCTCTTTTGATTAAGATGTGAAATGATGGCTACCATATCATTGCAGCATTGTGTTTGTCATTTGCAGAGTGAACAGCACAATGGGCATTGACTTTGAAGAGTTTGGATGTTTTAGCCGAACAGACGTAAATATTTTTCAAAGAATCAGACCACACCGTGTTTAGCCTAGACATACTACTAATGGGAAGTAATTGTTGTTCCACTTCTGTTTGCTTAAACAGAGTACAAGTGACAGCTTTGTGAAATATCTTGTTCAATGTTCTTTTTATAACATAAAGACCTGAACTATAGTCCCTCAGTTCCTGTAGCAAGGTTGAAATGAATGGATGATGATGATCACTTTACTTCTTTCTTTCCCTTCTTTATTCATAATGCAAAAAAAAGACACTATTGACATTGCAAAAAAAAGAGACAATATTGACATTAATAGAGAGTAAATGCCTAATCAGAATGCTGAATGAAGCCCAGAAATGAGAACTGTGTGGACACTCTGTAATGGAAAAAATAAGTCCCACCATGACAACTTTAACATCACTTAACAGTAACTCCATTTTATATAAATGGCCTCATTGTGATTTTGCCAGAGCGGTAAAAAAGTGCTGGTAATTCTGTTGCTGCCAGTTTTTTGGGCGGTAACAGTATTAGTGGCGTTTTTACTGCTCTGCCAAATCCCTTGTTTGGCGTTCAATTGGAGGATTTATCTCGAGTATCTTTCCAAAATCCCCATGGAGTCCCCTGAAGTCCAAAAAGGCACACTAACACCATCTTACCACCACTTGTAATCCTGTGCTGATCCCACAGGACCAAGTGATGGTAGTCGATTTTGGAGGTCATTTGGCGGAATTACATCTGGATTACCGTCAAAATCATAATGAAGCCCAACGTCTTTTATTTCTTGTCCAGGCCCTCCAGGATATTGCAAGTTTTGCAGCACAGAATTGCATTTATTTCAGCATTTTTGCAGGCCTCTTAATCAGGCACAAATGCTGCAATCCATGCAATGTTACGCAGCAAAACGTGCATTTTTTAATGCTGCCCAATATTTCATGCCACAACATCCTGGAGGTCTGCTTGTCCAATATAGTCTATTGGCCTGATTTATAAAATCTTCTGTCTAATTGTTTGCGACCTGAATGCCGTTTGAGTCCTCTCATTGCAATTGTGCTCACTGACCTCATTGGCCAGCCCACTGCCCCCCTGGAGACACTGATCCAATGAATATTATAGGATCGGGCATGTGGTGGACACTTGAATATGTATTGAGGGTCTGGCTGTAGGTCCGCTGTGTCAGCCCCTGCCTAAAAGGGCAAGTTTTTATTATGAATCAGTGATTTGTAAAATGAGATCTGCAGGTGCAGAGGGGTGAGGGAAATGATATTTACATCTCTGCGCCCAGAGATCTTTGAGAACGCATCCCTATACGTAGTGCCTGCAAACAGAAAATTAAATGAACAAGATTATAGACTTGTCCTATGTCTCAGCTCCGAACGAAAAGACGTATCTTATGTCCCACCGATGTCTTCATTGAGACCTGCAGAAAAACTGTGCATTTTACAAATTCAAAGTTGTTTCAGGAGGAAGCGCTTGCATTCTACATCTCAAAAGGAGTTGGAACCGTTCGGTGGAAATCATTAATCACAGGAGCGAAAGATTACTTGTGTCTAGTTTGTTAGTAAATATGCTCAACAAAAGGTTGGTGATTGGAAGTTCCATTAGTTTATTTCTACTGTAGATTTCGGCGCATTCTTCTGTTAATTTAAGTAACCAATGACATTCTTCAGGCCAATATGATGTGACCAAATAAATGTAAAACAGCTGACATGTATTTCATGCTTTTATTTTGCGTTCGTCGGGACCAAAGAAAAATAAAACATATTCTAATACATACATAAAAAATACAACAATAAATAGTGATTAAAAAACCAAAGATACACATCTTTATGGCACTCCGTGTTACTCCCAACATGAGGGCCACTAGAACTTGAGTGTTGTTCTTGCGCCTTGAAACACTTGTCTATAGGCGCGTTACAAATGCCATATCATATCATATCAATTCATTTGAAAAAGGGACACATCTGAACTTTGACTCGCCCACGCTGCAATAGTATCCCAACAGTTTTGCGGGGAGGATTACTTATTCTACTTGTGATGTTGGCATTTGTGTTTACAATGAGGAACTGGTGTCTTAGGGGGATACTTGTCCAGACTGCTAACATTGATGGTCCTGTCACTGAATGCAGTTGCTTTATTCTTATATAAACACTGTCTTTATACACCACAAGTGTATCATTACAAACATCTATTTTGAAATGTGATGAGCGGTTATGATTGCTCCAACATTGAACAGGGAGATGGCACCTATTACTAGTCATCACAGAGCTTTCACAACATAGGGCAGAGAGTTGTGAACCCAAATGGTGTGTCTCAACAGGTGGCCACCTCAGTTTTAGGGTATTTGCCTTGACATTATTATATACACTGTTTACACAGCAATCTACAAACGGTGTTCGGTGAATAACTCTATCCAAGCTAGGACCCCCTTGTCTGTGTGAATCATTATTATATATTAGTATCAATTTAAACAACAATATTTAGTTGACGGTTGTGTACTTTGTTTTTGCTAGGTGGAAATGCATTTAGTCTCCTTTACATTGATCACTATCATCAAATTATGCTTGCCTGCATTGTTGAGAAGTTTTTATTTCGCATTCTTGTTGATTGAGACAGGATTCACAGGTCCAGTAAAAGTACCTTCCTCAGAATTTGGAATGCACTATATTACAAAGCTGCTTGATCCGGATCCAGGAGAGTCCCTGTTTAATGATTATCACATTTAAATGTACACATTCAGAACAACATACTGCTATTGCATAAAGTGCATCATGGCAAAAAATAGTTAATGCGAATCCTCAAATGAGATAAACAAAAGCTTTACCACAGGTGCAAATTTATATCTAAGAAGTCGCTTTGCAGTTTGTGGCAGCAGAGAGCCTCTTCTGGTGCATTCACAAAGAGTGAACATTCTCTACTAATGGGGTGCTTCCCTCATGGAATGTCCCATTACGGATGGTGTGGAATCACAGATACCATAATGTCAAGCGGTGTATCATGCAATCTGAGGTATGGTATGCATCTTGCCCAACCACAAGGTAGGCATTTCACAGTGGACTAGGAAGGCCCTTAGAACTCTCAAAGGCACTTCACACTGGACTAGTATGGCCCTTAGAATTCTCTAGGTCCTCTCAACCTAGGATGGAAACTGACTGCACATCCCTGAACAAGGGCTATCCTCGAGCAGATCCAGTAGTGTGACTGTTGAAGCCCAGCCTGTATATACACTAGTAGAAGCCAGCACTCAACCTGTAAATGCAAGATCCAAATGGCATACATAAACTTTTCATGCTGTATTTTACTGCAAGTCATCTAACAGGATGTATACTAATTGACCTTTTCACAATTGACCTCGGGGGAATTCAACTTGGGAGCATTGATCTAATTTAAAAGGTCAATTAAGACATATATGTGGGGGGATACCCCCCGCAACCCTCCACCCAATCCAAAAAACCCTGCGACCCCCACTCAATCCCCTTATATTATTTATAATCAAAAACCAACCCAATACACATATAATGTAAAAGAAGTGTGGTTTTTTGGTACAGCTGGAACGCTCGGGGACTCTTGAAGCACCAAATGAGCTGGATAGCTACAATGTTCCAAATGTGGAGGAAGGATTTATATTGAATGATAGTACTTCAAGGTGTGATGTATTGTCGCAGTTCACTGGAGGAACGGTATAAAGCCTAACCCGTCAATTCACTAGTGAAAAAAGAAAGAGAACTCCAGGACTCTGCGCCAATTGGAATTTAAACTGTTTTATTCCATCAAGGTGCCCTTTAAATGATAACACGTGTTTCGGCTCGGCTGATCCTTTTTCAAATCTGGGCTTATGATCTGAATCGCAACTGAACATAAAATATAAGGTGTTAATTAATCCAGTTAATCAACAAAGTAAACCCGATGTCAACGATTCCACAATTGATAACACATTAATGTAAGCAATTAAAATACCAACAATGATTTGTTAGATGTTATTCATCAACATATCATATAAATAAATGACAGAGAATAAGAGTTGGCATTGGGGAGGAATGTATAGGGTGTGAGAAAGCATACTGCAATCGACCAAGGGGAGGGGAGTGAAAAGGGGGAGAGACAATTGAACAACAGGAAAAAAGGCAAAAAGAAAACATCCCGTTAGTGAATATTTCTATATTACATGAGTACATGAGTAATCCTTATGTAAACTATTCCAAAAAGATAACCATGTGACTTCCCCTATTTAAAGTTAATTTTTTTCTTTCCTTTAATCGTGTTCTTAGTGCCTGGGATTGATCCCATAATTCTTTCCTGTAGATGACATGTATTTCTGTTACTCACTATGCTCTCATTACATCTTTAGTTCACCACACTCAAAGCTTGCTGCATTCCCCAATTGATATAACTACTGTTAGATTTGTTAAGTATGTGTTTCATTTGAATTGCTTCTATATCATTTTAAGCACGGGAGTTCAGTAAGGGCTCATTTAAGTTCTGTGTGTGTGTGTGAATCCCTTAATGGGACCAACATTAGCATGTTTCGAAATACACGTTCTGTGTGTTAAGCCATATGCCTGAAAATATTTGTTTGCAGATTCCTGTTCATCAAAACTTATCTATTTAAAATGTGCACGTTCATAATGTCTTAATTGTACAAATAATGCTCTATAATAGAGCTTACCTTGTTGTGTAGTGATTACTCGCATTGGCTGAGTTCGGAATGGAAATGCAGCCAAAGTCATTTTGGGACTATTTGTTAGGTGGTTACCTTGGCAACGTGGCGTAGTCATCGGCTTGCCACGTCCGTTACACGTCGAAACGGCTTTGATTTTACTATCCTTTTGATGTTAATAGGAAGGGTCTGTTGTTACCAACGACTCATGTGCTTATTGCATTATTTACTTGTGCGTAAGTGAGCTCATTCAGTATATGTGTGTTCAATGCAGCCCATAATTCTGTTGTCCTGTGAATATGTGTCCGCCGCCATTAACGTTATTGACATGTTGCTAAGGTGCTACGTGCTAATTCCATACCCTAGTTCAAGATGTTGGAAAATTACGTGGATAATATAACAGAGTTCTAGGATTACCCAACTAACATCCTACGGTGGTAATAAGAGTAATGTTTAGCCCACATTTTAGTTGTACACTTTGAAAATATTCAATATAACTACATAAAACCAAAAGTGCTGATAGTTGATTGTATAGGTGTATTCTACTATCATCAACATATCTCTTGTTGTATTGATTTAATAATGTAGCACTTCACAATGCCTTACAATCTACCACGCAAATACTAAGAGAAATTTAGTCTGTTACGTAGTAACTTTAATTCCAAATTTATCTGGGTATGTACCTGTTTACAAATTTACCAACTGGGTAGTGGAGGCAAAAGGTTTGCAGTTACATGTTATATCTAGATGTGCACCTATTTCCAAATTAGCCAGCAGGATGGTGCAAGCAAAGGGGTGCAGTTACATATTATGTCAATGTGTAATTGATAACTCCATATTCTTCTAATATTCTGACACATGATATTGTGATCTATTATTCTGCAGTTAAGTCAATATCATATAATTGCATGTATTTAAATTTATTTCGGACTCAGGTCTGTCTGTCTGTACTTGGCACACCGAAGTGTGCTATCATGCATATGCCATAAAACTCTTATACATTGTTTTATGAACAGATTTTTCAAGAAGCATTTTTTGATCTAAAGTCTGTATAATACACCTACAGGAACAATGCCTTTTCATTGTCAGTATTCAGGCCTGTAACTGTTGAATTTAGGAAACAGATAAGTCTTGCCTCCGCCTGAGGCAACGTTTTAGTCCTGTCCCCGTCCCTCTTGGACAGGGTCACATGCTGGAGGCCAATGAACTTGATTTTAGATTTTTCATCCATTTGATGACTGTTTTGCCAATGTAAGGCTAGTGGTAGTGATGGGTCTTGGCTCCCAATCGTCGTCATGTGCTCATGGAGCTTGGTTCTGAGTTCCCTTTTTGTGCTGCTTATGTAGATTTTCTGGCAAATACAGAGGATGCCATAGACAGCATACTTGGTTCTACAGTTGATACTTTGTTTAATCTTAACAATTATACCGTTAAGGTCCATGAATTCCTTTGTTCCTTCTATTGCAAATTTACACATGGAACAAAAACCACATTTTCTGAAACCAGTATCATCTGCTGTTCACCATGTTAATCGCTTAGCTTCCTTGATGTCTGGTAGTAATGATGGACTGATAAGCGATCTGAGGGTATCTGCTCTTGTGTAGATGATAGAGGGTTTGTCACCTGCACATTTTACTGAGTGCTCATCCAGTTTGAGAAGATGCCAATGTTTTTGTAATGCTTTTTTAATTTTGTCATGATCGTTGTTGAATTGGTTTCAAACATCAGTGTAGTCGGTTTATCATCTGGTGTTTTTGTCTTCTTTGATAGGGTATCTGTCTGTTTCAAAGTTTTTGTTTTCTCAAATGCTTTCTTCACACAGCTTTTTGGCTACCCTCTGTTGTTAAAACAGTTCCTCAAAAGTGTACATTCCCGTTCAAATGTGTCTTGCTCTAGGCAATTACGCCTTTGCTCGCATGTACTCTCCAAAGGGATGTTGTATATAGCTGTGCGTTGATGGCAACTTATGGCATGCAATATCGAGTTAACCTCAGTTTTTTTTCTAAATGTCAAAGTTTCTAGATGGTCATCTTTAGCATTGATTGTAAGTTCTAGAAATTTGGTTGGTATTATTTTCCCCTGTAAATTCCATGTCAAAAGGGTTCTGATTCAATCTTTCATGAATTCTATGAAGAGATATTCCCAAATAAGAAACATTTTGTCTATGTATCTTTTCCATAATTTGACTCTGGTGCTGTAGTCTGGATCTTGGTATACTACATGCTCTTCTAGCATACCCATTAAGATATTTGCTAATGCTAGGGCATATTTAGTCCCCATTGCTACCCCCTTCAATCATTGATATAAACAATTGTTGAAAGTGAACAGATTAGATTCCAGTGTCAGTTGTAACATCTCCTTAAGCAGCTCATATAAGATAATTAAAATAATATAAAGGTCAATTGTGCAGAAGGTCAATTACGACCACTATAATTAGGTCAATTAGGACAAAAGTTCAATTGTAAAAGGTCAATTTGGGTAATACCATCTAACATATGCTTCATCATTCACTGAACTATGAAGTAATCAATTGTAATCAATTGTAAAGATGCATGTGATATATTGACCTTGGGCAACTTGGTAAAGTATGGCAATTTTGATCATCTGTTGCTGTTCTTAGCAATGTCTTTACCTTTGAAATATCTTTTTTTCCTACCTCTTTCTTTATGCAAATTGTAGCATTATTCTCATATTTGATGTCTGACATATAACAGGGCTGGACCAGTGATATGGTTTTACCATGCCTTAGATGTGATTATCGTTACACAGCCAAGTAGAATCAATATAAGGGAAATACAGAGATTTAAGGTTTTAAAACTGACATGTTTTTTAGGAATTTTTTACAGGTTGGGCAAATAAGGAAACTTGAACCCAACATTTAGATGTTTTCCACTTTGAGGTTCAGACAACAACATCTCTCTGGTTCATGTTCCTCATTCCAGGGGTGATATACCTGCCATAAATCTCCAATTCTAAGTCACTGACAGTGTCTTCACACTTCTTTCCTGGCTCTTGCATCTGCAGATGCAAGCCTTCTGCTTCTTGCCCTCAAATCCTAGGGAGAATCCTGCCCTTGGTCTCAGAGTCTCCATGTGCACTTGTGGGTTAGGACTGCGATATGGTCGTACTGGTTATGACTGGAATAAGCCCTGAACATCCAACAGAAGGCTTGCCACATAAGCAAATTTAGAGATGTGGTCAGAGTGCCTTCTGGGTCTCACTATATTAGCATCCTGGACCTATTCCCAAACAAGCCCTTCTTGTCTACCTCATTGACAAGTTATAATGGTCCTGTGCTTAACGGGCCCATTGATGTTCCTCTTCTTGCCTCTATTTATTGCTAGCTTACTCCCACCTCCTCAACGCTTCTTACATGCTCCTACTTCCACCCATCCTTCAGTCACAATCATCATGCTTAGGATGTGCCTGCTTATCTCTTCCTTTTCACTAGCCTTCTCCTCCCAGTATCCCTGCTCTCCACCAAACTACCCCTCTCCCTCTGTCTGGCCACCTTTCACCAGCCTCAATCCTGTGACTCTACACAATCTCTCTCACTCTCTTTCAAAATCTAACTTTCACCAAAGCTCATTCTCCTTCTATTAATGCCAACATTTCTCAAAAACATTGTTGGTTTAATGCATGGTCAATCCCGCCATTGGCACTGCCGGCATTCTATTGCTCTCAGGTCTGAGTCAAACGGTGTTTTCATGTTTTCTGCCACTGTGTTTGTCCCACCCCTTAGTTGGCAAAGATGTGGCTTGAGCCATGTTCAGGGCAGCTGGCATTTTGGGACTCTACTCTATGCATGCCTGAAACGTAGCTGTCAGCAAGCAGTTCTGCAAAGCAGATACCAATACGTTATTGTTATGTGGTAGCTTAGTAAAATAAAAGTCTCTGGATGCGCTGTCACCTGCGAATGCTGCATGTCTGATAAAGATACTTTTTGGGGAATTTACAAGTTTTATACAGATTCTGGTGTTCTTGAGACATCATATACTGGGGGGCAGAGTTTAAGAATGCAATGCTACTTTACCAATGGTAGATGACCCACAATTACTCTACTGATTGATCTTTAGGGACGGTTATCCCAAAGGGTGATTGTAATTTTGCTGCCTTACCCATGCTTGGAGCCTGTATATAGTGGACAGGGGCATTTTGATGCACAATGTGTTGAGCCACTCTCAAATGACGGGGGCATGGTGGGATAGGTGAGGGGATACTCCTTGCACAGCCTGTCTCCCATCACTGCAGTGGATGCAACTGACCCCCATGGCAACCCACTCTCTACCTAGAGCCAGTCAGGGGAATTCATCAACGAAAATATGTTTTACTATAATATTATACTATATATATATATATATATATATATATATATATATATATATATATATATATATATATATATATATATAGTATAATATTATAGTATATATATCATATTTGGAACTATAGCGTTTATTTTTGTGGAGACAGCAATGTTTGCATTTGGATCCTAATAATAGTTGTTCCCAAGACACTGCTAGTATTACACACAGGAAAATTGCCCCCTCAAACCAAGAGCTCCCTTTCCAAGGATTTTAAACCATACACATTGATGTTGCAGTATCTTCCATTTGCTTCCTTTTGCTTTTTTATCTTTGACCACTAAGATATTTGTTTCACAAATTGTTTGTATTCAATGTGCCAAGGTCAGTTTTTTGGCTTTCTGAAAATGGGCGGGGGGGGTCCTGGAGGCTGGACCTCTAAACCCAAAGGTAATCCAGGGAACCTTGATGACAGATTGGGTGCCTACTGCCATGTCTCCTCCTCCTCCAGGGGACCTTTGCCAGTGATTTCCTGCTGCTGTGGAAGGCCAGAAGGGTGGCCAGCTGGAGAGTGAATGCTGCTGGGAGACAAGCCACGATGGGCCAGGGGCTGCATTATTCTTTGGCTGCCCCGCATGCCAAAGTGGAGGCGAGCCCCAAGGGAACCAGACATGGAGAGGAAGGGGCCAAGTGGAGTAACTAGCCTGTGTAATGTATGTAAGGCCCTGGATGAGGCAACCCGCCTACATGGCAGGGACAGAGGCTACAAGCCACAACCTCACAAACCTGCAGGTGGCCCGTGACACTGGGAGAAAGCGGTCCTTATGAGCTGGGGTATTCTATATGGACTAAGCATGGTGGAACAGCGTGAGCCAGTTCTTTGTCTTGGCCTCCCCACATACACCCTGTAAAATATTCAGATTTGATTTATTACGGAGTGCCAGACAATCAAAGAGTGGAAAGGGAAATGTAAGGAAGAAAATTACATGTTTTTTTGGTGGGTTGAAGGGGTGAGATTGGAGGTGCAAAAAGGAGGACCGAGTGCAGGGTGGGTGTGCATGAGTGGTAATGAGTGGAGAGGTAGTGGTGGTGTCAGGTGGAGAGGTAGTATAAGCAGAGAAAGAAGTGTGAGGTAGTAGTGAGAGGAGTGTGTGGTATTAGCAGTGAAAGGTAGTGGGAGGTAGTAGGAGTACTGAGCACAGTGGACAATAGGTAGCGAGAGAGAGTTAGTGGTAGAGAGGAAAGAGCTATTAGTAGTGAGGCAGGAATAGTAGAAGTGGAGGAGTGGTAGTAGCAATGTGGTGGGATTAGAAAGTGAGAGGAAGAAGTAGTGGTAGATGGAGAAATAGTAGTTGTGGCAGAGAAGTAATAATAGCAAGTGGGGTAGTGGTAGTGAAATGGTGATAGACACAGTAGTCAGTGGAGGAGTTCAGAATTGAGGTGAGTAAGAGTAGGAAGGAGGTCAATATCTAAGTGTGAAGGTAGGAAAGTGGAGTGAAACATCAGAGTGACAAAAGTGTGGTGGGGAGGAGGATCAAGGAGGAAAGTAGAGTAGACGGGCAGGCGGAGACAGAGCGTGGTTGACTTGAAGGATTCTAACAGTGAATGTCAGGCACTGTCCAGAAACACCAAAAGAACACAAATCTGTGCTAGAGTAGGGAAGTGAAAAGCTCCTAGGGAGTCAGTGAACCAATGCCTCTGGGAAACCATGGGAGTCTCAGTCCTAGGAAAAAGACGGTATGGGTTACCAAGCCATAGTACTAACAGGGGTTACAGGAGCCTGGGCTACGGTGGGGTTACCCAAGAGTGAAGGCAGAGGGATGACCCTAGCGCCAACCTCCAAAGCCCTTTAATTAAACTTTCGAGGATTTTAGCCAAGTGTACCTCTTGAATAAAATGTTATACTGAATAAACACCCTTGAACCTTCTTAAGGAGTTAGAATGGGTTTTCTTTGGTGATGCCCCATCACATTAATCAATAATCCCTGAGACTGCACTGGCAAGTAACAGTCAGAAGACCAAGTTACTGGTCGTTGAAAAGAGTGGGATATAACACAGCACCTACCATCAGTAGTGCACAGAATCACACCCAATAGGGTTGGAGCATCCTAGCATGTAACTAATTGTTTTTTAAAGATTTTGAAATGTCACTCAGCCATTTCACAAGTTATTAAAAAAACTAGAAAGAAGCACCACCACCAAGAAAAAGAAAAATGTAACTTCTCCTATACCATAGGGCATATCAGAAGGTGGTAACCATATTGAGTTCCCTGATTGGCAGGGAGGCTAAACTAGTTAATCTTCTAGGTGACAATCCAGATAAAAAAGCAATTAAAGGTCAGATCTTCACCTTGGTTTGAACACAGGCTGTTAAAAACAAATACTTAATGAACAATAACATTAAATAAATGTTTCTATATTGTTCTAATTAAAATCAAAGTTATATATTATCTTGCAGGTAACGGCTTAAGAACTGGTTTCCTTTTCTGATTAATCAGGAAACGACTGAAAACATGGCTATTCAGCTGCCAAAGACCAGCACAAAACGTAAAACGCAAGCAACACTAATGAGCACGAAAAGAAAATCCCCTAAGCACCAACCCACCCTTCCCACTCCTCCTCTCCTAGACATGCATCACACTTCGATAGACCTGAAAACATCGGCCATGCCTCACATTAGACAGATCTGTGAAGACGTGCCATGCATCATATTTAGATCATTATGGAAGGATTTAGCCAGGCACCGCATTAGATAGAATGATGTCGAATAACCATGCTTCACTTCAGGTAGATTGGGGAAATTAGGCACGGATCCCGTCTAGAAAGTTGTGTTTAGCCATGCGTAACTTTAGATGTTCATCATAAAACAACCAGATGCACAATTGTATCTAATAATTCGTGCTGTGAAAACAGGGACTAATGGGAGTGTCCAAAGTGTGTTGCACTCAGAGGAACGTGCAGGAGGCGCTAGCTCTCTGAGCTTATAGAGGTGGCGGGGCGGCCAGAGTACCACAGTCAGAAGACCTTGAGGACATACTTGGAAGAACTTTGTGAGTAACCAACATACTAACTAACCATCCTGCTCCTGCTTCCCTCCTACATATCTCACCAGTAATGTAAACACCTACTAGCTATCCAAACTACATGGACACACACCACACTTGATTACCATCCGCACACAACAAACAATCCCAGACACTGAACTTTACCCTTATGGACAGATCGAGACAGTGCATATAACCGCAAACTCCAGCCAAACTACAGCCAAACTGCAAATGAAATACACTAAATCACATTCCAACATAACATTCCCCTGCATACAACAAACAACCACGACACCGGATCCTCCCCTTACAGCTACAACAAGCCAGTGTGCACAATTATACTACCAGCCAAACCCCACAAGAAACACACAAACACACACCCAACATTACATGGGTACATAACCGAGGCATTGCGTCTAACCCTCATAGATACAAGCCAGGTCACACTACCAACTCACATGCAAGACAACACACACAGACGCAGGTTTCTCCTGGTTGTGAGTTGCAACAAATTATTATGATATACTGTGTACCAAGAAACTGGGTGCTTGTTACTTTCAAAGCACAGCAAAATGGCGAACACTGCAGTAGAAATTACAATAAAAAAATGTTATTTAGTTATGTTCTTCTTTTTCTTCTTTCTTCTTCTTTGCTATATTCTACAGTCTATACAGGATAGAACAAAACAGCTGAGTCCTAGGTCAGTGGCGGCTGCTATCGTTGGGCGGCCGGGCGCCGCCCCCCCAGAAAAAAAAAAGAGAAGCTAAAAGAGATTCAATCAGAGCTTCTCTGATTGAATCTCTTTTAGCTTCTAGTCGTGCTGCATTTCCTTTGCCAACAGCGCGGGGGCGCTGTGGCAAGGAAACAATATACTAGTATAGGCCGGCCCGGCTTTCACAGCGGGGCGCGTCCCAATGTAGTATATTTTGTTTCTATAGTAGAGTGCATGGAGCTCGTAGCTCCACGCACTCTACGTAGCCCCTTTCACTAGAAGCCTGGCGGGGCGCTTCAGGGCTGGCCCCGCTAGTATGAAATGTGCGCAAACAGCGCACTTAGGTTTCCCAATCCCTCCCCTGCCATGGATACAGTAATGTCATTGGCTGGCAAACAGCCAATGACATTACTGTATCCATGACTGGCGGCGCAGGGTGCGTGCGTGCGCCTGCTAGTTTCTCTTTCTTCCAACGCGAAGGACAACAACGCACGAGTGCTGCTGCTGCTGCTGCTCTGCACCAGGCCAGCCTACCTAGAGCCCAGCGGCGCCGCAGATCCGGTAAGTACCCCTTCCCCGACCCGTCCCCATCCCCCCATGTTTGTTCTGTTTGAGCCCGGGGACTCGGGGAGTGTAAGTGTTACACTTACTTACGCTCTGTCCCCTCCCCGGGCCCAAACTACTGTGACCGTCCACCACGGGCAGGCCAGGCCCAGTCAACACTGAACGACGTGTAGGCCAAGGCCTACACGTCGTTCAGTGTTGGCTGCCAGTGCCGAGCTGACTGCCCGTCAAGTCGAGCCTTGGTGGTAGCGGGCCGCCCGCTACCACCAAGGCGGGGGCAGCCTGGGGCCTTTTACCCCTGGTCCATGCCGGCACTGCCTTGGGCCGTGGCCCAATTTAACGGCCTTGCCTTGGGCCACGCGGCCGGACCGGGCAAGGCCCAGGGCAGGCAGGCGTGTGCTGCTGCCTGCTGCCCATCAGCCGCGGCCCGGCGATCACTCCTGCATCGGATTTGCTAATTGTGCCGTTTTATATTGGCATTTTTGGACAAAAAATGCCGAAAATATAAAACGAGAAACGGCGCAAGTCACTAGGGAGAGCTCTGGCAGGGAGAGCCTCTCCCTGCCAGGGCTCTCCCTGGTGACTTGTGCCGTTTTATATTTTCGGCATTTTTTGTCCAAAAATGCCGAAAATATAAAACGGCACAATTAGAAGATGCGGTGGTCGCGCGGGCCGCTGAGTCAGCAGCAACGTGCTCGCCTTGAAAGCACGGGCTCTGATCCCCGGGTCCGCGCTTAGAAACTAGGAGCATCGCAGGGGGCGAGGGGAGGCATGGGGTACAAACGGGCCTGTTGGCTGGTTTACAGATTTGAGTGTTACCCAAAGCTATTTGTAGTATTAACTGGCACGGTTTCTGGGTACTAGTTAATTGCATTTTTTAAGTAGTGGGTGCCGTAACTGCTCGGACTGGCCCACCCCAGTGGCCCCTAACTGCCTGATGGGCCCGTCGGGCCTTTGTGTTGGGGACTGGCCTAGGAAGGGGGCATGAGATGACGGTGAGGGAGGGGGTGGCGGTTGGTAGAGTTTGTTTCCAGCACCTTGTTGTAGATGGGGGAGGAGGGGCGGGAGTCTGCAGTGCTTAGCAGTAAGGCAGTGTCTTGCATGGAGTACGGGGAACGAAGTGCCGAGGCCTTGGCTTCCAGTTGGCCTTGCAATGTCCAACTCGTGCCCACTTTTCTCCTAAAGCCACTGGTTGCCCTTACTTCAAAACCTATGCAGGAAGCGTAATCAGAGTCCTGTGCTTCTTTAATTCCTGTAATGCACTTGTAGTCCCTTTTAAAAATAATTGTCCTACGAGTACCAGAATGCAAAGGGCAGTGACTTACATTCAGGACTGGCAACTAACCCCCGAGGGATGACTAGATGTTTGTGAAATCTCATTCAGGAGTGGCTCCAAAAGAACAAGTAATATCAGCACCTGCTTGGTGCCATTGTTCTGTGAGGCTTTATATTATCGGCACCTGATTGGTTCTGTACCCCATGCAGCTCAATGCTGTGTAATATCAGCCCCTGCTTGGTGTCATTGCTCTGCGCAGGCATGCGGCTTTATGTTATCGGCGCCTGCTTGGTTCTGTACAGACATGCAGCTTTATGCTGTGTAATATCAGCACCTGCTTGGTGTCATTGCTCTGCGCAGGCATGCAGCGTTATGCTATGTAATGTCTGCACAGGCATGCGGCTTTATATTATTGGCACCTGCTTGGTGTCATTCCCTGGTCCAGGTATGCAGCTTTATGCTATGTGCTTGGTTCTGTACAGGCATGCAGCTTTATGCTGTGTAATTAATATCAGCACCTGCTTGGTGTCATTGCTCTGCGCAGGCATGTGGCTTTGTAGTATTGGCACCTGCTTGGTGTCATTCCCTGGTCCAGGTATGCAGCTTTATGCTATGTGCTTGGTTCTGTACAGGCATGCAGCGTTATGCTATGTAATATCAGCACCTGCTTGGTGTCATTGTCTGGTCCGGGTATGCAGTTTTATGTATTCTGTGAGTAAAGGTCCAGATTCATGAAAGTTCTCCCTGTTCCAGCAAGTGGCCACGAGGTAAGGTCAAAGGTCCACAAGATATCCTTCTCCATAGTGCATGACAAAGGCTTCACCCCTGCAAGACTGCATGTCCTGGGCCACCCCTCCCACCAGGTGCCCACTCAAAGGTGGCAGGATGAAATGAGCTTAGCTGGGCCCTACAACCGCCCCTCCGCCCGCTAAGCAAAAGCCCAATGCTCCATTGTGGATAGCCATCGATCCTTGCAAAGGCTCAGCTGGCGTGATATCCGATCCCATAAAGCGCTTCCTCCCGCCCCAGGACTAGTAAACGGCAGAGCAGGGCCCCGTGCTCCTGCCCGCTCCAGGACCAGTAAACGGTGGAGCATGGTCCCGTGCTCCTTCCCGCTCCAGGACCAGTAAACGGTGGAGCAGGGCCCTGTGCACTGCCCGCCCCAGTAAACGGTGGAGCAGGGCCCCGTGATCTTGCATATGGATACGGGAACAACCTCCTTGCAGGGCTCCTAGCTGCCCACCTACCCCTCAAAACGTCACCCCAACCTTTGCCAATTGAACCTCTGAGTATTAAGCGCGTTATTATAAATAACCTATCATATCATAACACTCCGAATTTGTTAATGAATGTATGTGCAATTGTTAAGTCGATCTCAGTGCATCTTCATGGAACCGTGTTATCGTGGGTGACCAAATGTCCTTCATTATTGCAGGGCTTAGATGTTTATTTACATTTTGAATTATTGTCCGAGAAACTATTTTTGTTTAGTTTTTAAAGCTGTGTGTACAAACCATACCACAAATCCATTTGTTTTTTGAAATATCCTGAAACCATGACGTCGGGTTGGTGTGGAAGTCATAGATGTGAATTAATTTTGAGAGCCATTTCTTCATAAAACCTTACACCACTCAACCCCTCCCCAGGCATAATGCTTTTGGAAGTCCTGGTTAGATGGCCCAGATCCTGTCTGCTGCCACCCAATTGACGAGAGTGCAGCCCTGTGATTCCTTTTATTATACACCTCCTCTTTCTGTTGTTGAGGGCAGCCTGAAGCCTCTGTCTGATCACCCAGGAGGAGTGGTATCATTCAGTTGTGCACCGTTTTCAGTCTCAGGTGAGCTATTGTCTGGCATAAGGGGCGACACAATTTTGACAGAACAGTGAGAAATGTGAAGTATGTTTTGATGTTATGGTTGTTGGTTGATAATAAAGCACTCAACATAATAAACTTAGTAAACAATTTCTGTTGCATTTTTCTCCATGCAATATGTATGTGCTATTTCTGAGACCTGTGCATTCCACGTGTTGCAACTTTGAGCAACTGAAGCAATGGCAACTCAGCGAGGCAGACAGCCATTAGAGGTAGGACAAATGTCGCATTAATTAAGTGGTTAAAAACTAAAGTAATATTTTAGCATAGTTTCCCCCTTTCAGAAAATGCCTAAAAACCCACCTTAGTAAGAGGATGAACGCATGTGAATGCCAGTAACAGCATGACAAACATGTTTCCATCATTACTGACTATATAATGAATTTCTTTATGCATACACCATAGTACCAGCTATTCTCAATACAAGCTGCTGTAAAATACACCATCACACTTGCACACGTAAGAATAGTGTACCACCATTAATATGTAAAACCGAATGCTTTTTTCATATTTCGGTGGGTTTTTTGGACAGTAAATTGCACATTTTGTAGGCCATTTTTCAAAAACTTTCGCGGGGGGAGAACCTGCCCACATCCCCCATTGGGGGGTGGGCTCGCACGCTGCGCGCGCTCGCTACTAAATTCGCCTTGGGGAATTTACGCCCCACCAGCTTTCAGACTCACCAGCCGCCACTGTCCTAGGTCTTGAACTGGGTGGGTTAAATCATCCCAATACATCTGCTATGTGCCTATTATTGTCACCTTTGATTTCAATGCAGCTATGTCATATTTTATCGTGCACTCTGCGTGTGTCATTACTTTCTCTGGATGGATATGCTTTGCAATTTGACTAATCAAGACCTTTTTGCACTTCGGAATGTGTTGCTATAGCGGGAGCAATGGGCTTGCAATAGCTGCCTGGAAATGAGGCCCATTAATGCATCAAAGCAACTACATCATGCACTGAAATAATGTCTGCGATTCCTGTTAGACAAGTCCAATTCAACAAACTAAAAATAGATGCTCGGAATGATGTGAAGCACTTCTGAAAATGCGCTAGGCTAACTAGAAAACACATTCTGGCAATCATTATTCACGTTAACCGGAATGTGTAAGTATTTCATCCACATTGTCTGACATATGCATGACCTAAAAGTATGTTTGCATTTTTGTTTTCAGTTTAAACACGTTTATTGTAGATTCTCATAATAATAAAAAAAATGCATCGTTAAACATCATCATCTCTATCTTTGAATTTGTGGCAAGAAATCTCCACAGGCACAAAAGCAATATCAATTCAATGAATTTTAACATTTAAAGTCAGCAAGTTAATCGTTTGACTGAAGGTTGGTACACTGTGGTTTTAGAATGTTCTGAACACCTGGGGCAGATTCTCAAAACATGTTTGGGCGCAAGTGATGAAATGCACTGATGACCCCAATCAATACAGTGTATTTTAAAGTTCACAACCCAGATGTACACATTCAAATGCCTTTTTTTACCCACTTTGCAACTCTGGGGTATTTGTAGGCATTTTAAAGTGCAACCCCGTATTCCCAAAAGGAATGCACTTAAAAAAGCACAGAAGAGGAAGACACACCTGAGAATATGGCAACTTGCAGATTTATCAAAGTAATGTAACCTACTAAGAGCATCCTCTGAACTTTTTTTCATTTGCATTTGTTTTTTTTTCGTCAGAATGTGTCCTTATATCAATGGTCACTTCATGTTTGTAGACCATTGGTTGTTTTTCCTTTCAATCAGACACATTAGCGGTATAATTGTTCCCATTGTTTTAATTGAACTGTTTAAACAGATTTTCAAATTTTTAACATTTTATATAGGACTGCAGTTAGACCAAATACCACTTTTTCCAATTCATTAAGTTTGGCAACCAATATTTTTGTTGGCTACCTACACCTTGTGTGTCTCTTAATGCAGTTCAGTGAAATAATACTTAGAATAGAACAAATATTCATATACAAAAATGGCTATGAACATTTAAAGTAATATGCATTGTTTCAATAATGGTGAATGTATTATTTACAGTTTTTACAAGATTTTCTACACAATTTAGTGCAACATTATAGTTTACGTATGCTCTTAACACAAAAGTGGGAAGATAATTAGGGTACTCAGTGTGAATAGGTAGGGTCGATTTTAGGGACGCCAGATAAGGAGTAGGGAGAGGGAAAGAATTGGAAAAAGAAAGTTTATGGTACAAACCTAGTGCAGTGGCGTGCAGGCTTATCAACTCCTCACCTGGACTATTGGTCAGCATGGATGTCCTTGAATTGTACAAATTTCACATGTTTGTCTTTTTGTTTAACCGAAAGTAACACTTAGCTGTGTGCCGCCGACTCCTCCATCCTTCTGCGGCACAGTTCCCTTCACTTACATGCATGGGAACCGACGCTGCAGGGTCCTTTTTTTTGTTGCAACTTTATTATTTAGGTCACATGGGACACCCCACAAACTCTGCTCCCCTTATTTACTATAATCGCAAGCGCGGAGTTGGCTGTAGAGTTGCAGTCTGTGGCAGTCACTCCAACCTTTTCCTCAGAGACAGGAGTCTCTCTACCGTGTCTACTCGCATACGTGGGAGGTCCTACAAAAACCCCACCTAGCCGCGGAGCGGCCGCGGAGTTGGCTGTAGAGTTGCAGTCTGTGGCAGTCACTCCAACCTTTTCCTCAGAGACAGGAGTCTCTCTACCGTGTCTACTCGCATACGTGGGAGGTCCTACAAAAACCCCACCTAGCCGCGGAGCGGCCGTGGAGTTGGCTGTAGAGTTGCAGTCTGTGGCAGTCACTCCAACCTTTTCCTCAGAGACAGGAGTCTCTCTACCGTGTCTACTCGCATACGTGGGAGGTCCTACAAAAACCCCACCTAGCCGCGGAGCGGCCGCGGAGTTGGCTGTAGAGTTGCAGTCTGTGGCAGTCACTCCAACCTTTTCCTCAGAGACAGGAGTCTCTCTACCGTGTCTACTCGCATACGTGGGAGGTCCTACAAAAACCCCACCTAGCCGCGGAGCGGCCGCGGAGTTGGCTGTAGAGTTGCAGTCTGTGGCAGTCACTCCAACCTTTTCCTCAGAGACAGGAGTCTCTCTACCGTGTCTACTCGCATACGTGGGAGGTCCTACAAAAACCCCACCTAGCCGCGGAGCGGCCGCGGAGTTGGCTGTAGAGTTGCAGTCTGTGGCAGTCACTCCAACCTTTTCCTCAGAGACAGGAGTCTCTCTACCGTGTCTACTCGCATACGTGGGAGGTCCTACAAAAACCCCACCTAGCCGCGGAGCGGCCGCGGAGTTGGCTGTAGAGTTGCAGTCTGTGGCAGTCTGTGCACGTCTGAAACAATGGAATCAGTGGCTCCACCAGCAAATTCCACCCTTATAGCCAAAACCACGGACCGAGACCTAAAGGCCGTACAAGAGGGTCGCCAGCTGCGAAGTGCGCACCCACGCCTCACTGTGGAAAAAAACCCACAACAACACAGCGTTCAATCCCATCTTACGCCGGGAAACTCTCAAAAACTCTCAAAAACTCAAACAGGCTCAACTGTGAATGCCCGTTGGAAACAGGATTCCTTAGAAAGATCCGGGCCCAGTACTTTAATTACAAATACAGAAACTACTCACCATGAGTTAGCCCCAGGAGAATCGGAGGACCAGCTTCGGCGGACCTTGGAGGACGTCCTCCCGGCTCCGGTTCCGCCGAGCTTGGATCCCGAGGGTGACTCATCGATGCTCCTGAGCCCGCGCCAACGACCTCCTGCTCGGGCCACGGCGGAAAACAGCGGCTGCAAACCGCGGTCTTGCCCGCGACTCCCACCCCTACAGCCTCGGGACCCGATGGCCTCCGAAGGGAGGATCGAGAACCGAGAGCGGGGGGAGGGGCTCGCTCGGGCGGGGAGCGTGGATCGCATGCCGCAAAGCGTCCTGGAGGACGAGCGAAGTTCGGCTCCTGCGGTAAAGGCCCTGGCAACGGCCTCCCCGGAAAGGACCCTAAGCGAGGCAGAGCACCCGCAGGTCTTTCTGGGGGCGGGGCCGACTTCCAGCGCAAACCCCGCGGCAGGACGCGTCGCACAGTGGGGAGGGCCGGACGGCCAAAGAGTCACACTCACCGCCGAAGAGGATGTTCAATCACCTCGGCAAACACGAAATGGCCAAAAAGACCCCTCAGCAGAGCCTAGTAGCTCCGAAACTCATGAAAGAATCAAGGAAAATCATGCCAGCAAGACACCAACAAAATCAAAACCCAAAGTACTCCAAAGCAAGTCTCTGAATACTCTTTCTCGCGCCTCAGTTGTCGATCACACTGCTCCAGGCAACATAGGACATGAAGAGCAGGTCCCAGCTCTGAAAGAGCCTCCGAAATCACTGCCCGCGCCCCCGGAGGCCTTGAAAAACAAAAAAAAACGCACTAGAAATGAGACGGAACCTTCGGACACAGGAAACAAAATTTCCACTTGGAAGAAAGTCCCTTCAAAAACTACAAAAAAAACTCAAAAAAGTACAACCAAACCATATACGTCAAAAAAATGGCCAATCAATAAAAAATCACCGGGGCCAGAAACCAACAAAACCATCGGTAGCCACCCTCGTAACAGACTTCTTCCATGCTTTTGCGCCAGAGACGCACTTGAGGCAAGCGGACCTCACCGACGAGGAAATACTGGAGGCAATAAAAACGTGCCAACCACCAGAAAAAGCAAGAAAAATATTTGTTCCGATAAATACCTGTGTGCAACACCAAAATCTTGCAAATGATATCCAACCCGCATCTCCTTTAAAACAAGCCTCACAGGCGAAACCAGCAAACAAAACAGTCCCGTTTTTACACCAAACACCGGGTACCCAGGCCACACCTAAGAGGAAAGCCACACCGAAACATCCTACGGAATTAGTCCAAGCTACTGTCCACTCGGAAAGGTCCGATGACATGACGCTTTCAGCCTTACCTAAGGAAAATCTGACACCATCCATTTGCAAAACCAGTCAGTTAACCAGTGAAGAACCCTCACTGTCAATCCTCCTCAACCCAACTACCTCTCTCGAAACCATAGAGCAGACAGGGCCCCAGCCCTTGCAAGACCCATCTTCTGAACCACGAAAGCAACCTATTCCTCTACTTGATCATGAGTCTGATACGCGCCCAAATAAAGCTGTTGCGATTAGCCAAACTAAGGATCGACCGACCCGCAACAGGCAAGGGGGCTCTTTGCCCGCCTTCCCCCCAAACCTACATTTATCCGGGCGTCTCAGTGGTGGCCTTTCGGACCTTCCCTCTTCGCCTACAGTAAGGCGGATTCTAAATGAGTCCAGTACACTCTTGCCTGCTCCAAAACAAAGCCCCTTTCCCCAGGGTCCTACAACGGAGCCGGCATCGCAGCACAAGAGAGATCTTCTCCCAATAATGTCAGCTATCACCATTGCAATGAACCCGTTTACTAAATTGTACGAAAACATAAACGAAAATCTGAAAGACAATTCAGCCATTCAAGCCACAATGCTCACGAAATTAAGCTTTCTGGAAGGTTACATCACCGCCCTAGATGATAAATTCAAAAGGTCGCATTGAATGGTAGATTTGATCGACATGTTTGGCTGTTCGAAATTTTCGTTCAGCCGCAATTTGATCAAATCTACCAAACATTATTTTTCTTCTAGCATTCTGGTATGCAATATACCCAAAGACAACACAATCACACTTTCTCTGCACACACTCACACACTCAGTTGCTTCACCAAGACCTGTTCACACTCTCATCACATAAGCTCTTATATGCAGCATATTCCTTCATGTGCCTCTGCAAAGCCTTGCTGACACTGTGCAGACCGATGATGCACTATGAGTGGCAGAAAGGCGGATTAGGCGTGTTGCTTACAAGTAAGTATTAACATTAGCATTAAGACGACCCAGTCCCTCTTCCAGTTCTCTTATCCTGGTCTCATCCCTAGTCTCATTCTGAATCTCCGTCTGAGGCTCTGTCTGTGTTTTAGTCCAGGACCTTATCACAGTCTCTCAGTCACATCATCTCATTCTCGCAGTAACAGTCTCAAAGTGTCTCTGTCCTTCATAGTCTCACCCTTGTCTCTCTATCAGTCACAGTGACAGTCTCTCTACCGCTTATTGCTTCCTTTATCGTTTCTTTTCTTTTTTCCGTCTTTGCTTCCCTCAATGTCTCATTCTTGATCTTTCTTTTTCTCTTTTCTTTTTCCTTTCCTTTCTCTTGGGAGTGTGGTGCTAGTTGGGATGGAAATGGTGCAAGAACATGTGAATGAAGAATGAAAGGCTGCTGAATAGAGAATGTGTAAGGTAGCTGGACACTGAAAGCATAACGTGATGTCATCTGTGAGCATTCCACTCTAATATGCAGACACATTCTTTGAGATGTTGAGGTATGCCTGGACTTTAACATCTGCTATTAAGCATTACATTTGAAGACATGCTTTAGAGAAGTAGATTCAGTCTGATGCTCCATTTATTCTCATACAGAAATGGACAGATGGCCGTCACAGTGCTAAATCATCCTTCCATCAGTTACAGCTATCATGTTTGCATCGATGCCGATGCCCTGTTTGCATAAGTGTGGCGGGTAAACTATTGCTGGGTCTTGGATCAGCACAATAGAGTTATTGTTTGGCAAACTATAGATATCGAGCAGTAAATGCCCTCCTACACATAATCTTACATATCATGTGCATGATATGATATGTCCTTTATAACGCGCCTGTACACAAGTGTTCAAATTCAGAGTAGTACGACTCTACTTTATATTACTGTAGTAAACAGGGTGTTAGGGTTTACACTGTTTGGTTTTCCATTATTTACAGCCCTACATAATTGCGCCTAGAAGATTTCTTTTGCAATTGCTGTGCTGGTTGGTATAGAGATCAAAAGCATTTTTTAAAAAAAGTTAGACCTATTTAATCAGCGAATCTAATAATAGTCACGTGATGACAGGCCCTTTAGCTTGCATGGTATTTGAGCTGTGCTGGTTCTATAAGGCACTAAGGCAAAGTAACTGCTATGCATAAAATGAACAAATGCAAGCACTAAATCAATTGGTTTTGCCAAAGCTGGTTGTAGTTACCAGTCTCCCATAAATTATAAAGTATTCTGCATTCAAATAGGGTCACATTGTGCCTACAGTAGGAGTATAAATATTTCAAATCATATTGTTTCTATCCAAATATCTTACATCTACAGATCTAACCTTAGTTTATGATTTTTGTTTTTCCTTGCTACTAAACTTGTTAAATTATTAGTTTTTTGTTTAGACAGCTCAGGCCCAATTGCTGACTGTAAATCGTATTTTAATTGTGCACTATTTGACATATGAGATCACATGCAAGGCAAACTATTGTTGTGGGCTGAAATATAGCATATCCTGCAACACCCCTGTAATAGTGTCAGGGTGAGCAAACTTGATATTACTACACACATGTGCGTAGGTGTGTGTCTATGAAGAGACTACTGCCAGCTCAAGGCCTTTATGCTGCTGTGGTGACTCCTAACACAAGCATCATGTGTTTTTCCTGAGATAGCAACGTAGTTTTGAGGGATCAGTTCAGCCTCACTGAAGCTGTATCTCTGTCCTAAACGAGAGGGTGCACACAACTGTTCCACAATAGAAGGAAAGCAGAGTGTTAATTGTCAATCCATCATAACGCCTTAGGCTCTCTTCTACTGAAAGCTTGGAACTCACTCCTGCTCAGTTTACGGACTGAGATGTCATGTTGTTCAAGTAACATTTGAAAACATGGTTTTTTGAATATTCTTTTTTATCAGTGATCTGCCCTCTGCAGTCCAACTTTTGTCTTGTGATTCTTTTACTTCTGTCTCGTGTTTTTGTTGGACCAGTGCCCTGATGCCTGCAGGCTTTGGTGCTATAGAAATAAAATAAATAAATAAATAACTGAAGACACTTTTATCAAGAAACCCCATCAATTGGACAATGAATTTACTTTTAGCTCTTTGCGGCTGCCACAATGCCCAGGTATGGCTATCCAGTCGTTATTTGCAATTCATCCTTATCTATACACTAAAAGAACCCACAAAAGAATAATCATGGTTTTGCTATTTTAATATAAAAACAACTATCAGCACAACTCATTCCGAGGGTTTTCAATTACCTTTGCAAACCTACCAGTGCTAGCAAGAGAGTATTAGCTGTATAAGACCAGGTGGGTACAACTAGATCATCTAATATGGTGGAACAGTTGAGCTGGTTCAAACCTCTTATTAAATTAAATGGAAGGTCCATCATTTGGGAAAGCAACAATGGGTCAATTGTGTCTCAAATGTATAAGGTGTGGGAAACCCCCACCTTCTGACTCTAACGTTCAAATAAGTATATCACTGCACACTGCAAATCTTTTTCACCCAATCGCCTCTACTGTGCCACTTTCATGTCAAATAATTCATTGTATTAAACAACTCTCGCCTGCTCCAAAACAAAGCCCCTTTCCCCAGGGTCCTACAACGGAGCCGGCATCGCAGCACAAGAGAGATCTTCTCCCAATAATGTCAGCTATCACCATTGCAATGAACCCGTTTACTAAATTGTACGAAAACATAAACGAAAATCTGAAAGACAATTCAGCCATTCAAGCCACAATGCTCACGAAATTAAGCTTTCTGGAAGGTTACATCACCGCCCTAGATGATAAATTCAAAATCTTAAAGCAAGCCATAGAAGTTGGCTTCAAAGAAATGGTAATCCCTCCCACCTCACCCGACTTAGGGACTAAACAGGGAGTGCAAATATCCCCAGTCGATCATTTAATTTCATCCCCCAGCACTCTCCTCAATATCCAACTGGCCGCTGGTCTCTTAATCCCGGAACATCAAGAGGTGATTGATATCACAGAAGAAACAGCAAACATACCGCCCCCACCAAAAAAGCCAGCGAGTGAGTCTGATCTCCCTTACCCTTTGTTTACAGGCATGAGACGGGAAACAAAACAACCCAACCCTAGTGGAGGGAAGTCTGAAACACACCATCAATCCTTAACACTGCGACTAAACTCTGGGTCAGCAAAACAGAAAGAAAAAACAAAAACCTCGGCCCGGAGTCCGTCTGCACCCCAACAAATCCAAAAAGTCTCTCTTAGACCTCTAGAAACCTTCCTAGAAGATGAGGTTCTGATGAATCTCTCTCAACACCTTGATGACATGGAAGACCAACCACCCGAAAAACATGAGAAAACACACAAATCATTAAAGCAGCAGCCTACTTCAACAAAAACTGATCAAATTGCAAAAAAAGAAAACTCAAAAGAACTGTCTGAAGAGGAATCCCCGTATCATTTCTTCACCTTGGAAGAGCGCAGGAAACTTCTCCATCGTCGAAAACCCGCCACCTCTCGTAGCCCAACGAGCTCTAGAGTGGTGTCATTCACATGTCCTCCAGTTCGCGAGGGGGAAACTCGGAAAAAGCTAACCTCTAGCAACCAACTTAGCCCACAGGATGCACGACAATTTCGGGACCCTTATCAAAAGTCCAAAGAAAACACACACTCAGAATCAAGAAAATCAGAAAAGAGGGGGCAACACTTGCGGTCCCATTTTACTTCAAGGACCGAACAACATCGGAAAAGACCGGACCCTACAGGGGAAGCCCCGATTAAGCTTGAACAACACGCAGAAAACGACGATGATATTATTCTGAACAGACGAGGAATCCTCACGCTATTTAGCCTGATTCCGTCCCTACGGAAGATCAAGTCCTCAGATTTAAAAATCATAGACCCATATCATTCGAATAAAAGAGCAAAAGCCTATATTCATCTAACTTCGAAGTATATAAGGTCAAAAATTGAGGATGCAACAAGCGACCTGGCCGCGCTAGGCTATTCTGTGCAAAGAGACCCGCAAAACACGGAAAAAACCAACCCAGGAAAAAAAAAATCGACCCGAAAGTCCAAAACGGCGGGGCTAGAGCAAAAAGTGGAGCCACAAAGCCTCCCAGGGCTAACCCGAACAGTGGTAAATTCGTTCTCAAAGTCATCTGAGAGCCATCGAGAACCAAAACCCGCCACTCCTAGGCGCGACAAGTCAATCGTGTCCACAGAAGAGTCGTCCCCGAAGCGGGATCATTCAAAAGTAGATCGTTCAAATTCGTCCAAGATTGAGTCAAAGTTGGAATCCAACAGGTCAACCCTCAGAGCTCAAATAGAAAATGCCTCCACAGTCCAAAAATCAACCGCAAAACTACAGGAGCTGTGGGCCTGGCTCCCAAAGGCCCTATTACAAGGGTCCAAATCCAAATAGCAATTCGCAAGGATCCCAGTAGAGCCAAAGGGAAATCGGAACGTCAGCCGGCTCATACCTTCATTAAATTTCTGCTCATGGAACACGAGAGGTCACTTACATCTCACCACAACGGGCGATGCAAACTTAGTTTCATTTGACATCATTTGCCTCCAAGAGACCTGGCTCAGGAAAAATCCAGCTATGGATGGGTTCGATATAATTCTGGCCCCAGCCAACAAAGGAGCCCTAGGCCGGCCGACTTCAGGTCTTCTTCTGGCCTGTCGACAGGGAATCGGGTGGACCCTCAAGTCAACCCTCCAAGCAAATCTGTCAATCCTAGCAGTATTATGCGAATGGTCTGAGAAGCCCCCCTGCAAACCGCTGCAAATAGTGGTGATTAATACTTATTGGAACCCGGCGGCAATAAACCATCAGTCTTACCTCCTAATGATGGAAAACCTGATTGACGACATTCAAGCAACACGTCAAGTCTTCTCAATTATCATCTGCGGCGACCTAAATGCCAAATGCCCTAGAGAATTGCGAACACTGGATGCATCCTTGCGAAAACTTAAAAGACAATTAGGAAACGACCCGTCTAACAAAGAAAAATTAAAAGCGGCAACCTTAACTTACAAATCATGGGTGAAAGAACACCGTTACCGCCTTTACCAACAAGACGCGGAAAAAATGTTAATAGCCATCAATGGTAACAAAGCAAAAGAATTCTGGTCCTTGTTGAAAGCCACAGAGCCTTCAGTGAACAACTCCATAATTAATGCCATGCCAGAGCACAAATGGATCACGCACTTCTCCTCGGTCTTTCAAGCTCCCGCTCAAATCACCTGTCGGGAACACACAGCCCAGAAGACAGCCTGGATTCAACTAAACGACCGAGAAGAAATTAGCGACCACATAAAAAAACTGAAGATCTCCAGAGCTGTGGGCCCAGATGGGATTTCAAACATCGATCTGAAAAACAACTACACGGAATGGGCAACTTTGCTAGCCTCAATCTTTCAGAAATGTTCAGAGCAGCAATCTTTGCCGCCATCCTGGACAAAAGCTATTATTGTCCCGATCTATAAAAAGGGGGACATCACAGACCCCCGAAACTATCGGCCTATTGCCCTGTTGGACTGCATAGGTAAAGTCTACGGAAGTCTACTCCTGAACCGTTTTCAATCTTGGGCCGAAAAAGCCCCATGCAACGACAACTACCAATCGGGTTTTAAGAAAAATACTGGAACGACGGCAAACATCTTAGCGATCAGCACCCTAAAAAGCAAAGCCTGGGAAAAAAAATCACGGATCTTCATCGCTTTCATCGACCTAACGCAGGCTTTCGACCTCGTCGACAGACACCGCCTATGGGACAAACTGGAGAGCTGGAATTGCCCTCAAGAAATATTCCAACCAATCAAAGCTCTCCACACGGATACCTCCCTCAGGGTTCGACTCTCCCAAAGAGGCGACCTGTCAGACGAAATCCGGACCGGGCGTGGGGTAAAACAGGGATGCCCGTTAGCACCCGCCTTGTTCCTAGCATACCTCGGAGATTACGGCGATTCTGTCGACCTGGAACACACGTTTCCGCCGTCCCTTGCATCCTCCAAAATAAGCTACCTCTTGTATGCCGACGACCTAATCCTTCTGGATCAGACCCAGATCGGCCTCCAGAGACAACTAACAAGCCTCCTGAGTTACACAGCCGAAAACAACCTAAAAATAAATCGAGAAAAAACCAAAATAATGATTCTGGGTGGAGGACGGAAGACCAACAACAAATCCTCCGAAAAATTCAAATGGTACTTAGAGGGCAAAGAGATCGAGTCGGTGCCCGACTACAAATACCTGGGCGTCCAGATTGACTCTTCAAAAAATGAAACATCTATGCAGCTCGCTTTGGAAATAAAGTTGGGGAAACTAGCGTCACAAGCAAAAGCAATAGATACAAAATTTGGAAAATTTTCGTGCATCCCCGTAATAGACTTCTACAAGAAAAAATTCGTCCCCTCAATTACCTATGGAACAGAGGCCATGCCAACAATCCCAGAAAGAACTTGGCAAAAACTGGAGAGCAAGTTCTGGAAATCAGTATTAAATCTTCCAAAGTCTACATCCATTGCTGCAATTAGACAGGAACTCAGCCTTCTGTCACTAAGAGCAACAGTAATCCTAAACTCTCTTAGGTTATTCAGGAAATGCATTACGGCCGACACTGACCAAATATTCGGTCTACTGAACACAGAACTACAAAGCGGCAAAGTCACAATGCTAAAAACATGGAAAAACAATATCTTGTCCACCTTAGAATCAGTGACGTGCGCTGAAGTTGACCTCATCTCAAACCCCCTGAGAGTCTACAAGAAATTGAAAGAACTAGACTGGATTCAGACCCAAGACCTAGTCAAAAAAAATAAACTCCTCTTCCACCTCCCCACCATGCATTTAAAACTCAATGAGCCGATGAAATATCTCCGGAAATTTCCAAACAGAAGAGCAAGAAATTACATGTTAAGAATACGGCTAAACTTACTGGAAACAAATGAGATCCTGAACATCAGAGGTCTTTCCGACTCAAACACATGCCGTTTGTGCAATGCCGAACTCGAATCTATCAGACACCTATTGATCTCATGCCCAGCAACCCTAGACTTAAGATCAGCCTACATAAAGCACTTTAGCCCAGAAGAATATGGATGGGACGAAGCAACGTGTTGGAACAGACTGATTGGTGGGGACCGAAACTGTTGGTTACTAGCCTCAACCAAAATTCTGCAACTCACCATGCAGAGGATAGAGTCCAAACAGCCTCACCTCTCGTGAAATTACTGGACATTTTCTGGGCTATTTCAGTGAAAGTTACTTTAGTGAAAATTACTTCAGTGAAAGTTACTTTTTCTTTTTTTCTTCATCCCCCTTTTGTAAAGTTCTAAATGAACAACACACACAAAAAAAAAAACAAAAAAAAATAATCGCATTGAATGGTAGATTTGATCGACATGTTTGGCTGTTCGAAATTTTCGTTCAGCCGCAATTTGATCAAATCTACCAAACATTATTTTTCTTCTAGCATTCTGGTATGCAATATACCCAAAGACAACACAATCACACTTTCTCTGCACACACTCACACACTCAGTTGCTTCACCAAGACCTGTTCACACTCTCATCACATAAGCTCTTATATGCAGCATATTCCTTCATGTGCCTCTGCAAAGCCTTGCTGACACTGTGCAGACCGATGATGCACTATGAGTGGCAGAAAGGCGGATTAGGCGTGTTGCTTACAAGTAAGTATTAACATTAGCATTAAGACGACCCAGTCCCTCTTCCAGTTCTCTTATCCTGGTCTCATCCCTAGTCTCATTCTGAATCTCCGTCTGAGGCTCTGTCTGTGTTTTAGTCCAGGACCTTATCACAGTCTCTCAGTCACATCATCTCATTCTCGCAGTAACAGTCTCAAAGTGTCTCTGTCCTTCATAGTCTCACCCTTGTCTCTCTATCAGTCACAGTGACAGTCTCTCTACCGCTTATTGCTTCCTTTATCGTTTCTTTTCTTTTTTCCGTCTTTGCTTCCCTCAATGTCTCATTCTTGATCTTTCTTTTTCTCTTTTCTTTTTCCTTTCCTTTCTCTTGGGAGTGTGGTGCTAGTTGGGATGGAAATGGTGCAAGAACATGTGAATGAAGAATGAAAGGCTGCTGAATAGAGAATGTGTAAGGTAGCTGGACACTGAAAGCATAACGTGATGTCATCTGTGAGCATTCCACTCTAATATGCAGACACATTCTTTGAGATGTTGAGGTATGCCTGGACTTTAACATCTGCTATTAAGCATTACATTTGAAGACATGCTTTAGAGAAGTAGATTCAGTCTGATGCTCCATTTATTCTCATACAGAAATGGACAGATGGCCGTCACAGTGCTAAATCATCCTTCCATCAGTTACAGCTATCATGTTTGCATCGATGCCGATGCCCTGTTTGCATAAGTGTGGCGGGTAAACTATTGCTGGGTCTTGGATCAGCACAATAGAGTTATTGTTTGGCAAACTATAGATATCGAGCAGTAAATGCCCTCCTACACATAATCTTACATATCATGTGCATGATATGATATGTCCTTTATAACGCGCCTGTACACAAGTGTTCAAATTCAGAGTAGTACGACTCTACTTTATATTACTGTAGTAAACAGGGTGTTAGGGTTTACACTGTTTGGTTTTCCATTATTTACAGCCCTACATAATTGCGCCTAGAAGATTTCTTTTGCAATTGCTGTGCTGGTTGGTATAGAGATCAAAAGCATTTTTTAAAAAAAGTTAGACCTATTTAATCAGCGAATCTAATAATAGTCACGTGATGACAGGCCCTTTAGCTTGCATGGTATTTGAGCTGTGCTGGTTCTATAAGGCACTAAGGCAAAGTAACTGCTATGCATAAAATGAACAAATGCAAGCACTAAATCAATTGGTTTTGCCAAAGCTGGTTGTAGTTACCAGTCTCCCATAAATTATAAAGTATTCTGCATTCAAATAGGGTCACATTGTGCCTACAGTAGGAGTATAAATATTTCAAATCATATTGTTTCTATCCAAATATCTTACATCTACAGATCTAACCTTAGTTTATGATTTTTGTTTTTCCTTGCTACTAAACTTGTTAAATTATTAGTTTTTTGTTTAGACAGCTCAGGCCCAATTGCTGACTGTAAATCGTATTTTAATTGTGCACTATTTGACATATGAGATCACATGCAAGGCAAACTATTGTTGTGGGCTGAAATATAGCATATCCTGCAACACCCCTGTAATAGTGTCAGGGTGAGCAAACTTGATATTACTACACACATGTGCGTAGGTGTGTGTCTATGAAGAGACTACTGCCAGCTCAAGGCCTTTATGCTGCTGTGGTGACTCCTAACACAAGCATCATGTGTTTTTCCTGAGATAGCAACGTAGTTTTGAGGGATCAGTTCAGCCTCACTGAAGCTGTATCTCTGTCCTAAACGAGAGGGTGCACACAACTGTTCCACAATAGAAGGAAAGCAGAGTGTTAATTGTCAATCCATCATAACGCCTTAGGCTCTCTTCTACTGAAAGCTTGGAACTCACTCCTGCTCAGTTTACGGACTGAGATGTCATGTTGCTCAAGTAACATTTGAAAACATGGTTTTTTGAATATTCTTTTTTATCAGTGATCTGCCCTCTGCAGTCCAACTTTTGTCTTGTGATTCTTTTACTTCTGTCTCGTGTTTTTGTTGGACCAGTGCCCTGATGCCTGCAGGCTTTGGTGCTATAGAAATAAAATAAATAAATAAATAACTGAAGACACTTTTATCAAGAAACCCCATCAATTGGACAATGAATTTACTTTTAGCTCTTTGCGGCTGCCACAATGCCCAGGTATGGCTATCCAGTCGTTATTTGCAATTCATCCTTATCTATACACTAAAAGAACCCACAAAAGAATAATCATGGTTTTGCTATTTTAATATAAAAACAACTATCAGCACAACTCATTCCGAGGGTTTTCAATTACCTTTGCAAACCTACCAGTGCTAGCAAGAGAGTATTAGCTGTATAAGACCAGGTGGGTACAACTAGATCATCTAATATGGTGGAACAGTTGAGCTGGTTCAAACCTCTTATTAAATTAAATGGAAGGTCCATCATTTGGGAAAGCAACAATGGGTCAATTGTGTCTCAAATGTATAAGGTGTGGGAAACCCCCACCTTCTGACTCTAACGTTCAAATAAGTATATCACTGCACACTGCAAATCTTTTTCACCCAATCGCCTCTACTGTGCCACTTTCATGTCAAATAATTCATTGTATTAAACAGAAAAAACTCCTCTTGAAGAACATTATATATAATACACTTACATTTTGATTACAGGGGTTCAATTAGCAAACACCATATTTACATTTGACATTCAATCTCCATTAACTCTTCAGATCACATCTAGCAGCTTTTACAATACCTAAACTATTTTAATAGGATCACATTTTAGCGAATTAACCTCATTAACAAACAATGTAGTATATTTTGAGTAGATAACATTATCAACATTGACAGAGGAGATCTACACATGCTTCAAGGTTAAGAAATGGAAGATATGTCTGTGTTTTCTATTAGTTAACCAGCCTTTTTCCATCCCCTTCTTCAGGACTAGTTCTGTTAAATCAGAGATTCCTTATTTGCTGTTCATGTCAGATAGCACAGCGAGTAGAGTGCTCACTTTGACATCTCTGGAGAGCCTGTTGATGCAGGTTCGACTCCTGGCAGGGCCAAACTCATCCTTCCGAGGTCGATAAATGAGCACCACACACTGTGGGTAATATTAAGCAGTGCTCTGATGCCTGAGGGTTCGTAGCGCTATATAAATGCTAAATTATTATTGTCTGTTTACCTAATTCAATTAGAAGGTTCTAATGTGATGCATATGTCTGTTCCTCTAGTTCTGTTTACTCTGGGATTTCTTATTAGAATTAGAGATCTGTTCCATCTGCTATGCTCTGGAATTAATGCAGAGGTGGATGCTTGACCCGTAGAATTTACACCCTTTCAGACATACAGATTGGAAATAAATTGTTTTGAGAGCTTTCCTAAAGATCCAGTAGGGTTTCTCAGCCCTTAAGGTGGGTGGGAGGTCGTTCCAGAGTTTGGCTGCAAGGTAGCCGAAGCTTGAACCTCCGGCTTTGCATCTCTTTACTTTGGGCATGACTAGTCGATCATTGTAGGTGGTCGTAGTGGGTCTTGAGGAGTGAGCTTTAGTGATTCTTTTGGTGAGGTATTGTGGTGCTGTATTGGAGGGACACTTGTGGATATTGGAGAGCGTTTTAAAGGTGATGCACTCATGGATGGGGAGCCAGTGTACATCCCTTCTAGCTTTGGAGATATGTTCTCTTTTCGGGATATGGAGGGCTGCTCTCAAGGCATTGTTTTGTACAACTTGTGAATTTCTTGATATTTCCAGAGGAGGTGCCTGTGAAAAGGACATTGCAGGTATCAATGTCAGAGCCAATGATGGCATGGGCGATTGTGAGGCAGTTATTTTTGGTGAGGAAGGGTATGGCTGCATTGAGGGCCTTAGTAGCGAAGGCTGAAGAAGAGGCTATGGCACTTACTTGTCTAGACATAGTAAGTGAAGCGTTGAGGTAAACTCCTAAGGTCTTTACAGAGGGTGGAGATGGGAATCTGGTAATTGTCAATCAGGAAGCCCATGTATCTATTGTTGAGGGATTTGAGTTGCATTGGGTTTACCGTCAATTAGTATTTCTGTCTTGTCGCTGTTGAGATATAGATGGTTAGTTGCCACCCATGCCTGTATATTTGTGTAGATGTTGTTGGGAGTAGCTGAGTTCTCTGCATAGTTGCCTGAGAGTGGAATCAGAATTTGAGTATCATCAGCCTAGTTGGTGTAGGCTATGCCAAGTGAGTCTAAGATGTTGAGGAGTGGCCTGGTGAAGATGTTGTAGATGTTGTTGAGGGTAGGGGCAATGCAGGACCATTGAGGTATGCCACAGGTGATGGGAGAAGACAAGGGATTAGCCGTCTCTCATAACCCTACCTTCCAAGAAGGACGCAATCCAGGCAATGGCAGGTGGAGAGAAATTAGCGTATGTGGTGTGGTGGTGGCAGAGGATTTGGTGGTTAACCAAATTGAATGCCGCAGATATGTCTAGGAGGAGGAGCAGTGCAGAGTTACCTTCATCACTGAACTCATCTAGCTGATTCTTTAGGTTGAGAAAGGCCGATTTGGTCACATGCCCTGGACGGAAGCCGGATTAACGCATATAATTGTTTTGTCCTCCAGGAACTGCTGAACTTGCAGGTAGGCTACGCAGTCTAGGATTTTTAGTAGGAAGGGGACAGTGGTGATTGCCTACAGTTGGATGGAATGGCTGGGTCTAGTGATTATTTTTGTAGGCGAGGGAGCACCCACACTTCTTTGAGGCTGGGTGGTACAGTGCTTTTACGCAAAAGATGCATTAATACAGACCATAATGACGAGGGTAAGCACATCATCAGAGTCTTTGATGAGAGAGGTAGGGCATACATTGCATTTGCCTTTGTACAGTTTCAGGCTTTTGACCTCAGCTGAAGGACTTTTATTTCAGAAAGGAGTCTGAAGAAGAACTGGGTGGTGGTGGGGGAAATGGGGGGAGGAGTGCATCTGATACTAGTGGTTATGGTATGTTTGGTGATGGTAGATTGTTGAGAGAGGATTTTTGAGTTCAGGGTATCGATTTTACCTAATAGTGCTGCCTGGATGTCCGAGCACCATGGTATGTCTTTAGTGATGGTGGTAGGATGTTGGGCAGTAGATTCAAGTTCTCTGAAGATGGAGAAAATGTCTTTTACATCAGAGTTGGCGTTGCTGATTCTAGACATGAAGGAGTTTGATTTGGTTGCAATAGTGGCAGATTCGTAGCGTCTGGATATATTGCTGACCTCCTTTTTCAGAGAGTCGGAGGGATTCTTTAGCCAGGTTAGCTCGGCCTGCCATTTCTGTGTATGCAGTTCCAAAAGGTTTGGGGTAAACCACGAGTTTGAGAGTCTGACTGTTTTACATTTGTGAGGAGCTAGGGGGAATATGGTGTTCACCGGGCTATATAGGATACTGAAGTGTAGATGAAAGAAGGCAGGGGTGGGAGCATAGAGACAAGATTTTGTTAGTTGTAGGGGTGTGGATGGAGGCATCTGACACACTCAGGTGATATTGTTTTGTTTAAAGACTTTTATTTAGGTTAAAGCAAAAGAGGAAAACCCTAACTGTCTCTAATACTAAGAGAGGTTTCCCTGCCTCAACTAAATACTAAGGGCCCAGTCAGGATGTCAGTTGAAAACAAATATTCCACTTCAGTGTGTCAAAACTAATTCTGTCCCTTTCATTCTTAACTAACTAAGGATAAAGCACAGAACGTCTTAGTCCAGAAGAGCGACTACCTTCTTCTGGACTGAGGCTTTATGTTCACCTCCTGGTGAAGAGACCTGTTCTCCAGAGTATATAAACAGAGCGTTCTAACTGTTCTCTTGGAGGATTCCTCTGTCAAAGGCAGGCAAGGAAAAGAAAGTCTCTTCAAATGAGTTATTCTATTCACAAATGAGGGGGGTAGCTCCCCACAACCCCTCTGGCTCTTCTTAGGCTTTTACAGTTCACAATACCAAAGGGCATGGCTCTTCCCTTGGCCTCCTTAGGCTTTCACAGTCCACAATGCCAAGAGGTATGGATCTTCCCTTGGCCTCCTGAGGCTTTCTCAATTCACAATGCCAAGGAGTATGGTTTCTTCCCTTGGCCTCCTCATGTTTTCCAGCTTCTCTACTATTTGTAAGGTGGACATGGTTCACTATCCTGCCAGGTACTATTATTGTTTGTATTATGGCTTCTTTAGTTAGTATAGCAGACCTGGTTCACTATCCTCCCAGGCACTGCTATCATTTGTATAATGGTTATAATAACTTCTATGTATTTGGGTTTCCCAGACACTTTCTCCATCTGTATTTATTTCTTCATACTCTTTCTTGCACTTAGGGTCCCACACCCCTAATTCACATACAGTGGTTTCTTTAAAGTCTCTCTCATAGGCTTTCCTCCAAGTTTTAAACTCAAGGGTAATTTTACCTTTCTTAAGGGGTTCTGTTTTGCCTTCCTGTTTTCTCAGTAATTCAAAGATATCTTTTTAACTTAGGGGATTTCCCTCTGAACTTAAAAAAGGCTGTAATGCAATGTGCTTTGTCTTGGAACATAAAAAATTCATTCACACTTCATGTACAGTTTGAAATAGACCTGTCTCAGGTCTCTTTAATATCGCAATGAAAGATTATCACAGTAAAAGACAGATAGACAAACAGAAATACATCACCATTAGCATTTCTCTAACAATCTTCATTATTCATCTCTGCCAAGCCTTCACTGGGAATCACCAGGGTGTGAGAGAGAATCCTTCGCCAACGGGAACAGGCTAACAGAAACATGTCTGCTTCAGTCAGCCCAGCCGGAGTTCAAAGTAAGAAGTCAAGAAATGCAGTTACTCTCTCTTTCCCTGTCTGTGTGATGTCTTTCCCTCCAAATATAATCCAGTATTTTTCCAAAGATGTTTACCATCAGTAGAACCCCACAGCTGTGTGGCTGTTGCAGCTACTGGACTACACTGAATGTGTTAATAATCTCCTGTTTCCCATGCTTCATTGTGCCCAGAGAAATGGGCCTCTCTTTAAGTTTAACGTGAAATGTTCATGTGTGTTCACAGAATGCGTTCACTTAGACTCCATCTTGGAATCAAAGGTTACATTTTTGTAATTTATTACAGATTCTCAGATCTGCCCTCTCTTCCAACCAGTTACCCCCGGCAGGCCCAGGCCAGCTCCAGGAGTTGATCTCTTTGGCGCCATGTTCGGTGCATCATCGGCCCCAGCCACAGTGTATCCATACCTCTGCTTGCTGATACTCCGCTTTGCCTGGGTGTGGGATGCTATCTCTTCTATTAGGTAGATCTCCTTGGTCTGATTCCAGCAGGGCCAAGTGTCCTTCTTCCTTCGGCCCTCACCTGGGGTTTCTGCTTCTCAGCTTGTGTCCTGGATCCTCCTGTCTCCCTTCTCCGCACGCCCAACATGCATGCAGCTCCTCATGGGAGGGCCCAACAAACTCTTTAGTCCACCTTCCCTTTTTATATCTTGGCTGCAGACTGATTGTCCATATTGACTAGACGTCTGTAGTTGGTTCTGCTGAGCTCTGTGCCTCTTCTTTGTCCCAGCACTAATGTTATTCCTTTCAACGGGGTTGTTTGCAATATTATTTGTCTCAGTACTTTTGCAAGATTCATACAGAATCGCTACTTTTACTTGTCTCAGTGTTTTGGAAGGTATTTGGCTGCTCTACTTTACTTAGGTACATGGAAGAGTGTGGCATAATGTTACCCTGTGTAGGGTAGGGGGATGAGGGAGGGTATTCCATGTTCTTCCCTGATAATCGTCCCCAGTGCTCAGTCCCACGGGGGGGGGGGGGTTTCTCTCCCATGAGATCCACCTGCAGACTACAAACCCCAGGGGACTATCGAGTAGCGGCCTCACCATGAAATGAGTGTGGGAAAATAGCATATTCAGTCTAGTGTATTTGAGGTCCTCTATAAGCACATAGTAATTTCACAATTTAGTATTAAGGCTGGGCATGCACAAATCAAAAAGCACAGTGGAACAGAACTGGCTGATGACTATCAACAAAACTGCACACTATGGCTGAATGTTTTATACAGCAAAAACAATATTTGCACATTGAGAAACAGTTACAATTCAAGTTACGAGTTGTTCAGTGTCCCACAAAACTAATTGATGGAGATACTTCAATGCTCTCTAGATGAACATAGGTTAGTAAAAAATGATTGGAGCAAACAATCCCACCAACCCCCTGGTCCATCACCTCCCCTGTGGCACCACATTCCTTCCCACTTCATCCCAAACATTAGTTGTTGCTACATGCTACGTAATTGTGCTGACCTCCGGGACTTTATTAACCTGCTATTCGTCAGCATGCATTGAGAAAAAAACAGAGACAGCCTGAGCTTTGGAAAGGAAGACATTCGGAACAACGATGTAACCTGCTGATGTCAGCGAGAGCACAAGATATGTGTTGCTGTTCAGGGACACATAAACTCACCTGCTGATTGGCTCCTTTGCACATCACCTCTCACCTCTTATCCTGCTTCCCAGGCCCACCTGCCAAGGGGTAATTTGAAACTGCTGATCAAACCTGCTGATCATACATTGACTGTACTTTCCCAGGCATATTTCTGTGAACTTAATTTCTCCACAGTCTCAGCGAGCACCCAAGGGTGGTTTGCCATCCTTATATGTATCAACTGGTTCTATTCCCAGTGACTGCTGCCTCCTGGGAACAGTCTGTTTGTGTGTCGCCTCCTCCACCCCACTGCTGTGAGAGGTCCATGCAATTTTCTAGGTGACCTACCGTGTAGGGTGGGTCTGGGCCCTCCCCATGCAGCCTACTCACATGTCATTTTCACCTGATTCGAACAGGGTGGCAGCGTCCTAAACAATTGCACAACCCTGCACATTGTGTTCCCCCAGTCCCACACCCAAGCACTTCCACCTCCCTTCAGTCCCCTAGCACCTCATGCTTTGTGCGTGCATGAGGCACTTAGCGCACAGTCGTCAATGATGCCCTTTCTCCTGCCAAGGGTCCACTATTACCAGGAAATCCTGCCTAGCTTGTGAATAGGCCACTCAAAAGGCATCATAATATTCTATGTTTGCTGGTGGTGTTACAAAGACCACCTGCACCGCATCCCCACCATCATTCATCCCAGGATGCTGTATCTTTGATCTGCTATCCTCATTCCCCACTTTATTAGTAGACATTATACCATACGTTTTTCTTGTTGCAACTACAGTTTATGATGACCCACTGTCCTGCAGAGAAGGCAACAAGCATCACAACGACCATAGAGACAGTTATCTTAAAAATGGTGGCAAGTCACTCGTGTACCCAGGCAAACAATGAGTCCAGCCAAATGTCTGATGGTATCATGCATCTCTTTTATAATTATTTTTATACAATGGGCGAAATTCCTCAACAGTCTCAGTGAGCATCTCATTTGTGGCATCATTAGTGGGTATTTCTGTGCAGCAACTGCTGCTGATCTTATCGAAGACCCTACCTACATTGCTGTCATCACATCGAGAACAAACCAATTCTGAAGTGCTACTAGGCGCAGGGCACCTTACTGCATTCAGTGCATTTTCGGTTGCATTCACCAGCTGTAGCACCTCATACTGGGTGATCTGCAACCACTTGGCATTAGTGGCTGCTTGCACCCCAGGAAGTAATAATGATGTAACAACACTGATGCCTTGATAATAACCTCAAATGCTGTGGGATAGTATCCAAACTTTGCGAGTACTCTTCCGAGATATAATTAATGTTTTTTTTCTTTCTGGTCACTTTTCTCTGTTCTCCCTTTTCTCTCTGCTCTCTCTCCATCTTATTATGTAACAATGGAGGAAAGATGCTAAAAGGTAACAATTCCACTTAATGCACAACCAATGCAGGGTTGCGGAGCATGACAAGAGAGCACACTCCTCCCCAATCTGGTGGCTGGGCATACGCTTTGGACCTACAGGCAAACCAATGATCCATCACTGCCGCCATTCCACTCTTTCCACATCCTATACATCTCTGCCCCTTTTTGTGATGTCACATGCCAATCAGACACCACCTCCCAAAATGGCCAAGTCTCTAGAATCTTCCAGAGAACATGTGTTTCTTTCCTTTCACCTTTTACCAGAGTTTCAGGGCAGCAACCGGATGTCAATGAGTTACATTTCTCTATGCAGGTTTCCTGCAGCAGAACACAGACAATAGAAACTGCTTTAAGCAACGTGAATTTTCACATTCCTCAGCACACATCTTCATCGCAAAAGCAGCTTTATTTCTAACATTGTTCAAGCAACACCACACAGCCTTTGCTTGCAACCTCATGAAGTGGGCCAATTTGTATCAATGTTCTGCACTGATGTTTTGCACCACTGAGCTATGGACTGAGCTGCCTTCAGTATTAGGAAGGGATTAAAGATGAGTATGTTAGGGTGTTACTGGTAAGTAATTGTTAGTCTTATGCTTCAAGGCAACTCAGCCCATTCTTTACTATGGTGTGATTCACTATGCTAGGCAAAGCTGGGTTCAACCCCCCCTTTTTCTTTGTTTTATATAAATTCATAATACTCACTCACACCAGATTCACACCATTGCTGTCTGAGTTTGAATTTTTGATAAGATTCTGCCCCAGCTGAAATTCAAAGGCTCATTCTCCGTACACACCCCATCCTTTTTTCATGTTGAGACTTGGCCTACCTATGGGCTCCTACAGAAGCATGGCTCTCTGCGATATTCAAAATATGCTCCAGTCAATTCAGTTTTCCCTTACTCTACCGCCAATAATGCAAACATCATCACATGCATTTTAACTGTAAGAACTATTATCCGTATCAAAACAGGTGCCATTCAAATTGCCACAATCACCAAATCTCTCACTGGCCAGGTTCCCCAAGTGAAAATATCTCTCTCTGTCAGACCTAAGTCACTCACAGTAATATTCTTGTTTAAATTCATTTTGATTGTGTGTATGCTTTTATGCTTCAGCAAGTACTCAATATCGGAGTCAATGGGAAAACTATTTTCCTGAAAAAAATCAATATTCTCCACCTTTCCGTCTCACAGATCGCCATCCACATGATATAGTGTCAGTACACCAATCAACACCACTATATATTTAGGGATATACATGTAAAACACCTTATGATGTAATGGTTTGACAAGGAATAAACCATGATTGAGGTGTGTAATTGTGTAATTGGTTACCAACGTACTGACAAACCACCTGTGTTGGTTAATTTAACTCCCAAATCACACCCGCTGCATCAGGAACAAATGGCTTCTCAGGACATATATCATTTTGTTCTTTGAATCTTACACAGGTATCTCATTTCAGGATCAGATACAAATTGGTTTCCCAGGCTTGAAAATCCACCATTTCAAGGGTCACAATTTTGACATATGTGTCCACCTGCCAGAAACCTACATTATGCACTAATTTAGTTTCATATATCAACTCTGAAGTAACTAATGGTATACACAGCAAAACATCTATTTCCATTCTTCCTTCCAACATAAATATACAAAGGAATTGCACTCCCCATTTGAAATGCGATTTCTTCTTGGATCGTTTCTGTTGCGAAGTGACTTGCAGGCTTGACTTATATTATATATTAGGTTTATTCAAGACACTTCAGTTACAGTTACTTTGAAGTAAATACAGGAGTATGGAGTATTTATCAGCACTGGCCCCATCACCCAGGCAGGGGAGCTCTAACTGCCTGCCTCAGTACGGAACCCTCAGATCAGCATTCCATCATTCACCCAACAACATTCCATATGACATCACACACTCACATATGGCAGATCAACACAGACAGTCACTATATAACACATCTCCCTCCTTTTCCAAAACCACACACACACAGGAAGTCACAACGTAACACATCTCCTTCCTTTTCCAGACCATACATGTACAGATCAGGCACACAAAAAAGTATTTCTCTAAACCCGTCTCAAACACGCATCTAATACTTAACCGAAACAGACACATTCACAGCGACACAACACCACTCACCCATTCAAACATAAAATATACTCAGCCTGTTGGGGGTGACTTCTACTCAGCCAACACATTCAAATACTGCGGAAGAAGATGAGACACTGGCCAGGTATCCCAAACCCACCTGCGTACCCGGTGAATGACCACAGTCAACTAAATACATACTCGCTAGAGACTGACATGCCACACCCCACTAATTTGGATGAAACTGACATGCCACACCCACTAATTTGGATGAAATACAGGCTTTGACAAAACTACATATAAGAAAATATACTACAGAGGGGCTACCTCCTTTAACACTTGTGGGAACACACGACAAGGTACTCATCCACTGAGGTACCTGTCCTACTCTACACGGGCTGAGGCGCTACCTCACGCACATCACTATGTTCCACAAACCTGAGGCGCTATCTCCCTCATATACACTTGTGTCCATTCACGTCAGTGGCGCTTTTCTTGCTAACACTAATAGAGACACCTACCCGAGGCGCTACCTCGCTTATATGCACTTACGTCCATGCACTTCAGAGGCGCTACCTCTCTCTAATACTATACTTCGCATAAACCTGGAGGCGCTACCTCCCTAACATGCCCTAGTGACACTCACCTCGGAGGCGCTACACCTCTCAAAGAAAACCTATTGTCACTCTAACTGGAGGCGCTACCTCCCTAAAGTACCCATTGAGCCACACATACCAGAGGCGCTACCCCCATCAAACGTGACCCACATATCAGAGGCGCTACCTCTAAATACTACCACAGTGTCATTCATCTCAGAGGCGCTACCCCTTACTAAAACTGATGGAGACACATACACATAAGAGTCGCTACCTCTCATTCCTTATAAAAATGCCATTCACATCAGAAGCGCTACTTCATCAGTTACTGCCTGATCCATACCATCTACATGCCCATTATTTTGCATATATTTTTCTTCCAACTTTAATTGAATCAGGCTAAACATTTTACAATTCACCATGTTATAACTGCGGTGTTATTAAGTTAACCAACATTTTTGTCCTAGAAGTCCATGGTCATCTTTTTGACCTTAGATAAATACTGTGCTCCTAAAAGTCTATGTTGCTTGTTAGCAACCTACACCTGAAAATCCTCAACAGGTTATGTTAGCTCAATCTTCCACACTTCATGGAGGCACAAACACACTTCAATCACTTACTTCACACTTTTAGCACAACCTTGTTTAAACTGCGGAACTTTGTGTAAAAGAACACTAAAAGTCCATGGGTGGTCCACACCCTTACCCTGAAAATCCTCAAAGATGTTACATCCTTTGTATTGCATTTCATACACTTACATCTCACATGTTAAACTTCTTAAAAAGGATACATCTCGTTTTGGCTTTGCTTGCATTGGCCCTCTTTAACTCCTTTGCTGTGAAACTAACAAAATCCTGCGATGCCCCTTCATAACGCTGCATCTGACCACGGGCCCCAAACCTGCAATGCCTTGCCGTGCAGTTCCATACTTCTAGACTCCTTATCTTGACCATAAAGCTCTCTGCGTGACCAAAGCCAAAACGAGCCTCTGTGAATACATTCCTCTCTGAATTCACTCAACCGCGATTTCGCGATCCGCATCCAACGCTCTCCGGGTGCCGCCAGCATAACGTGGTACGTTACACACGTTAACGGCTCCCAACGAACAAACCCAAGGATTTCCTTCCTGTGCCATGGCAGCTGTTCGTATCCGACACTTTCCGGGTGCCGGGTACGCAGCGCTGCCATGTGACTTCTTGTGCCTTGGCAGCTGTTCGTATCCGACACTTTCCGAGTGCCGGCTACGCAGCGCTGCCACGTGATTCCTCAGCCTGAAATGGGTTCCTTTCTTTAACTCCGGCACACATCCAGCGTATCATCTTGCAACGGACTACGTCCCTCGATCAGTCATTTCTTCGAACGCTACACTTGCGTTCCTTTTCATCGCCAACACCCCAGGGCCTTCAGTGACGTCATCATTTCTTCTCCAAGGGCAGCACCTAACAGATCTCTCCGTCACCAACCGCCACATACGCACGGTGAGACTGGTTACAGTTCCTTACAACACCGATCATCATGTCCATGTGCACAGCGTGTATTAAAACATTTCTGAGCAAAACGGTCCCTTCTTGCTCCCTCAGGACCTCCCGTTTTCTCTGCCTAATTTGTAAGGGGACTTCTCACTTCTAGTGCTATGGGCTCCTCATTGCTTTCACTCCTGGTATACTGAGCACCATCAGGACAGAGGGTGACCAATTGCTCCCCTATTGATGCTCAATGCCCCATTACCTCGCCCATTTTTCTCCACAAGTCCATTTCTTTCATTTAGGGAACTTAAGCAAATGGAATGACAGTGGCATGTTCCCGCAAGTGACTGGCAAATTTCCCTTCATATTAATATTCAGTCTGACATGGAGTTTCCCTTCACTTAGGGAGCAGCGAGTGAAATGGCAGTCCCCATCTTCTCCAACAGCCTTCTGACTTCCTTATCCGATCGGCTTCTTACTTCAAAAGTCCCCCTTTTTATTTTGCGGGCCTCTTCACCTTAAGGGCCAGGCTCCACCTGAGCTTCCTTCAATGGCCCTTCTTCTTTCTACAGCCCCTCTTGATCCACCTCTCCCTCTGGCTAGTGGACAGCTGATCCCTCAGGGTTTGGGGCTTTCTTCCTCCTCCCCCTCTTTAACCCTGGGTGATGGGTCTCTTACTTGTTTAGTGGGGGCAGTGCTGATCTCCGCTGTTTCCTCCTGTCTACTGCACCCCCCGCAGCAGGCTCCTTCTTCTTCAGCTCCTTCTTTTGTGCGCAGATTCATTTTAGGAAGACCAACTCGTCGCCATTGTTGCGAAGTGACTTGCAGGCTTGACTTATATTATATATTAGGTTTATTCAAGACACTTCAGTTACAGTTACTTTGAAGTAAATACAGGAGTATGGAGTATTTATCAGCACTGGCCCCATCACCCAGGCAGGGGAGCTCTAACTGCCTGCCTCAGTACGGAACCCTCAGATCAGCATTCCATCATTCACCCAACAACATTCCATATGACATCACACACTCACATATGGCAGATCAACACAGACAGTCACTATATAACAGTTTCCCCCTCTCTTTGTGTAATCCATGCCATCATTTGACGAATGATGTCAGATGACGCAAAATACAGAGGCATATGGCCCTGAACCAGTTAAGACCCCCTTTTTTAACTTCCCGTAGAACTTTGTCAGGATACTTTCTATTGGATTTACCACATTCAAAATGTCTTACAATAATTTATCACGTTTCACAACGACACTCGTACTATGTTCTAATATTGTAGCCTGTTCATTGAGGGTCAAGATTGTCTGATTTATATGTCGAACCACCTCACTCTGTTCACCCTTAAGTCCAAGGCCTTCCGGATAATTCTCAAATCATGCCCCAGTTCTTGAGCCTGACTACCTAATGTGTTCACAGATTCAGCATTAGCCACTTATGGTGCCAATTATGGTCCTTACAATTGTTGCGACCAAGAGACCAGACCCTCTTTTTCCCCTCCTTCTTTGGGTGCTAGATAAACTCATGAACATATTTTATTTGTTCATTTATGTATTGTTTGATTCTTATGTGCTTATACTGTAAGTACATACTGTTTCAAAGCGCCCACATGGCAACATGGAGGGGACATGGGAATGAAACGCATCAACATAGACAAAATATTAAATTCAATGGGGGAAAGAAAAAGGACAAAGCTACTATGCCTTGTAAGTATTCAGAATGTGCAAGTGCAGCAAGGAAGAGTGCAGTGGGGGTAGGTGCTGGAGTTTCCATGCTTGTGGGTGAGCCACAGAGGAACTCCAAGGTATGGTAAGTGCTACACAACCTGACATCGCATTGGGTGGACAATTATGAGCCTCTGGGGGGAGGGGGTGCTGAGGCAAGTGCTGAGGTAGGCAGAACCTGGGGAGATTGAGTGAGGGAGTTCAAGGGTCCAGAGGATGCAGACGGGCCATGGACACCAATCACAGCAACTGAGAGATTACCAGAGGAGAGAAGAAGGGAAGGAGGGGGTAAAGAAGAAAGTGAGGAAGGGGGAGGCTGTTCCATAGGAGGGAGCCAGCTGAGGAAAGCGATCAACATTCCTGTACTCTGTTTAGCGAAATGCTTTACACACAAAGAGTTGGTGCCACAGGAACCTAGAGGTCTAGAGGGAGAGAATTGAGTAAGACAGAGTTGCAGATAGTGTGGCCCCCAGCCCCAGACAGCCTTGTGGATGATGCAGAGGGATTTGAATTGAATCTGTGCAGCAACTGGGAGCCAATGAAGACTGTTTAGACCAGGAGAGATGTGGGCCCTGTGCTTAAGGCCAAGGATAAGTCTGACTGCCCTATTCTGGATTAGCTGGAGGGGTTGCAGAGTGGAAGAAGGTAGATTCAGGAGGAGGCTTATACAATCGCCAAGCCTGGAACTTACCAGGGCTCTGGTAGCATTGAGTCCTGGGGAAAAGGAAAAAAGGGAGAATTCCTTTGAGAAGGAAGAGCTGAAAGTGGGACTTTTTGGCCATGTCCTGAGCATGTGGGAGGAAGGAGAGAGACGAGTCGAAGATGACTCCAAGGTTTCTGGCTTCAGAAGAAGAAGCAGTGGGAGAGCCCATGGAGGAAGGCCAGAGTGAAGGGAAGAAGGAGGGTGCAGGGGTCCCAATGGGAAGGATCTCAGTTTTGGAGGTTTGAAAAAGAGTTGATTGTCATCTGCGTAACACTGGAAGTTGGGGGAAAAAAGAGGCAAAGAGGAGTGCAAGGTAGATAATAAAGATCCAAGGGGAGAGGATAGAACCCTGGGGGACACCACAGGTGGAGAAGGAAGTAGGAGAGGAGAAGGTGCCCAGGATGACTTGGAAAGAGTGGTCAGTTAGGAAGAAGGTTAGCCAGTCCAATGCCCATTCCAAGATACCAATGGTATCATGGAGCCTTTGTATGAGGATGGAATGGTTGAAAATGTCAAAGGCAGATGAGAGATTGAGGAGGATGGAGTCCAGAGATGCAAGGAGTTCTTCATGGGTGTTAAGAAGAGCAGTTTCCATGCCTCCGGATGTTCGGAATCCAGATTGATGGTCATGAAGACCACCAACAGGTTCAGTGTGTGGGTTGAGTTGGGGTAAATCCAGCTTCTCCAGCAGTTTTCCCAGGAAGGGGGTGATTGAAATAGGGTGGTAGTTGGCTGGACAGTTAGGGTATTCTGAAGATGTGTCCAGAAGGGGCACACACAGGAGTGTGTTTTGGTGGTGAAGTGTGTGGCCAGTACATTGCAGAGGGACTGCAATAGAAAGGGGGAGGAGGAGACTGCGGAAGGGCTGTCTAGTTCCCTGCAGATTTTGAAAAGTTCAGCCGTGGTTTTGGAGGCACCAGATACCTGTGCTTGAATGTGGGCCCTTTTCTTGGCATGGATGGAGAATCTGTATTGCCTTTGGAGTAGGCGGCAGGCCAGTTTGTCAGAGGGTGAGCCTGAGGTTTGCCACTTCTGTTTTGCCACTCTACACTTTCGTTTCAGGGCTGCAAGTTCAGAGTCATACCAGGTATTATGCTTAGAGCCGGGTTTCATGGGTAGAGTCTGAGGTTGGGGGGCAATGGGGGAAGAAGGTGGAAGTGAAGGCAGCAGCTGCCACTCATTTCATCGGCCAGATGTTCATGAACGAGGTTGGCAGGGCAAATGGGGTTGCGGTCAACGGGCCCAAGGGACCCAGGTGGAAGAAGAGGAGAGAATGGTCTAACCAACAGAGAGGGGTCTTCAGCGGGGGGAGAGATAGAGGTCTGAGTGGATGAGGGCATCCAGAGTGTGTCCAGCCGAGTGGGTTGGTTGGACCAGAGTGGACAATGCAGAGGAATAGAGAGGTGCAGAAGTCAATGAAAAGTGTGGATGTTGTGACATTGGAGTCCAGTGGATGTTGACATCACCCAAGAGGAGGAGGTTGGAGGTGGGTGAAAGTAAGGAAGAACAGAAATCAGCCCATTCAGAGAGGAACAGGGTGGTAGCACCTGGAGGCTGGTAAATTGTTGCAATGATAAGGGTGGAGAAGGGAGAGATGACCAACTTGCATACCAGACTCTCAAAGGAAGAGTAGAGCTGAGTGGGTAAAATGGAAGTAGGAATTTACTCAGGGAAGATTAAGTCACCCACACTGCCAGCACGGTGAAGATGAGGCTTGGAAATGATCTTGAAGCTCTCAGGGAGAAGGGAGTCAAAAGCAGTGACTGAGCTGGCATTGAGCCATGTCTGAGTAAGAGTGAGAATTTTGAGGTCAGTGCCTTCAAGAAGGAGGAAGATGTCAGCAGAGTGTTTTTTTGGATGAACGGGCATTAAGAGTTACCAAGTGGAGGAGGTTTCTGCCATTTATAGTTTTCTGAGGTGAAATACAGGGGCGTGGTACTCCAGTCAGAGGGGTGGGACAGAGAGAGTGGTAGGGGAGAGACAGGAGAAGGAAGGAAGTTAATGAGGGACGGCAGGATCCAGTCAAAGAGAAGGAGTTTGGGTTTGAGGACTCAGAAACAGGATAATGCCTGTGTGTTAGATATTAACGTTGCAACATGATGACAAGAAACGGCCAAGAGGACTTCCCACTTGGTGCCACTGTTAATGGGAGAAGATGCGAAAGAGGAGAGAGCAGAGATGAGATGAGGTGTCCATATATCTGGAGAGCGGACAGAGAAAAGGATATCAGTAAAGACCTCTCTGCAAGATGCAATGACATAGGTGTCTGCGATGGGAAGGCCAGGGTTTGCATGCACTATGTTTTTTTGTGCCTTTTCCTTCCAGACCGCGTGAGAGAAGGAGGATAGGTGTAGCAGTTAGAGAAGATAGGAGAGATGATGAGTGCCATCACAGTATAGATGAAAGAAGGAAAGTAAAATGGGGGTCTGCACTGCATAGTCCTGGCCCGCACTTCAAGGTGTCCTAGTAGTTGCGGAGGGCACAAATGCAGAGCAATAGTTGGGGGAGCAAGATAAGATTTAAAAATGGATCACAATGAATGCAGTGCACACAAGGATGCAAGATGTAAAGCACACCCACCTAGATACGATTTTAAAAAGGATCATAATGAATGCTGTGCACACAGGGATGCAAATGTTAAGCATACCCACCTAGATACAATGTTAAAATTGATCACAAAGAATGCAGGAAGCGGTGCAGTGAAAGAAAGAAATACAGCTAAAAAGGATAATCATTAGAGGAACATAGAATTTATTGATAAAGTCGGTTGGCTAAAGTAGTGGGCTTAGAGGGATAAGTACAGGTATGGGTCAAGATGATAGGATGAGAAGCCAGTGACAAGTTCAGTCATCACTCACGTGTGGAGCAGAAAGGAGCATCAAGGTGTAAAAGTCCAGACTCGTGTGCAAGCAGGATATTCACACAAGGACTGCAAGGACCAGCTGCTGCCTGCCGCAGCCTCTCATTGACTCAAGAGTGCAAAGGCAGCCAGTCGTTGTGGGGCAGGTAGCAGGCAGTGAGACAATGGCACCAGGCCCTAGCGAAGACTGGTCATCTTTGATGGTGTAGAGGACTGCAGGCTAGATGGAAGCATGAGTCAAAAAAGCCCCCCTTCAATTTGCCCCAAACGAATAGTGTGAATATTTGGATTCATTATAGAGTATTATGAGGCAATTACGAGCACAATGCACGCTCAGCAAACACATTATTAAAAATTGCTTTTTTGGACTCCCCAGCCACCTACCAAGTTCCATGGGGCTTATCTTCGATGAAATCTGTGGCAGGACGTTGCTCCAGCAGTTCCTGTTGCCCCAGAGAATGGTGACTGCATGAGGCTGCTCTTTCAGTCTTCTCTTTCTAACTGCAACATCACCTCCTTCACTGAGTTTGAGCTCCTTCTTTGCAGATTTGCACCCATTCTTTCACTTGAACAGATTTTATTTCCGAAACATTAAGAAATCGTTTTATCAGCATTTCTGGATTCAAACTGACATAAATGTTTTCATTTAAATATCTTCTTTTCCCTGCTATAAAGCACAGAGCCTCCTCCACTGCAATCCCTAATGCTGTTCCCGGTTCTACCAGAGCTTGACCTTCCACAGAAGTGCTGTTTGATATTGGCATCATGATCACAAGTACAACAATGAACTAAAAGATATGCTGTCCTGTTCCACAATGCGTGCATCGCAGCCTCGTCATCATTCTTTGTTTCACCTGCGGGTCGCCTCTCATTGAAGTCCTGTGGTATCTCTTCTGCCGACTTTCCATTTTCTTCAGTCAATCAGGTCCTTCCGGGGGCTCTGGTTCATCTATTGGGCTCCTTGGATTACTAGAATCCATTGGCCAGCTCCAGAAGTGCTGGAGGGACAATAAGTTGGTGTCTAGGTCAAAACACAAATAGATTAAGAATCAAGTACACCACAATCATTTATTCCCTTCCTTTTGGAATTTACCTGAAATCATATGGATTAAGCGTCATAAATATAAATAGTTGTACAGTTCTGAATCTTTTATAGCAACCGGGAAACAAACGCATGCGGTAAACATAGAATTAGATAACAGCAAAATGTTATGTCATAGCTAGCTGGGAATAAACACATGGATTAAGCATGGAAACCATATGGTAATTACATTTTCTTTGATCATTGGCTGCAAATAAAAATGGGTTAAACATTTAAGCAATATCACATGCAACATATATCTCTTTACATCGGATGACCACATGATTAGCACTTATCATCCTGGAAGTCTAATCCCCCTTCTACCTATTGTTTTCTACACCTTGCACCATGCACCTGCATGTTTTTTTTTAAAATGTGCATGCTGACTTGCACTTACCCACCTGTTCGCCCTGAACCCTTTTCCCACTTAACTCTTAATAGTTAGATTGACACCTACCTACCTGTTAGGGCATTTCCCTCCAGAGCAAATGCCATTTCACTTTGACCTCAGAATAACAACTACCCTTTCCACTCCCTTCTAGTTCCTCCAGTTTGTTCCAGCCTTTTCACCTCATGTTTTGGGGCAATGGCTTCATTTGGTCAACATGCACAAATGGTTCCACAGCCAAATCTCCCTCTTGTATTACAACTCTGTACACCACAGTTGAGACTTTGTCCACAATTTTGAATGGTTTGCGCCATTGATTTCACATTTTTATGTTTACCGTTCCCAAAATGTAATCACCTATTTCATACTCCCTCACAGATGCATTCTTGACATAATATGATTTTGCACTGTCAGCGGCTCCTTCCAGTTTCCGTTGTGCAAACACAACCCCCCTTTTTATTTGTTTTAAATAAAGTCACAGTACTGACTCACACCCGATTCACACTAGAGTCTCACACTCACACCAGAGTCTCATACCATACTCTCACACCTCTTCCTGTCTGAGTTGATGATAGAATTCTGCCCCCACTAAAATTTGGACCCTCATTTTCCCTATATACTACCAAACCAAGCACTTCTAGCAGCAAGCCCCTTCACAGCCAGAAGAGTGAAGAAGAATATGTCCCCTTTCTCCAGCAAGAAATTCCAAAATTCGTCATAATACAGCATAGAAGAGTGCATTCAGTGTCTGTAATCAAGATTGTCTTCTTTTAGTGCTAAAAAAAACATCATCCCTCCACCCACACTCCTTGCAATAAAGCTGTGCCATGGAAGGTCTGTGATCAAGTTGGGTACCACATCTTTGCTATGCCATATGATGCAGAACCATGCACTGGACTATGATGAACACAGGAGACCTGTACTGCAGCACTTTCACCGCCAATATTCAGTCACCAACCCATCCCAGTCTGTACTGTCACCGAAAAACATATTTCTGTTATACCATAGCTTTAGTGACTGACAGCAGTGGGGCTACCTAAAAGTTAGATAGTAGTATCATGTGTGATACTGCTGTTATGTTGTTGATACCGGCTCCCACTATTTTAAAACATAAATGCATAGTTACACCTTCCAACAGAACACATAGTACCCCTGACATTTTGTTCAGTTCTCCTTTTGAAACAAGGGCTGCAAAATGGAGGATGTTTTGACCTCTACAATCTCTGCTAGGCATGAGAGCACAGCAACCAGAAACATGTGATGTGACTTTCAGCAACACACATTTGCTGGAGCAGACTGGCATGCTCTATGAACAGCATTAACTGTTTTCCAACATTGAAAACATCTGAAGAATTGACTTAGAAAACACACCCTCAGCCCCAGTCCATAAATGATAACAAGCTGATAAATCAGCAGAGCTAGCCGTGTGGGCTGTTCAGAGACTAGCTTGTCTAACCAGTCTGTTGTGTAATATCAATGCACATCCACTTTAATGTCTTACATTTTGACATCTTCTTTACTCTGTCAAGCTATGACAAGAAATTCAATAGCTGCTTGATGCATTTTCCATTTGTCCCCATCATGTCAAATAGACATTGTTCCCTCTACAATCCATGAGATACAATTAATAATGCATTAGCACATTCCTAGCTGGATGCATTTTGGCTTCTGCAGGTGAAAAACCTGGATTATTGACATCTGAAGGCTTTATGGAAGTGTCGCAGCAGCTTACGTTTACAAATCACAACCATGTAGGAGAATATTTGGTCCATTAATTTCTTTACAGACTGCACAAACTTCTCCCTCAATTATGTTCTAGCCCTTTCCAGCTCTACACACAGTGGTGCAACTAGGCAGCTTCTGAAAAGTGTGACTCTCTTGTACACTTGGAGAGCTTATCCCACAATTATCGGATCCCCTGGTATACTTCAAGTTTATAAACATGCCCTTTTCCTACCCTCTTGCCCAATGCGCAGTCAGTCAAAAACAAGAGGATAGTGTGGCGGAAACGCCATTCAATGGTATCCACCAATTTTGTCATTCACCTCAAACTGAGGGCCATTGGGCAACTTGGTACTATGCGCCAGAGTGATTCATAATTGTATCCGCTGTCCCTGCCTACATTGCAGCACAACAAAGGAGCCACCGATACAAAATGCTCTGGAGGTGGTTGTGGTATGTGGTGGCAACAAAACCCTGCTATGGATGGGTTTAAAAGGCTCGGGTCGGCTAAGTTGGTGCTGTGATTGAGTTATGCTTGTGTCAGTGTGTCTAGGATGTCATCTTTAGATGGTGCAGTGTAAGTGAGGTCACGAGAAGATGACCTGCATGCAAAACAAGTCAGGCCAGGCTTTCATTTCCAGTGTTTGTGCTTTTCAGTAGTCTCTAATGAGCAAACATGTGTTGTTCTGCCTTGCATGTTGCATAGGTTACATAATGCAGTGCTTTCCTGTCTCCACACTGTCCCCTTTCCAAGCTATCTGAAATACTCCTATATCTATGATGTGGTAGGAACTGCCTTGCCATGTCTGATACTCGACAAGGGTCACCTTTGCCTGCCTTGCGTCCTTTGCAAAAGCAGGAACATGTGCAGATGTCTCAGTCTCTTGCACCTCTGGAGAAATGGGTTGGTATGCTATGTCTGCCTCCTCCACTTCTTGCACATGCTTCTCCTCCTGCAAGTGCAGTTTCGCCTTCTTCTCATCTGGCTCTGGTCAGCCCAACTCTTTTATTATTATTATTATTGGGGTATTTATTGAGTGCAGACCTAGCTTCAGGAAGCAGCGGGCCACTTAACAATCAAGGGGGGAAGAACAACTCTTCTGATGCATGGTCCCACATCTCCTCCAAAACTCCAAAGTTGGCTAAGGCATTGTCCAGGAATTACTCGCGTAGATACACAGCTACATTTTCCCTCTCCTGAATGAAGTTAAGTATTGCTGGTCAGTCCAACACCTCTGATTGAGAACTCTGCACCTGCCTGCCACCTCCTCCGCACCCTCCTACATATTCTCCTGTGAATGAGACAAACCCTCATTGTTGTCATCTCTGCCTCCTCTACCCCACCCTTTGCCATCTTCTCCTGTCAGTGGCAAAGCCTCCATTGTCAGCCCTACGTCGCTTTTCTTCTTGAGCCATCCCCGGATGATTCTTCCACTTCAAGTAACAAGCGCTCTGGCTGGCTATCTGGCATCTACAGGTGCCAGATCCGCAAGATGCCCGCCATTTACCTTTGATATACCCACCTGGAAATTATCAACAAGGAGTAAACTTCCCTGTCACCTTCGAAAGCCCTGCCGATGCTACATCATTTCACTGAATTTTTCTAAGCATTAGCCAGTAATAACAGCAAAGGCAAGTGATCGACTTGGGTACATACATGGATTCACACAGGGTTCTCTCACACACAGACAAAGAAAGGTGCTAAAACACAAAGGATTTTCTGGGTCACACACAAATATGAAGGTTTTTTGGTTTCACAAAAAAAGCATTAACACAAAAGGGAGCAATTGTTTCCACTTTTTGCGGTTAAACGCAAGGCAAGGTAAACAGAGACAACAATTCCCACAAGGCCCAGAAAGACAACAAACCCAAAATCAAATATAATTAGCATTACAAAAGGAAAAAATACTCTTTTTTGGTTTTCCAACCTGGGTTGACTCTAAGGGGCACAACATGAGAGGGGGATAGGGCAGGGAACATTAATGTAGTTTGAGGAACTAGGGGTAAAATGGAAAGATGGCAAATAGAATCGAATAAACACACAGACAGAAAAGGGTAAATACAGAAAAGCAACACTCAGATATATTGAACTGTCAAGAGAGATCACCAAGCTCCTCCAAGACCATTCAGAAATTCTCTAAAACACAAGTTGTGGACTTACTGTGCGGCACCTTCTCCTACCGCTTAACAAAGACTAATAAGAGAAAGTGGCGGTAATATGGTTTGCAGGTCTACTGGACTATTTAGAGGACATACAATCTCGCCAGGAGACTCAGTGACTCTGATTGACATGCCACACAAACATCCGGGTGGGTTTGAGCACTATAATTGGCTTTGAGTCCTATGGGAGATCCAAATATAGGTTTACTTATTTGGGTTGAGCTGCGACCATGTCTGGGCAGAGATGCATCCATAATTACTGATAGAGCTATATGCGAATGTATGTAACTGCTCTCAAAGGTCACAGCTTATCTTTCTGCACTTTAAATTTGACTTTAATGTGTCACGTCTTTGGAAAGTTGTTCCACTAATAGAGGCATAATACATTTTTAGAGCTCATGGGGTCACCTATGACGGATCTCGCTCGCTCGTAATGGATCTTATTAAAGACAACTCGGGAGAACATGTTAGTATGTCATATACATTTCACTAGTGCATCTAGTTATGACCAAATCCATAGGATGCACCTTTCTATATGTCACCTTTTTCAAATCTTATTTTAGGAGTTTGTGTCTGGCTAAAATAACAATAACAGCTCAAATCAAACCATAACAGACATATCTATTCAATCACACCTTACAAGGATTAAAAGCATCCTTTACTGGACTTCATACATTTCTTAGCGCAGTTCATGTTAAATGTATGCAACTTCTGTTCCTAGGTCTCGTTTTTTGAAAGATTTACTGCCCTTAAGAGGTTTGGCTGGAAGACATGATATATATGTAGCGCTTGCATAAAGCTTCATCTCTCAGCCACAATCCTGCACGGCTTATAAATGATACTGATTCTCAAGGGGAGAATAAAGGCCTTTCATTGCTTCTCATGTCTGGTCACAGAATCACAACTGCGTCCTTTCTCTACTATTTGTAATTTACTGTTGTACTCGTCCTGCAATTGTCAGCCATTTTCTACAATATTTCAGCCACTCCTTATGAGGCTTGCTCGATTACATGCATTTTTGAGATCGCAGGATCATTTTACAAATAGAGCCAATGGCGTTGTTGTGCTTTTGAATTAATGTTGATGTGTGCATAGATTTACTATTCACTGATCTAACAAAACTACAAATAACATGTCAGAAGTCTTTATCAGGACCCAATAATCGGCTTATGACCAAACATCTTAATGCAACCTTAAAGCATTATTAGATTGGCCAGTGACTGAAAATATAAAGATACAATGATGATACATTTTTGAAAACTGCTTCCTGGAATTACTCTCATATGGGGTATTGGAGAGGCAGGTAAGAGGTATAAGTATATACACAATGCATGTACACATGCATGTATATGGGTAATCAGTTCAGGTGTTACCATTTTCTGCACAAACATCATGAAGAAATTAGTATTATTCGAAGTCTGTAACCACATGAGCTTATGAGTCGAGGCGAGGGAATTGGACATAATGCAAGGTCAGAAAAGAAAGACAGGGACGTCATTTCACCAAAATACCAGGGGTAGCGGAAGTGACATCACACAACCCTTGACCCCTGGTGACATCACAGGAAGTGATGTCATTTGACCCCACCCTGAAGTGATATCGCGGGATGCGATGGAACGCAACCTTTCACCCATTGACAAAACAGGGAGTGCTATCACATAGCATTGTACACTACAAAAAATATTGTTACGATATTGCTATAATGTGATGTACATCTCATATAAGAATGGATCGCCATATGTATCGTTAAGATCAGTGTATATAGGCCCATATTACCAAATGACTGTGAATGCAAGCAGACGTCCATGACCAAATGATAATGATGTGTTATTATATAGCACTTACGCTTAAGCGCTTTATATAGAAAAAATATACACCCAATATCACCCAACCTGTGTTGGTACTCATTATCGACCTCAGAAGGATGAAAGGCTGAGTTAAGGTGTTTAAGAACAGACTAAATCAGTGACTCGCCCCTTGAAGTGTGCCTGAAATAAACCTTTAATTATTGAATAGAATACCAGAAAGACACATTATTTGGTATTCCTAATCTTTCTTATTTAGGGTCAGTGCGGAAAGTGTTTTTGTGTGACTCCTTTTCTTCATTTTCTTCTTTTTTAAGGGGCTTTAACAAGAAAGTCAGCCACTCCAGAACTAAAGAGCCACATGGTGCTGGCCACAGCCCATGAGCTTACATTACAAAAAAAAAAAAAAAAAAACTTTTTTTTAGAGGTCGCAAGGGTGACCACAGAGGTCGCAAGGGAGAACTCAGAGGTCGCAGTTGCAACCTCTGGCGACCCCCAAATGACGTCCCTGAAGAAAGAAAGTCTTGAACGAGAAACTTCAGACACCCAAGAGACAGATGACAGCAACAAGTGGAGACACTGATGGAAACAATTATGAGAGACCTGTATGACCCAAAAGATGTCACTGACGTGCCCATGAGTGAATACCACATGAGATGAGGTATGGAGAAGCTGCAAGAAGTACAGTAAGAGCCCAAAGGAGGTAAGAGGGTACACAGAAGATACACTGATGTTCAGCAAGGATACGTTTAATGCCTAGGAATGAGAAACTGTTCTTGGCCTAGCACTGTTACAGATAAGGAGTGTTCGACAAAGAGAACACTGAGAGGGACACCTATGGAAAGTAATGAAAAAAGCAGCATGAAATATTATTTGATTACATTAAACATATCCATTAGAACATGCATATTCTGAATGAGTCCACTAGATGTTTCAAGTTTTTTTTTTAAGCGCATTTTAAAATTGCTTCACAATGCTCTTAAGAATACTTGTAGAGTTGACTAATGTATGTTTCTCACTAGCCCCTCAACATCACCTGGGATCCCTCCACCGTATTTCAGGCGTAACAATCATCCAGGGTTAGTTTGAGTCCCTGAGATCTGTGATTCGTTCTGTATAGTATACTCTCTATGATGGGAGGGTCTAAAGGCCAAAGTCTTATCTTGCTAACTCCCTCTGGGGCCTCCTAAGTGTTCCTGAGCTAGGGATCCCACACAAATGGTTTCTATGATGTTCGAAATAGCGTCTGCCAGAAAATCACGTGTTTTGCTCTTCCTCTAACTCGTGTCCATGATCTTGCCTTCCTACTCACTACTCCCCTTTCTCCTACTTCTCTGTCTCTCTCTCTCATCTCCCCTGTCTTTTCTCTCTGTCTCTTTGCTCTCTCTGACTACTCGCACCAGTCTTCTCACTGCCCTCTCTCTTGCCTCCCTCCTCACTCTTCTTCCTCCTTTGCTCACCCTCTCTCTCTCCTGCTCCCTCTCTCTTTTCTTCTGTCCCTCACATATCACGCTCACCTCTTCCATATTTCTACCACTGCCTTCCTTCACTGACTACTTCCTCCTATATTCAAACTTCCCCTCTGCAATCCTTTCTTCTCTCTCTCTCTCTCTCTCTCTCTCTCTCTCTCTCTCTCTCTCTCTCTCTCTCTCTCTCTCTCTCTCATTCTCCTGCCTCCCTCTAAACACTCACATTTCTATATTCTTACCCAATAATACCTCCTTCCTCATTCCATGCTGACTGTAACATACACCCTCGCACTCACAGCTACACTCTGTCTACTCTTTCTACTTGGAACTACTCTTGTTCAAACACAATTCATCTGCTACACTCCTATACAACTTCTCCACAGATTATTCAGCACTCTGTTCCACCTTCTTCCCTTTGCCTGATCTCTCGTGCCACCTCCACACCTCCTGAACTCACCCGAAAACGTTGGGCACATACAAGTCTTTTATACCCATGACTTCCTGTTTCAGCTCTTCTCTTTTCCCCCATTCAGTCGGTTTTCCACCTGGCTTCGGGTCCCAATATCCATCTGCCTTTTCCCCCAGACTGGGTTACTGTAGTCCAACGCTACATAGGTCTCCCATAGCCCAGCCATCTTTTGTGTGTAGTGATTTGAACAGTCTCTGTTATTTCCTCTGTTGGATATAGGTTTGGTGTTCCTCTTTTGCTTAGTTACGGTGAGTTATGCTTCCCTCTTTTGACCAGCGCTGTAGCATCAGAATCTGTGTGGAGGTATTTGGCCTTCTCCCACTTACTGCTGGGTTCTCCTGGTACTAGATGGCATGATGGTAATTGTAGCTCTGTAATAAAGCCAAGAGAACTTGGGCAAGAACTCAGGGTGCCATGCATTGGGTGATTGACAGTGGTGCAAGAATCAACAGTCAAGGCAGTCACCCTTGTGGTCTGTTAGCTTCTGTTTTTTGTTGTATGTTAGCGCCCTTACGTCCCAGGGTCAGTGGTTCTGCGCTATACAAATCTTAAATAAATAAATAAATAAGAAACAAATGAGTGTTCAGGCATTGGGGCCCTACCAACTTCTTTACCTCACGTCTGGCGTAATCCTTGGCAGGACACCTACTGCATGTCAGGAGGAGTCACTGTGCCCCCCCCCCTGATAAGGTCAAGCCCCTGACTCAGTCACATGTGAAACTTAAAAAAAAAACAGAATATTCAGAAAGCATGCAATGGTGTGGCTGGAATCAAAGAAAATTGTAAGTTAAACTGGGCTTCTATATTTATACTGTTATGTGAAAGGGAACATGTAGACTTATGCAACTTGTATTCTTTGAGGCAGTGATAGACAAGATGTACCTTACATTTTGATGTACATCATATATATATTGACTTGATGAATTTATGTGACATTATTATGGTTTTTGCTCTGAATTTACAAGAACTTAGATGGATGCCAATGTTACACTACACATTTTTGTGTCAATCACAGTAATTGGTGTTATCTGAGGGAAATTTAACAAGGCTCTTTACAGTGCATAAAGTTGCAGCAGGAATGAAACATGTTGCCTTTTCTTTTTGGGAGGATAGCTCAGGGGCAACGTGCTCGCATTGGAAGAAAGACGAAACAGAGCAACACAGCTTCGATCCACGGGTCCGCGCTTAGAAACCTCTCGGTAGTAAGCGGTTTATAAATAACCTATCATATCATATTTCCATTTTACACGTATTTTAAAATTCTTTTTGATAACAGAGTATAATTGAAATGTTGCATTATCACACCAATGGTTCCATGTTTTTTCTTTCCTCCATACTCATAATGCATATTACATATCATGTAACAGATCGAGTTACATCTGGTGATATGCCTACACTTTATTAGTTTGCATTAACAATAAAAACAATACGAAGAGAAAATGTTCCATTAATGGGTAACCTCATAATTGTCAACTCTGAAAGGGCTCTTTGTGCAACTGTCAGCTTTCTTGAATCAATGAATGCAAACTCCCCATTATACATCATTTTGACCAAGGCGACGGAAAAGTTGTGTTTAGTTGAGACAAAGGCCTGTGTACAATACTTATAAAAGCAGACAAATGAATTCCCAAATCAGGATTTTCATTGGTCGATTATTGTTAGTTTATCTGGAAGCTTGCCCTGGTTAGAGATTGATGAATGTGTTGCCAGTCAGTAATTGTAACTTCAAATAAGCAGATGTCTACACAAATCCTGACCTCCAACCTGGAAGAGATCGAAGTGCCCCTGAAGAATGTGTGTCTTGTCCATGAAGTAGCCTATTACAATGAGAATGCCTTCATAACCCATGTCTCTAATGGTAAGAGTAGGTCATATACAATGTAAATTCAAGGTATTGAATATGTGACCATTATATATATATATATATATATATATATATATATATATATATATATATATATATATATATATATATATATTACATGGACGCGCTAGCGTCCATGCAGTTATGGTTAAGTTGGTGTTTCCATAGGAAGAGCACTTTTTGGGTGGCTTATAACTTCGCTCCCTCTGGATGAATCCTCACCAAACTTTGCAAGAAAAGTGTATGAATTTTTTTGCAAAGTTTGGAGAGGTTTGGTCCAGGGGGGGCAAAGTTATAGGGGGGGGTTCCAAAACTTTTGTTTTTTCCTATAGACATAATGGGAAAAAACTATGCGCACGGCTACAGCCGAACCGCTGGATGGATTTACACCAAATTTGCGGCAGGAGCGGCGGCTTGGTCCCGAAAGCGTGCTTTTGCAAATTTGGTGTAAATCCGTCCAGCAGTTTTTAAAAAAATGACCAAAATGTAAGGCAAAAAAATTAGTGATATCTGTGTTCGTTTCACGGACGGACTTTCCTGTTCGCTCCGCGGACAGCACCCCGATTGGCCCATGGGCTTGCGTCATGTCCGCGGACATGCGACGTGTTCACTGATTGGACGGCGTGGGGCGTGGAGCACGTCAGATTTTCTGTGGCGCCCGCCATCTTGTATTCGCCGTCGACCGCATACAGCGTGGTGAAACTTGGATTGTTGTATTTAGTGGAGTGTGTTGGTGTGTAAGAGTGTTTGGGGAGGGTGGGGGAGTATGAGATAGGTTCAATGTTTTTTTTTTATGTGCTATACGCTTTTGTTGTGTTCGATTTGTCCACGGAGAACACGGCTGTTCTGATATTTTGTAAATAAACTAAATGGTGGGGTGTTCAGAGGACGGAGTATGTGTCCTTTTTGTTCGCAAGGAAGGTAAAATTGAGCTAAAAACACTTGCAGTGTATTTAAATGTTCGTAAATACACAAACTGGGGGTGTCCTGAGGACGCTGTCCGTATTGTAATCTGTCAAGTTGAATGTGTTCTAAGAACACTCGCAGTGTCCGAAATGGTTGCAATTGCACAAAATGGGGGTGTTCTGAGAATGTTGTTTGTATTGTTCGTTGTCAGGTTGGAAGTGTTCTACGAACCCTCCTTTTGTCCGCTGATAGTACAATTTCCTATGAGCCTCACCTGACATTTTGTCCACTAAAGAAACGATAAATCAGGCTGGTGTGCGCCGACATTATGTGATAATCCTATGACTGGCGCTATTGACCTGGCTGACTTGCTTTTGCGACACTAAATCATATCTCCCGCCCCTAAGCCTGACATTATGAAAGCATTTATATTCAATGACATTTTTGAGTTCATCTTTCATGTCCTGATTGTTAGTCTTAGCAGTGCACAATGGTGGCGTGAGTTATGGTTGCTTAGCTTACCATAACTGGTGAATTTCAAGGGTTTTTCGGTTTTACTTGCAACCATAATGTTAGTGAATTTCATAGGTTTTTAGTAGCACAACTTAACCATAACGTCCCTTTAACAACATTTTGTTTACTGTTTTACTGATATATATATATATATATATATATATATATATATATATATATATATATATATATATATATATATATTCAGTGAAAAAACTTTGTTAAAGGGACGTTATGGTTCAAAGTAAAACCGAAAAACCCCTGAAATTTGACTTCATTGCAGACCTTCCGAAAAATGCCACATGACCTTATGCTGGCGCACAGCATGTTGACGTGTCCGAAAAGTCATACACACTTCACAATAAGATCTATGCCTCGTGGACAGTCTGGAAGTACATTTTGTACTGCTGTAGGAACTTGCAACTGCAACATTTCCCTTGCACAAATCCAACACCTATTCGTACGCAGCCATTAACAATCTAGTACACAGTACACAGTACATAATTTTAGCAAAACTGCTATTTATCTTAAAACGACATCAGCTAAGGCAATCCTTCCTCCCCAAGAAACAGCACCACTGCTGTAATGAAAGAGCATGAGAAACACTGCCCCTAGCTTACAAATAACACACGCACAACAGTCGTTCTTAACTATCCTCCAAAAAAAAAGCCATCCATAAACAAAATAAATGTTCCTTTATGATCCACCTTTCACAGTTAAAAAATGGAACTAAAAAAAAAAACGCATAGACTCCATCCACTTTATATTTTGCAGTAAAGTACATAGAAGCAATAAGATTTTCCAACATTTCCATTTGCAGTTTGTGTTATGCTAACGGGAATATTGTAGAGTTCCTCCTCCGTTCCAGGGACTGGAGCGGTGGATAAAGGGCCAGCAGGCCGTGTTATCAGCCCAATCGAAGCGTGAGTGCATAACAAGGTCTCTGGATCATTATCCCCCTTACACCCCTAAAATGGGGGATGAATGCCATTAACAATCTAGATTTCCAAAGCAGTAACCCGTGCTACTAAAAAAGAAGATTTTTTGTCCTAAACCGGGACGCCTCTGGCGTCCCGGTTTAGGAAAAAAAATCCTTTTCCAAGATGGCCACCATAGAAAGGGAAGGCGGGTGGATATGGCCACTTTAATCCTATGTTTTGTCCCTTCTGGTAATGGCTAGTAGGCACATTGTCCGGATCATGACCGTACACCATAACCCCGACATTCGGCCCTCTGCCCATGGCTACAGCCTACCCCTCAGTCACTGAAGCTGTACCGCTATTTTTTTTAACTACATTATGACACTTGTCAAATACGAAAACACTGCCACATCTCCAACACCATGCTTTTCGGTCATTGCCAATCAGCCTTATGCAAATTTACTGTAAATCCACCCAGCTTTTTTTTTTCAAAACTGTCAAAAGCATACACAAATGATTCGTCATATTAGGTGTGCACAAAATCCCAACAAACTTTGTGAACTCATTCGCAATCACGTCAGAAGTATTCCAACCATCAGCATTAACCTTCACCTCCCCACACATTATTTCATAAGTTTCACAAGTGCAACGGTCAGAAAATATTATTATCCTGAGGGTTCGACCATGTATTTATTTTTACAAATGTTGATTTAGCGCAAACATTTTCAGTGTACCTTATCTCATTTTTCCTCTTTTAGAAACATACAAAATCTGACAGCAGAGCGAGTCCATCTTGTGCTAATCTTGGCCATTGCTCCATCTGGCTAAAATAAATCGCCCTGATGACACTAAAACATATGGCCCGCCCCTGACCCTCACATAAACAACCCTAGTGATATTCAACACTTTTCTCGATGACGTTCCTCTCCAGCGTAGCCAAATGCACCCATAAGCACCTACGTGCCAAGACGCAAAACCTGAAAATGAATACACATTAACGTACAACATAGCACATCACAATTTGAAATAATAAACTGTTTTTTTAAAGAAAATAAACTCTCAGAGAACATCCGACTATTCCCATATTCAAGCAAATTGCAAATTTGTTTCTTCGCTCGTGATCGAAAATGTTAATCGTGAGCCACACGTTGTTCTTTTTCCAAAAACAAAGTGTTTGTTTTCGGTAAAGGAACCGCTTGGGTCGCACAGTGAATTTCAGGGCTGTTGGGTGTCTTGACCCACGTTCAAGTTATTATGCTGCAACATTTGGTGCTGTGGGCTTAAGAAATCCAAGATGGCGTAAAAGCCCACATTTGCACCAGAATCCAGGAGAACCGCGCAGTTTTGCGCACACCAAAATGGTCCCCTGACCTGCCACCCACCAGTGCAAAGAAAGATGGTTCTGTTCAAAATCTGTTTTTATTAATGTCAAAAATTGCTAAGATCATGGGCCCGAAACCACCAAACAAAAATCCAACTATGGTTGAGTGTTTTACTTTACTCTACTGCAGATCCACATCAATGCCATGTCAAGCAAGGATCATATACTATCAAGTAAAATCCTTTCTTTTGAAATGTATTAATTCAAGACAGCTGTCAAAAATAGGTGCAGTACCGGCATTGGACACTGACCGGCGCTGGCGCTCTATAAATCCTGACAGGGGAGCTGTCTTGCAGAACTGTGCAGTGAACAGAAGGCGGTCTTATGCAATTAAAAGTTCAAAAGACTTGCTTTTCTTGAGAACCATTAACACCTCAGAGACACACACAACAGCCCAGGATATCACATGGCCCTGTTGATTGAGAGGGAGGAATTTCTCATGCAGCCTGCAGGACACAACACAATAGACCCTTTCAATTGAATAGAAATGCAGATTAGGGTGTAGCTGGCAACAGCTGCCCTGCCAAGAAGGAGAGGCCTGTGATCTCTGACTCACGAAGCTTCTGGGGGCGGGCCAGACTGGATTGTGGATTCATATTGCAGCAAATATATGTTTAAGTTAAATTGCTTAAACATCTTGTATTAAGCTCACAGAAATGTACAATTTGGGATCCTTGATATGGAAAATGCCCTCACGATCTGAGACCAAACTCCACTTTGTGCGTTTTTCTGGGACCGAACCTCGCTATTTATTAAAATTGCAAACACTGTGTTTAGGATAGAGACATAGTAATTTCCAGTAATATGTTCAGGGAAGGGGTGCAGGTCTGTGTACATTTTGAGGAAAAACCAATATGGTGAAAGTCACTAAAAAGCACAAAATGTTGCCATTTTTGAACCCAAGCTCTTAGAAAGATCAGAGTTGGGCAAGAATGTACCTTAATCCATATGCAATGTGTACATGTAATTTCAACAAACTGTGTATCTGGGAAATATGGTTAGTTATGAAAATTGATTTTCTAAGTGAAACCAAAGGGGAGTGTTCTTTCTGTATGCCATAAAAATGACACTCCATTCCTTCCCCCAATCAAGGGAGAGAGGAGGACTTGGCCAATGATACGTTGTGAGGGGCAGGCTTAGTTATGCCCACGCACACACCCACTTGCAGAACACATAAAAAGAGACTGCTTGGACAGGCAAGGGATTCATTTTCCATTTTCTTGCGGAGCATTTTGCCGGACCACACAACATCTAGAAGGAACATCCATAACTTAGACTCCAGATAGACTACAGAATTTAAGGCAAATGCCTAACCCACAAGCTGAGAACTCTTCTCAGCAGGCCTTCAGAATCCAGCAATCCAACCAAACTATTCTACAGCCAGGCGAGCTGTTGTATTCGTTGCCAAGAACTTTTGCCAGAACCGGTAGCAGACCCAGAAAGCAGTCCTGCATCCAGAATCCACTTGATCCAGACCAGCAGAACCACAGACCAGACCGCTGGGAAGTGCCGACAGCAGAACCACAGACCAGACTTGATCCAGACCAGCAGAACCACAGACCAGACCGCTGTGAAGTGCCGACAGCAGAACCACAGACCAGACCAGAACCAGAGATCCAGAACCAGAGAGCCAGTACCAGAAACCACCCAGAGTCCAGTCCAAACCTGCTGACCAGACCCTGACGGCCTATTTCAAATTCATAGTGTGAGTACTCAGCCAGAACTGTGCAAAACCAATCTCTTAGTTTAAAATAATCTAGTTCAAACTATTTTAACCTATTTAGAACTGCATCATAAGAAATCGTGTGTCCATTCTGCAAAACTGTAATCTGTCATTCTGAGCTTTACTTTTATTTTGAGAATCTACCTCCATTAAATCGTCTTTATCTTTTGAACCGCGTATTCTAGGAACAGGTTCAACTTTCATCTTAAAGCTAGGATTCTAAGCTTTCCAACAAGCCTAAAACCGACTTACTCCTCCTTATAGTTCCTCCGTAATCGCGATCGACCCACTCAGAAAAAAGTGCTGCGAATTGACAGTTTGCTTCATTTCAACCACGTGTAAAAATATCTGTCTCTTGCTTCCATTACTGAATCCCGTTTTCAACCTGATAACCATCCCTGAATCATTGGTAGGACTGACCTGAACTGATTTAAAGTATCTCTCACTCACCCTAAACCTCTAGAGGGAATTAAAAGCATTTTCAGCATATTTTTGCCACCACATTTAAAAGGATCTTGCCTGCTTTAAAATCATACCTGTTTTCCTCTAAGCTCGCTGGGGGGGAACTGGAAATTTGTATTGCATTTTGTATTCCTGAGAATTGTGTGCTCCCCTTCCATCTCCTTATCTTGCATAGGGGGGGAGGGAATTGTCAAAGAAAAAGTGATCATATCATCTTTTGTTGAAATCATATCAAGTTTATTTCTGTGCTGCATTTTTCCCTCATTGCTTTTCCTTGAAACCATAAAAGTATTTTCTGCTACCTTATCCTTCCTATACTAACTCCTCATTGAGTGTAAATAAGTGTGCTAGTGTCCGATTATCTATTGTTGATCAACATTAATTTAATTAATAAAATATACTCAGAAGTGTGCTATCAATTATTAATTTATTCATAAAAGTGTGATATATATATCTTGTTTACTTTCTCAATAAACCTTTTAAATTGAAAAACAAACCTACTTCTTGGCTCAGTGAGATCAGGGGGATTCAGAGAGAGGGGTGTTATACAAGGGTTTATCATCCAGGATATAACTTGCTATAAAAATATATAAATAAGGGCTTCCCTTGAGCAATCCCAGACAAGGCACTGACTTAGCGGGAGTGCTTGATTGGAGTCACATAACAGGGCGTCGGTATGAAATTGGGCCTAGATCACCATAAAAGATGTCATGTTACTCCTAAGCGCCAGTGCAGGGTACGGACACATGGGCCCTGAGCGATTGTCCCACAAAATAGTCACGGTGATGCAGCCGTTCATGAGTACGTGCACCTGCCGTACAAAAAATCCATCACTTGTCATCTGGAATCCATGGCAATCGCAGTAAGGCAGCAAATGTGCCCATGTTTTATTTTTTGACAAGTGTCATTATGTAGGTACAAAATATAGTGATGTACCTTTGGTGACTGAGGTATAGCCTGTGGCCATGGGCAGTAGCCAGATTGTCCGGGTCATGGTATAAGGCCAATTTAAAATAATAAACCGTTTTTTTAAAGACAACAGTAACACTGTACAATTTGTAAACTACTTTTATTTCACAATAAACTCTTCGGTCGCACAGTGAATTTCAGGGCGTGGGCATGAAATTGGGCCTAGATCACCATAAAAGATGTTATGTTACTCCTAAGCGCCAGTGCAGCGTACGGACACATGGGTCCTGCACGATTGTCCCACAAAATAGTCACAGTGATGCAGCTGTTCACGAGTACGTGCACCTGCCGTACAAAAAATCCATCACTTGGCATCTGGAATCCATGGCAATCTCAGTAAGGCAGCATGTAACTATTTGGAAAACATAACAGAAAATACTGATCAATACCCACCCTTTATTACAATACATGTATTGATTTCTTAAATCGGCATACAGTTTAAACCAAGGGTGCACAACTGATTTTGACAGAGGGCCGAAAGTACCTTACATGAGGGCTATAGTGGGCCGAAAAGTAAATGTGGGTGGGGCGGTAGACGGGGCGTGGCAGGAGGCTTTTTAAACCCCCAATTTGTACTAAACACATGGAAAAATAACGATTTCTATTTGCATTTCAAACTTACATTTTGTACTACACATTTTCCATTGTTATAATTTATTTCTATTTAGTTATTGTATCTGGCCTGTTTAATTAACTTATATATATTTTATTGACCCTAGATTGGACATGCTGTTATTTTGGACTGCTACAGTTTGCTATTTGGGTTGCCCAAGAGGAGTATGGCCTTCGTTGAGTCAGGTTTACTCAAAAAGCCAAAGATGAACATCTCCTAACTGTGCCTGTTTTAGCTTTATTATTGGGTTCACTCTTGGAGTGCAACACTATGCCTCATGGCCCCCTCACCCCCAACCAAACACTATGCCCCATGTCCCTCACCCCAACCAAACACTATGCCCCATGGCCCCCTCACACCCAACCAAACACTATGCCCCATGGGTCCCTCACCCCCAACTAAACACTATGCCTCATGGCACCCTCACCCCCAACCAAACACTATGCCCCAGGGCCCCCTTACCCCCAACCAAACACTATGCCCCATGGCCCCCTCACACCCAACCAAACACAATGCCCCATGGCCCCCTCACCCCCAACTAAACACTATGCCCCATGGCCCCCTCACCCCCAACCAAACACTATGCCCCATGTCCCTCACCCCCAACCAAACACAATTCCCCATGGCCCCCTCACCCCCAACCAAACACTATGCCCCATGGCCCCCTCACCCCCAACCAAACACTATGCCCCATGTCCCTCACCCCCAACCAAACACTATGCCCCAGGGCCTCCTTACCCCCAACCAAACACTATGCCCCATGGCCCCCTCACCCTCAACCAAACATTATGCCTCATGTCCCTCACCCCCAACCAAACATTATTCCCCAGGGCCCCCTTACGCCCAACCAAACACTATGCCCCATGGCCCCCTCACCCCTAACCAAACACTATGCCCCATGTCCCTCAAACCCCAACCAAACACTATGCCCCATGGCCCTCTCACACCCAACCAAACATTATGCCCCATGGCACCCTCACCCCCAACCAAACACTATGCCCCATAGTCCCCTCACCCCCAACCAAACCCTATGCCCCATGGCACCCTCACCCCAACCAAACACGATGCCCCAGGGCCCCCTTACCCCCAACCAAACACTATGCCCCATGGCCCCCTCACACCCAACCAAACACAATGCCCCATGGCCCCCTCACCCCCAACCAAACACTATGCCCTATGGCCCCCTCACCCCCAACCAAACGCTATGCCCCATGTCCCTCACCCCCAACCAAACACAATGCCCCATGGCCACCTCACCCCCAACCAAACACTATGCCCCATGGCCCCCTCACCCCCAGCACACACACAAACATGCACCCATACAGACCCGAACCCCCCACCGCCCAACTCAGCACACACACAAACATGCACCCATACAGACCCGAACCCCCCACTCCCCCAAATCAGCACACTCTCAAACAAGCAGCCATACAGACCCGAACCCCCCACCGCCCCAACTCCAAACCCCCCACCCTCCAAATCAGCACACACACAAACCAGCACCCATACAGACCCGAACCCCCACCCCCCAACTCAGCACACACACAAACATGCACCCATACAGACCCGAACCCCCCACCCCCCCAACTCCAAACCCCCACCCCCCAAATCAGCACACACACACAAACACCCATACAGACCCGAACCCCCACCCCCAACTCAGCACACTCTTAAACATGCAAACATACAGACCCAAACCCCCACCCCCCAACTCAGCACACACACAAACATGCACCCATACAGACCCGAACCCCCACCCCCCAAATCAGCACACACACAGACCTGAACCCCCCCATCCCCCAACTCAGCACACACACAAACATGCACCCATACAGACCCAAACCCCCCACCCCCCAACTCAGCACACAAAAAACATTCAAATCCAAACATTCATACACACCCGACACCCCCCCACCCCCGCATCTCAACAAACACACAAAATACATTCAAATCCAAACATTCATACACATCCGACACCGCCCGCATCTCAACATACACACAAAATACATTCAAATCCAAACATTCATACACATCCGACACCCCCCCACCCCCGCATCTCAACATACACACAAAAAACATTAAAATCCAAACATTCATACACACCCGACACACATCCAACCCCCCGTCATCACAACATACACACCGAAACATAAAGCAAAACAGACCTGACACACAAACACAAACAGACCACTTACCGGAGACGTGCTGGAAGGCAGGCAGGTAAGCGGCAGGTAAGCTGGAACGCTGGAATCGTACTACAGCTGGCGTGGTCCAAGGCTGAAATGCCTTCCGGCATCAAGCCTTATGGACCACACCAGCCGTAGTGCTGGCCCTCCATTGGTGCAGCACACACGCATTACGTGGCTCGTAGGAGCGACGTGGTGCGTGTGTGTGCTGAGCCAATGAGGGCCAGTGTTTTGTCTGGCCCGGAAGACAACAAAGACTTTCCTAATGGAGGGCGGCCGCGGGCAAAAGAGCATTGCGGGCCGCAACTGGCCTGCGGGCCGTATGTTGTGCACCCATGGTTTAAACTAATGATTACTACACACAGCAAACAATTTGAAAAAAAAAAAAAAAGAACGTGGAGCCTAATACACAAATCGATGTGGTCATACATGACATTTTAAAGACATATTGGGCCTCATTACAACTCAGGCGTTAAGGGTTAACGCCGTCGTTAACCCTTAACGCCTGATTCCGATTTTAACGGCTGCTTTTAGCAGCCGTTAAATCCATGGCACTAACCCGCCATGATGCTAATTACGCCACCGTAATTTACGGTGGCGTAATTAGCGCCTTCCGCACTCCCATTATGCCCTATGGGGCAAAAATGGGAATGGGGAAGGGAAAATGGGAAATGGGGATTTACCGCCCCACTCACCTTGGAATGGGGCGGTAAATCCGCCATCCACCATGGTGTAAACGTAGTTTACACCATGGTGGTAAAGTTGGCGTAATTACCACCTGGGTCGTAATGACCCCCATTAGCTTTGAACATGGGTGAATCTAGTGATAATCTACAAACGGCAAGATTCTGCACTTCCCATAACTACAAAAAAATGACAACTACACAGAAAGATAGTACTTCAGTTACATTGACAAAATTAATGTTCACGTAATAAAAAATTAAATCTCGTTCCGGTGTAGAGTCGTCAAAAGCAAACTTACACGATATTGACCGTCTCCATTCTGTTCGTGAAACTCAGACAGCAATGTGCCTGCACCAAAGAATCTTCATGAACTGATATTACATGTGTCTTACAAACGTTTGGTATGCATAACCTTATCAAATTTTCCTTATTGCATACTTCCACTCCCTGCATTGTTACTGAATATTCCCTTTCGCTCAAGGTCAAAAAACAATTGACCGTTATGGGTTCAGTCCCATGCGTGGGCCTCATGAGCTCGCAACCAAAAAAGCAAAGCTAGTGACCTTCACTCAGAATCCAAATACATTCTCACTTTGCAACAACATGGCCCAACGCATTCATGAGAACTGGCACTCCCATACACTTGCAGACCCGCTGTTTCCATCAAACACTGCAGGTGGCTGCCTCAGATTTCAAACTCTAGGGCGCCAGTCTGACTGCAATATTATTTTAAATACATTGTAACACAGACACAGTAATTCTTTGCTTGTACTTTACGGACAATATATTGAGCAACAACTTCAAATGTACTGTATGACTTTCGTGACAAAAAAACACAATTTTTTTTTCTTCCTGCTGCCACATCCCATCCCAGCCTCATCAACCCTCACCTTCCGAGACAGTATTTGATAAGTTTAACAAGTGCAATGTTTAGTTTTTTATATGTTTTAGCAGCAAAGTCCGCAGACACCAAAACACTGATGAAAGATGGCGGGCGCATTGGAACAATCTGACGCACTTCACGCTCTTCACCGTCCAATTAGTGAATGCGTCAGATGTCCGCGAACATGACGCTACCGATTGGCCAATCGTTATCTTGTCCGCGGAGCGAACAGGGAAGTGTAACCGTGGAGCGGACATAGATATCACACATTTTTCGCGACATACTTTTTGGTCGTTTTAAAGAAAACTACTGGACGGATTCTCACCAAATTTACAAAAGCATGCTTTCGGGACCAAGCTACTGCTCCTGCCGCAAATTTGGTGAAAATCCGTCCAGCGGTTTGGGCTGTAGGCGTGCGCAAAGTTTTCCCCCATTCAGTCTATGGGAAAAAAAGACGTTTTGGGACCCCCCCTATAACGGTTCCCCCCCTGTACCAAACATCACCAATAGGCCATATAATTTTTTTTTCAAGGTTTGGTGAGGATTTGTCCAGGGGGAGCAGAGTTATAAGCCTCCCAAAAAGTGATCTTCCTATGGAAACAGCAATTTAACAATAACTACACAGCCACTACTGTGTAATATCTATATATATATACATGATCAAGCGCTCAGTGTAGCGCGAAACGCGTTGTCTGCAGGCTGTGTACCACAGCGTCCTGTTGTTGTTTGTCTCGATGTTGCTGCTTGTGTGTTGTACATTATTATGTGTGATGCATTTTTTATTTTCATAAACATTAAAGCATTAAAGGCACCGGTATTTTTCGCATGGTGTCTTCTGTGTTTTCTCCAGATTGTGGAGTACGGTATTAATGCCTTGGCCCGCGGGAGTGCGGTTCGCCATTTCCTCTTCCTTTTTCGATATATATATATATATATATATATAGTAGCGGGCGTGTAGTTAAGGTTAAGTTGCAAAACCCATAGGAAGAGCACTTTTCGGGTGGATTATAACTTCGCTCCCCCTTGACAAATCTTCACCAAACTTTGCAGAAAAAGTATATGGCCTTCTCTGAATTTGTTTGGCAAGTTTGGTCAGGTTTCGGCATGGGAGGGTACAGTTAAAGGGGGCTCCCAAATATTTATTTCTTCCATAGACTGAATAGAAAAAATGTTGCTCATGCCTACAGCCCAAAACGCTGGACGGATGTTCACCAAATGTGCGGTAGGAGTGGCGGCTTGGTCCCAAAAGTATGCTTTTGTAAATTTAGTGAAAATCCGTCCAGTATTTTTTTTTTAAAACAGGCAAAATGTAGGTCAAAAAAATTCCCTGTTCAGTCCGCAGACAGGCATATGATTGGTCTAGAGGGTGACGTGATATATGCGGACATCGGACGTGCCCACTGATTGGATGGTGAAAAACGTGAAGTGCGTCTGATTTTTTTTAAACGCCCGCCATGTTGGATGTGCAGACACCACAGTAGAAAAATCTAAAAAAATACAACATTACATTTGTCAAACTTATCATACAATCTCTGTGGAGGAGAAGGGTGATGAGGATGGGATGGGATATGGCCATAAGCAGACAAAAAACAGGTGTTTTTCACCCCGAAGGTCCGCAAACAGTCCGGATGTTCGGGGAGTGGGGCAGACCTATGGAGTTTGCGGACACTTCAGATGTTCAGGGGCATCTGTGCCTGTTTCTGCATTACAGGGTTGGTGAAAAGCAGTTCTTGGATGGCTTATAACTTTGGCGCCACTCAATGAAACTGCATGAAATTTTGGAGTTATTCTAGACTTGATTCTGAATGGTTTTGGAAAGTGTGGAGCTGTGTTATCAAGAGGGAACAAATTTAGCGGGGGGGTCCCCACAATATTGTAAAGGCTTATAAATGTGGTGCCATTTTAATCTACACAAAAGTTTACCAAAAGACTTTAGATCTAGATATAAATGTTTTTTTTTTTTTTTTAAGTTTGGTGGGATTTTGTCAGGGGGGGTTAAATTAGAGGGGGTCTCAACATATTGGCTTATAACGTTGTTGCCATTTGACGAATGTGGACAAAAATGTTCTGAAAGATTATACACCTAATCTTCAATGTGTGTGAAAAGTCTGAATGGATTTTGTCAAGTGGGGGCTAAGTTATATGACTATTTTATGTACATACATTTTGAAACTTTTGAACAAATAAAACATGGGCTGATTTCAAGCAAAGTCGTCTAAGAAGCCTTAGCAAGGAACTTAAAGCAGGGTTTTGCAAATGTGCCCATGTTTTATTTTTTGACAAGTGTCATTATGTAGGCACAAAAAATAGTGATATACCTTTGGTGACTGAGGTATAGCCTGTGGCCATGGGCAGTGGCCAGATTGTCCGGGTCATGGTATAAGGTCATGACCCGGACAATCTGGCTACTGGCAATGACCGCAAGGGATGACAAATTGGGTTAAAGTGGCCATGTCCACCTTGAAAAGGAAAAGAAAATGTGCTTGTGGTAATATGGTCATAGGGTTCTGTCTTCACCTTCTGCAGACTGCCATAGAAAGGCAAGAGGAGCTCTGTACAGCGCCCCACCTTGATTTTCCATGGTGGTGATCTTGGAAAAGGATTTTGGCGTCCCGCTCTAGGAAGAAAAATCTATTATCTAGCACCCTGGGTTCCCGCTTAGGGAACCTAGGGTTCTAATGGCCTTTACACCCCATTGTAGGGGCTGAAATGGTGGATAATGGTCTAAAGCCTTCATTATTTATTTATTTATGTATTATTTGTAATGCGCCATAGCCCGCAGGCATCAGGGCCCACACAGACACACTTTGTTTGGGCCGATAACTTGGGCTGCCAGCATCATTTCCATTAGCATAACACAAAATGCTAATGGAAATGTTGGAAAAACGTATTGAGTCTATGTACCTTACTGAGAAATGTAAAGTAGACAGAGTCTATAAGAAAAGAGTCCCCAAGCACTAATATGGAGGTGCAGGTGGACAGAGGAAGATGTTGTGTGTGAGTTACTTCTAAGGTAGTGGGCAGTGTTTCTTATGCTCCTTGATTACAGCTTCAAACACACTTTGAAATTGCTTCCCCCTGCAGAGTGGTGTTTTACAGTATATATAGAGGACTTTTATATTCCAACAATATGGATCAACATCCTCTTTTATTGCTTGCAAGGCAGCTGGTAGGATTTTGTGTCCCACAGAAGTAGGCTGTGTGGTTACAGTATTGGTTGAGGAAGATGATGTGGAGGAAGACAGCCTATTACTTGCTAAGGAAGTAGCAATCTTTCTGAGAGCATTGCAGTAGTTTGATTTGATGTGGCGGCACATGGAGGTGGTCCCAGAGGAGTAATGTCCAGGCAGTCTGCGAATAGGTGTAATTAGTGCTTTTCACTTTTGTAGCGTTAGCCTTTGGTACATTCCCAACAGTGGTAAAGAACTGCCACACCCATGATTCTCTATGGGTGCTAGAGGTAGGCACTTCCTCTACCTCATCTTCTTGGTCCTCTTCATTGTCTTTAGAAATACTGCACTTTTTTTGTTGTGTGGGTCCTCCAGCTGGTGGCGGTGGTGGCTCTTGGGGAGGAGGGATGGCAATAGCTGATGCCATTTTTAAGATAAATAGCAGTTTTGCTACCATTCTTCTGGGTATGTGCTTTGTAATAGATTGTGAATGGATAATGAGTAAGAATAGGTCTAAGACCTGTGTAAGGGTACATTTTGAGCTTGAAAGTTCCTAGATCAGTAGAAAATGTAGTTCCGAACTGTCCTTGTAGCTAGGACCCGAACACGAAGTGCAAACACGTTCATGGACATGTAATTTTGCCGCGCGCAAGACATGGTCTTGCATGGTAGGCATGCATGGTATTGCAGCGACTGGGTCAGCGACTTTGCACTGCTGAAAAGTGAGTTTGAACTGCCGACAGAAACCCTGATTCATGGAACTGTGCCTAGTGCATTTTTGCAGTGGAAAGTCAGTGCAAATTCATTGTTGCAGTATAATGTGGTTTTGCATTGACTTTGTACAACACAAATACATGTTGTACACTACCATGAATAAAGGTTTGTGTTGGCAGCTCAAAGTTACTTTTTAGCAGTGGAAAATCACTTTAATAAAATTCCACGGACTAACATTCTTACTTCTAATCTGTACTTTCTTCTCACCCTACTAGAATTTGCACTACTCCATTTCCAATGCAAGTACTGCAACAACAACTCACCCACTACCCAAACAGGAGTACTGCTTTGTAAAGCATGTGTCGATACCACATAGCCCAAAATGTCTCGTACAAGAATAATATTAAACCAGATTTATAAAAAAGGTAAATATATAGTCAAATGTTGTGAGGGCATCGTGGTTAAACTTATCAAACCCAGCCTGATTACTCATATGAGCTATCCTTTAAAACTCCTCAACATAGATAACGTTACTACATGGTCCGGAAGGTCCGCAATGACGCCAGATGTTCGCAGATGTTGATGGAAGCAAAAACAGTGTAAAAAGTATGGAAGTGTTAAAAATGATGCTAGAAGGTGGGAAATTAGTTTAAAGTTAAAACTTGTAAATTGGACACAAATGTTGCTATATTCTCTGAAAAAACTTTGTTAAAGGGACATTATGGTAAAGTTGCACTAATAAAAACCTATGAAATTCAATGAAAACATTTTGTTAAAGGGATGTTATGGTTAAGTTGCACTAATAAAAACCTATGAAATTCAATGAAAACATTTTGTTAAAGGGATGTTATGGTTAAGTTGCAGTAATAAAAACCTATGAAATTCCATGAACAAACTTTGTTAAAGGGCCGTTATGGTTAAGTTGCAGTAATAAAAACCTATGAAATTCAATGAAAACATTTTGTTAAAGGGGCGTTATAGTTACATTGCACTGATAAAAACCTATGAAATTGAATGAAAAAACTTTGTTAAAGGGACGTTATTGTTACACGTTAGACCGAAAAACCTCAGAAATTCGCCAGTTACGGTAAGCTAAGCAACCATAACTCACCCCACCACCGTGCACTGATAAGACTAACACTCATGACATCAAAGATGACATCACAAATGTCATTGAACAGTGGCCTGGCCAATGTGGCCCTAAAGAAAAACCCAGGCAGGTGGGTTAGAGTTCTCAAGATTTTGTTTGATGAACTGTGTAGTGAGCAAACCATTCCTACCTTGTGGCATCAGTCGGTACTGGTGCCAGTGCACAAGAAAGGTGATTGGGCAATGCCTCCTGGAAGTTACTGGGAAATTGTTCACTATATTTATACTTGTTGTCCTAAAGAGCTGGGTGGCAAGTACCCAGGTGTTGCACTTTACACAAACCGGGTTCCGGCCCGGGTGCACTACAGTACATAACCTGAGGATTTTGGATGCGCTGTTCCGGGAAGCTTCTGCTATCGGTGGGGGCGCTCTGTATGTCACTTTTGTAGACTTCTGTGTGGCCTTTGATGGTGTAAATCGAGGGAAGCTGTGGGCCAAAATGCAAAAATGGGGGTGCCCGGAGAGGTTGCTGAATATTCTCAGGGGTTTGCATCTAAATAGACAAGCCCGAGTTTGATAAAATGATCAGGGCACCAGGTCTCAATTGGTTTAGATATATAGGGGACATATGGGACTTAAACAGAGGTGTCCACTGGCCCCTTTTCTGTGTAACCTGTATATGACTGATCTCCCTAGGTGCTTTAAGCCGGGAGTTGGATGCTTCCCGACGATTGGTAACTGCCCCATCCCGTGCATGTTGTAGTACGCAGATGATTTGTTTATGTTTAATCATACTCTAGCTGGGGCACGTGTCATGTTTGAAACTTTAGTTGGTTTTGCAAAGGATAACAACCTCACAATCAATATGGGGAAGACAAATGCAATGACCATCTCACCTAAAAGTACAAAAAAGGTTAGTTTTGACACCAGTCTGGGGACCATTGATTACTTGGACACCTATCCTTATCTGGGCCTTGATGTGACTGCTAATAGGGCCTACAAGGAAATTAAAGAGGCTAAGGGCATATAGGCCCAGCGATTGACCACCCTAGTGGGACTTCTTTTATTAAAACTGCTGGTTATACCTTGGACAGAATTATTGCCCTTTATAAACGGTGTTTCAGCCCGATTGTATTTTATGGGTTGGTGGTTCGCTGTATGGGTGAGTAACATTGATATTGATATTGATATTTTATTTATATCGTGCTCATACACAAGTATTTCAGAGCACGACCAGACAAGGGAGGGAATACAAGGGAGAACAAAAACAATGATCTTACTAGGCCCAGTGACATTGAAAACATGCAAGTGCATGGGAGTAGGAGAGGGGAAAAGTGCATGGGAGAGGAGGAGAAGTGGAAAGTACAAAGCAAGGAGAAACAGATTGCTTGTGGTTAGACTGTCTAGAGGGCTACTTTTGGAAATGATTGTTAAAACTGAGCCCTCCTATCCCGGTGGAATATATCCATTTGGAATTGGGGTTGGTCTCTTTGAAGGGACAATTGATGATGAGACAAGGTCTGCTGCATATAAAAGCTAACTCCCATCCATCCACGTTGCCAAATACTTGCCACTCTAAGTGAGACAGGAGGCTCTCTGAACAGGCAGAGTGAAATGGAATTTGATAATCTGGCATCTAGAATGTATAGGTGGATAGGTTGGTACCCCGACTTTAAACGAGGGATGAGGGTACATTCCCTGAACCAACTGTTCGAAAACCGAATAAGGAAATGGGACTGCACTGATAATGATGCTCACCTATCAACACTTACCAATTACAAGCATGTAGCAAATGTTACCCATACCTACAAGCTCAAAGTTATTTGAAACAATGTCCGTGCCCAGTAATGCAGACATTTCTATTGAAACTTCGAACAGATCAATTACCTTTGTCAATATTCCTTTGTGCCAGACTCAAGGTCCTGGAAGCAGATAGGATATGCCACATATGCAAAATACCTCTGGCCATAGAACCCCCTCTGCATGTCCTCAGGCAGTGTAGAATGTTAGGTATGGCATATATGACACTTTTGGGCAGGCTGGTTTACGACTACGAAGCAATTATTGTATAAATTCAGAGTCTGAAAAAGTCAAGATTTCCTTGTTCCGAATGTGGTGTTTTGTTGAGAAACGCCTTGCTCATGTAACAAGAGAAAAGGCGGGCGGATGACCGTTAGCTGTATATGGTTAATGTGACATTCTGAGTCTTTAAGCCCAGCTGCAGGGCAGGGATGTCCCCAGGCTTATTTTCGGCACTGTCCTTAGTAATGCCCTGTGTGAGCCGGCTTGGCTGCTCTGGATTTGTTTTAATATTTTTTTTTTTTTATTGAGGGACCATGCAAATGGACCTGCAAGGGTTTTACTTTAACATGCAATGGTAGAGTTCATAACTGATTATACTAAATTCTAGTCTTAATTACGGGTGACCCAAGCTTGGTACTTATATTGGGCTTACACATTGATATATATGTCGTCTTAGGGCACCATGATGGTATGAAGGTATGGCTGTGATGCTGTCCGCTTATACACAGATGTAAGTAAGCACATGGGTATTATGAATTGTATAACTGTGTGTTTATATATTTCAGTATCAGTTTGTAATTTGTAATCTGCAATGGCAATTGGTAATTGGTAATCATATCTGTATCTGTATTTGTATTTGCAATCGCACATGAATATGCATTTTATATATTACTTTACTTGTATGGGAAAGTATTTGAACTTGTCAATTTGTTTTGTTTGTAAACATACTTGCAACTATATACAAATAATAATAATAACAATAATAATAATAATAATAATAATAATAATAAATGCACTACTACCATAGCAGCCATTTTGTAATTGTATAATACCTTGTTCAGTCCAATACATCTTTATGTTTAGCCCAAAATTAATTAATTATTACTTTATTAATATTTAAAATCATCCACCGCTCTAAGCTTGTTGCTGTTTGAACCAGCTAACCGATTCAGCTTCACTGAACTAATGTTCTCCTCAATTCATTACTTATACTTCACTAATATGTTATCCTATACCATATAAGTGGCTTTGCTTAAAAAATATTTGATACACCACACCCACATACATTTCAGTCCCAGTGGACTTACTCTCTTTGTTCATTTGTCCCACCCAAGTGGGCTACTACAGTTTCAAAAAACATTAAATAACATCTCATTAATAAAAACCAGACTGTATACACATTTGTTAATTCCTAGCCTCCTTTCTCTCAATTCTTGCAATTGCTGGGATTATTGCATTTACTATTTAAATGCACTGTCACTTTGGAACAATATTGCACATTTCTATTAGACTGTCAATTAAATTCAGATGTTACAATTAATCCTTATATAAATGTATTGCCAATTCCTCATCTGAATTGTGGCCCCATGGCTTCAATGCATTAAATTCTATAATTAGCTTTGACTCTAATATCAGCAAGCATCTTTCTCTATTACCCTTTTTCCTATGCTCTGATATGTGTGCCAAAGCAAATAATCTAATACGGGTATCATCACCATTATGATTTTCTGTGTAATGTATGCCACCTCCATGTGCCGCCACACCAGATCCAGCCACTGGAGTGCTCTGAGAAGAAGCAGATTGATGAGCTCTACTGCATCTTCCTCGACCACTCCTGCCACCACACAGGCTACTCCCGTGGGGCAGAGAATCCAATCAGATGCCTCGCCGGCCATACAGGACATCGTTGACCCTTACCTTTCGAAGGTCACAGTACTCTGTTTGTACTGCGACACACCAATCTGCAGGGGGAACAATTTTGAAGTGCTTTCTAGGCAATGATCAAGGAGCACCAGAAACACTGTGACCTACCTTAAATTTAAGGCCTGCCCAATATCTTCCCCTATACACCTGCCCCTCAATCTCTGTGGTTGGTGCCCCTTCACTCCATTGCCTCCGCCACCTTACCTTGCCTCTCCAACAAAAAACAGAAAAAGCCATAAAAAATGGAAACCAAAAACACAAAAAAGGTTTCTTTAGGATCCACCCTTCACAGTAAAAAAATAAGTAAATTAAAAAAAAATCATAGCACCTTTTGCAGCCTGTAAAGTCTGTGGACAGTGTGATAGTCTGAAGACATCTGGAACATTTCAGATGTGTGGTGGGGGAATTAAAAATCAATGAATTTGTTTTTAGTTAAAAAATAGTGGCTCTTAAAAGAACCTTTTTTTCTCATTCAGGCTTTTATATTTTTTTGGGATTATTTGGTTGTATATACTAATGGAACAAATATTCTACTTTCACAAAAAGTGCTTCTAATTTTGCTTCTAATTTTGTTTCTATTTTTCCTTTTTGTTTACTTCAACTACTAATAAAGACTTGAATCCATATCTTTTGTGTTCAGAGGAACTGCTTCAATGCATGTTGAACATTTTCTAGAAAACTCTGATTGCCAATATCAGTCAGATGCACACCATCTCTATGAAAAATGTTGACACTATCAAATTTTATATTTTCATTATCAAAAGATGTCATGCCAACACCCTGCAAGAAAGCACATGCAGACTTGTTAACATTGCGCATGACTTTCTTAATTTGTGGGCAAAATAAATGTGAACACGTCCACATTCGTCTCTGAGCGATCTGTGAAAATACAATGTTCAATTGTGGAAACAGTTCCATCAACTTTCCAAATGTATCCTTTATGGCAAACTGTAATGAAATTCCAGTGACATAGCCCAAACTATTACCTCCACAGTGAATAACAATGATGCCCAGATGCTTAAAATTAATAAATTCTGCCCACTTCATTCCACAAACTCCCTCACATGAAACTTGTAAATGTTCTAATCCGAGACTCTCAGACTATCCACAGTGCTGTACACACCTACAGCCAATGGATCCAAGAGTCTCCCAGAATCCATACACCCTGCTTCTTCAAAGTCATTGCCATAGTCATCTTCAGTGCACTCTACAAACAAAACTCCTCCTACCCTGTCTTCCTGTATACCACAGCCAAGAAACCTGATTGGCTAATCCCTGGTGTCTATGGACATCACGACTGTCTGTGGTCTCTGCAGTCCCATTTCCATGCCAGGAATCCACAAAGGACCCAGATGGCACATGGTTTGTTACTTTAGGTTGTGCAGAATATGCATGGGATACCTTGCAAAAATGTGTACGCACTGCAAACCAAAATAAAGAGGGAATAGATATAAAAACACCAGGAGAAATCTATTCTTTTAACCCTGTTAATGTATGAATGTACATTCACCATTGCTTCATGATGTTTGTTTGTTTGTTTTTTTATTTATAGTGCGCACCGCACCCTGAGGTATCTGTGCACAATACAAGGATATACAACTTCTTAGTTACACATAGTAGGTACACGTATACAGTATGCTATATACAAAGGACAATGCAAGAGCACATACAGATAATTACAATGGGCAGGAAGCAATACTAAGAACATACAATAATATTTACAGGTTACAGATTGCCTAATTTAGGTGGATCAGGTCAGGTCAGGTCAGGTGCAGGTATCCGGTGAGGAAGACAGGTGAGGCTAGTGAGGTGCATCACATTGGTGATAATCCAGTTTTTCATATCTTTTCTAAATTTATAGAAGGGTTGGTCGGCCCTAACGGTCGAGGGTAGAGTATTCCACAATTGGGCAGCCAAGACTGGAAAGCTGCTACCACCTGCTTTTTTAAGCTTGTATCTGAGTACTTCTAGACATTCTGAGTTGGAAGATCTCATTGGTTGGGCATGATGGGTTTTGGAGAATTTATCCATAAGGTATTGCAGAGCTGAATTATTAAGGCATTTGTGCATAAGGGATGCTGTTTTAAGTTGGATTCTTTCCTTAATAGAGAGCCAATTGTTGTCTCGTCTGGTCAAGGAAATGTGTTGTCTGCGAGGAATGCTCAGGGCTGTACTGAGGGCTTTATTCTGTAGGATCTGTAGTTTCTTGATGACCTGTTTATTGGCACCTAAGTAAAGTGCATTACAATAATGATTTTGGAGAGTACTAGGGCTCTAGCTAGTGTATTGCAGCTTTTTGTGGAGAGGAAGGGTCTACAGGAGCGGATAAGCTTACCAGTGTAAGCTGTTGCAGAGGCTGTTGCGCTGACCTGTTTGCAAGATAGAGTCAAGATAGAAACCTAGCATTTTTACTTCTTTGGCAATCCTAATGACATGTCTGTCAATGTTAAAGGTTAATGTTAAAGGAGCTGTAGAGGTCGCCCAGTTTAGTGATATTAATGGCGGTACCTAGAAGGAGCAGTTCAGTTTTCTCTACATTCAGGCAAAGACCATGTGTGGCCATCCAGGCCTGAATGATGAGATAGATTCTTTTGACAAGAGCTAGGTCTGTGTCATAGTTGCCTGTAAAGGGTATGAGGATCTGGGTATCATCTGCATAATTAGTGTAGTTGACACCCAGATGGTCCAAATCCTCAAACAGTGGTTTTGTAAATGCATTGTACATAGTCGGAGAAACGCACGAGCCCTGTGGGACTCCGCATGATATAGGGATCGGGTCTGCTGCAGCTGAAGGGGAGAAAACCCTCATGGACCTGTTGTTTAAGAAGGAATTGATCCAGTCTGTGGCTTCTGGTGAGAAGTGGGCTGCTGTGAAGAGATGCTTGCACAGAATCTTATGGTCAACCAAATCAAAGGCTTGCGATAAGGCTAGCAGGAGCAGGAGGGCTGAGCTACATTTGTCCTTCAGATCATCAATCTGGATTTTTAGGTCAATCAAGGATGTTTCTGTGCCATGTTGTTGCCTAAAGCCTGATTGACGGAGACCTAGTAGGTTATTAATCTAAAGATAATGTTGTATTTGATTATAGGTTGCTTTATCTATAATCTTTTACAGGAATGCGACTGTGGTAATTGGTCTGAAGTTAGTGGCTATACTGGGGTCTAGGGAAGGTTTTTTCAGGAGAGGGAGTACAAATGAGTTTAGTAGGTACAGTACAGGTACAGAAAGAAGCATTTATTAGAGAGGTGATAAAAGGGGCAAGTAAGCTTGGTGCATCATTTATAGCAGTGGCTGGGCATGCATCCCCTTGGCAGTTGAATGGTTTGAGGGAGGCGATGATTTTTATTACATCTTGAGTGGAAACTGAGGTAAATTTAAATCCTTAAAGCAGATTAGGGTGGTTGGGATTTTGTTTCTGGATCTTATCTTGTGGTAGAAGATATTGTTTTTTGTCAGCAATTTTCTTTTGGAGTATTGTCATTTTATTGGTTAAGGCATCTTGAATTTTAGTACACCAGATTTGGTCTTTGATACAGTCATCAGAGGGGGTGGGAGGTGGGTGCATCCAGTTCTCTGAGAATATTTTAAAAAAGGTAGCAGGCGCTCCTCTCCAGAAAGAACATGGCATGATAACCTGTTCTGAGATGAGAGTTTGCAGCACACGCTTTTTGCTCACTGTACCTTTCACAGATGGGAAATATCCATTTGCATATCAATCTTTGTCCCGCCCACATGGGCAGTCCAGCACTGAAATGCTATGGCAATTCCTCTCTGAACAAGAGTACCACCAGCAACCCCATACATGCTGAACTGCCCATGTGGGCGGGACAAAGACTGATATGCAAATGGGTATTTCCCATCTGTGAAAGGTACACTGATCAAAAAGTGTGTGCTGCAAACTCTTGTGAGCATTATAAGAATTACGTTTAGCTGAAAGGATTTCTTCTTTGTATTTGGCTGTGATTTTTAGGAGAGTGTTTTTCTTTCGTTAAGTCTTTAAGTTTAGGGGTGGACCAAGTGTTCAGGTGAGCAGAGGGTTTACTTGCGTATTTTTAGGGGTGCAATAAAGTCTGAGGCAGTGGTAATAGTTTTGTTGTATAGCTCCACAAGCTCTGCTGGGTCGCCAAAGGTGGAGGTTTAATCAAGGGTCCTAGATAAGGCTTGAGGTTATCTATTGTGATATTTCTCTTGTTTGTAGTTGGCATGGAGGGGAAAATGACATTGGTCCTGATGGTGAGAAGCAGTCTTGCAGGTCAAATGTAAGTAAAAAGTGGTCAGTCCATGATATAGGTTTAATGGCGGTTATATGAGTTGTACAATTAAGGTCTGTTATCCAATCAATGATTCTTCCTTTACCATGAGTGGGTAGGAGAACTCTCTGGGTGAGGTCTAATTCTGATAGGGAATTGGCCAAAAGCAGTGTGGAGTGTTTGGTAGGGTCATTAAAGCCAAGGTTGAAGTGACCAAGTAGGAGGATTAGCGAGGAGGGTTTGGAATTGGCCGAGATCACTGTGTTAATTTCTTCTTCAAAAGCGGCTATAGGTCCTGGGGGTCTATAGATTAGATGAATGGATAAGGTCCTCGAGGAAGAAAGAGGAAGTTTCACTTGTCAGTAACTCACATGATGTTCTAGGGTCATATTGGATTATTAACAGTCCTAGCGAGGCTTTAGCGATGACGACCATACCACCATCTCTAGCAGACTCTCTGTCTGATCTGTAAACTATGTAGTTGCCAGGTGTTGTGATGAGGAGAGAGGGGCCTGCTGCTGCATGTAACCAAGTTTCAGTAATTGCACGGAAGTCCAATTTTGATCAAGAATCAGGTCGGCAATGTCCGCTGATTGGGCTACTAGAGATCTAGCATTTATTGAGGGCCCAGTAGAGCTATCGGTCGGGTATTGTTGGCAAGTGTGTTAGGAATCGTTGGTCTCATTTAATTTGTCATGGAGGTTTTAGCAGTTTTGCGAGGTGATTTGTCGGGCAGTGGATAGGTTTGTTGAGAGGTGGGGTCTTGGGCAGTAGTTTATAAGTTTTACCCAATCTAGAGCCTAGCCTGGTGTTCCTTGCTTCAGTTGGGTATGGGTGATTCAGAGTGAGAGGTAAGACAATAGGTATTGTTCTAGTATCCTTGGGCGTGGGGCTGGAATTTGGAGTATGGTCCCTCGGCAGGGTGAGAACATTCAGGGCTAGAGATTGCATTGGAGTGTTAGAGAGGGCATCGGTGTAAACGTGTTTGCATGGAGGTAAAAATGGGGTGGGCTTAATCCAGTTCCTGGGTGTTAACGGAGGGAGCAAGGCTGCAGGTTTAACATAGTCCCCAGTGCTGATGTTATTTAACATGGTATTAGAGTTGTGAGACCTGTCAGTATGTGAGTTAACACAATTAACAGGGAACTTGGCCAAGGTAGTAACGGTACTCATGATGAAGGCTAAGGCATAACGGCTTGGCCAGGGACTGCCTATGCGGTGTGTACAGTGGGTAAGCATCATTGCAAGATCACAGTATAATAGAAATTTACAATCATTAGTTATACATAGTTGGGTGGCAGATAGTTGAAGGGGAGGAGTACAGCTAATAGGTGACAAACAGAATAAACAAACAATTGCTCAATTAGGGTAATAAAAGTTTGGTAAATCAGAAATTGAAGATACTATGTTCACATGCGAGGAGTCAGGAAGCTAGTCTAGACAGACCTCAAGATTGGCATACAGCTGGCCATGTATGTTAGCCTAAACAACACACATATCTAATGACAATAGAATACGAGGTTAGTTTCAGCCTAGTTAGCGTTTCTACTGAGTCTATAATAGACCACGGCTAAATGTTGCCCAAGTATAAGCAATCAACACACTGTAAGTTCACGATCGTGGTGCAATGGATCTCATGAGAGAGGCTGTATGATGATAATGGAAGTTTATGCTAATTGATGCATGCCTACTTAGTTAGTCAAAATAGGCAATCATAGTTAGAAGAAACATTTCGGTTGAATATGGGGTCAGTAATTTCCCATGGATAGGTTTGCCGCCATTTATATATCAAACTTTGTTGGTGGATCAGCAAAAAGAGGCAACAATATGCTGTCTGCTTGCAGTAAACATACACAATTATTGGCTTCAGTTATTCGGGTGCTTGGGTGAAGATATATGTTTAGTCGCTCAGGAAGGGCAGGTTCAGAGTAGGGCAGTGGCAGTAGAGATGGTTTCAAGATACATGGAAGTAAGGTAATGATAAACGAATGCTTATAAGCACCGGCATTGCGGTTCACATGGCTATTATCTAAGCCGATGTAGTCGTGCTGAGATTGTAGGAGGGCCAACAACAATTCAATTGCTTAGCTCGCTAGCTATATTGGCGGAGGATCGTAAGGTAGTGCAGAGTTAGGGTTATGTTCTAACAGAGCTGGCAAGTTACGGTACACGTTTAGATAGTTTTACCCAGTAGTCAAGAAGGAATTGGAGCAAGGGTGCAGGGCTCTCACCTTCTCCGGCGAACGACAGGTGCAGACAGGCTGGCCCTTTTGATGAGGCCCTTAGGAGGTAGGCTGGCTCTTGCCTTCCAGTGGGGCTGGCCTGTACAAATCAGGGGCGGCAGTGAATCAGCAGGCTGCATTTGGTTGTTTTCGCAGCCGGACAATGGCAACAATGGTGCTGCAGCCATTTCCAGAAACACACATGGCAGATTCAATCAAGACAAATAAAAGGCGTGTGAAAGGAGCATGGATCTGCTGTAGCTGCAGGGCCTGGTAGCTCCTTTCAGATATTGTGACCCATACCTCAAGATAGGCATACATGGTATTGCAGCGACTGGGTCAGTGACTTTGCACTGCTGAAAAGTGAGTTTGAACTGCCGACAGAAACCCTGATTCATGGAACTGTGCCTAGTGCATTTTTGCAGTGGAAAGTCAGTGCAAAATCATTGTTGCAGTATAATGTGGTTTTGCATTGACTTTGTACAACACAAATACATGTTGTACACTACCATGAATAAAGGTTTGTGTTGGCAGCTCAAAGTTACTTTTTAGCAGTGGAAAATCACTTTAATAAAATTCCACGGACTAACATTCTTACTTCTAATCTGTACTTTCTTCTCACCCTACAAGAATTTGCACTACTCCATTTCCAATGCAAGTACTGCAACAACAACTCACCCACTACCCAAACAGGAGTACTGCTTTGTAAAGCATGTGTCGATACCACATAGCCCAAAATGTCTCGTACAAGAATAATATTAAACCAGATTTATAAAAAAGGTAAATATATAGTCAAATGTTGTGAGGGCATCGTGGTTAAACTTATCAAACCCAGCCTGATTACTCATATGAAGCTATCCTTTAAAACTCCTCAACATAGATAACGTTACTACATGTCCCTCCTCCAACGTTTTAAACCATGTAGAAAAGAAGAAGATTTATTGGATACCCATGACTCCTATGAAGATGCTTTCAATGCAAATAAAAGCAGTATAACAGCTATCAGTTTCGAACAGTACAAACACATGATTGACAATGAACACCAACAAGAGGGAGAAGTGCAAGCAGAACTAAATGAAGACACTCCTGAGGGCAGTAAACCTTCTGTTAGAGGAAGCCAATAACCACTTGGAGAGCCACTCATAGTAAATTAAGCAGGATTAGCAATGACTGAAGTAGAAAACACCATGTGTCAGTATGCAGAATCTGAAGAAAACTTTGTTCTACTGAAATCACAACTCAATGATGAACAATGTAGCATTTTCCTAGAAGTAAATAAAGAAATTGAACATGGTGTGCAGCATGAAACTAAAACTTTTAGCTGTCAAAATTATAATCCTGTGCTCCTGTATGTAAGTGGTGAAGCTGGTTCAGCCAAAACATTCTTAATAAAAATCATCAGCAAGTTCCTCCAAAAATTAACAAACAACAAGCTTTCAGCTGTTGTAACAGCCCCCACAGGTTTAGCTGCCTACAACATAGGAGGTGGCACTGTACACCGACTGCTGCTCCTTCCAGTAGAACAATAAATAAATTAGAAAACTACAAACATTCAACAGAAGCTGCTATGGAGCTACGCAGAACTCTGAAACACATGAAAATGCTCCTAATAGATGAGGTGAGCATTGTTTCTAACCTAATGTTGGCTTTGATTCACCTCAGATTGCAAGAAGTCCTTAATACGAACTCTGAAAACACATTATTGTGTCTTCAATTAAAACCAGTGAAAGGTGAACTCATTTTTAAACCTTTGGGTACAAACTGTGCCACAACACACTGGGCAGCATAGGAAATGCAAATCTCTGGCAACATTTCCAAAACAGAGAACTAATTGAAAACATGCGTTGGCCTGCAGACCTTACCTATGCTAACATTTTGAAAACCATTTTGATTGGTGTGCTTTCTAAGGATGCACTGTCTATCTTAAATATTAGACTCATTCATGAGCTATATGGGCATAACACATCTGCTGCTGATGTCTCTGAACAATTAGCACAACAAAAATTTGAGATGTGTGTCATTAATGCCAAGCCTAGCAAATTGTGCAGAATTCAATGAAACAATGTTACGAAAAGAAATGCAACCAATAGTGCAAATGAACTCCACGGATAAAATGGAAGTGCACGGTATGACACTCCCTATGTGTCAACAAGCCACAGCACGAATAAATAGCTTATAAAAATGTATTTCCAACACAGCTGGTTTGGAGAAAATGGTAGCATTGTGTTTAAACTGTAGAGTAATTCTAAAACGTAACCTTGACGTGGAGCAAGGTTTAGTTAATGGAGCACTTGGTTCAGTTGTTGGCTTCCAAACATAGCCACTTGACAGCAACATTTAGTTTGTGAACATTAACTTTGACACATTTTCAGAAGTTAAAAGGATAGGAAGCTCAACAGCCCGATTCCTTCTTTTCAAATACATGTACGTATGCAGAGAACAGTTTTCTTTGTCTCTTGCAATGCAGTCACTATTCATAAATCTCAAGCTCTAATCCTGATCAGGCATTGATTGACATTGGCAGCACAATGTATAAAGAAGGTATGAGTTATGTAACAGTCTCACGGCTACGTACACTTAAAGGACTATTTCTAGTCAATGTTCATACAAACAAAGTCAAGGCTGACATTCCTTGCATCGTAGAGTACAACCAACTAGGTGCACTCTACACATCCCATCTCGATATGTACCCTGTTTCTCAAAAAGGTAAACTTGGGAAAAGTAATGCAAAAAGAACTTATAAGAGATCACCCAACAGTACCACCAAATAAATTGAAAGCAGCTGCTACTCCATCAAGTAGCACAACCACAAAAGGATGTAGTGCAAATGGAAATGCGCATCCAACAGCACAAAGAAAGAGATGTATGTCTTCTAAAAAATCAAGTGGAACTCCAGCAAATGACACAAACACCGAACTATCTGGTACATTCAAATATTCCAATACAACTGGTGTAAATTGCTATGCAAATGTAGCAATCATGTTCTGTTCTAATTGCCACCAATTGTTGAAAACATTTACTTGAACGGTGCAGACCAGTTGTGTTTGCAAGTGCTCCTCCATCATAGAAATGCAACAAACAATTCTGACAACACTTACAGTGTCTCAGGAATAAGGCAGGAATTGGGCTACTGTGCGGGAATGGTAAGATTCACCATAAACACACGAGAAGATCAACAATAATTTCTAATGTACTTGCTGCAAGTGCTTGAAAGCAAAAACATACCTATAAATGAAATGTTTCAGATTTCATATGTGGAAACATACATACACTATCTGCAACCATAGACTGCAGGATCAAGTGCCTAATGTGTGCTTTGTGTATGTATCTATACCTAATTGTGAATCCATTCCTTTTCAGCAGCTGGTGCAAAATGCAAATCATGGCATAGTATGTGCTGTTTGCAATTCAGACAATAGTTCCACCTTACACATAAACTCGCATAGCCAGTACTTAATAGTCATGCTTTTAAGGTACAACGCAGATGGTACCAAAACCAACTGCAAGCTTACTAGCTTCACACATGGGCAAGTATTGCTTGGCAAGAAAAACTTCACAACAGTAGCCATAATATACCTCACAGGTGCCACAGCTAGTGCAGGTCACTATGCTGTATACATTAAAAGAAATGTGGGTGGTTTGAATGCAATGATACTTCCATTACTCTGAAACAGATATTACCAGCACATCTAGCAAATGCCTACTTAATGTTCCTGAAACCTAAATGTAGTCACTACATTCCACTACCCTAACCTAATAAATCCTACCTGCACTTACCACATAAGATGTCTGCCCAAAGGACTGGTGAACTAATGTACACATACTATTGTAATGTTTTTTTCCAATATCCACATTCCACATTCCACAGCTGGGTGTATGGATACTGGGAGACTCTTGGATCCATTTGCTGAAGGTGTATTCAGAGCACTGTCGATTGTCAGAGAATCTTGGGCTAGAACAATTAGAAGTTACATGGTATGGAGATTGTGGAATGAAGTCGGCCGAATTGCTCCCGTTTTGTGAGAGAATGGTTTATTTGATGCATCTGGATATCATTGTTGTTCACTGCGGAGGCAATAGTTTGGGATATGTCACTGGAATGTCATTACAGTTTGAAATAAAGGATACTTTTGGGAAATTGATGGAACTGTTCAGACATTCTAAAATTGTTTTTTCACGGATGGCTCAGAAACACATGTGGAAGCTTTCAAATGTATTGTGTCCACAAATTGAGACAGCAATGCACAATGTTAGCAAAGATGCACGTGCTGTTTTTGCAGGATGTTGGCATGATATCTTTTGATAATATAAATATCAAATTTGATAGTGTCAACATTTTTCAAAGAGATGGCGTACATCAGACTGATGTTGGCAATCAGATTTTTCTTGAAAGTGTTTGCCCATTCCCTCCTCCCCCCCCCTTTCCTCCCCCACCTCATCTTGCTTCTCCCTTCACCCCTGTTCCTCCTAAAATATCAAGGACCACATCGACTCCCTGGCTCCTGCCCTGGCTGATTTCTGCAATCACTCCTTCGCCACTGGAGTCTTCCCATGCCCCCTGAAGCACTCCCTTGTGCACCCTTTTCTTAGGAAACCCTCTGCTGACCCCTCCTGCCCAGCTAACTATCACACTATCTCCATAACTCCCTTCCTGGGCAAGCTCCTGGAGAAACTGGCCATCTCCCAGCTTAATCTCCACACTGAATCTGTCGGTTGTCTCCATGACCATCAGTCTGGCTTCAGAGCTGCCAGAAGCACGGAAACTGTTCTCCTGAACATCTGTGAAGACCTGCTCCCCAACCTTGACTCCAACATCCCGTGTATCCTCATCTTGCTTGATCTCTCTTCTGCCTGTGATACTGTCAACCATGCCATCCTGCTCAACCCTCTCTGTGATTACCTGGGAATCACTGGTCAGGCTCTGGCGTGGCTGACCTCTTTCCTCTCTGACCGTCCCTTCCAGGTCCAACTTGGGTCCTTCCTTTCTGATATCTTTTTCTCCACCTGTGGTGTCCCCCAGGGATCTAGGTTGTTCAACCAATACCTGGCACTCCTAGCCCATCGCCGCTCTCTGCCCCAATTTTCAGTGCTACACGGATGATACCCAGCTCATTTTCAGGCTACCCTCAGCCTCCTTCTCTCCTTCCCTCATCTCTGACTGTCCGTCTGCTATCCAGGAGTGGTGTAACGCCAATGACCTCTGCCTCAATGCCAGTAAGACTGAGATTTTACTCATTGGCACACCCACTTCCTCCTTCCCTGCAGCTCTCTGGCAGGCCTCTCTTGGCCCTCTTCCTGTTCCCACCTGCAAGGCTAAAACCTCGGGGTCATCTTTGACTCCACACTCTCCTTCTCTCCTCACATCTCTGATGTATCTATGAAGTCACACTACCAGCTACACCTCCTCAGAGGTATTCTTCTTTTCCTCTCCTTCCCCCAGAAGCTCACCGTCTCCAGAGCCCTGGTTCTCTCTAAGCTGGACTATTGTAACAGCCTCTATCTAAATCTGCCTGCCTCTACTCTATGCCCTCTACAACGTATCCAGAACAGGACTGCAAGACTTATCCTTGGCCTCAAGCCCAGGGATCGTATAGCTCCAGGACTGAAATCTCTGCACTGGCTCCCAGTGGCTGCGAGGATTAAATTCAAAACCCTCTGCATTGTCCACAAGGCCTACTGGGGCCTGGGGCCGCATTACCTTCAAATCTCTCTTCCCAAATATCTTCCTTCTCGAGCTCTTCGCTCATCCGCCTCCAACTCCCTCAAAGTCAGTCGGTTCTCCGAGCAACGAGTTGGTGGTAGATCTCTCTCTTCAGCAGGGGCCTCCGTCTGGAATAGCCTTCCTTCCTCTCTGAAACTTGAGGAGAACCATCTCCGGTTCCGGAAGCACCTCAAAATCTCGTTGCTTCTGCATTCTCTCCCCCTCTCCCCTGCTGAATTCCTGGCTGAATCTGTACTGGTTACCTGGCCACCTGTTCAAATCTCGGGCCCAGGCACACCTAGACTGCCTCCCTGGCAACCCCCGCACCTGGGGACAGCTACTCTGTATCCCTACAGTCCCCCCACCAGCAATTATGTTGCTCTTACCTTGCACTTGCCACCATCTGCCAGTTTATTTATCTCATTTATTCTACTATCCCGGTACTGCACTTTCCCCTCTCCCTTCCCCCACACACTTTCCCTTTCCCCCTCCCATGCACGTTCACGATCTGAATGACACCTGGCCTAGTAGGATCGTTGTCTGTCTTCCCTAAAAGCCATACAAATAAAAACCAAAAACCAAAAACACAAAAACGGTTCTTTAACGAAAAACAAGTGAATTGATTTTAATTCCCCCAACCCATGCATGCTATTTTACAGATGTCCATGGACATTTGCACTGTTGGTGGACTACGCAGGCTGCAAAAGCATTCTGTGATTTCATTTTTCAGTTCTATCTTTTAACTGTTTAAGGTGGCTCCTAAGGAACCAATATTTGTATTTTGTATTTTGTAATTTTTTGGGCTTTTTTGTTTTTTACAGGAGAGGCAAGGTAAGGTGGGGGAAGGAAGCAAAGGAAAGGAAGGGGTACCAACCACAGAAATGAAGAGGCACATGGACAGAGGAAGATGTTGGTGGGCCTTACATTTAAGGTAGGTCATAGTGTTTCTCGTGCTAATTGACCGCAGCTTCAAAAGCACTTCGAACTTGCTCCCCCTGTAGATTGGTTTGTTGCAGTACAAACATAGTACTGTGACCCTCGAAAGGTAAGGGTCAACAGCGTTCTGTATGGAATATGAAGCGGCCACCAGGATCCTCTGCCTCACAGGAGTAGCCTGTGTGGTTACAGGAGCAGTCGAGGATGGGGTAGAACTCATCAACCTGCTTATCCCTGAGAAAGGAACAGTCTTTCTCAGAGCCCTCCGGTGGTGGTATCTAGTGTGGTGCTGCATGGAGGTAGTTCTGTCGGAGTACAGACCAGGGTTTCCATGGCTGAGTACGATATGGCAATCAGTGAATCTGACCTTGTCTGCCCAAGCCTTTGATACACCTCCAACGGTGGTGAAAAACTGCCACACCCATGATTCACACTACATGCTGGAGGTAGGCATGTCCTCTACCTCATGTTCCTCTTCCTTTTCGTCCTCTTCTTTATCACCCAGCCTGTCCCACTCTCCAAGCCCTCCAGGTTGTTGTGGTGGTGGCTGGACAGGAGGGATGTCCCAAAAGTCAGAATACATGTACAGACTTTCTTTGCATTTCTATTGCTTCTCAATTGTTCAAACACCAATCCCTTTTAGAGAGATTAATTTCAAAACTCATGTAGAATTATTTTGGATTCAATGTATTCTTATTTTATTCATATTTTCTTTTTTCTCTTCCAAACGTCATCATTTTCATAAATATAGAAACAGTACATGGAAAGTGACAGTCATTGATAAACAATTTTTAAAATTCTTACTGCCGAATGCAATAAAAAATCAGCTAATCAATTAATACAATTCCATCGTATATCATCATAACACACCATACTTTAATCACACATACCTATTCATAGACCTCAATCACACCCATCCTCATTCAAAACAAACTAATCATACTGTGCAAAAAACGCTATTGTAAACCTTTGTTTCTAAACACATAAGGACTATCTATTAGACCTTTGATGCAAATTCATATTTAACATCTAACCATGCATCAATGGATTAAAATCATATTGGCACACATTATCAAATTGTTCTGAAAATGTACAATTCACTTTATATATTTCTATAGTCCAAAAAACTGTCAAAATCTTAGAAAGGAGAACTAGAACAGTATTCGTGTTGACTATAGTTCCGGGGCTGGTTGCTAGTGAAGTATTCCAACCAGCATCCTCATCAGGACATATAAACAGTTTTCATTTTTGATCACGAAGGTGTGTGTTCAATTTGCTTGAGCCAACAAGTTGTCTGCAAAGTTATCATGAAAAATAAATAAAAATAAATAAAAAAGGAACAAACATATATGTATTTCTGTATTCTCAAACACTAAAAATATTTAAACATCATTCACTCTGTATGACCCACCTGGAACAACACACCATTCAGAGGGAGAGGGATGAACTGAAACAGCCACCCAAAACAGTGTGGCTCAAAAACCATGGCGAGCAACATTTGACTCCATAGATGAAGAGCTGGACAACATTCTGAAAAAGCTTGTTCGGGTGTCCGAGACATGCTATTATTCCTATCTAAGTTTGGCATTGAGCTGAACAAGAAATCAAGAACTACCATACCTATGCTTTAGATACATCCATATTCAATTGGAAAATGGTCATTGCCCAGAGCGAAACACAGGCTTTTGCAGTTTCTCTGCAGCAAAGGCACCCCGCACTCTACTGTAATGTTCGTGTCACTGCTCTGCATGCTCACTTGCACACATGTACGTCTCTGTTGTATATAAAAAAAAAATAAAACAAATGAAGAAGACTGAAAAGAGCTATACAGTTAGCTGTTCCAAAGAATACCACACATTTGGTTACCTTTGCAATGGAGATCTAGGTCACAGTCCACAGGAAAATGCCATGTTCAACTGATGTGGCGGCAAGTTGCTGCACAATTCTTTGCTTCTAGGATGTTGGCAAACAAATGGGCAAAAATAAATCTCCTCAATGAAAACTGTTGGAAGATTGACAGAGGGTTTGAAAGTGCTTACAAAAAAGTCCCTTTACCGAAATAATTTAAATTAAAAACCCACTAAACCTTTTCAGCGTACATTTTTTGCTCAGTCATGGTGGTGAGCGTAGGACCTTTGAAATTATTAAAACTACATCAAGTGGACCTATTTATGGCCAAAGCTCCTACTCAGACCCTTAAGTGCAAGCTCGTCTGCACATGTATGTATAATTAGCGTGTTATGCCTGGCCCGAACAGAAACTGTTGTAATCTGTCATCAAGAAATTAACCGGGGGCGTGGCCAGCAGCCATCCGATGAGGACGTGAGCCCGTGCTGCTCCCGCGCCACTGGCCTTATCCTGCTGAAATCCTGCTAAAATATATATCCGAGCTGAACCCTAAAATACTCCAGTGGTGTGTGAGACTCTCCTGCACCGAATCGCGGTGCTCCGACGCAAATCCGTAAAAGGAATCGCTGTCCAGATCGAGTGGAAGTTGCAGGAACCGTGACAAGTGCGGAGCCCAAGATGGCCGCCATAACTGCGAGCGCGCACTAACTGTCGGCCGGGGGACAGCTCCACCGGGCTCTGCAGTCAACATCCTGACCGCGGTGGCGGGGCCGTGCAGCGATCGCAGGTCCAGCCCACCTGGCGAACGCCTCTGCCTGCGCGAGAACCCCTTCGAACCGGGGGCCTGAAGAGGGCACGGAGCGGGAAGCTTGGCGTGTCAGTGTTGGCACGGAAAAAGACGCACGGCGCACCGACTAGCGCGCCCCCTACAACCGGAGACGTGGACCCGCTACTCGAGGCCTGGAACATCCGGCGATGTGGTAAGGAGTGGGGAAGATGGGATAGAGAGCGCTAGCGAACCGCTTTCCCTCCCCCCACGGGCGAAGGACCTCCAGACGGAGCTGCGATCCCTACCGGCGCCTGCTGACAACTTGGGCTGTGAACCCCCTCTCATTTCTGGGACACAACAGGCGCCCCCACAGCGATGTGCAGCCCAGTGCGTGTGGCCGCTACCAGGGGATAGAACCACAGGGCCCCGGTAGGTGCTATAAAGCGTTGACCTACGTATATCCCGCACCCACACCGTCTTGGCCCACAGAGCTGATGAAAGTGTGGCTAATAGACATTGTTTGGACAAGGGAACTGTAAAGCTAGCACAAGCATAAATACCTGCCGGTCGCAACGGGCCCAGCACCACCAAATAGTGCCTACCCCCAGCACCTGCCGGACCCCCCACCCCCGGGACCAGACATCAGCACACTGCAACAGTACCACAACAAGCAGAGAATGGGTAAGGAGAAGCCCAGGAAAACATCCACACAGAGCAGGATCAAGCAGTATGCAGCCATGCCAGCACCCCGCTCACCAGAGAGGCCACCGTCGGTTGACCCGGATCATGTGGACAATATTTCTCTAAGAGATATCATGAGCGCCATCACCAACTCCAGGACCTTGATGGAAAAAAAGATGGACAGTATTGGTGCAGACGTGTCCCTGCTACGCCATGATCTGCAAAAGCTGACCTCCCGAACGGGAGAGGCAGAGGCACGAATCTCTGAAACCGAGGATGGCCTGCGAGGTGTAAATCGGCAAGTGGCGAGTATGCTAGCACGGATAAAGACCCTGGAAGCAAGAGTGGACGATAGCGAGGGTAGATCCTGGCGCAATAATATCTGCATAATCGGCCTGCCGGAAAAAGCCGAAGGGGAATGCATGGAACTCTTCCTTGAGGACTGGTTGACGAATATCCTTGACGGAGAGGCATTCTCTAAATTCTTCTCTATCGAGCGGGCCCACCGCATCCCAGCTGGCAAAGTGACACCAGGAGCTCCACCACGCACAGTAATTGCCAAATTTTTGAACTATAGAGATAGGGACACGGTACTCCAACTGGCAAGATCGAAGGGCACGGTCACATTCAACGGATCCAAAATAGCCTTCTTCCCCGATTTCACCAGGGAGGTACAGAAAGCACGAGGCAGATTTGTGCATATGACAGGAACCCTATGGAATCAAACCATAACAATACTAGCTGTTTATGCACCACCCGCGCTGTTGCCAAATCTCATAGAAGAGATAACTCCCCTGATAGTACAGGACTCCTCAGACACACTAATCCTTGGTGGCGACTTTAATGATGTTATGAACCTGGGTATGGATCGTACACACCTAAGGGACAGGAATCCCGACACGCACACAAGGCTAGCCACCTTCACATCAGCACTGGGACTGAGGGATGTATGGCGTGACCTTCACCCCGAGAAGCGAGAATACTCTTTCCACTCGGGCGCCCATGCATCCCTCTCTAGACTGGACTATTTTTTCGTTCCAACCACAGAGGTGCATAGAGTACTTAACGCCACCCTCCTCTCACGCGGCATCTCTGACCACTTGCCCCTACTAATAGAACTATCAACGTCAAGGCCAATCCCTCCACCTTCATGGCGCCTTAACAACTATTACTTAGGCTTCCCGGAGCTTGTAGAGCATATTCAAGAAACCACAACCAATTACTTTGAACTAAACGCAGGGTCAATTGATAACCCAGGATTGTTGTGGGAAGCGTATAAGCCGGTATTGCGGGGAGAGATTATCTCCTGGACAATTTTCACACAAAAAGGCTCAAATGCAAAAAGTAAAAGAGGCTGAAGAACAGGTGGAACGTGCAGAGCGTGCACATCTGGCGCGAGACCTGCCTGAATCGAACCGAGCACTGGTCCTTGCCCAAAAAAAAATGCACAATGTAGCCCTAGACAACGCTAAACAGATACACACCACGATGCGCGCCAGATTATATGAGACTGGAGATAAGGCGGGTAAATTGTTAGCCTGGCTGGAGCGCAGGGATGAAGGGCACAAACAGGTCAGGATGATCAAACCCGACAATTCGGAACCGCTGTGGACAGATCAGGCTATTGCAGAAGGCTTTGCAGCTTACTATGCAACGCTCTATGGGTCACCGGAAGCCCCCACTAACCTCTCCGTGTTAAACGGGATCACCCTTCCTAGCCTAACGGGCACACAGAGAGATCCACTGGAGGCAACCATTACTGAAGAGGAACTAGGGTTTGCCATGTTACAATTACATCCCGGGAAAACACTGGGGCCGAACGGCTTCCCGGTGGAGACATGGAAAAGGATAGAACCAAGTGCGATAATCCCATGTCTCCTACAGATGTACACACACTCGAGGGAGCAAGGACAGCTCCCCCCAGACCTAAGGAGGGCAACTATAATAGTGATCCCCAAACCAGATAGGCCTCCAGAGAAATGTAGTTCGTACAGGCCAATTTCGCTAATCAACACTGAAACCAAAATCCTGGCGAAAGCATTAGCAAATCGACTGCAGAAAGTTATCCTGTCACTTATACATCCAGACCAGTGCGGCTTTATGCCCCAGAGGTCTACGCGTATGAACATACACAGACTGCACGCTGCACTCGAAAAATCCTACCTCCTGCAGGGTCCCTTGGCGCTTTTAGCAATAGACTTTGAGAAAGCCTTCGACTCGGTGCACTGGCCAGCACTGTGGGAAATAATGCGTTGAATGGGTTTCGGTGACCAATTCCTGGGATGGGTGCAGTTGCTATACAAGTCCCCAGAGGCCATGACCAGAGTAAATGGGTGGCTAACGCAGCCATTTAAATTGGGCAAGGGGACACGACAGGGCTGCCCCTTGTCTGCAATGCTTTTTGCGCTTGCCATAGAGCCGTTGGCGATTCTGCTAAGAGAATCACAAATGTGGAAGGGCTTCCGGTGGACAGATGATTGGGAGGATAAGGTCTCACTATATGCGGACGACCTGCTCCTGTATCTATCAAACCCCATAACCTCTTGTCCTGCAGTGATACACTTACTGAAGGAATATGAATCCTTTAGTGGTTTGAAGGTAAACTGGTCGAAATCCACACTGTTTCCACTGAGAGAGATGGGTAGCGTAGGGATACAGAATTACCCCTTTCGTATAGAAGTTGACCAGTTTCGCTACCTGGGGGTTCAGATAACAACGAACCTAAACGATTACGTGGAAAAAAACCTCCACCCAATCATAAACCGCTTTGCAGAGGATGTCAAACACTGGAACGCCCTGCCACTGACCCTACTGGGGAGAGCAGCACTATTTAAGATGATGGCACTACCTAGATTCCTGTACATACTCCAAAATCCCCCGTTACACATCCCCAGGCGGGAGTTTCACAAAATCGACAGAATCCTCCGGAAACTCCTGTGGAACAATGGACACCCGAGAATAGCGCTCCACATCCTGCAGCGCTCCATCTGGGAGGGAGGCATAGGATTGCCGCGTATACAGACGTACTATTGGGCGAGTCAGATGGCAGTAATAAACGACCTATTACACGGCTAAATCTGATACCCTGGATGGAGCGAGCATAACCCCACTAGAGTCCCTATACCAGAAAACTAATATCAACACTACCAAAACAATGGCTGCTCACCGGGCATTAATCTGAGCAGAGGCGCATAAACATATAAACTGGGAAGGGAAAACCACACCGGTACAGCCACTGTGGGTAAATAAACACATCCCTGAGCTGGACAGGCTCCCAAAATGGCGGAACTGGATAACTGCGGGAATAACAAAAGTGGGGGATGTGATTCGGGACGGGGGAATTGTGCCATTTGAGAGGATGGTGGAGGAGTTCAACCTCCCTGTCACTGACCGATACCGGCATATGCAATTAAGTCATGCCCTACAGCGGTACTTGCCTGTCCTGCGGGACATGGCAGACTGCACCCCCATAGAGAGGAACCTGGTCCTAGATAGCATAGACGCCAAAATCACCTCGGTGATGTATAATGTTCTCACCTCGTTTGCCACACCGGAGCTATCGAGTCTTAAGTCTAAATGGGAAAGGGATGTGGGAGAAATACTGCCCGAAGACTGGATAACAATCCTAATGTACCCGAGGGAAACCGCCATTTAGGCCAGATTTCGCCTTGTCCAGCTCAAAATCCTGCATAGAGTCTACTATCCAAGGGTCGCATTGTACTGATGGGGTTAAACCACAGACCCGAATTGCCTGCGCTGCAACCAGGAAGAGGGCACCTTTTTCCACATTATATGGGGCTGTCCGCACATCACGCTATACTGGCAAGGCTGCTGCGACACACTTAGTAAGGTACTGGGTCGGACGGTGCCCAGATATCCGAAATTGATGTTGCTGGGTGTCGAGGACGAGGGTGAGATGTCTCGCACTGATAAGCTACTGTTTGCAACCACCACGGCACTGATCAAGCGCAACATTGCCAAGCTATGGGGTTCGGATGTAACCCCTGAGCATGCATAATGGATAGATGATGTAGATGCATGCATTGCGATGGAGCGAAGAGTATATGTGGCCAGAGGATGTCCTGGGAAAGCGGGGAAAATATGGGAAAAGTAGGAGAACGCACAATAAGACTATTGTATGACACAGGCCGGTGGCCAGAATGTAATTGCAATGCAAGAGTGTACAAGTAATTGTTAACACATCCGTAAGTTGTTGAAAGATGGACCTTATTTTCTTTTGTGATGTTATTGGTTGTTGGGCCCCTTCAGGGTCATTGTTCATTTTTGTGTATTATGCAATAAAATCAATAAAAGTGTTTAATCAAAAAAGAAATTAACCAAATCAATCTCTGGGGAGAGCAAATCAATTGCTGCTCCTGGAGAAAGGGCAACAGACAGGATAACAGGCCTGAATATGGCAAACGATAGCATGCCATGAGTGCAATAATATAAAAGACCAATTAAAGCCAAATCTGCTATTCCAAACCAACAGCAAAAAAAGATGGAGCAGTTGGAGCCATAAACCAGGGCTAATCGGAGGTGAGTCTCCAAGTGTAGCAAGCCGGTTGCTACTCCTGGAGCTCAGCCGGAAAGCACCCAGACAGAGTCAAACACACTCTATCGCACATCATTGCGTGTTCCTGCCATGGACATAGTGAAAAACCTCAATGCAAAGGAGGGATGGCCACAAGTGATGCCATTTTGCAGGTACGTCCAAGCAGGAACTCAGGAACTGCAAACAGGTTCTTTGTCCTGGAACCATCCGCAGACTGTGCGACTGTCCGTGGATTTTTGAGTTGAAAATAGGCCTTGAAAAGTTTTATAAAGTTGACAGATCAACAAAGAATGGGTCTAGGAAGTCTGCTAGAGTAAACTTTGCACTTGAAACATCTTAGATTGGCCAAAAATCCAATTTCAAACTGCCCACGGTCAAGGACATAGTTCGTGGACAGGATGTAATGCTGCACCAGTGTGGTCAGATGAGGACGTCCCCGAATGTCCGCAGAAGGGACGGCTGTCCATGGACAGCATTGAGTAGGAGATAGCTGTGTGCATGCGCTTAGATGTCCCTTGCGTGATGAACACCCCGGACAGTCATGGTGTATGCAGACTATTTTTTTTTAAATGTATCCAAGAATAATATACAAGATATTTATAGTATAAAAATACATGTATTTATGAACAGAATGGGGCATTGGAATGGGAAACATAAATGGGAGAGTATGGAATTTCTATACGATGATCATCAGAGGACGGAGTGAGAAAAATTAATCAAAGAGTCTTTTATTTATATCTTGGGCATTTGATGGGGGTGATTGCTAAGGGGAAGGGGGGCAGGTACAAGAAGGACAGTGATAATCAACATTTCTAATAACATGATTTCTAACATAATTTAAAAGTTCTTTAAAGTCATTACTAAGTTTATCCAATTTTGTAGACAGGATCATGATTTCATTATGTACAGTTGGGGATAGGGATTGCCTATATGATTCTTGGGATTCTCAATAATTAAATTAGGGTGTTTTTCCTTCATGTAAAGTATGTACTATAAGAAAAGAAAAAAAATATTTGAATGAGCTCTGTATAAATTACAATATTTGTTTATATTGAAAGATGTATTATTCACCATTAGAAATCTTATCATCACTGATTTCTTCTTTTGGAAACTTTTCTTCCAACCACTCATATGTTTTTGCCATTTCTGAAGGAATAAATACATAGTGATATTTCCTCATAACAAATGTTCATATAATATATGGTGACAACAGAGAAATAAATACAGTCTACTTGCTATTTGGTGCAAGGTTGTTTTGGAATGAGCTCCTACTGTATCTGAGTCTGTATGAAGAGTTGTACTGATGTGATAATATGAGGTGTACAGTTATGGTTTGTGCTTGCTGCATTCCATTATATTGTGCACTAAATGAAAAAGGTATATTTGGGTGTAGTAAATATAAGTAATGTTGTTTTATGTACATGTTTTTTTGATTGATGGGTACAGCATTGTCTGTTGTCCCCTGTGCTTCTGGGTTGTGTTGATGCTACCTGTTGGTCACAGACTTTGGTACTGTTTGCTGACTCTACTGCTTCTATATTGGGGGGAGAATGATATAAAGAAATTGTAGCAAATTAATGAGGGGCCTGGTAAAAACCTATGAAATTCAGTGAACAAACTTTGTTAAAAGGGTTGATATGGTTAAGGTGCACTAATAAAAACCTATGAAATTCAGTGAAAACATTTTGTTAAAGGGACCTTATGGTTACAAGGAAAACCAAAACCCCCCAGAAATTTGGCAGTTATGGTAAGCTAAGTAACCATAACTCATTCTACCAATGTGCACTGCTAAATCTAACACCAACGACATCAAAGATAACATCACAGATGTCATTAATGACATCACATATCTGGGACACTTGTTTTTGTTCACTGTCATATCTAAACCATGCAGTTTTGTTCACTGACAGTCAGAATATGAAAGTTGAAAAGGTACTATTTATCTACACGTTAACCTTCTCGTATGTTCTAAAAATACTTTCCTTGGTGTTTAGTCTCAGATCATGGTGCACATATATGGGGGAAAAGCAGGCCTCAAACACACAATTCATTTGTATACTTGATGATGAACTTTAATGTTATTGACATTTTCTGGTGATGTTGTTTCTTTCTTCCTTACTTTAGTGTACCTGTATGTGCCTCTGATTTGTATGCATTGTGTCTACATATGTATTGTTTGTACTAACACAAATATGAAGTAAATCTTGAATTATTAGCTATTTATTCCATGTTTAACATTACTCAAAACTCTGATAAGGTAGCAGTCATTATTTTACTTAGATGAGTAAATTCTTTACAACATTAAGTAGTTCATGATAGGTCTCCCGAGCCTCCCCTGACATCCCGTTACCAACATTATCAACACAACCACTTGTAGGGACTTTTCATCAAAATTAATTTCATATGTTATGTCATCAGTGATATCAGTAGTGACAGCTGAGATATTATGTTTGATGTCCTGGGTGTTAGTCTTAGCAGTGCACGGTGGTGGCGTGAGTTATGGTTGCTTAGCTTACCAAAACTTGTGAATTTTTGGGGGATTTCGGTTTTATTTGTAACCATAACATCCCTTTAACAATGTCTTTTCACTGAATATATATATTTCTATATATGGAAAACACAAAAGACTATTCAAAAATGTACTGCACAAAATGATGTATTAACAGGACAAGTGGTAAATACATTTGTAATTATATCTTCCAAATTTGACCAATTTGAAACATAAAGATAAATCTGAATTCATCAGAATCGCATCAATCACATGAATATAAAACAGATACATTTAAATGTGTTATTTATCAATACATTTGCACATTTTAATAACGTTGTTATGTATGCAGCTACAAAAACCTAAAGTGAGTCTCTAGATCAAGAATATTCTTGCAAGCCAGAATATATAATTCTTATTAACATCACTTTTCCATGCTGGGGATTATAAGGGAAATACAAATCTAGCCCAATTTCAATTTCATATTTGTGGGGCGATGGCTAACTCATAGCTAACACATCCCCTTTGGCACAGAATGCAATGGGTCAATGGAAGCACAGGGGAGGACCCTGGGAGGCTTAAGTGAAGGGGACCTATCACAGGATCTGTCTGTTTCAAAATGCTATGTCAAATAATGCAGCATGGTTGGAGTTCGCTAGGTATTAAAACTCAAACGCATAGAAAGGGAGAGGTTTGGGAAAACAGACAAGAAAGACAGCCACTCTGAAAGTAGAAATGCTAACAGGGATTCAAACTTGATAGACCGATAGAGCAAATCTCATTAAACAGGTATTTTCCCACACTGGACTGAAAACAGAATTCTTTCTCAAGGCAGAGCCAGATTCCCTGAAATTGATGTTTGAAGGAAGTAGATACACTGAAATATGGTCTTATCTGGTGGCGATGCCTAAAAGTTGTTGATTTCACAACCTCTCCTAGGCCTTTGAAAGACAAACTAAAGGTGAATATAATAGTAGCAGAGAATTTAGACATAAGTTTCAAGAAATTATTAAATCCAGGTAAAAATTTAAATTGATTTAGGGTAACCCTGTTTTCAAGCTATGTCACTGAAATGGTAATAGAGTCCAAGGCATTTTGCTTTGTAATTTATAGCTAAAATTGATTGAAATCCCTGTAGTTCACAATAATAAGGCTTTTATCCAGCAATGTGTGATCTCTGAAGACCTTAGACATTCCAAATTGAATGTGATTGGGGCTCTGCCATAGTCACTAAAGTAAGTGAAAATGATTCCTAGCTGAACACATTGAACAGAGGTGTCAAGGGGGTGGACAGATTAGTAGAGAATAGCCAAGCCTTTCAAACAATCCTACCAATGTTGAATTAGTCCTAGAACAAGAACATTTTATGTTGAGCCAATAACATTTTGTAAGGCCAAAACTTGTTGATGGTTTTATTTTGAACTTTAAACAAAGAACTGCTTGATCTTTTTTAATCAAACAACCAATGTAATTTTGTATGTTTACAATATCGAGTATTTTTACTCTGTTGCCTGGAATAGTCATTCATTTTGTTTTTCTATGTATTGATGTTTGGTGAATTGGAATAAAATATTAGCCAGAGAACCTCAGCAGGTTGCATTTCCTTATATGCTGAAAAGCTGTATGCATTCATGCTACTTCCCCAGCATCGCAGTTTAGGGGACCACTATTCATTTCTTAATCTATCATTTTAAATATAATATTCAGATCAAAAGCAGCCTATTTCTTGACCGATATTTTGGGGTGGAATTGGTGTCAAGGGTGTTAGATCTGTGCTATTTCTCCATAAAACGAATCACTAGAAAAGCAAATAAATTCCAAAAGTCCAACAAGAGAGCTTTGTACTGTGTTTTATAGTTGAAACCTTCAGCAACTATGGCACAGGGCGCTAAGGAGAATAAAGGGAACATGCTTGTCATCCTGATTCTAACATTCTACAACAACTGTGTCTGAAACCTGACATGCAATTAGAAAGCAACAGAAGTTCATGCTAGGTGTTATGATACTAATACTCCATAACCATAGTGTAGGAGTTCTAGAAACCAACATTGAACTAAGAAAACTACATGCTGGGTGTTGTGGTTCTAGCACACGTACATGATTTCAACACTAAGCACTCCTAAAGTGAAAGGATGTATTTTGATTGTTGGTATGGCCTGGTAGTTGCATTTAACATAACCACAATGTTTTTTTGTAATTCCAGATGCAGAGTAGAAACACATCAACCCTGGCATATGGGTTGTATGTCAAACAAGCAAAGAGAAAGGTTCCCTTATTAGGGAACTCCCAACCGGTGCACACTATCTATGGTTTATGGAACCCAAAATGCTGGTTAATGGAATTTGATCACATTTATATTGTAATTGGTAAGTCAACTCAATCAATACTATTTCAAGATGACATACAGATCACCATTCTCCAAATAATTCAAAATAAAAGTTTTTTATTTTTACATAAGGCCCAATGCTTTTCGAGAAACTCTCTTCATCAGGGGCATACAATCAAAGTTTTCTATACAAAATTTCCAAAAAGAAGTTGGATCAGTTCCAATTTGTCTACAAAAAATTCAGAAAAAGAATTGGATCTATTCATAAACCAGTCTTTGAATTAACATACTAAATTCAGCAAAAACTCAGAACAACACTCAGTTGTTTGCAATTGTGTGCAATCGATTAGCTCTAGTCGAATTAGTCATGCCCAGAGATGAAAACATGCCACTTCATACTAATGGCATCTATCTGTCTAAAAAAAGCTAAATGAAGAATGCAGGTAATTCTGATGCCACGATTCATGTAGTCAGATGATTTACAGTACATGGGATAAGGTGCTAACCTTTTTTAGATGTCCACAGAGAAATGCAGTCTGGGAATTTTTCTAAGTTCAAGTTCCACAAAATATTGCTGTCTGTGATTTTCAATCATGAAGTATCAGTATGTACATAAAAAGGCTACTAAGTGATTTTTGAATAGATTAGCAACTATTGTAGCAGGTAATAATGAGAAAGTTAATCTTACCCTCATGCTCATGGTTTATATTTTTTATTGTGGTTTTTGATGAAACATCTTTACAACACAAAATACATTTAAGGAAATCAATTACAAATTTACAAATGTACACATTTTTTTAATTTTTTTTAACCATCTATAATCCATACTTAAGTAAAAACAGTGTCACTAAATGATAAATAATCTTCAACATTTACATGAAGATTTACATTACACCTTTGATTGCAGTTAAGGCAAGAAAATGTGCCACATTTGGGCTTGCTTAGGGTGCTTTGTCTTTGCTTTTTGGGGTGTACCGGACATGTTTGCCCCTTTTGCAGGCCAGCATTGGTGGTTCAGGGAATAGTAGGTTAAGATTTGGGTCTGATTTTGTTAGATCCCATTTTTTTATTGATCATTCTCTTAATTTGAAAACTCTGGCTAGAGAATTTCAAAAAGTGAATTAGCCTGGTGTTTTTTCAATTTTTTGTGTCCCTTAAGTCAATCTTCAAATTTGAGTGGTTCAGTTCTACTGATTGCTTTAGTAACAACTTCTTCTGGGAAGCCACTTTCTGAAAATCTCAACTTCATATTCTTGTATTCATCCTGCAGTTTGTGGAGTCAGATGTAATTCTCTTCAATCGTATCAGTTGACTATAGGGAAGATTCTCTTTTAGATGTTTGGGATGGAAACATTTGAAGTGGAAGGTGTTGTTAACATCAGGGGTTTTCTGTAGAGGTTAGAGTTAAATTTGGTACCTGTTTGTTTAATGTTGACATACAAGAAGTGAATGTCTGGTTTTCCAATCTCAATGGTAAAAGTAATACTCTCCAAGTCATAAGAAGATGAATACATCTGGAATATGAACTATAACACCAAGCAGGTTTACACCTAGTGACTGCAAGAAATCTGCATATCACGAATATTTAAAAGTTAGCTTTTCACATTATGAATAACACTTAGAAATGTGTTGTAAATAATACATTCCTATACTCTGCAGGAGGGCAATTTCAGAGAGTTGATTCGTGTGGGTTAAACATCAGAGTTTAATCTTCTGAATAGAATTATCAGCTCAACAAGATGCACCTCTTACGAGGGCCATCTTGGCCATAACATTTACATGGATAAAATTGTTACCCACTGTTTCCTCCTCAATGCATCACAGGCTAGCAGAATATATATCACTAGTCCAAATTGACGTCTAGTGTGCACCTATATGGCCATGCATCCCTTTATCCTCTTTCCAGCATCCGGCTACTGATATATAAAAACGTGAATTTGCTCTATTTATAAAGTAACATTAGATCCCTTAGCGATTTTTTCATACCTTTGCACCCGTTTCTATATCAACAGGTGACCACTTGAAAAATAATACATTGTTTGGACCGTAATGTCAACATGACTCCACGTCACACGCATCAATAGACAGCCCACTGTTTACATATGACATCATACGCACTTCAGCGTGATGATGTAACTGAAAGACGCAACTACAAGAAGCAGCCATTTTAGAACTAAATGCAGCTTCATGCACGATGTTCAAGATGGAGGACTGAGCGCCTTTTTCAACTGATTAAGTAAGTACTAAGCTCAATGGAACTATCAATAGAAGACTTATTTTTTTTATCTTTAGAGTAACTTTACGTTTATTTTAACACCATTGCCTCGTCCTCTTTTAGAGAAAATAAAACCATATCTTTGCAATTACAGAAGCGCTAAGCACAACACAACCTTCTTCATGTGTCCCGAGACAGATGAAGGAACACAGAGCATACTAACCAAATATGTTCTGAGCATAGCTTTATATTATCTCAATATTGAGATACTCCTTTTGACTTGGGGCAATGCCACCTTTCAGAATCCACCTTAAGTAAAACTATCCCCCTCCATCTTTTCAGATGAGCAAGGCACATTCAACGATACGTTATTGTCCTTCAGTGTCAGGCCATTTTAAAATATTCACCCAACTATCAGTATGAGGGTAAGATTAAGTTTCTCATGATTACCTGTTACAATAGCTGCTAATCTGTTCAAAAATCACTTGGTATCCATTTTAAGTACATACAGATCAGGGTCATACTGGAACAAGAAATAGGCCCGGAGACCCAAAAAAAGTGGCCCGCCCCTCGCCTCAAAAAAGTGGCCCACCCCTCGCCTCATGACCCTTGACCACTGATGACATCGCTGGAAGTGATGTAATTTGACCACACCCCAAAGTGACATCCCGGGAAGCGATGAAACATGACCGTTCACCCCTTGACAAAACAGGAAGTGGCATCAAATAGCATTGTTCCTAAGTACAGTACGAAAAATATGGTCATGATTTCACTAATGTGATATGCATATCATACACGAATGGATCACTAATATCTTTGTTTATAGATCCATATTGTCTAATTACTGTGAATGCAAGCAGACGTCCAAGGCCAAATGATAATATGTTATTGTACAGCACTTACGCTTAAGCTCTTTTTTTTATAGAACTAATATGCATACAATTTCACCCAGCCTGTGTTGGTACTCATTTTTCAACCTAAGAAGGATGAAAGGCTGAGATGGCCTTGCTGAGATTCGAACTTGCAGACCACAGACACACATTGCAGCAGTGAGTGCTCAACCCACTGAGCTATCATATCGGCTATAGTAAAATGAGCAATTATTCTGTAGTGGATGCCATTAAACTAGTAACTGAGATTTAACAGCAGACCACTTAAATTAATCTGCAGGTCTGGTGCAAAGATGGCCTCATGTCAAGCCTCCATGCATCTACTTTCAGGCTTCAGAGGTTGGCGAAATAGGGAAAGCAGCACACTCACAGGACATGCCATACTCTGAGCACTCGTTACCTCATACATGCAAACAAACATCCTGAACAGCATGCCAGGGAGAGGGAAGATAGACACAATGGGCCTCAAGTTATTTGCAAATATTTCCTGCGCCCTGGAATGAGCAACCCCGGCAGACGCAGTAATTGCCCATTCCCAGGCACCTGAAAATATTCTTCGCCATTCCATTTGAGCCCTATAGGGCTCAATGGGAATGGGGATGCCGGATGCACCGGCACCACTTGTGAATGGTGCTGGTGCATCCAACATGCTCTGCTGCGGGTGCCGGTCTGCCCGCCAGGTCAGACCTGGCGGGCAAAAAGGCACTTGCAAGCAGAACTCTTACTTTGCCGGTACGGTAACAATGGTACCGGCAAGCTTACTGGTACCGGTGTTACTGTACCGGCAAACTTGTAATGAGGCCTATTACAACAAAGCATTCATTGTGGCACAATGAACTCAATGGCCACTTGATGTTCTTTGGCCAAATATTTCTACACTGTACAGAAGCTTTTAGGCACAAGGATGCTATCAAGTGACTGAGGACACCGAGATGGAATGTCTTGTGTTGATTGTAACAGAGACAACGGCAGAAAGAAAAACATGTTATTACTGTAACTTGTTAAAGGCAAAATACATAGGGCCTCATTTCGAGGTTGGAGGTAGCCTTGCCAGTTTTACCGGTAAGGCTACCTCCAACCTGGCATGAAAATCTGGCACCCGCGAATGGGTAATTACCGGGGTATTCTTGCCCCACCGGACCCAGTAATTGACCTTTCACGGGTGCCGGAATTCATAATGGTGCCAGTGCTACAGGCTTGCTGTGCTCACGCGTGCCTTTGATTCTGCCAGGGCAGACCTGGCAGAGTGAAAGGCAGCCGTGAGCACAACTCAGAGTTTGCCGGTCCGGTAAAAATGGTACCGGCAAGCACACCAGTACCATTGTTACCGGACCGACAAAATGGATACTTATTCTACTCTAAAATTTGTAGTTTATCACTAATATAACTAATACATATTTACCACTAATACAACAGCACAGCAAATCCAGGGGGCACAGTGACAGCCGCCAGACCGGCCCCTATACTTTGCATGCTGCAGCAGCATGTGAATGATACATGCATCATAATTTATGATGCACAAATCATGCATGCAAATAAATCATCAAAGCAAGGTGTTACCTTGTTTTGATGAATTATGCGGTTGCAGGCGTTATTTTCTTTTTCCAAAATAAATGTCTCTTTTCACATTTTCTTTTTTTTCATTTTTTTTTATTTTCTAAAACTGGCCCATGCGTGGGCTGAAACCGGACCCCACTCCTCAGGGATGATTTTGGCCCGGGTCCAATCCGATCCGAATACAGATACTTCATGATTGAATATCACAGACAGCAATATTTTGTGGAACTTGAATTTAGAAAAAATCCAAGGCTGCATTTATCTCTGGACATCTAAATAGGTTAGCGCCTTATCCCCTGTAATGCAAATCATTTGATTATGTGAATCGTGGCATTAGCATTACCTGCATTCTTCATGTAGCTTTTTTTAAACAGATAGATGCCATTAGTATGAAGCACAAATCTTGAACAATGAACGGAAATGGTATTAAGTGGCATGTTTTAATCTTTGGGCATGATAAATTCAACTAGAGCAAATTGATTGCATAAAATTTCAAAAACGGAGAGTTGTACTGAGTTTTTTCTGAATTTAGTATGTTTCATTCAAAGACTGATTTATGAATTGATCCAAATTTTTTTTCTGAATTTTCTGTAGAAAAATTGGAACTGATCCAACTTTTTTTCGGAAATGTTGTGTAGAACACTTTGATTGTATGCCCCTGATGAAGAGAGTTTCTCGAAACACGTTGAGCCTTATTTAAAAAGAAAAAAAACCTTTATCTTGAATTATTTGGAGACTTGTGATCTATATGTCGCCTTGAAATATTATTGATTGAATTGTCTTAACAATTACAATATAAATGTGATAAACTTCCATTAACCAGCAATGTGGGTCCCTTGACAGGACCACTTTGGGGCTCTGAAAAAAGTTAGGCTTATCAATAAGCCATAGATAGTGTGCAGGGGAGGGGAGTTCCCTAATAAGGGAAGCTTTCTCTATGTTTCTATTACATCTCAACCATAGCACAGAAGCTTTGACAAGCTTAAAGAGAACAAAGAGAACTGTACTTTGGATGTTGCAGTACTAACACTCGACAACCAAGATGCAGGAGCACTGAAAAGCTGAAAGGAACCAAGAATCTGAATGCTGGGACTTATTGTTCTAACAATCTGACAGTAATAAGTGGGCCTGGGAAACTCTTGGAGAACCAAAGGAAGCCAATGGTGGGAGTTGTGATTTAGCATTCCATTAAAGTAGCAAAGTGGAACTCATAGGAACAGCTTTTTCAATTTGTATAAGCATAGAAATGCTACTGTTCCATATACAAGGGGGACCTCTCTCCAAAATCAGCAACTGTGGCATTTTCACAGCCTTCGAAGATCCGTCAATTTGTTTTGGTATTTGTGCAGTGTGTGCATTTTGATAGGAGAAATCACTGTGAAACTATTACAGTACAGGTCAGTGTGACAGTTACCCTCTGAACAGAGGCAAACATACATTATTTATTGTTTTCTATTTTTTTTAAAAGCTCAGCATTTAATTAAAGTGATTTTTCTAAAACCAACCTCAGAAAAGCACATTGCATGTGCTTTAACTGGGAGAACAGATATATGTGCACCTACTACACCCCTCCAGTTAAAGGTTACACTCCGCAACAAAAGCACAACGTTGCTAACAAACTGAAAGGGAATTGCATGCTCGGATCTGTGTGCATGACACTCCACAGTAGTAGCACACTGGCACATACAAACTGAAGGCGATCCAAGCCAATGGAACATTGTGATTCTCACAACTGACTGAAGATGGACATGTGGTTATGAGCATCCTAGGGTAACCATTAAAGAGGGGAACAGTGTGCACTACTGGTGGTGGACACATCCCTCTGGAACAAGAGCACCTGTGGCATTTAGAAATCTAACAACGAAAGGTGATACATTGTACAGTGGGGAGTGTATCCAGACCACAGACAGTAAAGGAGACAATTCATAATCTGATGTCATCATTTTCCAAATGCATTATAGTTTGAATTAGATTTATATAGGGTGACCGTTGCTGGGAAGCAATGGAGCACTGTATGACAAGGACTTGTAGGATACAATAACAGAGACAACGTTAATTAGTAGAATAGAATATTAATGGTCAATTTAGGCGGATATGGACAAAGTGCAATTAGAGGAGTGGAGGCTGGGGAGGCTAGGCTAGGGAGAGATGGGACCCAGTCGTGTTTGGGATGGTTCTGCAGATTTGCTCCCTCTGAAACAGTATTCCTGTGAATTCCCAACAATCTGACCTTCCAAACTGCACTAGTAAGCCCCTTGGTGTGCATCCGTGATTCCCTCCGTCACCGCCTTCTACTATCACATCAGTAAAACAGAATGTAATCTTGTCTGCTGTGTATGAGAGTACCTCCTCATAGACGGCAGTAAATGTGCAGGTGTGAAAATGCCTTTTTTCTGTATGCTTGCCTCTGCATCTGACCTGCATATGGCTGGTCAAGGCACAGGGGGCTGGTGCACATTTCTGTGAGCCTCCCTCTGTGAATCTTGAATGTGCTCTGAAATGCAATGGGCACGCCTTGTGGAACGATCTCCACAAAGAAACGTTGCATTCGGGACAAAATGCATGTTAGAAGTCAGGCATGCACTGATTCCCTTTTTCAGAAACACCCAGGAAAATACGTATGATCCTGAGCCTTCACTTTGTGTTCCTGGAGTTAGGCATAGTTCGTAATTTGGCCAAAGCAATGCAGTCTGAAATACGTCTCTGGAAGTGTTTAATCATGCCAAAATGTGGTCCATTCGCCATGTTCAGGACAATTGAATTCACAAATGGCATGCCAATATCTGGAGACAAGCCTAAAGCGTTGTGAGATGACCATTCTGAAAAAGATTTGTCATCCAAAATATCCAGAGAATGCATAATATTGATGTGCGAAAGACCCACACTTACTTGAATGAGCACTATCCTAGTTAACTTCCCGGAAACGGATTGCACCAATTCCGTGTGAAATCTGGAAGGACCTATTTTCCAGTCTAATAGATTTGCTGCGCCCACAGGGAAAGAGCAGCAAATCAACAATCTGTGGGGCTCCGGGAATTGTCAACAACTTCCTGTCCTTTCCATCTCGCCACCGGAGAAGTGCATTCAAGTTGATTTCCCTCTTTGTCTGAAATGCAGAAATCTGCAGTTGTCACTTTAAGTGATGCGACTGGTACATCCTGTCATACCAATCGCCTCCTTTTGAGGGTTGGGAGTTAGGCTTCCATATCAGGAAGTTTACATTTCCTAACTAGATTGGAGAAGTTTTAACAACAATACAGCAATCCACGTTCCACTTATGTAACTGGTAGGTGGTTATTTTATTAACATGCGTTTTTCTTTTTTAAGGGCTGTTCGCATCCTTTCGTGTGTTCATTCTTTCATCAACCATGCTGAACTTTGCTCTGGTCTGTCTATGGATTTACGGGGTAATTCATAGATTTCAGCGCAGAGGCAGCCCACGCGAGCAGTGCAGAGAGGGAACGTGTGCCAGCATGCGGCAGCCGTGTGCGCTAAACAGCATTCTGGCGCACCGCGTATTCATGGAATTGCCAAGCCATTTTGAGCGCTGGCACAGAGAACATCCCGCAGCACCAGTTACGCCCCCAAGAACGCCCCTTGCGTGAATTGGCAGTGTGGGTCTTCCCAGGTGTGCCCTCTCCCCCCTCCCCAGCCCCTGCAGGCAGCCCACACCACAGGGGACTACCCTGTACCCCTGGTCATGTCCCGCAGGCAGCCCATCCACCAAGGGCATGCCCCCCAGCCAGCCCACATGTCACCTTGCACTAGTGATCACCAACTCATGTCCCTCTGCACCCCACCCACCCAGCATTGACGGTTAGGGCCCGACTCATGTCCCCCTGATCCCCCACCCACCCAGCATTGACGGTTATGGCCTGACTCATGTCCCCCTGAACCCCCACCCACCCAGCATTCACGGGCACCTGCCAGCAGGCCCCCACTCATGTCCCCCTGCACCCCCACCCACCCAGCATTGATGGGCACCTGACAGCAGGCCCAGACTCATGTCCCACTGCACCCCCACCCACCCAGCATTGACGGGCACCTGCCAGCAGGCCCCGACTCATGTCCCCTTGCACCCCCACCCACCCAGCATTGACGGGCACCTGCCAGCAGGCCTCGACTCATGTCCCCCCAACACGTCATAAAGATGCACAATCATGGGCCTCATGTCCACCAAAATCCCATAGCATGCCACTCCAGTCTTGAGAGGCAATCAAGTTCTCTATCCACCCCACACTGAAATGCCTATTTCATGACACAAACCGAAAGTCAACTATGCACATCAATACATGTCCCTCACACACACACACTGGGTGCCAGTGATTGTGTAAATCCACTTTTTCACATTCAGTAACCCAATGAGCGAATACCACACATGGAAGTAAGAAATCAAAATGTATTATGAACAAAATGAATGAAATGAAATGAAAGCATGACAAATATTTCAAACATGAAATGTATGTCCAAAATAGAATAAAAAAACATATGAAGAACCAATCCAAAGTGATCCAAAAGAAAATGTGTCCAAACTCTCGGTCCACCAAATCAAATCCAAAGGAAACGTAAATTGTAAAATCCATTGATCCATGGTGAGTAAAAAAATAAAATTCTCTCATAAATCCACTGTTCAACTATGTAGACCGATTTCATCCAGGGTCCATGAGCCCAACGAAAGAAATGAAACCTATAAAAAAAAACTACCTAAGAAAAGAACTATATACAAAAGTGTGGGGCATAGTCCAATCACCCCAAAATAAAGGAAAATGAAAATGAAACCTAACACTACAAGCTATATACAATGGGGGCAGGCTAGTCCGAGGATCACTTTCCGATTTCCCGGGCCAGGGCATCATCAAACTCCTGGTCTATGTCCTGGAGGCGGGCCTCTTCCATGTCCCCGAGGTTTCGCAGGGACGATGCCATGTTCAACTCCAACTCCCTGCAAATTGCTTCGAGGCACTCGGCCTGCCTCAGCGCCCTGCGCATGGAGTTCTCTGCCCTGACCGTGCCTCTTCCGCCCGCCCCCGCTCCGCATCTATGGCCTGGACCAACTGCTGCCACACAGAAGACACTTCAATCCAGGGTCCTCCTGCCCTCTGGCCGATGCCTGCTCCACTGATGTTGTTGGCCCCGAGACTTCATTGCTCCCACCTTGAGCCTGCTGCTGCCGTGCATGTGCCCTGCCCATTGTTGCCTGCATGTCATCCACATGCTGGGGTCCAGTTGTTGGGGTGGCCACCCCTGCTGGACCTCCGACTCCCGACTGTGGCAGGGATGTGTCCTCCACCAGCCTGGCTGCTGGGTCAGGGACAGCTCCACAGGGTGCCCGGGTGACACTTGGGCAGGAAGATGGCACAGAGGACAACCGGCGCATAGGGAGTTCAGTTGAGGAGGGGTTCAGCAGAAGCTCCAGCACACGGAGGAACCAGCACTGGTGACCCCGCCCAGTAGGTTGACGCGGTCTTCAAGACATTCGAAATGACTTGCGCTGTCTTTGCGAGAACCCTGCACGTCATTCCGAATGTCACGAACACGCAACACCACCCCATCCAGGACAGACTCAAGCCGATCCAGGATTGCCACATCTGCAGGGAGAGGAAGGCCAGTGGTTGTGCGGCTATGCCCTCCCTGAAAACGGGTCTGGACGAAGGCATCCCTGCTGGTGCCGGATGATGCAGTCACAGGATCGGGATCGGGATCAGGATTACACACAGGCACCTCCGCGGTTGCCTGTTCTGCCTCCTGTCCCTGCCCCTGGACTGCACCACTGGCACCAGTGGAATCCCCCCCTCCAGGCCCGTGTGTGTGACTTCCACAGCCTCCTCCTCAACCAAACCCCCCACCAACCTGGATGACTCCGTGCCATCTTCCTCCGTAGGCCCCTGTGGGGTCTCAGCTGCCCCTTCTGCTGCCGAGGAGTCCACCTGCGACCTCCACCTCTTGGACCTAACCCCGGCAGCTGCGGCCGCGGAGGCGGCACCAGACTCCTCACTCTCCGACGAGATGACAACCTGGGAGGGAAGCTGTGCCTTGCCTCTCCGGCTGGCGGTGGGATCCCTGCCTGTGTGCTCCACAGCACTGTCTCCGACCTCTTCATCAGTTGATGCTGCAGACAGGGAGAGCAGGGAGAGACAGAACACAGGCATCAGGGCACTGTACAAAGGTCTGATACACACATGACATTTGCAGATGAGTGGCAGTCTCAAACTTCACACATGGCATCACACTGCCCAACACACATATCATTTCTAGGGACACACACGCGCAAATGAACAGGAATGTTGCAGCAGCCAGCACCATCCATACACATACAACACCATGAGCATCCGAAGGTTAGCCTGACATCACATGCAACACAGGGATTGCCAAACACATGCACACATGCCACCAGACGTACATGCATCTGTACATCTACACCACCTGTTGCAGTGAAATCCTAGGCATCCATGTCACATCTGCCAATCAGCCTCCTACATGTCAGTGTCTCATGCATCCATGGTGTATCACAGTGGCACACATGTCAAATACCCTCACACACACATGTACACCATGCAAGTACATGAAGGTGGAACCTGCATCCATGTGTCACACCCCAACCATGCCATGGTACATACACAGATATGTAAACATGTGTGCACCCCAACATGCATTTGGCCATAATGCTTTTGTACACATATACTGTTGATGTGCCTCACACATGACTGTACTCTCATGCGGCAGGCTGATGTCCCTGTACATACACATCCATACATGGGCCTTCCAAGACATATGTGCAACCTGCACACACCTGCCACACCTGCCACACCTCAACATGAACAGCATCCAATCAGTACGCATGCACACTTACCGCTCAACTCCGAACGGGTCTGCCTCCCAAGGACCTGGAGGGGGAGAGCTGGGTGTATGCGTTCCAGGACCCTCATCTGCATGTTGGTAAGGCCGACCCGGTACCCCTTTGCATGCTTTGCCTTCAGGAGACACCGGGCCTTGCTGAGGGTCCTGGACCTGAAGTCCACCCAGCGCTTCCGGAAGTGTTGCATGTCACGGGCTGCCACCTCCTCCACCTTGATGGCAGCCACAATGTCCGTCCAGATCCTCTTCCGTCCTTCATTGTCGGCGCGTGAACTTCCAAATAGGGCATCATAATGCACCAGGACTTGCTCCACCAGGATACCAACTTCTGCAGCACTGAAGCTTGTAGCCCTCTGCCTCTCTGGCTGGGGGTTGCCATTGGTGACAGATGGTGTTGTGTCCGACATGGAAACCCCCGAGGCAGGTGTGGGTGGGCAACTGAGTTCTGGGGCTGGGCTGTGGAGCAAGATGGTACTCCAGTTGGGAGTCTTCTGTTCCAGCAGGGGAGGTCACAGCAACTGGACCCCTGCAGATGGCTGATGTGCAGGCACCTAATAGCAGGGCACGTGGCCAGCAGGCAGGCAGCAGCAGATGGCAGGTGGGAGCGTGCTCGGGGCTCTGGGGGGCAGTAATTTGGCCTTCTGGGCAGCAGCGTGGTCATCTGTTTGTTGTTGCGTGGCCAGCTTGATACGGGGTGATTTGGCATGTGAAAAAACAGCACGTTAGCGTGTAATTTGAGGAAAGGCCCTTAGCGCGTAAGCGCGCCTGTGACGTTACACGCACGGGCGTTTCCCACAACACGGGTGCATGTTTATTGTACACGTGAAAAAACTGCACGTCCGGGTGTCACTGCGTGTGATTGGAGGAAAGGCCCTTAGCACGTAGGCGCCTAAGTGACGTCGCACGTGTGGGCTGGCTTAAAAGGTACATGTAGGGCGCCATTTTCTTGTATGTGCTTTTTGTGGAGAGCGAGCGGGTGATTCTTGTACTTCTTGTCGGTTCACACGCGATTACTTCACAACGGTTCCAGTTTGTACTCCCTGTTTCCTCAGACTGCGTTCATTTCTTCTTTTGGTGGGGGTGTCGGAGTACCCCTTCAGAGGTCATTGTAGGCTGTGTGTAACACCCATACGCTTATTTTTGTGTTTCTAGGTGCCACAGCGTAGTGCGGGTTCATTTTTCCACGCATGTGGTCTACCATGGGTTGCGTGCATGTTTACTTTTGTTTTTTGGGGTGCCTGTGAATTGCGTGCCCGTCATCTTCCCCCAGGGGTCACAGACAGCCTTGCTAGAGCACTAGGGTACAAATTCCATCTGGTACTTTTCCCCTTTCACCCCAATTGCCCAGGACAATTGTTTACTGCAACTCCCATACACACAACAACATCAGTGCCATGGTTGTGAGGCGACCAAGCAGTAAGGGAGGGAAAGGTGGCCGATCTCCAAAAGGTGGGTGCGGTAGGGGACGTGGCCAGGAAATGCAAGGTGCCCCAAGAGGCCAGTGTGTGGAGGACTAATCAGGGCCACCTATGCCCCCCCCAATGGTTGTGGGTAATTTAGCTGACACCATCCCAGCTCAGTCCTTCTTAAACCGGCCCATATTGTCAACTGAACCGGCACAGGATGACTCCCAGGCTGACTTCCAGGTCACCAAGTCTAAGCCACGTGTGGCGGTGAAAGTTGCTGTCACCAGGCCCCCTGGATCTGGGGCAGCAATGTCATCTGCAGCCCCAAGTAGCCAGGGTGAGGAGGCTGCAGGGGCAGCTGCAGCTCAATCCACCCCATCTCTGAGTCTCCCAGCCGGGACAGTGTTGGTCCAAGTCCATCACACCGACATTGGTCCTGCCAACATCACCCTGCAGCCAATGCCTGCACCGAGACCTTTGGTCATTGTGCCTTCACAAACTTACAGTACCCAGTCCACCTGCGCTTCTGCCCCTACCAACCAGAGCGTCGTAAGCCACTCATGATCCGCACCGCCTTCCAAGAAGAAGAAGGGTGCTCTTGCACTACAGGCTGGGACCCCAGACATGGCTACACACTCCGGCACATCAAGGAAGCCTAGCTTCATCGACGCCGAACTAGATGCACTTGTGGCCTATGTGTTGGCACATAGCCGCAAAATGGTGGTGACTGCAGGGTGCAAGACTACGCCTACTCAATGTATGGCCCACTGGCAGACCATCGGGGACCACATTAGTGCCCTTGGATTTGTGAGGCACACAGCTGATGATTGCTACAAGCGGTGGAATGACCTGAAACGCAGAGCAAATGTGTATGTGTATTGGACATGCCACTCACAGGCTAATGTGTGCTGCCAGTGCGATCCAGCATGCTGCAAATGTGTTGCTTTTCCATCTTGGAGTCCTCAGTGTGTGCTTTTTGCCTCCCCTTCCAATTCATTGAAAGTGCATGCATGCCAGCGTTATATTCATGTGGGACATGTGCAATTTATGTACTGGATCTCTGTCTCGTCAGGCCTATGTGTGTGCTATGGTGCTCATGCCTGTTTCCATTTGTTGTCTTTCATGTTTTTGCAGGTGATGAGGCACTTGATGCTGTTGAGGAGGAGGGGATGGTGCACACCCAGGAGGGATCTCAGCCACAACCGGGCACCAGTGGAGGACTTGCGGTGGTGGTGGGTGAAAACCCAATCCTCCTGCAGACCATAATGTCCACGGGTGTCTCTGGGTACACCTCAGGAGACCTCTATGAATCAGGTGCTGAATGGGACAGTGAGACATATGTGCCATCGCAGGTGAATGTTTCTGGCAGGGATGCTGTTCTGTCCAACCCATGCAGCGTCACACTCCACAATATTTCTTTGTGTTTCTGGGCCAGCAGATCAAAGGAGGAATGCAGTCCTGCAGCCTCAGGCAGTGCCAGCACAGCAAGGTGCAGATCGCCTTGCCCCAAACAGGTGTGGTGCCCGTCAACGCGGTGGCCGTGCGCCACCAGGCAATACTGTGTGGGAGAACTCCATCTACAGTATTGCAGCACAACAGGGAACATCGCATGAAATGATGGCTCAGGCAATGGATAGGGTGGCCACTTCCATTCTCCCCCCTGAAAGGCAGGTGGAGCTCCAGCAGCAGGCAACAGACTCCATTTGCCACTCACACAGGGAGGACATGTTGGCGTCCAACAGGGACCAACGGGCTGGATTGAAGGATCTGCGTGAAGCCATATCTGTAGAGTCACAGGCCCAGAGGGAAGCTCTGAGGTTAGAACATGGGTTCCACAGAGATACTCTGGGTGAACTTGAGGCTTCCCGGAATTTTAGGTCAGAACAGCAGCTGGAGCAGCTCACACGTTCACTCTCAACTGAGCTCCTGGCAACCCGTGCGGAAATCCGGGCATCATGCGAGGCCATGCAGGCAGAAATGCAGGCAACCCGTGAGGTGCTGCATGGGGATCTCCGTACCATCATCCTGTAGAACCAAACCTTCCAGACCCGCATGCTTTCTGCCATGGAGGACCATACCAGGGCTTTGCGTGGGCTGCCTCCCATATCAGGGCCACCTCCTGATGTAGCAGCAGAGGGTAAAGAGAGCGACAGCAGTTCTCCCACTGTAGCGTCGCCGTGCAGGCCATGAGCCCATGGAGGTATTTTATTTTTTGCCAACATCCAAGCATTTGGGTGTTGGGATGCACCCTGTACCTCGTGCCTCCTGGGTCCTCTCCCACCCCGGTCCACAAATGGCCATTTTTGCTTTTCTTTTTTTTACAGTGTGTTGCTTTGTGTGGCTCCCGTGGGCATCCACTGTGTATTCCAGCTTGGCACATGCAGGCGTGTCCTGTCTTTGGGTTAGATGCTTGGTTTCCTGACACACACACCCCTCCTGCTTCCCCTTTCCATGGGCTTGCAAAGGGTGTGACCAAGTGACAGTAATTTACACAGTGACATTGGGCTCCCATGAGTTGTGTGGGCAGTCTGTAGTCAAAACTGTGTGTACATCCCTAGTGGGGATTGTTGTTGGATTCTACAATGCATGGTGTATTGATATGTGCTTGTGCATCCTTGTCTTTCTCATTATATACATGTATGTTCTTCATGTCTTCAGAAGGCCGTCTCCTTTGCAGATGCAGTTCATCTTGTATGCAGTACACTGACACATTTGCCTGACAGCGACACTCTGCAGTTGGAAGGGGTCGATGTGCTGCCTTGGTCAGGTTGTGAGACTTGCACTGTCTTATATTGCCACGCTTTCTTCCTGTAGTGATGTTTTGTGTTGCTGGTAAGTATTTGTTCATGTGTGGTGTTTCTTATTGATTGCTGAGAGCATATTGTCTGTGGACTGTTTATATTAGGAACATTACACTTTGTGACACTTGTGTCATGTGTTGTGCATTCATTTAGTTGCTTTCACATTGCATGCCATGCCATGGTGTGTTGGGTAGCTGAGATGGGGAGGGGTTGGGTGACATGGCACTATTTTGATGTGGTATTTTGCTAGGGGGTAATATTTCCTGCTGCGTGAATGTGTGTCTTTTTGTGACACAGCATTGGGTGTCTTTGAGTAGGTAGGGATGCACACAATGTAACACTTTCAGGTGAACAATCTCAGGCTGGTATGGTTGTGACAGTTGACTGTCCCTTTTGCCATCATCATTGATTGTCAGCTGGTATGTGCCAGGGCTGTGTGCACTCCGCAGGGGTGTGATCTTGGGTGAAGTAATTTGCCACAGGCTGGGTACGGGCTGCCTCACCACGTGCCCTTTCACCTCCCATGCGCAGCGGCCGTGCGTGTGGTTGGGGATGTGGGGGCACCACCATGTCCACCGGCACGCGCCGGCATGTTACAACGTTGTGAAGGACACATGCTGCCATTATGATCCTGCACACTACTGGGGTCGTGTATAGCAGCTGCCCACCAGAATGGTCAAGGGAGTGAAAGCGTGACTTGAGCACTCCGAATGTGCGCTCCACTATGCCCTGGGTTGCAATATGGGCTGTGTTGTACCTTAGCTCGGGTGGTGTGGTGGGGTTCCCAATTGGCGTCATCATGTAGGTGCTCAGAGGGTAGGCACTGTCCCCTGGGGAGGTGATAATGGTTCTCATTAGTGGGGTTTTCCCATTTCTCAATTTCTGATATGCATGCATGTGCAGAGGCATTTATACTCACCAATTAGCCGTGTGTCTCCATGCCGCCCAGCTTCCAGGTCCTGGTTTAGGGGTGACATTCTGAAAATGAAACTATCATGGTTTGACCCTGGATAGTTGGCATATACTGAAGTGATTGTTCCCTTGGCATCCAATACAACCTGCACGTTGATTGAATGCCAGTGATTGCGGTTTCAATATATGTGCTCAGTGGCCCTGGGAGGACGTAGAGCCACATGGGTGCAATCAATGGCACCTAGCACTTTGGGGAAGTGTGCCACCCCGTAAAAATCCTGGACCATGGCCTGCCTTTCTGCAGGTGTTCTGGGCATGTATATGTGCGTGCGCACTGAGAGGCATGTAGTCATGATGGCCAACACCTGGTGTAGGCAGCGTGACTGTGTGGCCTGTGACCCCACTATGGCACTTGTCCGCTGAAATGACCCAGTAGCCAAGAAGTGCAGTACATTGAGCACCTTTTCCAAGGGGCTCAGTGCTTGGGAACACAGGGTGGGTGATGTGAGGTCATCCTCCCACTCCCTGACCAGTTCTAGGATTATGTGTGGTGGAAACCTGTACCTCCCATACACCTGGTCATCAGGCATCCCAAAAATGCTGGTCCTGGGTAAAAAATGCGGGGCCTGGCTATCCTCCTCCTCCTGCGGTGTCCCACGACCACTGCTGCGAGGAACGGTATATTCATCGTAGCGTCTGAGCTTGTTTGTTGTTTGTGCACTCTTTTATGCTGTGCGGGGCCACTTACGCCTGCTTCCTGCTGGCGTACGTGTTTCCGGATTAGCACGTCTTTTTTGTCGCACGCCTTTCCCCCGTTCGATTCCATGAATATGTGTTATTGGCGTGCGTATGGGTGTCGCGAGCATTTACCTCCTGTACTTCCCCTGTAAAGCCCACATTCTCGCGTGTCGTTCCCCATTCCACGTGTTAGGCCCCGTGTTCCGCCCACTTTTGTTGTGTGCGCTGCACTATGTGCGTTTTCCCTGTGCGTGTAGCGCACGCCGTTTAATAACGTGTGCACCAATCACGATTTTAGAGCACATCCCAGGATTTATATGCGCACTGAATTCTATGAATCGATGTGCGTGGCTTTGGCACGCGTGCGCTTCGATTTTCACATTTGCGCTGCGATTTTCCTGCTTTTCGGCGCACATTTATTCCATGAATGAGACCGAAAGTTTCTACGCGCCGATTTCTAAACATGGTCCCATTTGATCAAAGGAATGGAACCAGAAACTATAAAGGGTTGCAAGGGGCCCCACTGGAGCTTGTGTCCTCGAATAATGGAAGGGGACAGAACTAAATAACATTTTCATTGTAAAAAGTAACCTCGTTAACGGTTGAACACAAATTTGCAAATTCACAATAAATAGCTTACATTCCACATGGGCAATTCACTATAAGTCAGAAGCGCATTTATGCGGGAGTTATTTATTATTCTTTAAAAGCAAAACTGTTTTTCATTTTGTTTAGGCTCACCATACATAAATTTTGAAAACAATACTTCAATTTCGTAGTTCATGGCTTTCCACGTACCCCATGCTGTAAGCATCCCATGTGATCTCAAACTGAAATTAGGTTTTTTTTTTTTTAAAGAAGTGTTTAAAATATGGTATCAGCATGCTTTTAAAGATGGCCAACGTCTTGTTAAACTTGCCTATGTGTGTGAGGCGGGACTTGCTTTAACCTCTCACACGTGGATTTTTTTATCTGCTTCTCGCATTGTTTGACTGCACACTGCACTGAAGCTCATGCAGAATGCATGATGGACACACCTGTGACAGATTCATGCCAAGCGGCTGGTGCCGGAGACCACAGACAGGCAATGCCTCACCTCCGAGCCGCGTGGCATCAGCTGTTAAATGTATTCCGCAGAGAGGCACAGTGAGCGAAGTGACTGGAATGTTTTAAAGACAAATTATATCCAATCCTTTGAGGACGCCATATGCGTGTGTGCAGAGACAAGCTGCCTCCATCACTTTGCAATTAAAGACACTGAACAAATGCAAAGGGCTTCAACAAAAAAAAGCTGCCTGCGGAGAACAATGTCTCAGTATTTTTAATTACTATTGGTGACATAAAACTGACTCGTTTTGCATGTTTATCACACATTAATGTGTATAAAATGTTAATTCTCACATCCTGTGGTACTTTAAATGGACCTGCCCGGTTGCTGCTCAGGTCTAAATGAATAACTTTCGCCAAGAGCTAAAACGATAGCGCTTTTTCGAGGCTTTAAATAATATTTTATCAGGAACGCTTGCTATGTTCTTCGACTCATTTGCTTTCGGAGTTGCAGAATATTTCTTAACAGACCTCGAAATGGCTACTACAAGGGAGTTGTTGTAAAAACGGTGTGTATTGAAACACAGATTGTGTTTTTGTTCACTCTCTTAAGTCGCTCTGTAGAGGTCATTATCAGGTGTAGTATTCGCAGCAGTAGGAGCAGTCATGCATTTGACATGTCAATCACTCCGAAGACTGTTAATTAATACATGCATGTCTTTAAGCAGGGCGGCAAGACATCCCCATTCAATAGACTGATGGAGGGGTCCTTCTCAATGGATAATGATCCATCCCCCCAAGTTACTGCCCGAGGTCCTCAGGTCTGTAAGTATGTTAGCACATTTTATGTATTTATTTTATTTTTGCATTTGTATAGTGCACAAACAGCCCATGGGCATCACAGCGCTGTTACTTGCAGGGAGCTTAGTTACAGTGAGGTACAATATAAATAAGGGAGGTACAATATACATATTTTACATTTTACTTAATTTACATTGGTAACACATTAATGCAGTCAGCTAGTTGCAGGAGGAGTTGCACATGGAGTTGTGCAAACGAAAAGGAAAGCAATTCTTTTTGGTGGGGAATACATGAACATATCCAAGTAATTTGTAATGTTAAGTTATTCAACATAGAACGAGCAACAATAAGATGTATTTATTTATTTATGTATTTATTTATTTGCATTTATATGGTGTGCACACAGCCCGGGGGCATCGAGGCGTACATATTCTATCAATAATAAAGTGTGTACTTGAACGGCAAATGCTGTGCCCTACCTTTACACAGCTAAATAATTGTTGCTTTGCTTCTTGTGAAGAGGCTGCTCAAGTCTGAATGTTTGGATTAAGGCCTATACCAGCGATTATAGACTGTATGCCGAGCGTTCTGATTGGTTCAGAGTAGGTCTATAATGGAATTAATGTGCTAATACCATTTCATAATATTTCATAATTTGGATTTAGATGGCAAGATGAATTAATAAATATCTATCTATTTAGACCTCTAGGTGTTTCGTGCTCCACTGATAGCTAGATTGTGATACTAATATGTTCTATGAAGATATGTTCTTCAGTACTTAGCCCAGGCTGAAATAGTTATATGATCTAGAAATACATTTATATAGGCTGTTATATCACAATAAGTGCTTTTACCCAAATTGGTATAGTTTCATTAGGTGCATTCCCAGGTGGTTAAACATCGAAGACCAAAACTTAGAAAGTAAAGTGCATATAATTCAAAAGGTCTTATTGTGGATAAAACAAAAAATCACAGTAGTTCTCTGTTTAGAACAAAAAGAAATTGGTTGCTCTTGTTGGTTTACAAATTCAGTATCTCCTGATAATTCACAGATGGATCCAGGTTTATGAATTCAGTATTGCCTATTGGTTCTCAAATGGATTCAGTTTACGGTTGATGAAATGGATAAATTAAGTCACAGTTGTTTCACAGTTCAAGGTTGACTTATGTTGCTTCACAGTTCAAGGTTGACTGAATTACCAGTTGTGGAGTCACATTGCTTGCAAACACTGTTACTTCACAGTTAGAATGAAGTTGACTATTTTAAATCACTGTTGCTTCACAGTTGGAGATTCACTAAGTTTTGAGTCTAGAATAATCAGAAGTATTTGGTCAGAGTCTAGGCCCTCTTATGTTTCAAAGTTGTTATCACAGTTCCATTAAGTCTGTTAACCATGAGTTAACTATGTTATTCCTTTATTTGTTTTGTTGCTCATTCTGTTACCCAACACGTGTTTCACCGTCTGGGTGGTGACGGATCTTCAGGGGTTAGTACGGTTTGGAGGTATACTGATGCATGGAAACAATTATGGAAGGTATTCATCAAAAATGCTATGCATTATGTATCCTGAGGTTCCTGGTATAAAGAGAAAAGTGGAAATAAAGAAGAGAATGATTTGTTTTAGAAAACCCACTAGGTTGCAAAAGAGGGAGAAATATGCTATTCTAAATATAAAAATGAACCGATGTCAATTGACGTTAGCTTTACTACTAAGGTGGATTTTGCAGGGGTGTAGGATAAGAATATGCAAGTGTCTTATCAAAGTACTTACTTGAGTAGCCCTTGCTTTACGTATGCACTGTAATGGGTATGTTTCAAAGGAAATGGCGAAATCCCAAGAGATTTTCTATGGCTACTCTCCACGTCCTAGAGAAAACAGATAAAATACAACAAAATAGGGCATGAATGTGCGTGTGGTGTGACTTGGTAGTCGTGGTTCTAAACGTATTGTCCATATCTCTGTATAAACTAAGAGTAGGTCTATTGCTTACTTCTTACCTATATTTGTGGGTAGCTTTGAGGTGAGGCACGGGTGTGTGCGGCTTGTTGTCGTCCGTTCGTCATGAATTGCTGTATGCGAGTACTGTTTGTATTGACCCGGAAGTGGATATATGGTCGCGTACGCAAGAAAGCGTGATGGTCACGTGATCAAATGTTTCCTATGCACAGTGTTTTCATAAATACGGTTATTGAATCGTGTGGATTGCTATATGGATTTTCATGTGTGTAAGTTGTAAAAATAAATATCGTATTTACCGTATACAGGTAAATATATTATCTGGGAGGCGGTATTATTGCTGTCCAGCGTGTGGATATTTATGAATGTCAACAAAAAATGTTGTGTTGTCGACACATGGGAAAAATAACTGGAGATTGTAATGTGTAAACATTTTTTATGTATGATTTATCTTTTGGCTAATACACCCCCAAATTTTGAATGGAAATAAACTTGTGATTGAGTTGCCTGGAGCTAGGTAGATAGTGTTAATCATTAGGTTTGTGAGTAGGGAGGTAGACAAATAACGATGGGCTGGAGAGGAGGAAATAACTGGTCAACTGAATGTAGTTATATGATCAACACTTGTGACTAAATATCGCTTGGTAATTTGCAACGTAATTCATAGAATAAATTCTAAAATAACAACAGCATATACATTCTATACTCAGCATTGATGTAGAGAGACGTGAAAACGAGACTCTCATTTGTAGAAAAAACAATAGTAATCACAACAGAAAATGATGCAGTTCTTGATCAACATTGAGCCCATTGTGGATTGAGTCCATTGTCCAGATCCAATATGCTTCTCTCTTGCGGAGGCTAAGTTCCAAATTGCCTCCTCTGTGTGACGGTACGAGTTTTTCAATTCCATGACATTGGATATTGGTGAAATCAGATTCGATGTGTTGCTGATGAAAATGGAGTGCTAGAGGAGAGGTTGTGTCCCTATTCTTAATTGCTCTCATGTGTTCTCCAACTCTGATTTTCAATTTCCTTATGGTGCTTCCAATATAGACCTTTTTGCACACACAAATGATGGTGTAGATGACGAAAGTGCTGTTACAGTTAATGAGTTGTTTAATTTTGATCTGTTTGCCATTTGCTTGGAAAAAATCTTTTTTCGCGTTGATCATGTGTGGACAAAGCTGGCAGTTGTTGCATTTGTAATTGCCTCGTACAGGTGCTTTTAACCAAGATGTCTTGTGTGCTGAAGATTCTTGTTTGAAAATCTCATATTTTTTATTATTGAAGTATGATGGACTTATGATTTTTTTGAGATTGATGCAATTCCGAAAGACTACATTTGGTTTGTTGTCTAGGAGAGTTTTTAGATCTGCATCAGTTTTCAAGATATTCCAGTTGCGTAGTAGGACCTTTTTGATTATATGATGGTTGGTACTGAAGGTGGTGATGAACCTGGGTGTCTCCAGAGAGATGCATCTTTTAGTTGTCTTTTGAAGTAAACTAGGTCTGGATCTTTCTTCGGTTTTTGTAAGCATTGCTTTCAGATGTTTGGAGCTGTATCCACGGTTTCTGAATTTTTGCATCGTGGCAGTTTGATGTTTGTTGCATTCCAAGGTTGAAGTACAATTACGTTTAATGCGGAGAAATCCTCCGAATGGAATGTTGTGAATGATGTGGCGAGGATGATTACTTGAAGCATGTAGGAGGCTATTCACAGCTGTCTCTTTTGTATATATTGTGCTGTGGATTGCTCCATTTTGTAAATATAAATGAAGATCCAGGAAGTTAATGGTTTCTTGACTGTAGTTGGTGGTGAATTTCAAATTATAATCATTGTTGTTGAGAAAATTATGATAGTCACATAGTTGTTGTTCTGTGCCATTCCAGATGATGATGATATTGTCGATATAGCGCCCCCAGAAGGCTATTCTGTTATGGGTTGTGAAATCTGGGTGTTGCCATGCGAATTGAGTTTCGAAGTGACCCATATATAAATTGGCATAGGATGGTGCAAATTTGGTGCCCATTGCGGTTCCTTGTATCTGTTTGTAAATTTGATCTCCAAAACAAAATACGTTGTTACTGAAGGTAAAATGAATCATTTCTAGAATCATATTGTTTTGGTCTTGAAGTGAAACTGATCTGGTTTTGAGAAAAAATTCCGTTGTAGAGATGCCTTTCTGGTGGATAATACTAGTGTAGAGTGCAGTCACATCCAGGGTGACGAACCAATAGTTTTCTTCCCAGTAGATATTTTCCAATTGGTTAATGGCATGCGTGGTGTCTTTAATGAAAGAGTTTAAACTGGAGGCTAGCGGTTGTAAGTAATGATCAATATATTCTGAAATTCTTTCCGTAAGAGATCCAATACTGTTAATGATAGGTCTGCAAGGTGGTAGTTTCAGAAATGGTTTATGTATTTTAGGCATAAAGTAAATTGTAGCAAGTGTGGGGTGAGTAACATTTAAATATTCATATTCTTCATCTGATAGTAGGCTGTTGTCATGCCAGTGTGAGCTCATAAGTTTCCAGTCTGTGACCAATTTATTGGTAGGATTGGTTGAGAGTAATTGGTAGCAATCAGTGTCCCCCAAATGGTCTCTCGCTATTTGTACATAATCCTCTGTTTTTAGAAGGACAATGTTGCCACCCTTATCCGCTGTCCTCACTGTAATGGTAAAATCTTGTTTTAGGATCTTGATGGCTTGTATTTGAGATTGATTGAGATTGTGATTGAGCTTGGTTTTGTGATTGGAGAGATATAGTTGTCTTAATTCATTTTGTACTGCCTTTTGAAAAATGTCAATCACATTATCCGGGGGCATAAGTGGGGTAAAACAAGATTGGTGTTTGAGTTGAGTGTGTTTTGCCAGTCCAAGGATGATGTCCTGTTCTTGGGTAAATGATGCCACTGTATGCATATCTTCTTGTTCGGATAAATTTAGGAGGCTGACAGTGTCTTCCACATGTTGCAAAGATAGTTCTGAAAGAGGGGGTATGGGTATTGTTTTCCTTTGTCCCATCTCGTGTAATAAATGTTTTTTCAACTTCAACTTCCTACAAAATCGAAAGAGATCTGTGATGGTCTCAAAGTAGTCGTAGCTGTTGGTCGGACAAAAGGTAAGTCCTTTATTTAGTGTGGAAATTAAATCCTTTGGTAGAATGGTATCGGTAAGATTGTATATTAGGTTTTCCTCTTTGGTTGGATCATAGATCTTGTTTGAACGCCATTGTTTCTGTCTGTTTCGTTTCCTTTGTTGGCTGCCTTGTCCTCTGTGTCCCCTCTTGGTTTTGTGGAGTCGACTGTCGCAGTAAACCCCCATTTTAGATTTTGTTTTATATTTGGACGGGTTTTTTTGAAAAGTCTGAATTCCTCTAAAAAAGAGTATTGTGCCGGTTGGTTTGATGTTTCCTCCACTTCCTATCCTATTTCTGGGAAGGACTCCGGAGATGTCAATTCAGATTCACTCTGTGATTCGGTTTTCAGAAGATGGTAAGGTTAAAAAGGAGCTTGGTTTTGATTTCAGTTTTCTCGGTGTTGGAGGTCTGGGTTGTCTCCCTGATGTTCTATTGAAAGTATATACCCTTTTGAACTTGTAGTCTAGCTCGTCTCGGAGGAATTGTCGTTGTTTTTTAATTTTGATTTCTTGTTCGAATTTCTCTATGATGTCATCCAATATTTCGTAGTTCTTAAATGTTTTTTCCGGGATATTTAGTAGTTCAATGTTTTCCTTGATTGTATCTATATCTTTGATTGTTTTCTCATGTTGTTTTTTGGCATTGATAATCAATTTAACAATCATCTGTCTTAAGGTGTTTATAAGTAGTTCTTCCCAGTCTTCTAAACTCGGTATGTCATCTTCATCGAATGGCGGAAAAATGCAAATTCTGAGTCCTCTCGGTATGCGACCTACTTTGAGGTACTGTTCAAGTGTTCTGATTTCCCACCATTTAGATAATTCTAATTTGAGTAATTTTTCTTGTTGTTCGAATAGTGTCTTCAGAGATTTAGAATTCGTTTTTTGGTCTGAAGTGCATGCAGGTTGTTGGTTTGAAAAGAGTGTGTCTGCCACCTTATCTCTGTCTGAGAAGAGTTTGAACATCATGTAAATATAGAGGATTAAATGTCACTACAATGCTATGGTATATTGATATAGAATCTAACAATAGTGTCTTGAATTGAGTATGCTGCACGGTACAGCTTGAAAAAATATGCTAGTGTAAACTGGAACAGTCTTAGGCTGATTCCGGCGCTCCTCAAGATGTTAGAGAGAGAGGGGGGAGTGGAGCTGCGAGACTGAGGTCTATTGCCCTTAGACTGCAAAGGGAAACAAAACTAAATATCTATCTATTTAGACCTCTAGGTGTTTCGCGCTCCACTGATAGATGACAAGATGAATTAATAACCCAAAATTGTCTTCAATTTCAATTGGTGAATCAATTTCAGGTATCTCTACTAATGGAATATATGATAAGAAAAGGTATCAACCAGATATTCAAATACCCAATCAATACAACCAATTGCTGTTTATGCTCATATGAAGTCAAGAATAACTAGATGTACCAATTCTGAGCTCTGCAAGATTTTACAGCACTAATTTGAAGGCAGACTCTGAACCGGACTACATTTTTGAGGGTCTAATGAACCAAAACATACAGAATTCCTGATATGTGGTTATGTGGGAAGTAAGCACACATGAACATTTTCATTCGTTGTTTGGTTGATCACTTCCAGAAACGGAGGCCACTGGCTGGTAGGAGGTCAATCTGCCTGTACCATATTGGCAATAATATTGAGACAACCTTCAGAATGCCTCACCTGACAAAAGAGATGTATTTTCTAAAAAAAAAAAATGGCTCTGCAGCCTGCACAGTTTGTGTATGCGTCCATGTTTTGCATTTGGCAACATCACAATTGTGCAACTTCCTTTTTCATATGACCCCAATGTGCTCAAGACGCAGCAAAAACACCCCACACCTGGCACACACTGCAGGGTTCTGCCCTATTGGAAAATATATGCAGCCTTTCCATGTCCAGCACTCTGGAAAGGTTGCAGCTCATTTCACACTGGGCTCTGCAAAATTAGCTCAAGGTGTGTTTTCACTAATGTTGACAGTGAGGATCCTGTACACTGCTACACCTAGAGATAGTACAACCAGCACTGCCTTTTGAGAAGCAGCCAACACAAGTACACCCCCCTTAAAAGCCACTGAACATTTCTCCAACCCTTCACATCAAGATTGTAAGTGATTATATCTAATTTCTATATTCATTGTGCAGCGAGGTGTCATCTGATAAAATAATCAAAATTAAATATGGTTCCCTAACTATAAGTTTAGGAAATCAACCATAATGTTCCACTAAATTCTGACAGTTTGTCTACATAAGTGGTTTCACAATAAAAATGTTCATGAGTATAAAAGCAAAAACTGTTACAGTTCTATTTAAAACATGTCAATGTTCCTATCAGAAATGTACAATATATATCTCCCTTAGTTAGTTTTATCGGACACAATTGACAAGTATTGGGATAAGGGAAAAACTTGCTTTCTATTTCTTACATTTAACCTTCTTAGTCTATGGATAAATCTAATCTACATTTTGAATTCTGGGGAATATTATTTTCAAAACACTCCCACAAACATTCCAAGCTGTGAAAGGATTCCCCTTAAAGGCAATTGCTTCAGAGGTTTTCAATCATTCCCTGGACAGGGATTGTTATACTCACTGTAGGTTTGTCTTTAAAAGGCACTGGACAAATAGAGACATCAACCGATATGGGCAGTTCAGCCAATTAGTACCCAGCGAGAGTCAAGCAGAATGCAACACGCATTCTGATTGGCTCTCGCCGGGTCCTTACCCGGCCGAGAATCCTTTGATTCTCGGCCGGGACTCCAGCTGCCTTTTCCTCGGCGGGGGGGCGTGGCAGCCCCTCAGCCAATGAGGAGGCTCGAAGCGGGGCCATCCCCGCTCCGAGCCTCCCCACGGCTGAGAGGCTGCCTTCGCCCCCCGCTGGGGACTCGGGTAAGCTTATTATGTTTTTTCCCCTTCCCTCTCTCCTCCCTACCACGCCCCACTTACCTTCTTGCTCCTGCGTCCCTGGTGGGGGACGATGGCAGCCTCCAGCAGTGTGGAGACTCTACGCCTCCACACAGCTGGAGGCTTCCATCGTCCCCTGGCAGGGACGAAGGTACGTTTTTTTTTTCTCCCCCCTTCCCCTCCCTCCCGCCCTCCCAACCCCACTTACCTTCTGCTTCCTTTTTTTCGGGAGCGGACGCGCTGGGAACACTTGTGTTCCCAGCGCGTCCGCTCCTGAAGGCTGCCATGGAAAGAGAAAACGGACTCCCGTTTTCCCTTTCCCGGCGGCCATTTTCTTGGTCGTTTTTTTTTTTTCTGTCCCGAAACGCTGCGGCTTTATTACTCTGGTAATGCCCAAGGGCCGTCGTTAAGGCCCTCGCTTCGCTCAGGCCTATAACTATGGGCCCCGGGGCATTACCTGAGTCGGTAATGCCCTCGCCGCTTGGGCCATATTGCTTAATTAAGCACTGCTCCCAGTCTGTCCCCTGCTTTCAAAACCCCTCTCAAGCGATATGGTTCTGTCTTGGGCAAGGTGTCTGCATCAGACTCCCTCTGGAAAAAGACTTTCCATCCAAGACACTTTTCTTGTCATAAAGCTCCCTTCATCTACAGATTCCCCTAGGAATGCCCCTAGTTTGTTTTTCTGACCTTATTAACTGATAAATCCCAGCCAGGAGGTGTCATTTGATGCAAATTGTTATTAATGGACAGAGCCTACCATTGGTTCTCTTCAGATAACACCCCTTCCAATTATCATCTCCTTTATTTCGATTGGTACAATATATTTGTAATGTGTCAATAAGAGGTTTTCTCCTTTCCCTCTGGAGTTTTGGGTCAGTTTAGGCATACATCTGCTTTTCCCTCACAACTTTTCTTATGGACTTTCCCCATCATTGAACCTCACATATGCAAAGTTCTAAGAGAATTCTGCATCTGTAGATATCGTAAATGCTTCTGTAACTTACAATATGAAAAATGTGTTAAAAAATGAACTATACATTTATCAATAATTTGCACATCTTGAGATATCACGTTCGTATTTATATTATAGGGCATGCCAGACTGAATCTAAATCTCGTTTTTGTTTTGAAGACAAGCAAAGTGTTCCAAGTTATGACTGACAAAGTGACTTCATATTGGTGCACTCAAATCAACCCACTTATTGTAGTTTGTTTTTTCCATGTCTGTGCATTGCATGTCTCCATTTCAGCTAAATATGAATATAAAGCTGGCTTAATCGCCAAGCCATCAAACAGACATACACAGATGTCCATTTATAATGCTGCCACAGGTTAGAAAGGATGAGGTCTGCTGGAAACCTAGGGCCTGATTCATGGAACGTTTTCCTACGTGCCATTAATAAAACACTTCCATGAATCAGGCCCCTAGTCTTTTGATACATTAAGTCAAGTCCTTATGACCTGGGTTTGGCAATAAACATGTGAGACATCATAAACGTTAGGATTGTGAGTTGTCAAGGATTCATGTCTTCTTTTTTGAGCATAGAACTTGCACTGGATACCCCATCTCTGTTGTATCCAGCTCTGTTTAATGGATTAGGTACTGATTGATGGTGCACTTCTGTACTGCCAGAGCATCCACTATCAACTGTGATCTTGGGAATGCAGGCAATGTTTCAACTGTATTTCAACATTTTCTCCATTTAAATTGACATACAAAGCAGAAAGTCAGACTGAATGTTATTGGCCTAATGTTATCCTAATTCAGCACTTAATCGTGTAATCTAATGTGATATATGTGCAATGTCTATTGCATTTTAATTTTAATGTATTGCTTTGGCTTTCATGTGCATTTAAAATATACTTCCTAGGGGATTTGTGTGTAATATGGGTGAACAAAGGAACAGTATTTAGATTTAACATTTTACTTAATGACAATTTTATGAGATGTACCTTATAGAACAAAGCATTTTCTTCATTAAACACACATTTTGCTTACACCAAATAACCTGGCAGATCCCCTGGCAGTTCCCCTCCTGGGCTGATGTTCCAGTAGGAAAAACATCATGATGACCAGCAGGCACAATTTAGTTTTTTACAGAAAGAACATTGTTACTTTCTTCTTCTTGTTTTTAAGGCACTTATTCACAGAGCTTTTTCCAATGGGGTATTGCCATTTTAAAACGGTTATTTATTTATTTATTTATTTGTGTTTAATTGCATTACAATTTTGACAAAAAAAGTTTCTGTTAGTTGCGTGTTTGAGTGAAAGGTAAAACTTCCTCTGGCTTCTTTTTCCTTTTTTTCCCCTTAAAATCATCAGTTTCTATTCGTTCCCCGTTGGATTTCCTTCCAACTCCAAGCTTTCAAGGAACTTGGCTGTTGCCACGGTCAATGTCGTGAAATCTCCACTCATTAGCTTATTCCACAAGTCATCTTCACGTGTGGTCAGATGTTTGAGCCCGTGTGGTCGCAGGTAGATTGTTCTGAATTTGTCCGTACCCGGGCAGTGAAGGAGTAGGTGTCGCACTGTTTTGGTCTCCAAACTGTTACAGTACCGACAGTTGGTATCTTTTGATTGCTTTCTTTGGAATAGAATTTCTTTCGTCTTCAAGACGTTCAAACGTGCTCTTAGAAAAATTGTGCATAGTCGTTTATCTGGACATTTTTTCAGGTAGTTTCTTATGTCATCAATCCTTTGTGTATTGATTGTGTGATGGGTCTGGGATGTGTGCTCCTCTGCTTTTTCCAGCATGTCAATCCAATCTTGAGTTTTTAATTGTTTCTTCATTTTTCCAGGAATACGTTCTATGTCCCATTCAGAGCATCCAATTTTTTCTGATTGTTCCAGTAATTTGTTGTACCAAGTCGTCAGCATTTGTTTTTTTTTGCTCTTCATTTCATCATGGATGATGTCCAAGATTTTGGGCCGAGGACTCCTTAGAATTTTTCCCAGAAATAATAAACTGTTTCTCTCTACTACAGATTTTAATGATTGGAGGCTCAGTTCTCGTCGGATGACTGCTGTGGGAGTAGAGTTTGGGAGTCGTAACACTTTGCGCCAAAAGACGCCTTCCAATTTTGCCCATAATATCGATGGAAGATGTGGCATTGCCTCTGCCCCATAAGTTATGGCCGGTACAGCTTTTGCTTTAAAAAATGTGATTATTGGGAGGATTGTGAATTTGCTGAATTTTCTTTCCAGGGACAATGCCTGTGCTGCAAGTGTGTTAGTCTTGATGAATAGGTGCTTTTGCATCGTTATTTCTATTCGACTACGAGATATTTTCACTCCCAGATAGGTGAAGCTTTTTACTGTGTCCAGTTTTTCCAAGTTTGCGAACCACTGAGATCTTTTGGTTGGTTTTGATGATTTTTCCAGAATCATGATTTTGGTTTTTGTTGTATTTAGTTCCAAGTCATTTTTCTTCAGGTAGGTTGAAAGACTGTCCAGTTGCCGCTGCAGACCGATATCCGTTTGGTCCAGCAATAAGATGTTGTCCGCGTAGAGCAGTCGTGTTACTTTCGACTCTCCGATTTTGGGAGGAAATGAGTGGGTGTCGTTTTCTGCTTCCACTATGTCTGCCATGTATGCCTTGTACAATGCTGGAGTCAGGGGGCAGCCTTGCTTAACCCCTCTGACCGTTTTTATGGTTTTTGACAACAGGCCGGCCTCATTGAGGCATACTCTGATTGAGGTGTCACTGTACAGGGCTTTGAGTGGGTCTAGAAGTGATAATGGACATTTTTGTTTTTCTAGTTTTCTCCATAGTTTGTTCCTGTTTACGTGTTCAAATGCTTGGACCAAATCAATCAAAGCTATGTATATTGTTGGATGACCCTCAAAAACTTTAGACTTCAGGATGCTAAGCATCATGATGTTAACAGAGGTGCCTAGGTGCTTTTCAAAACCTGATTGTAATGGATCTGCTGTCTTTGCCTCTTTCTGCCATTCCTGAAATTCATCCAACACCAAGGAGCCGAAAAGTTTTCCCAGCACGTCCAATATCTATCGGCCTGTAGTTTTTTGGATCGTCTCTCAGGCCCTTCTTGTAAATTGGGACGATGTTTGCTGTTTTCCATGTAGCTGGGATAGATCTTGTAATCCTGCATCTTGTGAAGATTTCCGTTATTAGCGGTGCCCTGCTTTATGCATCCTGTTTAAGGCCGATGTTTGAGATTCCACCGGGACCTGGAGCACAGGAATTGTTTAGCTTCTTTATCTTCTCCAGAATGGCCTGCTCGGTGTGTACGATCCACTCGCTTGTGCCTCCTTTGTCTGGTATGTTTGCTTTTGGAGTTGGTTCCTTGAATAGATTGGTGAAGTGATCCAACCATTTGTCTTCAGAGACGCTGTTGGTGGTGGTCTTTTCTGTGACTGATGATTTATTCTTTATTATCGTTCAGAAATCTTTAGAATTCCTTTTGCAAACTGTTCTCAACATGGCCTCTGCATCTTCTTGATAAAGTTTCCAATGAATTGATTGAAGCCATGACTTGTAGTTTTTTTCTGTTTGGTTGCCAAGTCAAGATTTTCTTATGTTGGGTTTGTATGAGCCCTCCTTATGACTTTTCTGAGGTTGGATTTCTTTAGCCTCAGTTCTTCATTGTGTTTATGTAGATGAGTTTTTTCTTGTCTTCTTGTCTGTCTTGGCTGTGAATACGGAATGAGAAGTGGACAATAGTCCACTTTATCTGTGATATTATTAATGATGTTGTGTCTGTTTTTCTTTTTCTAAGTCGCTGTGATGGAAATGATGGCTTGTGTTGTCAATTTTAGCCGGTGTCCTTGTGTGTTAGTTTCTATCTTTTGTGACATTATCACCGGCGAACATTTAGTTGTATGCCTTTTTGCTGTTAATAAATTATGGTCACTCTGAGTGGTTTTCACTACCTCAAAACTCTTGATTAGTAAATATAGACCCTTACATGCACAATTGATCACATCTACGCTTCTGTTTCCTTCGCTTTCTCATGTCGGAATCCTGGGTCGAGCTGTTTCTAGGGAGTTGAGGTTATACAAATCACAGGATTCCATCAGTTCAGACCATGCAAGACCTCTTTTTGATGATTGCGAACTGAGGTTTATTTTGTTTCGAGATGTATGTTTTACGTCATCCGGGGCTGGAAAGGTGGCGTTCAAATCGCCACATATTAAGATATGGTCCACATTGTAAGCTGTAGTTCCTACAGTTAATATTTTTTCTATACTTCCTTTCGTCTGTGATTTTCCATCTTTCTCCCATTCTAACAATGTCGCTTGGATTACCAAGGATGATACCAGGTTGTCGGCTATTCTCAAACTTCCGCATGTGCGGACGGCTGTTAGGAGGCCTGATGTTGGACGACCTCTTTCGCCTTTTTGAGCTGGAGACAGTAAGACATCAAAGCCGTCCATGCTAGGTGGAAATAATAGCCAAGTCTCTTGCAAACTTTATAAGTTGAATCGGCCTAGGTTTATCTCATCTGGTTGGGTGAGGTGAGTATGGCCTCTGGTGTTCCATGATCCGATAGTGATAATTTGCTCCATAGTCTGTGCCGTAGTTTCAAGACCACGGACACAGCATGTGGATTGCTATTTTCCAGTGTAGCGTGACAGTACCGAGGGGATCCACGCCCATCTTTTTGAGTCTTTATCAGCCGTGTCCGGGTGTTCTTGGGTCAAAGATTTATCTCTCGCCGGGCATCTCTCTTTTCCTCTAGTGGTCTGCGTGTGGATTAAACCCTTTGGTTTCCTGATTGGCGTTGTTTCTACATTCCTGTCTTCGTTATTCCGCTGTCCTTTGATAGGTGAGTTTTCTCTATGCTTTGTTCTTTCAATGTCTCTGATAGTCTGCTTCGAATTAGGGCCTTTCGGTTTGCGAGTTGCAGATCTTTCCTCTTTTTTATCATTATCTTTCTCCGGTATTTGGTTATGTTTTCTTTTCTCTCTCGCTGAGTCTTTTGTGTTTGGTATTCTCTGTGTCGGAGCCCGTCTTTCATTTTTTTTGGTCTCATGGTTCCAATCTTTTTCCGTTTTATTTATGTTTTCTCCCTTGTGACCTCTTTCTTCAGATGTTGTTTCTCGTAAGATTTATCCTCTGTTTGACAATTCGCCTGCCATCAGGAGCACGAGTTTCTTTACTGTTTGGGACATAATGTGCAGGAAGATGCTATCTGTCCGTCTCTTTTGTGCGAACTCCACTATATTTATGTCCGCGCTTCTGATTTGATCTCCTTTTGAAATGTTATCAAGAAGCTTCATTGTGGCTCTCCTGTTCAGAACGATTTTCTCTCCTGAACTGTCTTGTCAGTTTGGCATTGCTGTACAGATGAGTACGAAGATCTTTGTTTAGGTCTATTTCTGTTTTCCGGAGATTGTTCTCTTCGTCTGTAGCCCTCTGTCTGGCTGACTGTACTTTTATGTTCGTATATGTTGTTCGCTTGTCGGTTAGCTCCTTTACTGGTCAGGTGGTTGTGTCTGTATCGTCTTTCACTATTCGAAGTTTTATTTATTTAAAAAGGTTATGTGAATTATGCCCTAAGTCTTTCTAACTGTCCCATATCAAACTTTGACTTCAAGTTCTTTCCTTCTCGCAAAAAATATTTGTTTTCCTTCACCCACCATCACTCATTTCTCTATGCTGAAAATAACTTCCAGTTACGTAACTAAGAGATAGTGATACAAAGGATGGTTAGGGAAATCAGTTGTGAGCTCTTGAATGGGTATTGGAACCGGTATATTCAATAAGGTCCCTGTTTCAACATACTCTTGATAACCTTAATCAGACATGCTGCGGCTAAAGACTGCTTCTAACAGAGATAGAAAATGAATACGTCATGTTAAATGTGAGGAATGTATTAAATGCATCTCATATGCCAACACTCCAGAAGGTAGTAATAGATGCCAATCAGGCATGTTCTTATATCTACCTTAAGTGTGAACACACGCTCTCCTTCTCTGGATCACCACGAAAAAGGAGCGCAGAAAAAATGTCTCAACGTGATTACGCATTATAAAAAGAAGTCGTCAAAACGATGGATGTTAGTCACGTGAGAGTTACCAAAGTGTATCCCATACGTTCCGATGTGTAGCACGGATGTAATTCAATTATGAGATGCCGAATACGGTGCCATCTTGGGCCGGATACTGCTATGATGTAGTTCAACCATAGGCTTCTACCGCTATCCCGTGTGTGCCTCAAGAGTGTATTAAACACTAAACTTCAGTCCCTGCGTCTATATATAACTAATATCATGTTCATTCGCACTCAGATGCCACTGTTCTTGGTTCACTGTATATCTTACATTGTGGTTATAATGAATCTAATCTTTCTTGTCCATCAATCCTTAAAATGTTGTCAATTTCAAGACACAGATCTTCAGGAAGACATACAAGTCATGTCTAGATTAAAGAACAATCTCCATGATGACACAAATTCAATTAACAAAGAGTCATATTTCACATTTAAGGCATTTTAGCCAATACTTAACAATCACAATAATGACAGTTAACGGGTCAATGTTTGATACCTATTATTTGGGCTAAAAGGATTACCTCAATTGAATCCACACTTACAGTGGAAATGGACAAGATGACAGGAAAATAGAATGTGAAAGGTTATCCAGAAAGTGTCATAATGGCAGCAAAAGAGAGATCCACCCAGAAGTCAAGAGAAGAATACTGAGGAAGAAACCAGAACACAAGGAGATACCCTTTTTATACACTCTCAAATACTTGAGTCAGAGCCATCAGATTACTCGTCTGATTAGAAAGAATTGGAGGATCATTCAAATGGACCCTCAGCTCCAGAAATTATTCCCATAACCACCTCTGATCGCATACAAGAGAGGTAAGAACTTTAGGGATCAACTTGTGAAGGCAGAATGTACCCCAGAACAACGAGAATTGACTCTCAAAACAAAGAAATCACGGACAGGAGCCAAAATCAAACTGAAACATTACGCCACCTGCGATACCAAATCAGAAATGTATGCATTGAGTTGCCCATGTGGCATATACTATGTTGGACAAACCACCCCGAAAATGAAAGAGAGATGCAACAAACACAAGAGCAATATCAGGACAAAGAATGACCGGTTGCCAGTTGCAAGACATTTCACTGATAAAAGACTCTCGGTAGGACAGCTCCTTTACCAAATCCTAGAAGAGCACCAAGAGGCGGAAATCATGCAAAAGGCTGGACCAACGGGAACTTTTTTGGATTGATAAACTGGACAGTATGAGCCCTTATGGGATGAATGAAGACTTCCATTTAGGGGTCTTCCTCTAATACAGGAATGTTAAATCCCAGAATATCTGAAATGAAACAAGATCTTTTCAAACCAGTTATGGCCAACCCCAAAATACCTTTGAAACTCACAGGGGTAGTTGACATCATGAAGTTACCCTCTAGTAGCTGTTTGAGATTTTGTTAATTCTCGAGTGATAAACTCATTCGGCATCTATGAATCACAAACATCTGGGGTAAGCAATAGAGATTCACATGTCCAAGAGTGACTGTATGTTATCCTTTGCTAATGAAACAGTACATCACCATCTCTGATAGAGATTATAGTAGAATATTTAGAAGGGTAAGAACCGATACTAATTAGAGAACGTGGTTACAATGTATTAATGTTTACATATAGCAGGTATACTATACTAGCTATTCAATGTCTTAGAAATGTTTACTAACACAATGGTATAAGAACAATGCCATAAAAAATGTAGATTGGGAAAAGCATTTCCACTATTATGATGACAACCATAATATGATTAATGACAGTATACAACAGAGAGATTGTGAGAAGAAGTGCTCTGAGGTCACACTTAACAAGATCTCCCGAGATAACCTGTACATATCTATAGATGTTCATTACAATGTAGAGCACTATCATGTACTGTATAAATGAGTATTCAACTTTTTTACAGAAAAATACTATTCAATAACATTAATAGTATCAAACTTAATGACCTGTCCCTTCCCAGGCACATGCACTCTTGTGTGTATTGAGAAGCCTTTCATCAATGTCATTCCTAAAAACCATGTCTAAATCAACAAGTGACGTGATGACGTCCGATGTAGCCATTGGAAGTCATCTCAGGCAGTTATTCAATTATTAACCACCAAATAGCCAATACTATCTCCTCTTCGTTTTAAGTCCACCCTTGAATGATGAAATCAATCAACCAAGTGCCAACCATTTTTAATACTATTTACATCCTTTTCCGAGTATAACATCAGACACGCGGGATACGTGATGACATGACATATTTACATGTGACGTCATCACGCACACGCACGAACACGTCATCGTGATTGTTTTCAGCTTCCTCTGCATCCCGCGAACCCAAACCTGCGGTTCACACGGGACCTGCAGCAGCGAGGAACTCCTTCTCCTTAAACCAGGTAAGAGTCTGATGGGCAGCGCCAACACTTAATCTTTAATTAATATGAACTGAACTAGAGACTTGGTCTCATTATATCCACAATTTCAGATCACACCTGAGGCACTAGATTTTCTAGATGACATAATTGACTGACCATGACCACACTAAAATGAGCAGGTAAGCCTTGCGCACTTAGCCCTTCCTGTGGTTTTTCTTAAACAAATATTAGGCCTACCTTTCTGACATTTTACACCTTGTATTGATTAGGACTTCAAAGCATTTGAAGAAAGAGATTTGCCCTATTAAGAAAAATCTACCACAAGAATGATGTACTGCGATTCCTGAGAAAAAATGACACAGTGACTATGTATTATTTACACTGCATAGACTTTCACATGAAGAATAGGACTTGCCATAGGTTAAACATGACTTACAGGTTTAGCATTACAATATGTCTTACAGATAAAACACATGGTGATTACACTTTACAGTGGACCTTGGAATAAGTTGTTGCCCAACAATACCAGAGGCTGATTGTGATCCCGGAGTAGTCACTCCTAGGAGGTAGGCTCTTGTTAGCTCTTGCGAAAATTAAATATAATGCCAACATTGTAGTAACCAATCTAGTGGTAAACACAGCCATTACTCGAACATTTTAAAACCACCATTTCAGGTGATCCTTAATATGACTTAGAGCACCCGAGACTCGACCGTTTTAACTACGGAAATTACATTTAAAGAGAGGACCTCGGGGCACTAATGCAAGGTATGGCATTGTGGAACTGGTGGAGAAAAACCATGTGTAATACTGACTTCCCAATAATGTCTTTGAAAAATGTTGATTCTTTATATGTTCTATGTTATTTTCATTCATTGATTGAAATTAATCACTTCATATAGAATAAGCAATTCCATAATTGTATAAATCCAAATTATCGTGAATTAACACATTGAAATTCATTCATTTATTGCCTGTTTTTTGACAGAAATGTGTGTGTGAAAGGGATGCGAAGGTTCCACAGCTCGTGGACAACCTTCTTTTCTGCTCCTTTGAACACTGCAACCTAGTGTCAGGGTTGTGTTTTTTTCCTCTGCATCTCCATACTCCAAATTATATATACACATGTCTAGGTGTGCAGATGTGTTTTATTCTTCTTTTCTGACACCTATTATCTGTTACCTCAAGCCAATGCTATACATATTTGACAGATATCTCACAGACATGAGTCTATCTCAATTTTAAAATATCTGCACGCATCCACTTCCTGAACCCCTAATCCTAAGCATGTTATCGCAAAGTAACACTTCCCAATCAGGACATTGTAATAAGTGCTAGACATTCACAGTATTTCAATTATTCCAATTTTTATGTTGTTCAGCAAAGCTACCTTGAATCATCAACAGTGGGTATAAGATCACAATTGTGATGTTCAGATGAAGCAATTAAGGCAAAATTCCTCATTCAGCCTTCTAGGTTTTACTGTGTCTAGTCGATGTATCCAGAACATTTCTCGCTGTAACAAGCGAGATTTAAAGTCGCCCCCCCCTCTTTAGGCGTTTGACCACTTCTAATATCAGAAATGTCATCTGCGCAATTGTGTGGCTGTATTCCTTAAAGTACGTAGCAACTGGAGATTTAGGATTATTACATCTTATATTCGATTTGTGTTCTGTCTTTCTCTCTTTGATCGGTCCTATCGTCTGGCCTATATATAGATGTCCACACGGACATTTAATCGCATATATCACACTCGGTATTAGGCAAGTGCCATAATCTTGAAGTCGAATCTTCTGGCCCATGTGTGGGTGGGAAATTGTTTTACCTTACAATATGTTTGCAATGATGATACACAAGACAGGGACATGTACCCATATTTGTCATGCTTAGTACGCTTTGCCTGTCCCTCCGAGGCCTCTCAGCTCTTTCCAATTTATCTTTCAGATTCGTGCCACTTTTGAAGGCCATTATAGGTCATATAGGGAACAACTAATGGAGTATTGGGTCATGCTGAAGCATGCTCCAATTAATTTTGATTATGTTACTGATTTGAAAGCTCTGCTTCGAGATCTTTGATACGAACAGGAGTGGGGATTCTCTTGACTTCTGATTAGGGTGAAGGAGAGTATCCTTTGGTACTAATTCTGATCTAGGTCTTGCATCCTCCAGAACTTCCTCTGGATATCCTCTTTTCTTAAAGTTTTTCTCCAGCTCTACACACTCCATGTCTAAAACCTCTGGATCCGAAATTATTCTTTTCAGTCTAAGAATATGACTGTAGGGAAGGCTATTCATCTTGGCTTTTGGGTGAAAGCTAGAGTAATGTAGCACGTTATTCATGTCTGTAGGCTTGTGATATATTGTAGTCGCTATCTAGCCATCATTAAGTGAGAGGCTCACATCCAGAAAATTTAGAGTAGGAAAACACACTTCTAAGGTAAATTTGATATGAGTATGGACCTGGTTCAGGTAGTCAATCAATATCAAAATTGTGTTAGCCCAATGTGCTTGTTGCAGTATAAACATTCTTCCAAAATTATACATGAAAATATTTGCATATGCAGGGGCCATTGCTGACCCCTATCGATGTTCCTGTTGCCTGTACATAGAAAGTACCTTGATACCTGAAGTAGTTATTATACAGGATGATGTACAATTATTCCACAATGAATTGTTTGTTGACTCTCACCCCTTCTGAATTTAACAAATGCCACTTTATGACTTCAAGGCCCTAGTGGTGTGGGATCGAAGTGTATAGACTACAAACATCTAATGAGAAAAGTAAACACTTTGATGTTAGTGCAGTAATTTCTTTAGCAATTAAGGAAATATGTAGTGTCCCTCAAATACGTGGGCATTTCCTGGACCAATGTTTGCAATATCCTGTCGACATAGATAGCCAAAGGGTCAAAGTTGCTGTCAGTACATGCTACGATTGGTCGTAAGGGCAGTTGAGTATGATTTTGATGCATCTTCAGTAGTCCATAAAACACCAGAGTAACGGGGAACCGATTGATAAGATAGTTCTTAGTTTTCAAACTTATCCAATAATATTACAATGCTCTATCTACTGTCTTACCAATTAGGTTTTTGATCTCATTGATGTGATCTTGATCAAGTCTAATATATGTAGACTCATCACTTAAATGTGTCAGACAGCTCTCATCATAGAATGATGTGTCCATTACAATTATCGTTCCCCCTTGTCAGCAGATTTTATGGTCAGTTGTTCATCCCTTGCTAGTATTTCCAGCTTTTCTAAGTGTGTGTCCTTAATGTTGTAAGGGGCCGCTCTCTGATAGTTGATCTTTAATAATTCTGTCTCAATTTTATTTTCAAACATATTGAGGATCGAATTCTGAATATGAGGGTCAAAGTGGCTTTTCGGTCTCATTTCTAGTTTGTCATCCACCTCATGTATATCTTCCATTGGTGGTTGTGTTTAAAAAAAAATAGTTTAGTCGTATCTTGTGTTTATGCAAATTGATTTTCTCCTCAAAGAAGGTAGTGTTACATTTGGGTACACATGAAAGACCCCGGTTTAGAGTATCCAATTGGCCACTAGTCAGAGCTTTACTCGATATATTGATCACAATGTTATCACTGTCTATTTGTTTTTTTGTCTTACTGGTCTTCTGACCTCTCCTAGTTTTCCTCTTATGCCTAAAAAGGCCCAGATTCCAGTGCAGATGCTGTAGTATCAATTCCTCCTACGACTTGTCCCACCCCCGTTAATGGTGTGGGGATGTTAATAGATATGCCTTGTCCTGAAGTTTCAGTTGGAATAGGGTCCCCAATACTACTTTTGCTACTATTATCTGATCCTGGTTGCCCTGGATGCGGAAAGCAAGCTCGATTCTGATTCCTATGTCGTTCATATAGTCAAATGTGTCACATTTGAACTTACACAGTTTTCTCTGTTCTATGCCGCTTTTGTATGCTGCCAATTTTGAGTTCACTTCCTCCAATATTTTTGGCAATTCCTGGTCAGTATTAAATGCCGACAGCTGTGTTTTCAAGGCAATAATATCTGTCTCGATAGAATTTAATGGTTTAGACAGTTCCTCCATTGTGAGTAAAATTAAATCCAAAGAGCATTTGTGCAAAATGTTATCCCACCTCTTTACAAATTCATTATTGTCCTTACACAAGGTTGGCCATATGTAAATTCTTAAACCCCTAGGTAATTTATGTGACTTGTAATATTCCACTAAGGTGGTGGCATGGAGTTTCTGGGAGATCTCACGTCTAAACAATGTTTCTAATTTAATATGAACTTGTTAGGATCTTCATAGCTATCTAGACTCTTTTCAGTATCCCTAATCAATGATAGTCTTTATTCTCACTAATAGTATCATGGTCTCGTGCTAGGGTCGTCATTCCTCCCCCGCACCTAAATTCTATATATATAACTGAATACACCACACTTTTCACATGCGGCGTGCACTAGCGACTAGCTTTACAAAGACAAGCCCTGTCAGACACAATCCTTTGAGGAAGGCTAAAGCAATAAAAGATGTAATTGATTAATAAAGTAGAAGCAATCTCACCAATTTGGGGCTTGGGTGACATTCAATCGATTTGGTAAATGGGAAAGTAACAATCAACATATGCTTTTTGCTGGTCCAATGAAATCTGGTAAATGGGAAAGTAGCAGTCAACATATGATTTTTTCTGGTCCATTAAAATCTGTTTGTAGTTTGGACTCTGGTAATGTCAAACTATTTTTGTAGAGGAGCCCTGGGAGTGGGAGAACTCAGAAGGAACTGAACCCATATTAGACACCCCTTTAAAAATAGGTTTATGTCTTGATCCATATGTGACCAATAAGTAACCTCAGGTAGGATCATCTCCAATCCTTTTTTGAAATCCTAGATAATGAGCTGATGCTGCAGAATGGATATTATTTAACATTATGCTTCGGAATGAGGTTGGTATAATGTTCTTATTGTAACTAGAATGGAGTTCCTTAACTACAACGTCATCTTGGATCTTAAACCTTTTTTAGAAATTCCTTTAAGACTCATTCTTCCTTTCTCTGACAATATTATTCAGATATGAGAAAGCTCTCTGGATCTTGTGGATATTTGTTACTGTTCCCAATGTTTGGATCTTCTTTCTGAGTAATAATTCAATCAAGAAATGGAACATCTCTACTCCACTGAAGATTGGGAAGCTCACTTTCAGCACACGTTTATGTTTGATTCACTGCTGCTACTTTTTTCTGAAGCGATGTTCCATATCAATGTATTCCCCTTGAGGAGCACCCATTTTAGCTTATTGATCTGCTAAATGTGTTTCTGTTTTGTTGCAACCCTCTACTGTTGAGTGCCTTTTTATCTTTTTCCAGAAAACTGTCCTATTTTTGACATTAATAAATCATCTATTGTGTGATATGATATGATTTGATAGTTTATTTATATAGTGCCTATACACAATGTGTTTCAAAGCGCTTCAAGGCAAGGGAGGGAACAAGGGAAAATACAATGACATTATTACGCGCCATGAAGAGTAAGGATTTGAAATTAACTATCGTACTTTGCCTGACCACATTTCAGATAGTGCAAGAGCTAAGACAAAGATAAGGAAGGGAGGGGGAGAGTGGGTAGGAAATGGAAACAGACAGGCGACTACCGTACTAGGCCTGACAATATTGCTGTTAGAGCCAGAGAAAACAAAAGGTGAGGGAGACAGGTGCAGAAAGGGAGGGGAGGAACAAAACAAGCGACTATCGTAGTAGGCCTGATGACATTTCAGATAGTGATGGAGGGGGGGACAAGTAAGGGGAGGGGGAGGAGACAGACGAGGTTGCTATCATGCTAGGTCCAGGGACAATTCTGATAGAGTAAGTGCATAGAAGAAGGTGAGGGGAGGAGATAGGAAAAGGGAGAAAGGGAGAGGAGGAGAGAACAGAGAGTAAGGAGTCAAAAAGAGTGCAGAAGCAAGATGGAAGAGCGAATACAATTGCAGAAGTAAGTAGTAAAATATAATGTTGCAAGCAAGGATACAAAATGAAGATGGGAACAGCATGATTCAGGGCCACCATGAGTACAAGATGCAAAGGAAGTCCAGCATTAGAGTTGAGAAAGGGTGATGCACCGTGAATCAATGAAGTCCATAAAAGTCAAATCCAGCATTGGCCACAAGAGAGTGATGGTGAAACCAGAGTGTATCAGGACAGACTCCTGCAGAAGGAGGCTGGATGGAGGAGGGGGCACAGGGTAGATGAATCAAGCAAAACAGGCAACAACTGTGTGCGGGAAGGTGGGCACAAGGAAACATCACAGGGGGACCATCAACTTAACATGTTTCAACGGTTTGTTGTTGGCACACAACATACTCCTATAATCAAAAAGCACACGTGAACAGGGTCACTCCTACCCATATATACAGCCAAGCAGACTACTGTAAAATGTAAAACACACACCTTTATAATAATTTCAGATATTTATAGTCAAAGGGCAAGACCAAATGGTCTGATTATGTACACAGCATAGAACATATTCAATGAATAACAAATAAGCGACAAATGCATGAGGCTGAAGTACATCAAAGGATGAGACAGATAGGTCTCAAATCATAATACAAACAATTAGATGAATACATTGCCTATTGTAATGTCACAACATGATAGTGGTAGAGAACACAAGGTGAATATACAAAACACAAGGCTAAAGGATGTCAGAAGTGCCAATATAACACACTGTGATTAGGAAGGACAATGGTTTACACAGGAGTGTTTCGGCCCTAGTGGGTTGTAGGGTGAGCCTTTCTTGAGCGGGCCTTCATCAGGACAGATGAACTGGAAAGGTTGAATGTTCTGTGTGTGCAATGCCTACAAAACAAGAATAATGTGGCAGGCTCAGTGCTGGAGTGACTGTAAAATGGGTAGGAAGGTGAACAAAACTAGTTTATAATTTCAATCTAAATAAATGTCTAGATTTCTTACCGTGTTAGTGCAGTGACTTAGCACGGTTTGGGGAAAAAAGGAGGAACACCTGTCATAAATCAGGTGATCTCTAAGGAAGCTTCATGGTTCCATTTAGTGATGTCCAATCTATGAATAAGGACTCATGTCAGATAATCGTCTATATGTCCAATAATGGGCACATAATTTAAAATTTAAAGAGAAACATCCGCAAATTCAAAGCTGTGGGCTTACCTGTGCGCGCCACAGTGTGCAAATGCGAAATGGGATAGAGTAAAGTGGCTCAATGCAGTTTTAGTGTCTCTCCTGCAATGGGTTTCTAATGTATCCGTCCTCTTCGGCGGACAGTGATCTTCAATGGGAAGACGGGCTGATTGCCCTGTACAAAACCACGTAGTGTCAGGGTCTTGGTCCCTGTGGAGTATAAGTAAAAAATCGAAGATCAAAAATTACATGTGATCACTGGTGCACCATATGTCTATCAGCGTTGCCTCTGTGATACATTACAGTGTCTGGCAAGTGTAATGCTCCGAAGTTGTAAAAGGACATGCAGACTGTATTACCTTAGTGTGAAGACATGAGCAGGTAAAAGGTTAGATCGCACCAATGAGATTGGGCGTCTCTTGGCGTTGAACGTGTCATTCGCGTTCACAATAAATAGATTCCCCGATGGTCAGAACCTACGGATATAATCGTAGCGTTATATTTCCGTGGAAGACACTAGTGGTCTCCTGAGTCAGCCAGCCGGTGTATCGCTTACCTGGAAAAAGGCGAGACACTCAGACGCGCGGCAGTGTTGGATTGTGAAGCTTTGTCGTCATGGCGACCGTTGTTAAAACATTGAGCTGCCATTTTAGAATACGGACGTGGCAAGTCCAGCCCGAATGTGGCTGAAAACTCTTGTCTATCTAAAAATGTTGATCACATAATTATACTAGTTGTAAAAATAGTTGATCGAATAATAGTGCCAAAAACGAGGTGTATTGTTGGAAATTCATTACCATGGCAACCCTAAAAGCCGAGGTAGCAGGGCATTCTGTGAGAAGACGTTGGATATGCCTACATATTCTCCGTTTTTTTCAATTCTTCATCTTCTAAACAATTGTCCTTGACACTGTCATGTAGATCTCCTAATCCATGTACCATGGAACTCTTTTTAATTCAAGTCCAATGTAGTACTAGCATTATATAGGATATCAGGGTGCCTGTAATACCAAAGGTCCTCCAGGTAAGTCATACACTAATAAACAAAAATGGTTGGAAAAGTACCACTGACAAATTATTCGCATACAAAAGCAGGTTCATATTACACAAGATACCAAAGACACTGTATTTAGTTTATAAAAAAATCAATCATATATATTTTGACATCCATTCCATTCTACCATTCATGCACATACTATAAAGCACACAACCAATAACAACTAAAACAATGTTATAGGTCACCCCTAGTGTGGGACCCTCTTATACAACCTTAAGGTATTTCAATTTTCTACAGCCATAAAACATTAACAATGTGGTTTTTTGTGTACAATACCACCAGAAGCTTATTGACATGGTCTGCATATGTTTCAGTCGGCAAACAGGGCTTTCCAAATTCAGCCAGACATTGTTCCGGCCTTCTTCAGGACAAAGGTCCAGCATAAATGTTGCCTCCACCATATAACACAATCCGGTGGAAGATGTCTTCCAAAAGACACTCTACAGAAAAACAGATAACATAGTCTAATTAAAATCCAACCTCTTTTCATTTTATTCAGGCAAAGTTAAATTATGCATATTACTCTTTCGTGATTATATTAGTTCACACTCAACTTCAATAACCACTATTGGTGGTGAGGCAAACTCAGGACCTAATCATCAGTGCTCCAGGGTTAACAAATTCTATGGAGCCTGAAGAGAACGAAGGCACAGAATAAATCATAGACTCCCTTCCTTGAAATAAGTTAAACTCTAACTAGATATAAAGACATCTAGGTATAGAGATTGAATAGCACTTACCTATAGCAATGTAGCAGGGACTGCCACAATATCTTAGAGATTCACCATCTCAGACAGCTCAAGGATGAGTCTTGCAAAGGTACATGTAATATCGGCCAGCAGATGTTTCATCTGTCTGTTCTATCAATGAATAAGCAAATATTCAAAAATGTAAAATTGGTATCTATCCCTCAATTGCTGGCCTGTTGACCAAGAATATAGATGCAACAAGGTGGAGTGGCACTTACTTGTATGCGAATAGCCTCTCGCGATGGCTATCAGAGTGAAAAACCTTCTCTCTCACAGCGAGTGTCTGTAATGGCGGAACCAATCTCGTCGCTCAAATAGGCTTCCGCTTCACTGTAACATACAGAGAGGGCCCAGGCACCATGTTGTCAAGAACCATGATGCGCGCAATTCTACAGCATATTCACTCCTATCTCCATCTGCTAATATAACTCATAGGGTCAGGTGATACGGAGGGCTGCCCTATGCTGGTCGTGAAAAAACAAGCCAATCCACCTACATGTAGCATCTAGAAACTGTAGCATGGGGACCGGAAAGGATTATCATACTGTCATGGATCTTACAGACTCATACGCGCATTGTAACTATATTCAAGAGAATGCAGGATCCTTACCTGCAACTTCACATCAGACTGAATCTCGTCCCTGCGACGCTGTAGAACAGGGCGGCAGCATTTCCGCTCAGATAAGTCTGTCGTAGCAACTTGCCATGACTAACAATGGATATAGAAATGGGACTAATCCCACCTAGACCCGTAAAGAGGTAATTGCTTGTGTAAAACGGGCAGAGTCATCTCTATATTCAGGACATCCTTTTTTGTAAATGTATTAAAAAAACAAGTCGTATTTAAATTTCACAGACTCAGCAAACAAGTTTAAAAAATATATAAAGAATATAAAAAATTGTAAAGAATTTTAGCCAGGGACGAGGTCACACTACCTGAGATCAGGCCTATACTGCATGGTCCTAGATGGCGGGGGCCACATAGTGACACAAATGACATGCAGGGGCCCGCATATACTCCATGCCCGTGCTGCATAGTCCTAGGCCACATTATGACATTTATAAAAGGTGAGGAAATAGCAACCCTGGAAAAACTATTTTCTGAAAAAACAACTATAAAGGATGCTAAACAACAATTTTAACAGCTAGAAGAAGAATTGAAAAAATTCAGGCAGCTCAAATTAGATCGTAAAATCAACAAACTACAGAAGGACCTGAGCAATTACAAAGAGAAATGGACTTACTCGTACTTACATGCAGGGTTCTATACTGAAGTAACTAGCGGTCTGTCTAACGGTCGACCAAATAGGTCCGTTACCTTTTCTAATTCATTGGGATTCGGAGCAAACCACTGGACTACCAGGGCCTAGCTCTGGGAACATAAGAGGTCAGACACAATACCAATAAAAACAGCAACGTTTTTGTCAAAGAAGGGTCCAGTGGGGACGACCCAGACAAAAACAGCAGCAATTTGGGCCAGGGATGCGCACCCGGCAGTGGTACACAAATGAATAGAAACGGAACAGATACTTATTTTTTATTCATCTTCACATACGCTGACCACAGCAAAATTTAATTTACTAGCAAAAGGATTATCCTTTGTCCCGGTAGCTAAAGCAGATGCCTTCTCGTGCGAAATAGAATTACACCGATTCTTTCGCAATGTCCGACTAAATCACTTCTTTGAAGTCTACCTCCAGAAGTCGGAAGGTAGACCTAGTAGCAAGGAAGGAGAAGAAATGAGGAATATTACAGGTCTGAAAACAAAATTGCATTTTACTCCACCACCTCATACATGTCCACCTGAGATTATGGCATTTGAGAACATTGTCATCAAACAGATGCACAAAGCTTTGAGGAAGAAGAACTACTGTACAGATGATGTGAATGAGTAAGCTTCAAAAACCTATGTGACAACCACAAAATAGCTACAAAGGCGGAGGTATCGTCATAATGGATACAAAGAAATATGACGAGGAATGTCAGTGACTTTTGGCAGATGAGGGATCATACAAAAAATGAGATCAAGACCCTACAGTCAGACTCGAGAAAGAAATCGTCAGCCTCATGAGACATGCCGTCAATGAAGAATGGTTAAGCAAAGAGGAAAGTATGTTTCTATGTAAAAACCACCCCAAGTTAGAGGCAATTTATATATTACCGAAAGTGCACAAAACAAAGAAAATCCACCTGGTAGACTGATCGTGTCAGCTATAGACTCTTTGTTGGAGCCGTTATCAATCTACACTGAATTTCTCTTGAAATCATTTGTGCTGTTAATGCCAGAATACGTGAAAGACACTACAGACATGATCTAGTTAATGAGTGACATCAGGATAAAAAAAAGAGGATATCCTGGTGATGATGGATGTAGAATCACTATACACATATATTCCCCAAATTAAATGCTTGGATGTATTGGTCATTTGTCTTGATCAACATACCATGCTGCAGATTCTGCCTACTGATTTTATCCTTGAATGTGTGTGGCTAGCGATGTCGGAACATTATTTCCTCTTTAAGAAGAAAATATTTAAACAACTGAGAAGTGTGAGTATGGGTGCCACCTTAGCGCCTGATCTGGCAAACCTGTATATGGCGAATTTCAAAATTCATACATTCTGGCTCAAACAACAGAATTTTGTGGATAAGCTGGTGTTGTGGAAACGTTAAATTGATGACATGTTTTTGATCTGGAGATGGTCTAGCACATCACCCTTGGAGTTATTCGACTGGGTGAATACTTGTGACCCGAACATTAAATTCACGATTGAATGGTATATGACAAAAGTTAGTTTTCTAGACCTGATTATTCAGAAGATAGGAAGTAATTTGGAGACTACACCCTACAGAAAACCCATGGACAGAAACTCACTTTTACATTATTCTAGTTTCCATCCAGTGGCCTTAAAATTCAATCGGCCATACATATAGTTTCTCAGAATTCTGAGAAACTTTACCAGGAGAGAACATTTTGTATATCATGCAACAAAGTTGAGGGAGAGACTGATTGATGGGGGCTGCCCAAAGAAACTTGTAAGTGAAAATCTAAAAAGGGCATCCAATATACACAGAGAGGTGTGCCTGACCCCTACAGTCAAGACAGTTAGAAGCCAACTTATCTGCATGTCTACATATTCCGCTATAAGTAATGCAATAAAGAAAAGCATTAACAAAAACTGGCACCTCATTAGGCAACTGGGGAGCCTGGAAAAAAAACATGTTCACTTTCAAACAGAACAGTAATTTAAGGCAACAATTGGTGCATACCTACATCGATAAGTGGTCGAACCAGACAGTAAGAAACCAGTGGGGTTTGCCCACGATAGTTAGTCACTACAAGTGTGATAACTGTGCTGCTTGCCCCTATACCGAGACAAGGCACAGTTTTGAACATGGAAACATCAAATTGAAACTTAAGGGACACACCAATTGTTTAACGAAGAACACCATGTACATCATTCTATTCCCATGTCATTTGATCTAGGAAAACTGTAAAACAGATCTGCCAAAGGATCTCCGACATAAATCCTGCATAAGAAATAAAGTGCAAGACAAGCCTCGTTTGGACCATTTTAGCAGCACTGGCCACACAGATCATGAAGTTAGGTGGTTTGTGTTACAAACCATCAAGGCCCATACATGAGGAGGCAATGTTGGTACCATGCTACATAGTTTAGAAAAGCGCTGGATATAGACTTTGAACACAGTCCAACATGATCTCAACATATCTGCTGAGTGGAATAAATTGATCTAAATTGGGGTTGTAATCACGATGATATTGCAGATACATCTGCCTATATACCCCTTGGTGGGGTAGTATCCCAGAGTTACTAGAGTACCCCTGTTTGACACAGTTGAGCTCCCTGCATTTAGGACCAGGATTGAGCTCTGTAGATGATTGTACAAGTGGGCTGCCACCTTTTATATATGTCATAATGTGTCCTAGGACTATGCAGCACTGGTGTGACCCCATGTGGAGTAAATGCAGGTCCTGCCTGTCATTTGTGTCCCTATGTGGCCCCCACCATCTAGGACAATGCAGTATGGGTGTGACCCGAGGTAGTGTGAACTCACCCTGGCTAAAATTTCCACAGCAATGTTTTACACGTTTTAATATTCTTTATATATGTTTTATACATTTTTGCTGAGTCTGTCCAATTTAAATATGACTCGTTTTTTAACACATTTACAAAAAAGGATGTCCTAAATATAGAGATGATTCTGCCCGTTTTACGCGAGCAGTCACCTCTTTACGGGTTTAGATGAGATTAGTCCCATTTCGGTATCCATTGTTAGTCACGGCAAGTTGCTACTCCGGATTTATCTGGGGAGAAATGCTGCTGCCCTGTTGAATCTCATCCCAGCGTCGCAGGGATGAGATTCAGTTTGACTGTGAAGTTGCAGGTAAGGATCCCGCATTCTCTTGAATATAGTTACAATGCACGTATGCTAATTCTCCCGGTCACCATGCTGCAGTTGCTAGGTGCCACATGTAGGTGGGTTGGGTTGTTTTTTCACGCCGAACATAGGGCAGCCTTCCAGATCACCTGACCGTATGAGCTACATTAGCAGATGGAGATAGGAGTAAATATGTTGTAGAATTACGCGTATCCAAATTTTGATTTTACCTTCAGCAGCATAAGGTAGCAAATTAGTTGACCTAAATGACATTTCAAGATCTTTGAAATCCATTGGGTTTCCTCCAATTCTGGAACAGACCTTGTTATAAATACAATCCAAATTAATTGATAATCAAAGTAGTATGTAATTACCTTATAGAAATCATAAATAACATCACTTACAGCCCAGAAAATATGATTAATTTATTTGGTTCCAATATTAATATTTAGCATACACTGATTAGTGACCAGGTGTTTTGTATCCATTGAATCAAAACCAGATTCCCACTTATCTATCATATTAAATGAGGGAATCTTCTCATCCTTCCGTAATTGTCTAGGGAGTTTCTCATAAATAACATATAATTCTTGAGTTAAACAGACCTTTGAGAGAACTGAACCCTTACCTTCATTCATTTAATTGGGCAGGAATATGAGCTCTACGTTCCTTTGTATCATAGCTAGACTGCTGAATTTATCTCCTGAGTTATCCACTGTTTGACCAAGACCTTCGCTGGAGGACTACCATGGATAAAACTCCTGTGTGTTTCCACCCTTTGTTTGGTGTAAGATGGATTTTAAAAGTTAAGTGGAAGTGTCTCCAATATCATCTTGTTCCTTCAGAGATATAATAGTGATGTCAGGTACTTGAGTATTGTGAAAATGAATTTCCATTTGCTCCTGATGCTCCTCAATCAGGCGACAAGTGCAGTTCAAACTAACATTGGCCACTTTTCCATTGGATATGCTTGTTGGTGACAATGTTTATTTAGGGAAGTCTATATTTAAGTTACATGATGTGTGCATGTGGCACTCTCTGAATGCATCCATTCCTTTAGGAGTCTGATTTTATTTGTGATGTTAACCTGAAGGGCACAGATTGTTTTAGGAAGAAAACACAAAGTCCTTGCACAGTGCTTTACAGGGAGCCAAGTTGGAATTACGAAAGTCAGATTCCTAGTCGAATCTGGCTACCTCCTTTCGTGGAGTGAACTGGAGTTGCCTGCTCAGACATTCTGGTCTGGTAGCCATCTTGAATGGCATGGAGTATTATAACGCTGGTTGAGGAATAAGGCACTCTATTATATCGGCAGGAAACTGAGATGCTTGTATTTTTCTAGAGGCCTACAACTTTGTTGTAATACAGATAACTCATCTTAAAACAAGGTGTTGGGAATAGCTTTAGTCATGATCTTCTTGAAGAGGTGCTTGGGCATAGTTTGACTTGTGAATTCAAAAAGAATAAAGGAGGAGGGGTGCTTTGGATATTTTTAAAGACGATGGGTTGTGAAGCCAGTAGCTGGAAACTTTTATCAATGGGCACTTTTTTGAGATATTATCAAGTTAGAAAACTACCTTCGATAGCCCTGCTTTTGTACTGGTTAAACAGAGATGTTTAACATTTTATCTATTATTCTTTATGGTGTTTGAGTGATGGTTATGGGGTGGCTCACAGAGGTTGAGTGTAGTTAATTTCTGTAAGTGGTATCTGTACTCTTAATAGTGTGTGTGTGTTTGTGTGCGTGCGTGCGTGCGTGTATTTGTTTGTCTGTGTTTCTGAACCTACAAAGCATTCATGTAGACATGCTGTTCCACTCCCCACAACCCTTCAACCCAGCCCACTTTGTTAAATAAAGGTGTGGGTTGTTTTAAGGTAGAGAACTCAAGTTGGACCCCTCGATTACCTCCATCTATTTTATGCATTCGACCTTAACTCAGGAAAAGCAAAATCACATTACTGATTTGTTAGTGGGTTAGTGAATCTACCAATCCTATCTGTGTACAATAAAAAATGAAATGAGTCTAGTCGACATTTCATTTGGAAATCTATCTATCTCACTTGTATTTGAAATAACAGTAGCATAATGCGCTGCAGGGAAGAGAGAACATTCTGTTGATCATCCCAGGTGGACTATCCACAGATATTTCTGCATCTGCAAGCAACAAGTAAAAGGCATTTCATGTTGGTAGGATAACCATGGGAGAACCATCTTCAAAAGAAGTACAGGTATTTTTCTAGGTAGAAGTCCCTTGATTGTGATGCAACAGGCAATGGCCCTGTGGAATGTGGCCCAGTGACCCGGATTCCCTCTGTACGTTGTTCCACTGGTGCTTTATAACCTGCTAAATACTGAAAAGTGATCGATGGAAAAGCTTGTCCTGATCATAACCACTGACAATTGCTCTTAAACTCCCATTCCATTTTTTACAGTCTGCCATACCTTTACTGAAGGGGAAAAATGCATCTCTAGAAAACCTGGTACTACTCCAAAAGATAGCAAGCAACTCCACATCTTTCAGCCTCATTAGGCCTCATCCTTGAGTTGCAAACTATGAGTCTAGGAACTGCAAGCCAGGAATCCATGTTTGGCCGTACAGTAATGGTGCCACTTATGGTGACTTGAGAACACTGCAAGGTGGTGCATGCAAAAGATTGGCTTTAATCATAAAGACTGCAGGTGTCTCTGGCCAGCCTTCCATTTCATCCTTTTTTTAAATCCTATCTGTTACCTAAAGGTACAAAATATTAAACATGTTTTGTCCTACCCAATAAGGGGGCATCAACATTAAACTGCTAGGCAATATCCATCTGCATGAGAACCAAAGCAACCCAGGTCTATTTCACCTTCAATAGGCATAATCAGTCAGGTGTATTTGTATTTATTTTATTTGTAAAGCGCATCCGGGCCCGTGGGCATCTGGGCTCATAAAAGTGACAGAAGTGGTTAAATACAAGCAATTATATACAGTAATGTAGTTACAAATTTACAGATAAATGTGTGGAATCACAAAGATGCAGTAAACTGGCTAGTGTAGGCTGAAACTTTACAAGCAGCATACTCGGCACATACATAGGGGCATCCCCTTGTAGCTTATGGTGACTGCATCAATGAACAGTGCTGGATGTTAAATCTGAGAATTAATCAGAGATGCTGGCAATTGCTTTGGGCATTCCCATTTTCCATAATTGTTCAGCCTACTATGCCATTACAAAAGAGCAATATGCAAGTCAGGCTTACTCGTACCCCAAAAGCAATGAATCCATATTTAACTGTTAGATCTCACCCTGAGCCTAAATGAAACTCCAAGCATATTTTACTATCATCAATCAGATGCATCTTAGAAGTATAGGCCCGGCAGTAAGCTCAGGACCCACATATGTGAATGTCCACTCACCGTGGCAGTTACACCATATTTGGTAAATGATGCCAATCTTGCAGAACTTTGTTGCAGCCTTGTTAACCTGAGGAGCGGGTGTTAGAGTACATTTACATTAACATTTTTGGGTAGTGGTGGTTGGGGAAGAGATGCAGAGGCATTGAAGGGGGCAATGAGGCACCCCCCAATAAAACTCCATTATGGTGAAATGGCCACTGTTGTGAGTTGTCCCTGATCCCTTTGGGGATACCAATGCCACCTAGGATGATGTTGCAAGACTGCAAGTGGATGGAGAGTACATCTTTCAATGAATCACAAACACTTTAAATTGTGTATTTGGAGGTTGCCCTGACCAATTTTAAGTGTCTGTAATGACATTACAGAGAAAGAAAAAGGAAATCCAAATCGAGCATGGAAAAATACTAATGTTCACCCTGATCTGCTAGTTCACATCTCTTTTTCATCAGTGCCACAGAATACATTTCGTTTGCGTCCTTTCTGTAGGGTAGGGCCATTGCATTGGGCTTTCCAGGGTATGCTGTGGATCAACCTCAGGTGCTGTTCAATTTTACATCATCATGAACTTTGTAATTGGGAATACTTCTGTACTCAAAGGAACGAGGAGCACACAACACAGGTAGAGAATAGTGGGAAATATCTCTCCTCTTCCAGCATAAGCTATGGGCAGAAGACAGCAGATACATGCCAAAGGAGTGGCCAGCCAGGTCCTCCAACATATATTATGAGAAAGGCGAAAGGGGGCGTTCCCCCTCCGACAACGTGCCAGGCGTTAGGCAGCACAGGATTACCCTTGAACACTGCCTCTCACATTCATACAAACACACATGCACAATAACTTAGCGAGTTTTAAAACGAAAGAAGACAAGCACTGTACTTCACCATGTTGAAAACCAATAAGAATGTCGGGTTCACCCCTGCCGGCATCATTTTTTCAAATGGTAAATCCGTCTTAACAACTATTAATTTATTAATAATTTAATAAACCTCACATGCACAGGTGAAAAGAGTCACTGTTGAAATATTTTGTTATCATGGAGTCTCCTGTCTATGACAATTAGCCACAAGGCACATACATGGATTAAACATGTGTTGTTTCAATCAAACCCTTAAAAACACTCCGATGTTCTAGGTAAACCTGCCTTTGAGTTTTATAAAAAATCATTTGATGCACTCTATGATGTCGTCAATCCATAAACGTTTAACAAAGTAATGACACTTTTCAAAGCAACTTTGCACTCAATTACAGGTTTTCAGAACCTCTATTTTCTCAAAAATGTTCGAATTATGACACGTTTACCAAGTTCAAGCGATCTTCAACAGCATCCCCACACGAGGGACAACTCGCGATATCTGGGAAACCTTTCCACCTAACCAGGGGAGTTGCTAGGTATGGAAAAGACCTGGGGCTACGCTGATGTCAGAACTGTTGGGACTGGGGGCTAGCTAGTCTTTTGGCTGTAGCTCCTGAGATTCTATCCGGGGCTACAACCAAAAGGTCAGGGGCTATAGCCCCCTTAACCCCCCCTAGCAACGCCACTGGACCTAACAGTGTCATTTCCTAACTGTAACCAGTTAAAGCAAACTCGGGTGATCAGCCAACGATCTGATTTTCTAGGACTCAATGTGAGATAGGGCTGTATAGAGTCTACCTGGATGATGGCTTTCCGCAATCTGTTAGCACTGACACACAATTCTTTGAGCTGACGTTGCTCTTTTGCTACAGAAAAAATACATTGTTGTAAAACTTAGTATGTGTCATCGGCAATAACATACATCGAGGAAAAAGTGCTTGTGCATTCAGTTGTAAAGAATATTTGTTTATGTAAGAAAGCCAAGGAATTTTACGTCTGTCTTCCCTGGCTAATAAAGCACTAATAATGAAGTGGGTTAAACCTGCGTTAGCATTGGACCATACACGCAGTCAATGAAGGATCGGAGCAAGACACCACTCATCTTGGAGAAAGCCTGCTCCCAATTCCTTGTGGACTGCGAAGTGGGGAGCTGACCCTGGAAGTCCCAGTAATCATTAGAAACATGTATTTTCCAGCATCTGCAAATCCACGGGTTCACATAACCCCAGAGCGACGCCCCATAGGTGACTACTGCCTTTGTTTGAGTCTCGTAAACCTTTAGGATCATGCCAAGGGGCTGACCTTGGCACATGGCCATGAAATGCAAAAGGCCCCCCAAAGATTGACTCATTCTAATTATTTTTTTGCATAAATGAGCTATGCCAGTTGCCGCAGTTGAAATTCCAATGCCCAAATAGTCAAATTCCTTGACCCTGGGAATAGACACCCCATTGCATAACATTGGGTTAATTTTCACCATCTGTTTACCCTTAAAACACACTATCACAGATGATTTAGAGGTGTTTATCTTAAGATCCTGGTCATTCATACATACTGTATAAACCTGAACCAACTGTTGTATGGTCTTTGGGGTTCCGGCAATAAGAACAGTATCATCAGCATTGGCAAGAATCAGAAAGGCCTTGCCACCCACCCTAGGATAATCAACATGAGAGTCCACCTGGGTGTCATGCAAACCATTGAGGTACAAAGTAAAAAAGAACTTTGCCAGGATACAACCTTGGCAAACCCCCAGGTTAACCTCAAAGAAATCAGTACATTGCCCCTCCTCCCCAAATCCCACTGTGAATTGCCCATAATATAGACATGATCTCACTTGGGCAATTCATGGACCTGAGGAAGGCCCATAGCTCAGCATTGTACTCAGGTCCATGAATGCAAGGTAAATCACTTCTCCCTTATAAAGACAGAATGTGCCATAAAACGATACAGATTTAGGACCTGGTCAACAGTATCCATTCCCAGTCTAAAACTGAAATGTGTTTCTGAAAGGATTGGACATGTTAGCCATCCAAGCTTCAAGATGCCCCATAAGGATGCTCCCAAAGATTTTAAAGAAAGTGTCAAGCAATTAAATTGGCCTGCACAAGAGCAGAATTGGGAGGATGATGGCAGACTTCCATGAGATTGGATATTGACCAGACACCAGTATAGCATTAATAAATAGCAATAGCAATGGAGACCAAAGATCAATGAGGTCTTGATAAAGGTTACCAGGGATTGCATCTGGTCCTTGCGCACGATTGCATGCCTGATTTCCAATTGATTAAAAAAAAAACTCCTTAAGTGTTAAAATCAAAGGTGAAGCAAGATATGTGCTGTCAATAGGGTTCCTGGGGCCTTGACATAAAGTAGAGACATTCTCAACCCATGCCTTAGCATCCACATGAGATCCCAAGACCCTTTCAGTTCTCTTATAAGCAGGACCATCAACCACAAATTCACAACATTTCTTAGAATCTAACAGTTCACCCCAAGCTAACTCACCCACTCAGCTTTCTGGTCATCCAGAGCTTCACAGTACTTGGCTGCTGCATGAATGTTATCTCTATAGGCTGTAAATTGGGATTTTAAAGCCTCCAATAATTACCTCTTTGGCCCTACACAAGCTTCATTGACCCAACCTTTGTTAGTAGAGTTTATTTTATGATTATAATTCTTCTGGAAGCAGTCTGTAGAAGCCCCCATTAGTGCAACAAAACCGGTAGCAATAGTGGGGGAACTAGAGCTACTATCAATATAATAATAATCAGGGGAGTTGCTCAGCTAATACTTTGTGGTGCAGTTTAGTTCCTTTCATCCTGGACCATTTGATTCTTCTTTTGGTTACTGTGTTAACCTCAGCCAAATCTAGAAAGTTATTTATAACTCCCCTTTGCATACTCAAAAACCCTGAAAGTCTTAAACCAATTAGAAAATGGACACTACAAGTGTCACCCAACACTTCAAACCCCTGGATCTGGTCCCAAAATTGGACAGAGAAACAGAAGTAATCAAAGGTGGAGGATCCTTGGTGATTCCTAAAAAGTATGAAGGCCAGGGATATCAGGGGGCATACTTCCATTAATGGTATGCACGCCCACTCTAAGAGCCATGACGAAAATTGAAGACTTTTGGCACAAACCCGAGGGTCCTGCATTGAGTTCAAGAATTTAAAGGGCCCTGTCCTCTTGTTCATCAAATAAATCAACCTGACACCATCACCCATTTTCCCATTAAAATCGCCCTCTAGCAAAAATGCAGCGTTCGGCCTCGCCTTAAATATTACTTGATCATCCACAAAGGCTAGGAACTTAAACAACCTCTTCATGTCAGCCTTATGCAGGCTGATATAAAAATTCACAACTTCCACAGAATCACCATTAACCATGCACGGTTTTAGCACAGTATTAACACACAGTATTAACATTTGTAAGGCACCCATCTTAGTATCAAGGATCACCACCCTACAGTCCTCGAAAGCATCTACCTCTAGTATTTTTACATGCCAGAATAACATATGACACATAACTGTCCAGAAGGTGTGCCTCCAATGCCCATGTTTACTGAAGGAGAATCTTCTCATATATACTTAGGAAGTTCAGTACATCCGGATTTAGCCGTTTCACCTTGGTGCCTGCAATATTCCATGAAAGAAAGCAAACATTGATGGATTTAACCAAAGATTGTGTCATGGGTCACTCTACTTTATGATGAAGACCCCCTCATCCAAGCCTAAAAAGGAGAGTGGGAGGTCAGCCCCTCAATCAAACATATTAACTCTGAAGGTTCATCATTGGCATAATGTCCAAACCAGATTTTTTAGCTTTAATAAATTAACCATTAACTTGCTGTCTTATTAACTTTGTTATACATAAATTATACTGAACGTATGTTGATATATTTTGTACTATTTCTACATTGCAATTTTTAATTAGAGTGTGACTTCAGCAACTTAACATGCCAGTGACCTCATTAATATCTGTTTTGCTTTGTGTATAGAAATGAATAGTATTCCCCGATAAGCATTTCCTTTGTAAAATTAAATCCAATATGTGCTTCCAAAGACTGGCACACGCAGCTGTGTGGTGTTTTTATACTGTTTTTATAATATTAGACTATATGTTTCAGAGAAAAGGTTTACTGCATGCATTAGAATACCTATACGTGGGTCCCATCTATCTCAATTTATTTTTGTTGATTCTTACATAATCTAAAATACTGCTGGTACTGAAAAGAACAACAAAATGCTGTTACATAAACATGTATGATGGGTACAGTGTATCATTTAAAAATATGAGATATAGTAAATAATTAGCTAATAGAATAAAGTCAATCTTGCAGGTCTCTGGAAATACTAGAGTCTGTGGCCATTCTTACACTCAAATGTTTACATTTGTGCAGTGCTCTTCCACTGTCCCTGTTGTATGATGGCAAGGAGCAGAGTCCGCAGGCATTAAAGGCATACATGAGCGGAGTTGAACAGAACCACAAACACCATTGTCTGTATGCCATGAAAAGCTTTTGTGCCTGGTTCAGAGAGCGTTTTTGAACAGGATTGCGCAATTATAAAATGCTTCTGTTATTCAGGCGCTTTGAGTGCCAAGTGGCCCACTTGATGCAAAGTCTCTGCGGCCGTGCAAAATGCAAATCTGCTCAAAAAGCTAACAGCACGGTCTATTTGAATTAGTTAGAGGTTATGAACAAGTTTAAGCCAGCGTACCTCCAGGACAAAAGGGGTCACCTACTACACAGCAGTTTCCCAAATGTATGCCAGACCTCACAGCCTCAGGATATATTCCCCACAATAACCAGATTCCAACACCTAGGCTTTCAAATTGTTGGCTACTCCACATTAGGACACTTTTTTGGGAATATTTAGGGAGTACAAATCCAATAAAACCTCATTGCTCACAGGCACATTTATATCCAGTCAAATTCATCTGCATTCACGCCTTTCATCGGTATGCAATGCGTTAAATGTCAGAGTGCTTCTGCGCAATTCGGTTTTCTTATTTGCGACTTCTTGATCATAGCATGTACAGTGGTTTCGGGTTGGTTGATGTTTCAGTTTATACATGGTCATAGTGTGTAAGTGACTCCAATCAAGCAATCCCACTAAGTCAGTGCTTTGTCTGGGATGCCCAAGGGAAGCCCTTATTTATGTATTTTTATGGCAAGTTATAATCTGGATGATGAACCCTTGTATAACACCCCTCTCTTAGAATCCCCCTTGACCCCACTGAGCCAAGAAGTAGGCTTGTTTTGCAAATTTAAAAGGATTATTTGAAAAATTAAACTATATATATATATATATATATATATATATATATATATATATATATATATATATATATATATATATATATATATATATATCACACTTCTATAAATAAATTGATAATGGATAGTACACTTGTGAATATGAGCAGTAATCAGCAAGAGGTAATCCTACAGTAGCACAGTTCTTGGTTACTTATGAATAGGAACAGAAGAATGAGGTGGGAAAGAATGCTTTATATGGTTCAAGGAAGTGCAATGATGAATAAAATGCAGTACAGAAAAAAACTTGATATGGCTTCAACAAAAGACAATGTAATCACTTTTCCTTGACAATTCACTCCCCCCCTTTATGCAATATAAGGAGATGGAAAGAAGACACACAGTTCTCAGGAATGCAATCAAATATAATTCAGTTCCCCCCTAGCAAGCTTGGAGGAAAACAGGTATGAGTTTTAACACAGGCAAGATACTTTGATGTGGTTGCAATTAAGTGAAAAATATGCTAAAAAAGGCTTTTAATTCCCTATAGGGGGTTCAGGGTGGGTGATATCTAGTTTATATTAGTTCAGGCTCACTTTAGCAATGGTCAATGAGTAACTAGCAGGTTAAAACGAATTTTAGCAAAGGAAAGCAAGGAGCTGCTGATTTTTACACGTGGCTGAAATTGTGCAAAATGTCAAATCGCGGCAAATGTAATCACGTGTGTCGAGCGTAATTACGGAGGCCCTATAAGGAGTAGCAAGTCGGTTCTAGATTCGCTGGAAAGCCTAGAATCTTAGCTTTAAGATGACAGTTAAAACACGCTCCTAGCACAAACGGTTCCAGAGATACGGCCGATTTAGTCAAGGTAGTTTTTCGGATTTGAAATTTTAAAGCTCAGAATGACAGATGACAGTTTTCAGTTTTAAAGATGACAGAATGACACGATTCTAGGAGGCAGTTCTAATAGGCTAAAATAGTTTGGATTACATTATTTTAAACTAAGAGATTGGTTTTGGCACAGTGAGTACTCACACTATATTTTTGAAATAAGCCGTCAAGATCTGGTCAGGTTGGACGGGACTTCCGGCGGGTGGTTCTGAAGTCCCGGCTATCTGGGTCAGCTCTGCTCTCTGGGTCTGTCAAGCACCGGTTCTGCTCACAACAGTCTGGTTTGTGGTTCTCTCTGGTTCCGGATACAGCACTGCTTTCTGGATACTGCTACAGGTTCTTGCAAAAGTTCTTGGCAAATAATTCAAACAGCTCGCCTGGCTGCTGAATAGTTTGGTTGGTTTTGAGGCCTGCTGAAGAGGATTCAGCTTGTGGATTCAGGCCTCTCTGCTACAAATTCTGGAGTTAATTTCTGGTCTTTGGAGATTGATGGATTTGAAATCTGGATCTCTGGATGCAAAGTCTGAAGTCTCCCGGCAAAGCGTCCCGCAAGAAAGTGGAAAGTGAATGTGTCCACCTGTCCTGCACTGACTGCTTTTATGTGTTTAGAAAGTGGGTGTGTGTGTGGCATAACTGAGCCTGCCCCTCTCTACTTGTCATTGGCCCAATTCTCCCCTCTCCCGTGATTGGGGAAAGGAAATGGATTATCATCATGATGAGGTCTGTTTATGGGTTATGGCGCGCATTTGTGTAAGGGCATTGCAAGGGCTGTTACGGCTGGATTCCCTGTGGATCGTGGATTGTGGATCGTGCTGAGACGTTTTTTCGCTGAGCGCTAAACACGTGACTTTTGGCTCCGCCTCTGAGCTCAAGCTCCCAGCATTCTCTTTATCAATACTGGCGCACGCGCATTCGCGCGCGCGCATTTGTGTAAGGGCATTGCAAGGGCTGTTACGGCTGGATTCCCTGTGGATCGTGGATTGTGGATCGTGCTGAGACGTTTTTTCGCTGAGCGCTAAACACGGTACTTGCACTTAAAGTTGACACCAGAAGCAAGAACTGTGTGCATTTCTACTGAAACAAACGTTGTGGTGGATTTAAACAAACGTTTATTTATCTTGCAGTGACTTTTGGCTCCGCCTCTGAGCTCAAGCTCCCAGCATTCTCTTTATCAATACTGGCGCACGCGCATTTGCGCGCGCGCATTTGTGTAAGGGCATTGCAAGGGCTGTTACGGCTGGATTCCCTGTGGATCGTGGATTGTGGATCGTGCTGAGACGTTTTTTCGCTGAGCGCTAAACACGGTACTTGCACTTAAAGTTGACACCAGAAGCAAGAACTGTGTGCATTTCTACTGAAACAAACGTTGTGGTGGATTTAAACAAACGTTTATTTATCTTGCAGTGACTTTTGGCTCCGCCTCTGAGCTCAAGCTCCCAGCATTCTCTTTATCAATACTGGCGCACGCGCATTCGCGCGCGCGCATTTGTGTAAGGGCATTGCAAGGGCTGTTACGGCTGTTAAGCTGAGGAGCTGGTGAGCGGGGAGTGCGATTTTATTTATGAAGTGATTGATTGTATTTGGAATTCTATTTTATTTTACTTATTTGTTTTTATTTATTTTTATTTTATTTTTTTTTAGTCTCCCATTGGCATAATCTCACCTGGGGAAGAGTGATATTGATACCGGTCAGGAGATCGTACAAAAAAAAGAAAAATGTATACTTTACGTACAGGTATGCCGTTGGTTGTTAATTTGGTCGGTAAATCAACTGAAACTGATCTAGTGATGATTACGCCTAAACGCGGTGCACAAATTCCTAGTGTACCACGAAATATTGAATCACGCTCGAGATTGCTTTCTAACACAGTAGATATTAGGAAATTTTATCCCGAATGTCCTCCAGCTAGCGTGAAATTGAATGCCGTTTCCAGTTCTAGAATGGGTATTCCTAATATAATTGAGAAACCACTGGGAGATGGATCAACGGTAGATGGAGAGGAGTCGACTCCTCCAATTGATTTATGTTCCCCTTCTGACTCCCTGATGATGGCCTTTTCACAAAAAGATTTGTTGGGAGAATTTGTGATACCTGTAAAAAAGATTTCTGTTACTCCAACAAAGAATATGGTGGCTACAGTACAGATACATGGAACAAACGTAGGTGGCGTGATAGAAAACTACAAACACAATGATGTGATGAATGACACAGGTGAGGCACGGAAGAATGAGCAAGGTGATGTGGGTGTAGATGAAGCTTCTACAACTAGGGAAATGAATGTGAATATACAGGAATTGCAATCAATAAATATGGAAGAAAGAGAGCAATTGTCACAATCACCAGTCTTGTTTGCTGACTCACAGCACGAGTCTTCTGTGCTGTCTATATCTTTTACACACCCTACACCGCGACAATCTAGGGTGAAAGCCATAGAACAAAATGACAATGAACAGAATAATTCACTGAGGGAAGGCAAGACACTACAGGCAATGAATACAGCTTTATATGCAGTAGCTAAACTCTATGAATCTTTAGACTCTCGACTCACAGATCAAAATTTCCTACTCAAGGAACTGGTAGAAACAAGACTGACACATGAAGTAAGTGAGACAGTAAAGGCGACTACAGCACAAGATGGTTCTAATCAAAACGAAGAATTGCTAAAACAAATAGAATTGATTGTGCGAGCGACCCTTCTTTCAGAGAGAAAAGAACGGGTCAGGGAAACACATGTAGTACTTGAAAGTATGAAAGGAAAAGTATGTGAAGACCAAATGAATGGTTGCTCAGTTCTGCTGGAAAAGGGCAATGAAATAACAGAAATAGATAAGGATAATGAACAGGAAAAGACAAATAGAAATGACGCTGAGCAAAAGGCTGTGGGAATGAATAACCCAGTCTACAATATATTTTCAGTGCAGGGTCCTCAACCTCAAAGCACTAAAAGCACTAAAAGTGTCAGAAAGACCAAAACGAATATTCTCAAGAAAGATAAGAATCAAAAAATAGCAAAAGTTCAAAAAAGTAAAAATTCCAGACAATTTATAAAGCTTTTAACATTGCCGGATAAACGTGTACAGGACAAAAGTGCTGCTATAGTGAGAAAATATGTTGCCATGGCTAAATTAAAAGAGCAAAACAAAGAACCCAATCTAGCTGTGACGGATAATTCTATAACTATAGTAAACCCGGATACAGATCAGAAAGAGCTAAAATATGCACCGTTAGATTCCTTGGTACAAGAAATAAAAAAAAAAGAAGAAATGGAACCTGCAGCGGTCAATAGAATTATGGCTGGAGCAGACGGTGTGGAAAAAACAAAAGAAATTGTAGAACTGGACTCTGCAAATCAAGGCAGCTATATGACTCTGGAAGAGCGCAGAGAAGAAATCGAAAAATCTTTGAAACAATTTATGATAAGACCAGTAGTGACAACAAAACAGGCAAATGATGAGAGACCAAAGTTATCTCAAGCGAATTTAAAGAATGAATTCCAAAGACAGTCCTTAGAAAATTTAGAAGCAAGTAGAGGATTTGTAGCAAAACAATTCGATAATAGGCTGCAGCAAAATACTCTAACCTTGAATACCCATGAAGTTAAGAAAACCTTTAACCAAAAACAAACCGAAAAGAATGATAGATCGAATGGTAAAGCTAGTTGTAATGAAAACACACATGTAAGTCTAATTATGCAATGTAGAGGAGGGGAATTTGGGATGTATGATCTAAATAGATTATCAGTGTTAAACATCTTTGGAAATGTTACAAGGTTACAAGGAGTGAAGTCTTCTGATTTGGCCCAAATTGAATTTATTCATGAATATGATATATCAGTGGTAAAGATATGGATGTCCTCGAATGTGGTAAAGGAGGCTATATGGCAAGAACGAATGGAAATCTATCACATGGGTTTTATGTTGATTAATTTGGCAGAGAAAAGTCAAAACATTGAGTTACATCAACCAAAGATTTGATAGCTAAAGACGTGTCGATAAAACATATTGTTGTAGCCGGTGATTTGAATATGAATTGTATGGAGGTCGAACAGGCGAAATTAACAGCTATAGCAAAACAATGGAATGGGTTGATGAGAGACAGAGGTTTGCATATGGTGAACGGTGCCATTAATGGAGACATCCCGCCTAAGCATACATGGCACAGGGGCAAGTTAACATCACGAATTGATTATATATTCGTAGACAATCAAATGTTTAATCTTCTAACTGCATTGGATATATCTGAACTTACACAGAGTGATCACAGTATATTGGCTTTGGACTGGGAGTGGTTTAGTGATGATGAATGTGAGAGTCAAAAACAAATGTATACAAATTCCTTGGTGATGTCTGCAAGAGGGAACCGGTTTAGATGGACTTCCCCTATGCTGTCAAAGCTTTTAAAGGCAATATCATACCCAAAAGACATTCTTGAGCCTAATGTAGAATATCAAGATGGCAACTATGTAGCTATATTGCATTTGTTCAAGCAAAAAAATGGTCAAGTAGGTTTAATTAACCAAAAAACTCATCGGCATGAAAATGATAACGAGGTGCGACTGAGAAAAAGCAAACTAAAAAAGGAGATCCGTAATCTGCCTGAATGTAGCACATTGGAATGGAAAAAAGCAACTAATAAATTGAAAAACTCTTATAAAAACTGGCTTAAGGAATATAGAGCCCATTTGATTTTAAGAGATGCGAAAATTATGTTACATTCATTGGCTTCAAAAAATTCTGCTTTAATCTGGGGATTAATAAAAAATATATATGTACCTGTTCAATCGATTGTTCAAGTAAATGCGGTCCCAGAGGAGGTATGGACTGATTATTATTCATCCTTCTATGCAAATGCTGTATGGGCTAACAGACCTTCAGGTCCAATTGTTAAGGAAAAAACTCAGATAAAAATCACGGAAGAAAACATTGTATATTATATTAAGAAGTTAAGCTCATCTAGAGCAATTGGCCCGGATGGACTCTCCAATTCTATGCTTAGAGAACATCCACAGGCATGGGCCGCTATTTTGCGAGTATTATTTGACCAAATAATATATACAAAAATTCTTCCGAAATCGTGGAAAAAATCGATCATAGTTCCCATCTATAAAAAAGGGGATAGGACGGACCCAAGGAACTATAGACCAGTGGCTCTGTTAGATGCACCAGGGAAGTTATTCGCCAGATTTTTATTGGATGAATTTAACCAATGGACGGACGAATATGCAATTAATGACCCCTTCCAGACGGGTTTTCGACCAGGGTTAGGAACGGCGGTTAACTTACAGGTAATTCATGCCATTAAAAAACATGAATTACAGGTAAAACAAAAATTATACATGGCCTTTATAGATCTGGAAACCGCATTTGATTCGATATCCAGACAGCTATTGTTTCAGAAATTGACCAATAAAAACTGCCCTGAACATTTGAAATTCTGGATTCAGGAATTTCATACAGATACTTCGATACAGGTCAGAATAACATTGGATGGTGCTTTAACCCGTTGTATACATACTTATAGAGGGTTGAAGCAAGGTTGCCGAATGGCTTCCTCGCTGTTTAACTTCTATATAGCAGATCTGGCGGATGAATTTAGGAGTGTTGTCTCAGATGCACCACGATTGATGACAGCTGCAATCCCATGGCTGTTCTATGCTGACGACTTAGTTTTGCTAGCTAAAACAGCGAGGGGGTTGCAGGGACTGCTAAATGTGTTGGGTAAATATGTGGAAAATAATGAACTGAGTGTAAACCTGTCGAAATCAAAGACCATGAAGATTGGCATGAGATGCAATAAAAAAGAGGTATGTTTGTCCTGGTACTTGCAGTCTCAACGTCTTGAAAATGTGACCGAATACAAGTACTTAGGACTCAATATGAATGCTTTTGAATCTGACACTCCATATTATAATGAAATACGAGGGAAAATGAAGACCGCCACTGCTCAGGCCTCCTTGTTGAATCATAAATACGGAATGTTTTCCTTGAAGCCAATAATCATTTTCTACTGCCAGAAAGCTATCCCAACAGTGATATATGGCGCAGAAACGAGATCTTGGAGAGATGAATCTTATTGGTCCATATTGGAGGGTGCTTTTTGGAAAGCAATTCTGAAACTACCAAAATCAGTTTCAATCTGTTTAGTGCGTTATGAGTTGGGTTTGTCTTCACTTTACTCAATGTATATGTGGAAGTTATGCTGCATATATCGCAAATGCTTACTGAAAATGGAAGTGAATTCGATTGTGCGGATACTTTCGACATATATAATGACAACTAATCATTTGGATATGGCCAAATGGAGGGACAAGGTTCAAGATTTCTTAGTAAATGCAGATGTGTCTGATGATATGTTAATGAATAATCCAATGAAGGCCAAAAAGAAAATCCTGATATGGGATTGGTGTAATACTTATGATAAATGTGTAAACAGCAAACATGGATCTGAATTTAAGGTTGAGATAAAAAAGTTAAGAATGACTGAGACTTATTTATTAAAATTCCCTGGATCCAAATATAGGAATATGTTCTTGAGATTCAGATTAAACATTTGGCATACTAGGGAAATCTTGGCGAAAAGGAAGTTAATACCTAAGAAAATGAATTTTTGTAGATTTTGTAAGAACAATGAAATGAAGGAAACATTACATCATCTAGTTGTGACCTGTCCGTTATTGGTAGAAGTAAGAACTAGGTTCTTTAAACCACACTTTGAAGGTTACAAATTGATAACAAAAGAATCACTGTGGTGGTATATATATAACACAAGGTTAACAAAAGTAAGAATTGCAGTAGTTAACTTTTTACTGGCCCTGAAATTAACAGATGTGAATAATTATGCTGAGGCGAATGATGGTCATTGAATGTATTTACAGATGAATTGATTCTTATCCACTCAAAAATCCTGTCAATGGACTGGCTGGAGAAACAAAGTGATGGTTTATTTTAGCATGCTCATGTGGTTTCTTCTGTGTAACCTTTTAGATAAAAGATGATGTTAGGTAATGCGTTAGTGAAATGAATATGTATTTGCTTTCTTTTCTTTTTTAATTGTTAAATCAAAATTTTGATGTTCTTTGTATGAATGTATTATTGAAAAGTTGATTTATCAACTATAACAATAAAAATAAAAAAAAATAAAAATAAAAAGTTTATGGGTCAGAGGATCCTCCCCTGGTCAATTTGTCCACAAATCTATATTTGATTCAAATACATATTTCCCAGATACACAAGTTGTTGACATTACATGTACATATTACAGATGAATTAAGACAGGTCTCTGTTCAAGCCCCATATTCCTGCGAGCTGGGATTCAGAAATGACAACATTTTGCGCTTTTTGGTTGGTTTACCAATATCGGACATTTACCAAAAATTACACAAATGTGCGCAAGGAGTATGGACATTAATTGATGAAGTGTCAGATTTTTAACATGCAGACATTTGGAGTAAGACCCTATTTTCCACTAGCAACCCCCCAGAATACACCACAGGGTCCTAACACCTCTTAAAACGTGCACAGAAAAATCACAAAAATAACGATATTACTTATATAATTCTGACAAGTCTGTACTATGAATTATCCATCTTTTTTTTTTAATTATGCTCTGGCCCAAAGGGGTGTGGTTTCCCCCAAGCACATGGTGGAGTTTCTCTCACAGGCACTGCCCCTCCCAGTTTCTCCCAAGAGGAAGCCATTTACGACCCCCCCCCCCAATATAGGGCTTTGTTAAATTTCCTGCAGTCTGCAGGTGCCCCTCCTTAATTCAATCAGAGAGGTGTGATTTCCTTTTGGTGGGGGCAGCAGGATGCAGCCAGGCCTGGGAAGAGTTGTTGAGCCAGTTCAACTTCTGTCGGGGGTAGTTGTCAGGCAGAATTCAATTTCTTTAAGCCAAGCTTCAGCTAAATGTCCTGTTTGTTCCCAGTTTAAATCAAACTTACAATTTTTACACATGCAGCTAGAATGCTGATTCTAAGTTCAAAACCATGACATTTAACAGTTGCAAAGTATGTGACACTCAAAAGTAGGTCACTCATTTAATTTAAACATTTCGATTTTAGTGGTTTTAAATCCAATTTCAATTAAGTTGCTGACATCCACAGCTCAGCCAGTTTTGTTATAAACATTGTTTTGGGCTCTTCATCTTTCCAGATTTAGTATGCACGCAAGAATTCATTCTGCCACATGTCTGCTGGTGTTCAGTGAGATTTTTGGATATCTCGCAATGTTTGAAAAAAGCATTTTGAGCTTGCATTCAGAGAAACAAAGGGTGATTTTTAAAGTGATTTTTAGCTAACAGGCACTGCTGTTTTTCTCTTTGGCACCCCATTTCACCCATGGCTCTTCTGACCTAGCACGCTTGCACTGGTGGGTGGCAGGTCAGCCGATTATTTTGGTGTGCGCACAACTGTGCAGTTCTCCTGAACTCTGGGATGGAATGATGGGCGGCGACAGCTCATCCCCACATCTACCCAGTCTATTGGTTCAACATGGGTCAAAACCCTTGACAAACGACTACATAGTGGCCATCCCTGAGCATAAGATCTCTGTTAAGATATTGCGGATCTACTCGTAGAAAGTATTCAAAGCCAGGGAGCTGTTCAACTGACCAACGAAATCTGTTGCAACCATTCGCAAGCTGAAGCTGTGGAGAATATTGGTTGGGGAAACCTAAAGGGAATACCCAGGCCCATTTCATGGGTAACAGTTCATGATCGCTAGGCAATTGCGGGAGCACTAGAAAATCTTCAATGATGTTGAACATAATATTTTGTACAAAGATATAATCAATAATGGTATTCTCTTGCTCTCTTCCAAGTGGACTAGTGTTGTCTGCGGGAGCCGAATGACTCGTGATGCAGTGGATGTTTAGATCAAGTATGGTGTATTTGTTCTAAATGTTGGAAGCAGGTACAATCGGAAATACCATTATGATTCCAGTAAATGTTCAAGATGGCAAGGGTTCCAGCTGGAGATATCATTTTGACCAGTTGCATATAGGGTTTGAGTGTGGCCCGCGGTTCTAAAAGGAGATGGGAACATGTTTTAACTGCTACTAGGAGACCAGCTGTTGGGCGGCCTCACTGCAACGCTTTGGCTGGAAGCAAGGCTAGCACATGAGCATGCCACGTTCTAGGTGTAGTGTACCAGGTCTCTTGGAGCAGTATGATATCGTAATTGTTTAACAGGTTATGTTCTAACTGTAAAAGATGTTTGAATCCCCTTGTTTTCCAGCTGGCTAATCTGCGTGTGATTGGAGTTGGAGAAGTGAGGTGTTATGCACGAGCCACCTTTCTCTCAGTTTAATGATGGGTCTTCTCCCACTACTCAAAGGCTCCTTACTGAGATGTTACAGTGGCCTCTTGCACATGATCAAAGGCTCCCCGGGTGCAAGTGATTCTTATCAATGGTTTGGATGGAGAGATTGCGCAGCACACAGGTCTCCGTGAGCAGTGGTCCATTCTTAAGAGTTTGCTACGCACATCCTCTTGGCGGAGAATAAATCCTAGATAGTATAATTCTGATTTGGCCTTCCACAAGGTATTTAACACTATGCCCGATTTAATCCATAGTCTAGTCTGTGTGAGGTCAAAGATGGGTCCAATGCAGCGTGGGCAGACTTTGTGTGAAGAGAGGATCGAAGAGTTTGGCAAGGGCTATAATTCGTGACCGGGGCAGATGAGATTGAAGAGTATAGTGCAGAAGTGTTAATATAGGTGACTTTTACTATAGAGTCAGTCTCACTGCATCTAAGGTGACAACTAGGATCCATTATGCATCTTGTAAGATTTTGAAGTAGTTCAGTGATACTGTTTGTTTTTGCATCAAGGGTCTCATAAAGTCTTGTTAGGGAGGTGAGAGCCATATTCATGGCCCCTAGAGTAACTTGAATCAGGGGAGAAGGTGCTTGCCTGGGGTAATACACTCTGCAAGGAGTTGGATTCACAAATGAAACAGATAATGGAGATTAGGCTGTTGAGGAGTTTGAAAACATAATTGGGGATTGTGACAGTGCAGATGATAATTTTATTGGCTGAAGAGCAGCTTTTGCAGTTTGGTGATCAGGTTCCTGCATAACAATCTGTTCGTTTTTTATGTGATTCAACACAGTTCTCTGCTGCAGATGCTGCAGAGTCGTTAGGAGTGGGGTCACTAATCCGCACCTGGCAGCAGCAATCACAATTTGGGTTGTTTACTTTCTTTAACTGGAATGTCTAATTGTGCAGTGCAGTCCGCGTGGCTCAAACAGGTTGGAGTGGAAAGCCCCGGAAAATGCACGGCCATCACAGGATTAATATCAGCAGTGACTTCAATTGCATTAGTGATGGGTGTCGCAACACAGGATAGTGTGTGGGGGCAAATGGGAAGGTTAGACATAGGTGAAAGAGAGGCCAGGTCAGACTCCACTAGAGCTGAATCAGCAAAGTCGATTAGCACAGCATCAGGGATGTCAGCGAGAGTCTTTGCTGCAATCAATGTTTCCTCACTCAAAGCAGACGTTAATTGAGCAGGCTGGAAGGGAGTTTTGATTTTACAAAACTCGGGTGGTCCTTATTTTGGACAGACAGCAGTCTGTGAGCATGAGAAGTTAACTGCACGGCAGGTTTTTCGGGGCACTCATGTTTCAAGTTCTTACAAAGTGCTGTTTTGTCAGTATTGGCTATAGATGGCATAGCGCTTTTTAGGGTATACACGTAACTCACGGTGCCTTTTAATGAGTGTAAGTAATCACAGTGCAATCTTATGCAATAATATAACATGGTTACAGTTTAAAAAACACAATGGCTATGAAAGAATATACCTTGAAGAGGGGTACTCACAACCGCCTGGCCACCTAGCCAAACTGCCTAACTGCACTCAGCAACCACTCTGGCAAATTCGCACAGGCAAATGCGCGTGGCCAGATTCTTATGAGGGCAGCAGGAAGTAGGTAGGCAGAGCCCAATTCAGAACATTTTCAAAGTCAAATAAATGTCCACCACATACAATCCACAAGGATCCACAAGGAATTCTTGTTTAAGCTATGAAAACGAAAAAAGAGGATATGAATCAGTGGTCTCATGATGTAGCAGAAAGGTAAAAGTTGTTTTTTTAATGACGTACCGGCCAGCAATAGGAGTCCTTCATGCATGTTACTGCACTCAGCAAGCACTCTGGAAAATGCTTGCGCGCAAATGAGTATGGCCATCTGTTTATGAGGGCAGCAGGAAGTAGGTAGGCAGAGCCAAATTCGAATAAATGTTCGAAAGTCAAATAAATGTCCACCATATACAATCCACAAGGATCTGCAAGGAATGCTCGTTTAAGCAGCCAGCAGGAAGAGTCCTTCCTGTACGTAACTGCACTCAGCAAGCACTCTGGCAAATACCTTTATTTAGGCTTGGATTCATTTTCATTTCATGGGTCTCCATGTACATCCTATGTCCCTCTTTTCAGGGCTTTGCACATTTTACCTTTCTTTGTGTTGGCCTTGTTCACCTAACCCCCCACATAGTAAATAAAAACTGCCCTCCATAATAACATGCACCTAACGCGCCACCGCATTGTAACTGTATCATTGCCACAACCTATTTTCATTCTTCTAAGCTATTGATATTATCGCATTTAACCCACCTCTGCAGCGTAGATAAAGCTGCTTTTCATGTTAACATGCAGAGGACAAGCACAGCGGGAATGCCGAAGGCAAGCCTAGCTGCACCCAATGATACCCAATTAAGTCCAACGTCCCAGGGCCAGAGACGCTGCCCACGACCATCAGCTCCAGCCACTTTTATTAAGGACATTATGTAGGCTTCCTCCTCATTGTATATGTTAGCTAACACTATTGTAAATGCCTTGAAACTGAACATTTATATATTTCAATTTCTCTTAGTAAATATGTATTTTGCAAAAAGCTGGTTATGGTCAACCTATGTTCAACCACTACAAAGAAAATACTTATCCACCGATACAGTAACACTACATGGCCTCCTAATAAATGTGTGCTCCGTGCTACAATCTTAATGATCCATTACATTATCCTAGATTTATTTTTAGATGTGCTTTATCTGCTTGAGACATGCCAGATGCCAGTACTATGACCATTACTGATTTGGTACCCATTCATTGTGGCATTTCCATTGGGTACCATGCAAACCGCGTCAGAGGAGGTGTGGCTATTACCATCAGATAAGACTCAAAGATTTGCAAGCTACTGTCTCCCACTTTCCCCATGTAAGGATCCTTGCTCCTCAGCATCTCTCCTTCCAAAAACCAAATGTTTAACCTTGTAGTTTATCGACCACCTTTATCGATAAAGGAGTTTTCTAATATTTTTGCTGAAACAGCTGCGAACATCCTGCTTTCCAATCCTCATTTACTATTAATTGGCGATCTAAACTACTGGTGTGATGACAGACCTGATCCTTTTACATGGCATCTTCTAGAATCATTAGAGGACCGAAGACTTACAGTAGACAGAGGACCTGATTTATACAAATCATTTCAATGGGACTTTCCCAAGTTAAACATTTTTTGTAAATGGGACCCAGAGTCTCCAAACACCAAGCTTGGTGTGTCCTTGATCAGATGTTCTCTTCTATTTCTGATAACATTTTACCTCATCCTGTAAGGGTGATCTACTCATTATGGAATACAATTCTTATCCAGACAAACTGGCACCAAGGAAACGTTCATTAAAATAGCTTGTTTATTCTTGTTCCTGGAACCTGGAACAAATTAGATAGTGTTCAATTGCAACATAAGTTACTCTCCCATGACCTTGGGATCTATAGATCTGCTGACCCAAATACTTCTCTCTTCTCATTATATTCAAAGATGATGGGTTTTCCAGAAGTTATTCGTTCATGCAAGGTCTTTAAATAAGATAACTGAAGAGGAAATGACTAAAACCACGTTTGACTTAATCCAACATTCATATAACTGAGGATCCAGTATGATGGGATAAAGGTATAAAACTGACGCCGTCCATGTATTATGTAGATGTTTTAATCTGGTTTTATTATGTCGAGTTTGGAATTTGGTTTGTTTGCTAACACGACAGATGTTTCAATACAATTAGACAACTGAAAGGTGACAGCCATTACAATGATTTTGGTAAAGAAATGCAAAAGAGAAGTTGGATGATACTTTCATGGGACTGATGGATCTAGGGAGGGGTGTTTTGGGCAAGGGATGTATAATGGGATTTTTATAAAACAAATCAGTTTGAAAGGTGGTTCAACAGAATGCAAAGTTGTGATTCTATATGCATCTTGGTTGAGTGGCAAGCCTGGCTTTTCCTTAGACTCAGGGGCATAGCTCAGAGGCAACATGCTTGCTTTGGAAGCAAGACGTTGCAGAGCAACACAGGTTCAATCCCTGGTTCTGTGCTTTGAAACCTCGGGGTATTAAGTGTTAAAAATAACCAAATATTATTAATATTATCCTTACAGAAATCCTGGAGAGAGATATGTAGATAAACATGTAGAGTTAGAGAGAGATGGAAAGGGAGACAGAGAGAGAGAGAAAACCATCCAGGTTAGCTCTCAGAATATAATTTTGCACTGTGAAGCAATCAACATAATGTGGCATTTGCTCCGAATTTAATGGAAGCAGGGGGGACTGTGCAGGGGAGAAATGGGGCAATTTCTCCCTAGGTTGGCTAGGCTGTTGCTCCCAAGGCCAGAGATGCAAAATGTAAAAAAAAAAACATTATTGTAAAAGACGAAATCCTTTGGAATCCTCCAGCATGCCTCAAAGGGGCTCAGTGCCACAAGACCTTTGTAGATTGGGTGAGGCACTCTTCTTGATATCAGCAATGTTGCAGATGTGAATGGGTGGCTCCTAACACATGGACCTCCAAAGTGAGTGAGCGAGATTGAGAAGTGCCTAATCTGCAGTTGCATGTTCAAACCGTGACAATGTGCACATTTAAAGCACAGGTTCTGCAACCCTGAGTGTTAATGTTGGCACCAATGCACCCACAGACCATTGGTCTGTTACATTGATCAGCAAGTTACCATTATCCCTGCTAGCCAAGAAAGCAAGCGTCCATATCATATTACAGTCTGTCCTTGGTTTCATAGAATTCTTCCCCTACGTTTCAGTTAATGTATTGATCACTAGTGAGTTAATTACAAAAAGAGTCTAATAGCCCATGAATAGCTCCCATAGATGTTATTATTTGGTGTTTATGGAAAAAACTTGGATGTGTTGGTGTACTCACTTTCAGGCACAGTTGAAAAACATACACGGGAATATGTAATAATCAGGTCTTCATTATTAGTAGCCCAAAAACAAAGCGGGGGTTCATTCAAAGTTGGGTGGATTTTTGTTTTAAATTAAATATCGCTGGTGAAAGTTACCAGCTCCACTGATTCTATTTCCGAAAATCCACTCAATTCAGAGTTCACCACTGGCAGAGTGGTATTGCGGAAATACCTTAAATGGTATCTCAGAAATACCACCTCCTTTGTTGGTAACATAAAAAGGTGTTCTTTTTAAGAAAACATTAATATCTTTTCTCCTTCTATTTGACAGTGGAAATGGATTATGTACCGTTGTGGCTCAGACCACGTCTGTACATGTTGGTCTGCACAAAAGGGTCAAGTCTGACCCTTTAATGCAATGCATTAGTAATGTGGTCAGAGGCGAGCATCAGAGGTGCCCATATTTTCACCCTTACACGTGCACCTTTGTAAAAAAAAAAAAAAAAAAAAAAATACTGTACTGATGGGAGGCACCTGTTCTTTCCTTCTGTACAGCAAAAAGGGTTTTGAAACATTGGGGCCAATGTGATTCTTTACCTCCACTTGGTGGAGGTAAAGCGGGTGGATTTCCTGAAGAAATTCTGTGTAAGATACTGCAGAATATTGCTGGTGGTATTTAAACAAAGCCTGAAATGGGAGGATGGCAAAATGGCGATGTTTCACAAATAATGTTGATTTTACTTTTCTCACCAAACTCTGATTGATCCCCTAGAGCTGTGATTGTTTTTCATGATCTTGTCCAGAACACTATTATGTGGCAACAAAAGACCAAAAGACACACATGTAAATCAACAAAAGGTTCAGATATATAGATACAACAACACATGAACACCGATTCATTCTTCCATCTGTACCTTACAGAGTCACAAATACACTCAAACACATCACTGCGGTCACATAAATAGAAACACACACATACAGAGACACAGACACACACACTCCACCATACTTCAAAACACAGCTAATATAATAGGTTGCTCTTGCTAGCTCTTTAACACCAGATCCTTGGCAGGCTCACCTCACCGTTACCTTTGCTTCCATGAATTGAAATATGCAGCCAAGTTACCAAGAAAGTGTAACTGGGGAGAATAATGAAAGCCAATTGTCCTTTGTGTTGTTCGATCTGCATTCTTCAAGTGCAGAGCCCATAGCCCCAATTACCAGCACGACCCCGACCACAGCTTCTTTTCGTGTACGACAGAGGCCTAATGGGAAATAAAGGTGGTCTACTGTGAACCAAGGCAATGGAAGTGGGTGAGTTGGAAGGAATTGGTGACTGAGCAATTTGAGTCCATGGTTAAAGAATGGGGCAAAAGGGCAACATACGTCTAGAAATTAAATGTAAATGGAAGGAAAGGGGTGATGAGGCATCACTGATGTTGTGCAAGGGAAGGGCACTGTAGGATGATAGGTAAGGAAAATAGGTTACATGAGAAAGAGGTACAGATCTGAAAAGGTAGGTATACAGTTAATTTACTGTTGCTGAGATCTGTACCTGACCTGCATGCCACTGAACCCGATTGTGGGGCTTGATCGACCAATTGATTTTTTTCTGACAAAGTAATGCATACTTGCTTTATGAACATATGTTTGAATTAAGAAGCTTTTTCAAGTTGCTTTCTTATGTGACCTGGTGCTTTAAAAGTAAACACAGTTGTACAGACTACAATTATGATAATAGTGATTTTTCTTTGTAATTATAATCTGAGTCTGTACAATTGAGTGCTATACAATTGTTTACAGATGATTAAGAGGCTTCCCCCTTGTATATACATTGGGCCTCATTCCATTCCGAGTGGGGCGGTAAGGGATACCGGGAACCGGTAAGGAGACCGGTGCCGGTAAACCGTTACCGCCCTACTACGAGTTCCCTTAGTGGGTCCCTCCTTTAACACCTGGTCTGACCAGGCGTTATGGATGGGACCCGTTAAGGGAATACAGAGCCAACAACGGTACCGCAATTTGCGGTACCGTTATTAGCGCCTTTCCCATTCCCCTTGAGCCCTACGGGGGCTCAAATGGGAATGGGGAATAGCTTTTTCAATGGGGATTTACCGGTCCCACAAAGGGCGACTACACCGGTAGGTCCCCATTGAACAATACCAGTACCGGTTCCGTTATTGGAGGCAGTCATGGCGCAAATATCACCATGACTACCTTCAATCTCGTAATGAGCACCCACACTGTATAACCTATTCACTAAGCCCCTTTTCGATAAACTGGATGCACTTGGGATTGCCTACACCAACTACGCAGACGACACCCAAGTGCTCCTCCCACTAACTGGCTCATACCACTCAGACGCCCTGGCTCTAAAACATATATACGCCACCATTCAAGCTTGGATGGCCACTAACGGCCTATGTCTTAACGGGGATAAGACTGAAATCCTGATCCTCGGCCAAAAATCCACACTGGCCAGGCTAGATAGTCTCTATGCTAATTTCAACATTGACAACTGCACTATCCCAGTCCTATCTTCTGTGAAAACGATAGGGGTCTACATTGATGCAACCTTGTCTATAGACAAACTAGTCAGTGCCATTGTCTCTGCATCTGCACTAAGCACCAAATTCATCAACGCCATCAAACCATTCCTTTCCAAAGAAAACTGTCTATTAATAGAAAGAGCTACCATAGGCGCTAAACATGACTATTGTAATGCACTCCTAGCTAGCAGCTCTGAAAAGAACCTAAGCAAACTTCAGGTCACTCAAAATAACGCTCTGAGAGCAGCCTTAAGCATCTCCAAAAGGGACCACATCTCAGCTGCTAGACAATCTGTTCATTGGCTCCCTGTCAAAGAACGCATCACCTTCAAGGTACTGACTACTACCCACAAATGTATCCATCACACTGCACCATCATATCTCTCAGAAACTATTCTCAGACCGACCTCATCCAGACCTACCAAACTTTGTTACACCAACCAGCTCACTGTACCACGCATCAATAAGACTACAGCAGGAGGGCGGGGTTTCCCCTACATAGCACCCAGACTCTGGAACAATCTCCCTCACGCTATAAGAGCAGAATGCTCCCTCACAGCGTTTAGAAAAAAACTCAAAACCTCTCTCTTTAACTAAACTTCCTTTACCTACAGCCAAACATACACACATTGCTAATGTTGTTATTGTCTAAACCTGTATGCTTGTATGCCTCTATGTTGTAACTAAGTTGCACTATTTCTGTAACCAGCGCTATTTCTGTAACCAGCGCCACAATGCCTCAGGGCTGATTCTGTGCGCTTAACAAATACGAATAAATAATAAATAATAATAATGATTCAGGGCCATCATGAGTACAGGAAAAAAAGGAAGTCCAGCATGAGAGTTGAGAAAGGGTGACACACCGTAAATCAATGAAGTCCATAAAAGTTAAATCCAGCATTAGCCACAAGACGGTGATGGTGAAACCAGAATGTGTCAGGACAGTCTCCATCAGAAGTAGGCTGGAGGAGGAGAGGGGGATCAGGGTAGAAGAATTAAGCAAAACTGACAATGGTACTGGTGGGGGGGCAGGTTGCCAAGTGGGGGTCTTATGTATATGGGTAAGAGGGTAGAAAGGATGCCAGGTATGGGTTTTGTGTTGTGGGATGGTTAGCCAGAAAGCCAGGGATGATGTTTCCATGCCAACTCATGTTGGCTCTGAGAGATAAGCTAGGCCGCCTGGTTCAGCTATAGCTCTGCCTACTAATGAGCCAGCTTCACATCCTCTGTACAATGGTCTCAAACTAAAAAGAGGAATGAATGGGATGGGAGGAGATGCAGCCTGCTGTCAAATAGCCAATTGGGATTTGAGGAAACCTGGACTCAAATACCAGCTCGAGCTTTCCCATTTCACCAATTATATTATCCTGGTGAAATCATTTTACTATGTTTGGTATGTGGGAAGGTTTCCTGGGGTCTGGTTTTCTAAAAAGAAAAAAACTAAAAGATATAAGGAAAGTAATATCAATAATGTCTTTTATATATACTGTGTGGGAGGGGCAGGTTTGTATTGAGATTACTTGTTCTCGAAGTTGGGGCTTCTGAATCGCGTCATGTGCCAGAAAATTAAACTTGCCCCCAGGCCATAAATTGCCAGTACTCCCCTGAATGCATGACTCTTTCATGAGAATGTATTGCCAAAAAGATTTTATGGTGCAACTTTTGGCGCAACTTTTTCCAAAATAAATTTGATATTTCTTCACAAGAAACAAATGAACGCACAATTTATGATTTTTTTTACATTTAGTTAGGACCGGGATTTAGGCCCTCATGCTTAGCTATGATTGTAAACTGAGTCACCGTCCATTTGTATAAACATTCAATTTCTCATCTACGTTCTGGGTTCAGAATGCAGACTTAGGGCTTAGCTGTGAACACTTCATGAGCCCCTCCATCCACAACCCACTGGTCAATTTGTTCTAATTTCTATTCTAGAGTTATTATCCTAAATTAGCCCTTAGAGAGGAGCTGGCAAATCCCCTGGTACCCGCCCTCCTCTATTCACGTCTTTATATCCAATGCCATTTTCCGTGACAGTCCGTAACCTGCATTCTGGGCATTTTAAAAAGGGTTCATAGCTTTTCACAATTTTCAAATGGAAATTCCATACACTTTGTCAGTACTTTTCCTACTTGAGTCTCTTTCTTCAGCAATGAAAAAAAACACGATGACTTTAGAAGATAGAAATGCTGCAGTGTGTGAGATGAGAAGGCAAAGGGAGGGGTGAAGGGAAGGTTAAACATGGTTTACCAAGAATACAAATAACAATGTGCATCTACAAATACCCATTTGGTGTAAGAATTCAAATTAACATGTTTATTTTTGCATTTTTAAAGTGCTCACACAGCCCGGAGGCAATGAGGCGCTGTTACAGGCGTTTTTGTCCTAGTTGCGTATAAGGCGCTTAAATCCCCAGAGGTTTCTAAGCACGGTCCCGAGGATCGCACCTGTGTTGCTCCATGTTGTCTTGCTTCCAAGGCGAGCACGTTGCCGCTTGGCTATCCTCCCCAGACATCGTCCATAATATATTTCTGCCATTAGATAGCCTATAGGTTAAGATGTTTAATGCAGAGCCTTTTTGTAAACCGCAGGCCACATATTAGATTATGGGTAGCGTCACTCAGCCTTTCCTTCTTCTGAACATAAAAACAATCATTTCAGTTAAAGTGGTTAATTGTAACAATTTCGTTGCAGGCTCTCATGTACTGTAGTAAAAGCTAGTTCAATCCTCTCATGGAACTATTTTTGAATTCCAGGCTTGTGATTTAACTGATTTAATTTTCTCTCTAAAAGGCAAAAAATGATATAAAGTAGGCTTTTGTTTGCATTTTACTATTTCCTCCTGTTGAACATTCTCTTGATCGGGTGGAATGTATAGTTCATGATGGTGGTGAGGTGACTGCTATGCCTTCTCTACTGCTGCATCCATTGAAGTTTTTTATGCATAATTTGTTATCTAGAGACATGGAGTTTCTATCCTACTGGGTTGTTCCCAGCGTCTCTATTAACAGGCAATCAGCTTGCTCACTGCTTTACCCTCTTCTGACAAAAAATGTGCCGCTGAAGTAAGAACCTAGTCATATCTGTTGCAACCTGTCCATGTAAATGCCCAGTTTCTCACAATACACATGTTACTTACTATTCTCCATATGGCAATGCTGTCTGTTCAGTCACAATCCTGCTGCTGTGCTGGCATCCTACACTGCACTATGGGCCATCATGTCTCTCAGCCAAGAAATATATGCACGGTGTTGCACTTAGTCCAAAAATCATGATTTGCCTTCTGTTTCATTTAATTATTTATGGTAATTTGAACTTGAGGTATTTTAAGCTCGGAAACATTATGTAATTTGGGTCCAACAGTGTCACAGCATCATGGATTTGAACCAGAATAGTACTTGTTGGCGTGAATAGCCAATTTCTCTCACATGCTCCATCACTTGATTACACACATTTAACTTTTGTCCCAGGAAAATGGTTCAGAATAGTCCATGAATTATTTCAACATGCTTTAATATCTATTCTCACTTTCAATACATTTGTACCGCTTACCTGCACATCCTTTGTGCAGTTGCAGATAAGATGTTCATTTTTGATTTTTGCAAATATCCATAAATGTGTTGCCTTTTGGTGGAACTAAAGAAACGTGCCTATACTCAGTTGCATTTTGGCAGAGGTTAAACTCATCTCCATCTTCATTTTTATTTGGTTACATGGATATTAATAAAGTGCTGAATGCTGTTTGCCTGCACCTTCAGGTTGCTTGGCTTGTCAACAAATACAGGCATGAACAAAATATGAATACAGTGGACACATTACATAACAACAGTACAAGAAGACATATATAGCAACACTAAACACCTTCAGAGAAAAGTGGGGATTTATTGTTGATGACCACGTTTAGTTAGGGTGTCAATTTGCAACTTCATTTAAATAGTATGCCTAGGTTTACGGTTTTAATTAGAGGAACTGGATAAGAGGCCGTGGTGTTCAATTAAATAAAAGAACGTCATGGGAAACTCCACTGAAACCATGAAAAGCATCACTCCTTAGTTTTCATTAAGGGGCAGACAATTTATTTTCCAGATTTCAAAATTAGCTTTTTATTCTGTGGGATCTATATAGGGCGGCAGGAACTTGGTGTCCATTTGTGCTCTGATGGCAAAGACCTTCTCCACGAGCTTAAACAATTATTTGGTATGCCCTTAGTGGATTGTGGGTGCACTCTGATCTCCTCTCTGGTGCCTCAGCTTGTCTTTTCTTTCATAGGACGTGTGTCAAATGGCGGGGCGTGCAACCTGTAGCTCTGCAAATGTTTTCAACTATGAAGCCCGTGATCTTTCACCTTTGACTATCCTGGATAAACCTATTGGGAGCTGTAGTCCAAAACATACGGAGAGATAACTGTTACAAGCCCCTGTCCTAATGTAAACAACCTCTACCTGTATACATTAAAGAACACATTGCCACCTTCCACCATGCAGGCTTTTCGTTCGAAATATCTAGCTACATACGATTAAAACCTCTTTTCCAGTGAAAGAAAATGGGTATTAAAAATCTTATGACCTAATAATGTTACTTTTTGCAAAATGTTTCTTTCGAAAGAAATTGAAGCTCTGTAGACATTGTAACACAAGCATAAACATAGGCAGTCAACATAGGCAGTCATAGACCGAGGCAGTCAAAAACAGTATCTAAGATTACAAAAATAGAAATTTTAATTATATAATACTCCTGCGACCCAGAAATGACAGCCCCTTTAACAGCAACAATTTAAGGTGGCCAATTAGAATTAGGATCAGTCCTTCATAGAGTTAGTGGGGGCTATGACTACTAAGCAGTATGGGTGCTGGATAATTCCAAGGTGCCAAAGAATGCCCCTTCAGTTCCAGCCAAAGCACATAGGCCCTCACCATAAGTTGGGTAGTAGTACGGCAGGAGCCGTCGTGGTGTACAGCAGAATTACCACCATATTACATCTTGGTGGGAACATGCACTCTTCACTGGCGGTAACGGTAATTCCACCTGGCGGAATTACAGCCGAAAATGAGTTTCCAACTGTAATTCTGGCTGTTACCACTGCCACATTCAGTGGTAATTCTGCCAGCGGAATTACCAACGGCGGAAATACTGTCATCGCCAGAACGGGAAGGCAGTAGTGGCCACCACGAAAAGAACAATCCACTCTGAATCTCCACTTTCCTTTTGCCATCCAGGCACCATACTTGGGAAAACATGCCACAGAAGAGGGGCAAGTCCAAGGTCCCTGAGATGAGGCTGCGAAGGTAGTCTGCCATGCCAAGGAGTTTTATGGCAGCAGGCAGAGCAGGACCTCTGGCCAGAGGAAGGCTGCCATCTGGTCCTCTATCACGGACAATCTGGTGGCAGTGTGCATTGTCCCACGGGACACTGAAGACTGTAGGAAGCGCTGGAATTACCTAAATGCCAGGAACCACAGCCTCTTTGACAGGCACAGGAGAGAGAGTGCAGGCTCAGGAGGAGGCACTGTGGAACCTCTTGTCTTGGCACCCTGGGAGGAGAAACCAAGCTCCATAATGCACATTCAATTGATCAAGAGGACCAGGATGGCGGAAGTAGGGGCAGCAAGCCAAAGGGATGGTGGTGAGTACATCAATCCCCACCTTAATGGGAATGCACTGGCCACGAGAATGTTTTCCCCAGCATAGATGAGCAAAATGGTCAGGGATCTGGGCAACCAGATGGCAATCAGTGCAAAGGCACAGTAACTACATGCATGTTCCAGGGAAGGTGGGATCATGTAGTAATATGCATGAACTTTAGGGGAGATTTACATGTGAAGCCAGGGGACCATGAGAAGCACACGTGTGTGCTGTAAATTTCCAAGTTGCCAAGTGAATGTCCATGTTGACAGAATTAATGTCTTCTTACAATCTGTTCTGTCCCTTCTGCACTGATAATTCCCACATTTGTTTTGTCTTTTTCTGAGTTCTCTGGCTTTCTTCATGCCTAAGTCTCTATTTGTCTTTCTTCCATCCCATCTTGGATAAGCTCCCACTTCCTTCATCTAAGCCCATCTAAAACGTAAGTCTTTTCTTCCCTCCCTCCTCTCCAATCCCCTTTCTCCTTCCTCTTTTCTTTCCCTTTCTTCTTCTCAGCTCACTTGTTCTTTCTCGGCTTGGTATCTCAGCGTCCTCTTTGGCTCATCCCTCTCCTATTCCTCCCACATCTCCTGTAGTGCTCGTAATTGCTGTTTTCTTCTTTTCAATCTTTGTTCTACTCGTCCTTTTCTTTCCTTTCATGACACTAAACTTCTCGGTATTACCCAAATTGGTTGTTTACAATTGTTCGAATGAACAATTGACCGAATTTAAAGGGTCACAATTGACCTTTTCACAATTGACCGAATATATATAATGGTTTGGTAATATATGTTAATGTTAATGTTAATGTTAATGTTAAAGGTCATTTGTACCGCGCATTATCACCACCGGAGTGGTCCCCTGGCGCTCTGGCAGCTCTGAAAGAGGGGGGGGATGGTGGGTTAGTGGGTGGAGGCTGGAAAAGTGCAAGATTGCAGTGATGTGCTGTTGGCAGCCTCAGCCCGGTGGTTCCGTCGGCTGGGCCTGGGGTGTATGCGGCCGGTAGTCGTCGTGTGCTGATGTGCGAGTCTATGTGTTTTTTTTGTTTTGTTGTTGCAGTGTAGTGAAGTTCGTGCGGTTTGCTGCGCTAGAGGTTTGTGGTTGTGTTTGGTTTGGAGTTTGAGAGGTGTATGCAGAGAAGGAAATTGTTAGTGGTATTCGTTAGTCATCTCTATCCTGGACTGAACCGTGTAATCTTACCCGACGGGATGCTTGTACACCCTGAGCCTCAGGAGGTATGTGCCCGATTTTCCATTCGAGGCCGTTTGGGATCTAGCTGCCCCCTCTGCCCGCTCCCTTAATAACCTTGCATGCTCCTCCCCCCCTCCACATGACTAGCGCCGCTGCTAGTGTCCATACACCCGGTTGTGTGGTGATTGGTGGTATATTGTCTGTTCCACAGCCTCGTGGGACCTAGTTGTGGCTGTAAGGGCGGTGGGGGATGGTAAGGGTTGGCTGGAGTAGTTGTATCCGTTTCTCTGTGTCTCGCGGGTGGACCCCTGTGTCCAGCGTCAGCCCTGTTGGTGCCCCGGGTACTTCTGTCGGTTCTAGCGGTTTGTCACTGTCCTTTTTTGATGATTCGTTTGTCTTATTGTTGTTTTGGTTTTATTCTCCGGTGTTGAAGAGGTAGGTTTTTAGTAATTTTCTGAATTTAAGGTGGTCTTTGGTGTTCCTTATTAATTTTGGGATGTTGTTCCAGGTTTTCGCGGCTAGGTGGTAGAAAGCGGTGCCTCCGAGTTTCTTCTTGATGTAAGGTTTTTGTTCCAGTCGGATTTCGTTGGTTGACCTGAGTGGTCTCATTGGCTTGTAGATTGTTATTTTTTTTTGTAGGAATTCAGCTCCTTGTCCGCTGATTGCCCTGTGCGTTATGCACATTGTTTTGAAGATGATACGCTGTTTTACTGGGAGCCAGTGTAGTGTTTTTAGGGCCGGGGTGATGTGGTCTCTTCTGGATAGTTTGAGGAGTAGTCTGGCTGCAGTGTTTTGGATCCGTTGTAGCTTCTTCAGTAGGTATTCCGGTATACCGAGGTAGAGGCTGTTTGCATAGTCGATACTTGACATGATGAGGCCGACGATGGTGAGTGTTTTGTGTGTGAAGGAGAGGAAAGGTAGTATTTTTCTTGCCGTGTGGAGGGGGAAGAAGCATTTCTTGACTGTTGCGTTTATTTGTGGTTCTAAGGTTAGGGTGTTGTCCATCAGGATTCCCAGATTTTTTACTACCTTAGATGGTGATGGTATAGATCCCATTTCCGTTGGCCACGGGATGGCGGTTTCCTTCTCTTGTTCTTTGGATATGATCATGATTTCTGTTTTTCCTGGGTTGATTTTCAGGTTGTTGGCATTCATCCAGTTGAAGATTTCTTTTAGACAGTCGGTTAGGTTCGAATGATCGGCTTGGGTGTCTTCGATCTTGTAGATGATTTGAGTGTCGTCTGCATAGTTGTAGCATTTGATGTTGCGTTTCTTGAAGATTCTGATTACAGGGGTTTGGTAGATGTTGAAGTACAATGGAAATAGTGAGGATCCTTGTGGTACTCCACAGTCGTTGACTCGTGGGGTGGATTTGAAGGGTTTGATCCAGACGGTTTCAGTTCTGTCTGCTAGGAATGATTTAGTCCAGCGTAGCGCTGTGTCTGTTATGCCTATGTCTTCTAGTCTTTTGGTTAGGGTGTCATGGCTAACTGTGTCGAAGGCTGCTGAGAGATCGAGCAGGATAAGGGCAGATGTTGTGTTGGAGTCTGCGTTTGTTTTTAGGTCATCCCAGATGGATAGTAGTGCTGTTTCTGTACCTCTTGTGGGTCTGAAGCCGACTTGAGCTTGGTCTAGCAGGTGGTGTTCTTCAACGTATTCTTGGGTTAGTTTGTATACGTAGGTTTCGAGGAGTTTGGCTGGGTAGGGGATGTTGGAGATTGGTCTGTAGTTGGAGAGGTCATCTACGTCCCCGCTTGTGTTTTTCAGAAGTGGTTTGATGTAAGCCGATTTGAAGATCCTTGGTACTGTCCCTGTTGCCAGTGATAGATTTAGAAGGTTTCTGAAGTATTCTGCTGGTGTTCCTTGTCCGAGGATGGATTTGTAGATGTCCGGGGGGCAGGGATCCATCGGTGAGCCTGCTTTCTTGCTGTGTTTTATTAGCATTGCGAATGCCTCTGCTGATATTTGAGGGTAGTTATTGAGTTTGTGCTGCGGTTCTGGTTTGGGTTCGTTTAGTTGTAAGTCGCTGCTGGTTGGTCTCTGTTGGATGGTTTGTCGGATGTCATTGATCTTCTTTTTGAAGTGGTCTGCAAGGTTGTTGCATAGTTTCTCCGAGGGGGTTGGGGTGTTGTCACAGCCTGGTGGGTTTCTCATTTCTTTAATGATACGGAACATTTCTTTTTGTGTGTTGGTGGCATTTGTGATTCTGTCATCATAATGCTTTCTCTTTGCCTTTTGAATTTCCTTCTTGTATGCGCGAATGTGCTTCTGGAACATTGTTTTTTTGTCTGGATTGTAATCTTTCCTCCATTCCGTTTCCATCTTTTTGTTTTCCTTTTTCATGGTGCTTAGTAGTGGGGTAAACCATTTTGCCATTGCTCTTTTTTTTGATGGTGTGAATGGTTTTTCTGGGGCCATCTTGTCGATTGTGTCTGCAATCCATTTGTGTAGTATCTCCGCTTTCCCGTCTAGGTCAGCTAGGTCTAGTTCTGTTGTTGAGGGCTTGGTTAACTCCAGTTGTTCGAATAGGTTGCCTTTTTTGACGTCTTTCCAGTTTCTTTTTGTGGTGGCTGTGAGTTTGGGAGGTTGGATGTAGACTTGAGTAGGCAAAGTGATTACGAATGGGATGATGAGATGGTCACTCCACAGTATTTGTATCGGCGGTGCCATGGTGATGAGTTTTTCCTCTGCGAATATTGCGTCCAAGGTGTGTCCTGCCGAGTGAGTTGCCCCTTTTACTAGTTGTCGTAGTTTCATGGTGGCGAGTTGTTCAGTCAGTGAGTTTTGGGAGTTGGCATGACTGTCTTCGAACCAGATGTTGAAATCCCCCAGTATGATTAGGTGTTCGTGGTTGATGGCTATGTTGGTTATGGCTTCTATGAAGTTGTCGACGAAGGATGCATCATAAGTTGGGGGTCTATACACCAGGATGAATGTTATGTTGGTTTTTGGGCTAGTTGTTAGGTGTATGATCATGGACTCGCAGTTGGGGATGTTGAGTGGTTCGTCTGTTCTTATTGTTAGCTGCTCTTTAAATGCTATTGCGATGCCTCCTCCTTTTCTGTTTTTCCTGTTTATTTGAAGGCATTTAAAGTTTGCTGGGAGGCAGCTTTGGAGTGTGATTTTGTAGTTGTCGTCCAGCCAAGTTTCTGTGATGAAGAGGATGTCGATGCCGTTGTCGTCGAGTAGGTCGAAGATCTCTGTAGAGTGTTTTGACATGGATCTTGCATTTATTAGATTGCAGTGGAGTTTAGAGGTGTAGCTTGGTTTGCCTTTTTTTGTTAGGGTCGTTTTCTGATCTTGTTCAGGAGCAGGTTTCGGGTTGTCAGCGTTCTCAAGTAGTACTTCTAGGTTTAGCCTGGGGTTTTTGTTTTCACCTGTACATATATATATATATATATATATATATATATATATATATATATATATATATATATATATATATATATATATATATCTTTGAAGCACTGAGAAGACGTCAGGCTGGGTGAGTAGCACTCTTCATAGTTTAGGAATAAACAAGTCCGGACATCCAAGTTGAAAAATAAGATATATTCTTTATTAGTGCCTTGCAAAGTGGCAAAATATAATTAAAAAGCCATGGAAATAAGGCTCTCCCAAAGTGCAAAAATATGCGCGTTTAGGAACGTTGACGCGTTTCGCGGCTTTCCTCGCCGCTTGATCACAACAATTCATTCCTGGTAAACCATAGAGTTTTAAACCATTAGGCAGAGCGTACGGCAATCTTTTGTGCCGAAATAGAAAGGGGACTCCATTTCAAAACTCAGCCCATTCGAAGCTGACTCATGGCGCCCATCTTAGTGTTGTTAATACTACGCTAATTGCATGGTTATACATACCACATCCACCTAATTGGAGTGGTTCTCTCCTTAAGAGTGTACAATCTGAGTTTGAGACTGAGTATGATTCAAACTCAATATTGGTCCGCCATGGTCTGCCTCGAAGGGTAAGAGTTTCCCCTTGGAGCCCCGTTGTATGCCAAATGCCTGTTAAGAATCCAGTACATGTATTGGCTGCCCTCAGTTATATAAGGTCTTATTGCTGAAGTACCTCTATGAAATACACAATCACTCTAAAGTGCTTAGTGCAAACAACAAAGTAAAGTGCATCGATCTTTGAATGTGCAAAAGTCACTATAAGGTGCAAAATGCAAATATATTCAGTAATATAACGACTACTGTTAACAATCTGGTTATTCTTAATCCAAATAATCGTATGTTGGATCTCATCATTGAGATATCTCGGTGAAATGCCGGGATCATTATAAAGTGCATAGTGCCAGCAACATATTAACATACAACCAACTCTTTAAGGTACAGTAATCGCTAAGAATTGCACCGATCTCTTTAGAGTGCAACAGTCAATGTAAAATGCATTGTGTAAGTATACTTGCTAATGCAAAATGCCAGACTAAGACTCATCCGATTTGTCTGAAGTACTACCGTATTATCTATTTCGGCACATTAGCTTGACAATTGTTGGTTCAGGCTCTGCTTTAACAGTTATATGTCAAACTCTGGTTTATAAAAACAGGGGGGAGGGCGCAACTGCATCCCACACATGTGTGAACAAAATAAACAAAAGAAAAAGCAACCACCTAAAGGTTAAAATCGTATCCTGTACGAATTAAAACAATGTGGAATTACAATTATTTAAAATATTTTGATAATGATCACGGGGCAAGTGTTGATAACCAGCATTCTTATCCTTTCCTTTTTCTTACCCCTGATTCCACAAAGAAGATTTGAGAATCCTACATTTTTTCTTTTCATTATACCATATTAAAAAACTAGAAAAAATAGATAGAAAATAAGATATAAGAATATAGGAATATAAGAATATGAGAATTAAGAATTAAAACGATAAGGGACAGACACCCACATTTCAAAAAGAGTAGATTTGAATACATCTTTTCTGGCAATTTGTCACTGGCCTAAAAAGGTATACAGTTCCTCATCTATGTTGTGTCCATTAGGGGTTTTACTCTCAAAATCCAATATGTAGCAAGTCTCTTTCTGTCTCAGGAGTTTCTCTTTATCACCTCCTCTGGGTCCTGTCTCTGTTCTATGCACCCCAAAAAACCCAAAGCTGTCCATCTTTTTGTCATGGAATTCTGCGAAATGTTTGGCCATTGGGTAGTTGACATCGTTATTGATGATAGCCCGTACATGCTGTTGTATCCGTGTCTTTAATTTACATTTGGTGCTTCCTATGTACCACTTGTTACACGCACAGGTCAGCACATAGACAACGTATTCCGTTTCACAGGTAATTTTCCCCAATATGTTGACAATTTGATCGGTGATGGGATGTTTAAAAGAGCTCCTGGGTTTGGCATATTTGCAAATGTTGCAGTGGGTGCATTTGAAAAAGCCCTCTTTTTTGTTGCTAGATAACCAATTTATCTCGTTAGTCTCATTTTCCTGGGTCATGTAACTTTTCACCAAGGTATCTCTTATTGATCGATTTTTTCTGAAGGTTATCTGTGGGCGATTTCGGAGGTTTCTGTTGAGATCTTGATCTGCCATAAGGATTCTCCAGTGATTGGTTAAAATACGCCTGATTTTTGGTGCTTGAGTATCAAATGTTAAAATTAATCGAGTATTGTCCTTCTCCATGTTCCTTCTCTCATTGTCTCCTATTCCTGCTAGGAGAGTAGAATGTTCCTTTACTCTTGCTTTGAGGTATGCCCTTTCAACCACTCTTTTAGGGTACCTTTGTCTGGCGAAGGCTTGGGCGGTTATTCTACTCTCTGTATCATAGGATTCCAAACTGCTATTGTTTCTTCGTAACCGTATAAACTCTCCGTAAGGGACGCTCCATATCAAATTTTTCGGATGTCCACTGTGTGCGTGGAGAGGGGCATTTGTCCCTGTGATTTTTCTGTGTAGTTCGCTGGTTATTTTGTTGTTTACTATCCTTACGTTGACATCCAGGAAAGTAATCAAAGTGCGACTATGTGTTTCTGTAAATCGGAGATTGTTATTATTAGAATTGAGTCGGTTAACGAAGTCTGTCCATCCTTGCTCGGTTCCTTTCCATATGATGAAGAGGTCATCGATATATCTCAACCAGAGAATGATATTGTTGGTATACTCAAGGTTTACTTCTGTCCAGACATCTCGTTCTTCCCATGCACCCATGGTTAAATTGGCATAGGACGGCGCAAATGTGGTGCCCATGGCAGTTCCTTGCAGTTGTTTAAAATATTCGTTATTGAAGAGAAAAATGTTGTTCGTCAGACATAAGTCTATCATTGAGAGTACCATTTGTGAATGTTCCAGATAATTAAGGGATCGGGTCTGTAGAAAGTGTTGACATGCCTGTTTCCCATATTCATGGCCAATCGATGTATATAGTGAAACCACATCCATACTGGCAAGTAGATATTCTTTCTCCCAGGGAATGTCTTCTATTTTTGATAGGAAATCTGCCGTATCTCTTAGGTAAGATGGTAATGTTAACACAAATGGAAAGAGAACTTCATCTATGTATTTCGACATATTTTCCAAATACCAAACATACCAAATATATATGGGTTTTGGGGGGTTTGGCATTGGGTGGGGGGTTGTGGGGGGTTTCCCCCCACATATATGGTACAATTGACCTTCACAATTCGGTCAATTGTGAAAAGGTCAATTGTCATTCGAGCAGTTGTAAAACGATCAATTCGTGTACAACCTTCTCATCTCTGCTTCAATTTTTTCTTGTATTGTCTATTGTTCCGCTCTTCTGATTGGACTCCCAGAATCTCCTCTTACCCCTTTTCTGTTCTATTTATAATTCTGCTATTCATTTACTCTTTCGGCTCTCTCCCCATTATTCTATTACTTCCTCACTCTTCGCTGCCTCTACTCTTCCGTTTGAATCCTGTCTTCAGTTTAATATTCTTTCTATTGTGTTTGAATGTCTTCACGGCCTTGCTCCATCTTATCTTGCCTCACTTGTTTCCTTTCATTCTCCTGCATGAGCTTTATGCTCTCAGTCTGCCTATCACCTTGTCATTCCCAAACCCCTTGTGCTTTCTTGCTTCACTTCATTGGAATTCTTCTCCTCTTCCTCCTACTATTCGTTCATCTTCTTCCCATCATATTTTGTGCACTCACGTGAAAGCTCATTTTCTGTCCTGTTTGTCCACCTCTTAACCAGATGATGTTTCTTATCAATCTCGATCTGTAATTTGTACCATGAATAATTTCTGTAAAGGCACTTTAGTGAAAGTGCATTATAAATGTCAATACATTCAAATACATGTGAACCCCTTGCGCTGCCAAAACAACAATCAACATTGACAGACGAACAGGCAATATACACATACATGCACCATGTACACCCTCACCAGGCACTACTCCCACCTAGCAGCAGCTATACTCACTAGCCTGAAACCAACAATTCTGGTCATACAAAATGTGTGTAGGAAGGACAAACCTCATCTTGCATGATTGACTTGCTAGCGCATTACATGTATGCAAGATTACTGACAGCATGGAACTCCCTGCCCAACAGGTACACAGTTGACTGAGGCTCAAGCAGTGGGACCCTCCACTACCCAGGACACCCCAACCACTGGCAGTGCATCCACCTCCACCCCTGCACAGGTTGGACGTGGGAGCGGCGGAAGGGAATCTATGTGATCAATGGGCCGCCTGTAGCTGCATCAACGAAAATATTGATGCCAATTATGGCACAGCGCACTGATTAGATAGATCACTTTGCCCACATCCCCTGGCCTGCATTCCCCTACCAGCCCCCCCCACTTTCCATAACAGTGTCACACTTCTGTGTGCCTCGCCAGCTCCCTGCTATCACTGCAGCATCAGTTCCTCCCACTTACATGGGTCGGAGCTGATGCTGCATGGTCCTTTTTTTAATTTCTTGTCCCCCGCTTACTACAGTGGTAAGTGGGGGATACCCCCGCAACTCCCGACTCCTGTTACTGCACCCAAGGTGAGCAGGGGACACCCCCACAACCCCTGCTCTGCTTCGGCGCAGTAATGGGGGTTGACAAAAGGAAACGTACCAGTCACCATAACTGCTTAGTCGCAGTTATGTGGTTGACATTTTGGTACATTTCCACAGAAGGAAGAGCAGGAGTGAGCCAGAAATATCACAGAAGACCACCACAGTAGTGTCACCAGTGCTAGGCATGGCGACAACCAGCATCCCCACATTGGTGCCCAGTGGGCCCTCCACCAGTCATGCAGATGGCACAGCACATTCTGATGCAGGCGCAGCAACAGCCACACCACAGCTTGCCCCTGTGGAGATTCACAGTGATGCTGTCCACATGTCAGCACCTATCCTTACACTCCCTCATCACCTATATGAGTCATGCATCATTAGCACCAGTCTGGGACAGACACAGGCAGCAATGGCTCTCCACATGAGGAGGAGGCTTCCACTGACTCTTTTTCATCAGCATCCCTCCCCAGACCCCACGGACAGTACCACAGCACGCTCTGGCAATGATATGGGTGAGGCTGTATGCCATGGAGCAGTGCCAGGCATCCATGGAACAAAACTAGCAGGCCAGCAGGTGCAGCATCTACAGACAGTGAGGGACTGTCTCCAGATATCATGACAGATTTCCTGGTCCCTCTTCCAAACTACCGCTGCCAGTACCACAGTAGGGCAGAGGACGAGCGAACACACAGAGGGCGTGTCAGACTTTGTCATTTCCCTCAACTCCGGCATGCAGTTGACACTGCAGCACATCCGGGGGCAAGAACCTGAGCCCTCCATCTCTGTCACCCCAAGGAGGGATCTGTGCCCAGCACCCCAAGGCACTGCTCTAAGTGTCATCTGACTCTAATGGTGCTTCAGAAGGCTGCCATGGGCAAGAGGCCACGGAAGTGACATTACATGGGTGGGGAGGGTGTGTTGAGGATGGTGTTTTGGGGAGGGGGAAGGTGGGTAGATATAGTATGTTTGGGACGGTATATTGGGGAGGGGGCATGGTGGGGAGTGAGTGTGTTGGGGTTGGTGTGCTGGGAGGGTGGAGGAGACTAGTGAATGTGTGTTGGGGAGGAAGGAGGTGGGAGGTTGGTGGGGATGGTGCGTTGGGAAATGTTTGCTTTCACACTTACATATAAAATATGAGTTCACTTGCAACACTACTAGGACATTTCTTTTTGTGTGAATTTGATATATTCAATGCATCTTCACGTAAAAGGGTGAGCAACATGTGATCATCAATGTCACAAAAAGTAATTGTCTATTAGTTCTTGTTGAACCAGACAAACATCCCTTCCCTCCACCCACTCACTGTGTGGCAGCACTACACCTCCAGGTAGTGAGTCATTGTCTTCTGAGGTTGGCATGTCCTCATCAGGGGGCAGGCGAAAACATTTTTTTTGTTGTTTTCCAGGTAAACATAACATTTGATTTCAGTTTCTTGGAATGCAACTTAGTTAAAACAAAGATGATAATCGAATGTTTCTCGACTGGAAACAATATAAAAGTCGAGAAGCAATGTTTGATTCATGTGTATTTGCTTCACGGAATGTTTAATAACACACTTTCAGAGTATTGGACCAAAGTTGATACAAAACCACTCCTGAAGCATTCCTGGCAACTTAGACAAGAGGAGTCCCTCTTTCACCGTAGAGGTTCCCAAGGAATGCAGAAAAGTGTAAATGACATTGGATACAAAGTAGCCTACAACAACCATGTGTGTGTCAATTAAGGACCATTTCACATGGGAGTAGTCATCTCTTAATGGGGTGGCCTCCTATTGACAAATTTAGATTCATCTAATCCATAAGAAGCAATCAGACTACACATTAAGCGGTGTTGGTCTCCATCAGCCCTGAAGAACGTGGTTCTAAAAACGTATTCACCACTGAAACTTGTCAGCTTTTTGTGTTCTCTGACCGAGCAGATACGGATCAGTGAGATCCACGAGCCAGGCCACAAACTAGATCCCAGTCCTAACACATATCAGGAGGGATTGTGTAGTAAATTTGATGAACGGAGCCTACAATAAGATATAGATCTCCGAACCACAAGAGATAGGAGTGGTTTTGTATCAACTTTGGTCCAATACTCCGAAAGTATGTTATTAAACAGTCTGTGAAGCAAAATACATGTGAATCAAACCTTGCTTCTCGACTTATATATTGTTTCCAGTCAAGAAACATTTGATTATCATCTTTGTTTTAACTAAGTTGCAGTCCAAGAACCTGAAATAAAATGTATTGTTTACCTGGAAAACAACAAAAAAAAACTACAATACATAGAATCTCAAAGGAAAAGGAAAATGGGAATACTAAACTAGGGATTTACTCAGATTGCGCACAGGCGTCATTAGCCATGGTAGCTGGGAGTATCCAGAATAACCTGCAGGGGCAAAGGTCACAGGGGTCAGTCACAGTGCATTGTGGATGTGTTGCCTTTGCATATTTTGCACATTTATGGACACTCATGCATTTCCCTGGTATTGTCCTATGACATGGTATGCATAACAGTTGTTGCATGCCGGGTAATTCAGAATGGGGCTACATATGCATTTTCACATAACTCCTTGTGCACTGCTCACAACCAGCAGTCATCACTCTCATGGTCTGTGATTGTCATTGTGCAAATGGCTTGTGTTGGGTCTGTGCATTGTTATTATGAATGTGCCCTGATGGTTGAATTGTTGTGCTCGTCCATGTTTGCGATGTCTATGTTCCTTCCATTATGGCTTCACATACATTCTCCCTTGTGCCCCTGAGAAGTGTCCTCAATGCGCCCACATGCCTCATCAAGGGTCTATGCTAATACAACCACATCACCCTGGCCCCCACCAACCTTCACTGGCTCCCACTGCATGCACAAATTACCTTCAAGATTTCCTTTATCATCTATAAGGCAGTCACACTCAAGTCACCCAGCTACCTAACAACGAATCTAAGCGTCTCGGCGGACAGTGCACCACCAGAAGCCTGGACACATGTAGACTTCAAATACAGCACTGCAAAAATGAAAGGACCAGAAAACAAGCATTTTCTGCCCATGTCCTAAGACTATCGAACCTCCTCCCTATCAGCATCAGACTCGCCCCCACGCTCTTACAATTCCGAAAAGTACTCAAGACCCACCTTTTCAAGGAGTCTATCCTTCTCAACATCTAGGCAATCACATCACCCCCTGCACCATCTCACTTGCTAGATATGTCTACTCTTCTCCTCCCTGCCACCCTGTTCAGCTGTACACGTCCTCTGCTTCCCTCTGTATCCTACTCCCTGCTGTATATCTGTTCTGTTACCTCTGGAAAGCACACCATTATGCATCTGTACTGTTGTATACCTCTGTAAAACCCTTTGTTGTGTATCTATATTGTTGTATAACTCTAGAGCAATCCGTTGCTTCTCGAAGCTAGGTCCGCCCTCAATAATAATAATAATAATACATGGCATTGCTTTCTGCCAGTGTTGCATTGTCTTTGTGCAGTGTTGAGCTGAGACATTTGATGTGTAGGTATGTGTCCCCTTGCATTTTGGGTTCTGTAGTCCTCTGTGTGTATGTATTGCTTGGTATTTGTGGAAATGTGTATCATCGACATACTACTACATTGTCCTGCATGTCCTAATCCTGAGGATTGGTGGCTATCATATGGGGGGTGAGAGGTCAGCTCCCGCATTTGCAGGGCCTTGATAGGGCATGCATGTTCAATTGTGGTAATGCCCCCCCCCCCCCTTCACATACCATTTCACTGGTGCTGAAGCATCCGTTTGTGTGATGGCACTTGTACTCACCCAGTATCCATGTCTGTTGGTCTCTGTGGCTCTCCATGTATGCTGGCAGTGTGCTGGTCCTCAGGACCATGGTATTGTGTGTGAACCAGGGAAGAGGGCATGGCAGTGTGTGATTACTAGGTCAGCATTGCAGGTGTCCTGGACATTCAGGGGGTGATAATGAGCAGCAATTACATTGGGTAGGTGGGCTGCTGCGTAAAAATACACCTTCATGGCATTTTCTTATGCCGAGATGGTGGGCAGGGAGATGTGTCAGCAGGCATGGCACAGAAATACTTCCAGTACCTGCATGCGTACATGTGAAAATGTGGGTTAGGACATTCCATGCAGCATGCACACAGTGTGCTGGAATGTGCCAGATGTAAAGAAATGTAGGACCGAAAAAGCTTCAGCAGTGGGGGTAAGGCACTGCTAATATTCATCCTGCACTCCATGTAATCCTGCATCAGAGTAGCTCAGAAATAATCTTCCTGTACAGTCAGTGCAGGGTGATTAGCTAGTTGTCAGTTAAGGTCCAGGGGGAGGGCAAGCAAATGTGCTCTCGTCGTGCATGGTGTCTCCTCCTCTATGCACCCTGTGCCCTATGCTACTGTTCCTGCCTCTGGAGCTCAATGTGGACAAAGAGCAGCTGCATGTCCCAGTTCCCAGCAGCTAGTGGTGGCATGTTATCGGAAAGTGTGTATTGGGAAGTTGTGGGCCGTGTGTGTGTTTCTGAGTGGATTGGGTGCACCTGTGGCATTGGGTGGAAGGAACTGAACTGTGTTTTGGGAGGAATTACTGCCAATTCTTTGAGGTATTTTTGCAGTATTTCAACTTTTAATACAGTGCAAATACTGTTTTAATTCTTGGCAGTATTTCTGTCAGCGGAATTAGGACTGGGTCTAATTCCGTCAGTTGTTGGCAGTAATTCTGCTGGCAGTAATTCCACCGGGGCTAATCCTGCCAGTGGTATTAGCGCTGACACCTGATTCGGCGCAATGGCAAAATTGGCAGTAAATCCGTTACTGCCACTTTTTCTTTAGTATACCGTAAACTCAATGATGCCCATAGTCATATAATGGATTAGACGGCCACTAGAAACACAAGGATAATCCTCTAAAAATGAGTGGACAACTAAAATCATTAATAGAGATAAGTAAATAGCTCAAATGCTGCATTTTCTAGGGAAACCTATCAAAACCAACATAAGACATATCAGGTTGAGTTCATCTCAGTTTATATTGTCTCAAGGAAGTTCTTATCAGCTTTCACATCGACAAAGGAAAACTCCTTCCCCGATGCAGAAACTCTCAGCCTTGCTGGTTTCCAAACCATAGCCTAAGCTCCCACTTTTAAAAAAAAAAAAACATTCCTCAAGGTTTACACCACCCTTATTTATTGACAGTTTCAGGAAACAGGTCAGGTAATAGGAACACATAGTTATCCATAAATTGAAGCATCTTTTTGAACACTGCTTCCTTTAGTATCCCCTCTCTGAGTTCAGCTATTGTAGAGTAGCAATAATGGTCCCACCCCCAAAAGTCCAGGGTTGGGCCCTTTGTGGGCAATTGAAAATACTACAGAGAATATTGGGAGACCGCTTAGGGTCCAGATTCACCATCTCTATTGGAATGATCATTATCAAGGACAAAAGCCCCTCAGAGTCTTTCAAGTAGTGTATGCCCAGGATGCCATTATTCACTGTCCTTCTCAATTTTTCCAGCATTCCCATTTTGTTCTCCAAGAGAACCATGGTGGAAGATGTTCAGTGCAGAATCTACATATGATTTGACTGAGGTTCGTGCAGGGCTCACAACTTACTCTAAATGTGGACATGAGCTCCTCACCTCCTTTACTTTATTCTCCATGCCGAACAGCCTCTCATCCATCACCCCCACCCGGATTTACAGTGGCTAATTCCTGTTGACCTCATGAGCATAGACTAAGGAGTGGTTCACATTGCCTAAGTGTTATAGGCAGTTTTGGGAAGCTGGCTTATTTTGAATTGTGCACTTTTCAAAAGAGTAAGCTGTGTGGGCAAGTACCTAAAATGAAGACTAGTCTCAAATTCTGTCTTCAGCCATTAACTAAAGTGCTTGACCCATCACAGCTCCTCGTACCATAGAAATGCCTGAAAGAATGATTGCTCAAGCCATCTTAAATAGCTTTCCTTTTTATTTATTTTGTTATTATTAAGTGTGCATGGTTAAAAGATTCAACCTTTTACACTGTTTATAAACATATTATAAGATAAAAAAATAATTACATATTACATATTAATAAACTACACGATTTTCCATTTTTCATCACTATTAAGATTACATTTTCCGATTGCCTCAATTTATCTAATGGATAAAAAACAATGAGTAAGTTATCACCTAGAAAAATAAAATATGTTAATGTCCTAACCAATTTCATCATTCAATCATCTAAAACCCAATTCTTATGACAAGAAGTGGCATAAGCAGACATAAACCAAAACATTCTAGCGTTCAATGTCCTCAATGCTATTTGCCTGATACGATAAGCCACTCCAGTGATTACCAGGGATTCCGCTACATAGATTGTAAGAGATATTCAATCAACACTACAGCTAAGTCAATGCCTAGTCTGGGATGCTGAGGAAAACCCTTATTGATGTATTTTTATATCCAGTTCAGTACTCTGGATGACAACCCTTGTATAACACACCCCTCTAGAATCCCCCTGACCCCACTGAGCCAAGAAGTAGGTTTGTTTTGCAAATTAAAAGGTTTATTTGAAAAATTAAACAATATATATATATCACACTTTTATAATAAATTAATATAATAAATTAATATCTGATAGTACACTTAGACATATGATGTTGATCAACAATGGGTAATCTGGCTCTAGACACTTCTTTACAATCAATGAGGAGTTAGTATAGGATGGATAAAGTAGCAAAAAATACTTTTATGATTTCAAGGGAAAAGCAATGAGGAATAAAATGCAGTACAGAAATACTTGAGATGATTTTAGCAAAAGATAAGATAATCACTTTTTCTCTGGCAATTCACCCCCCTCCCCTATGCAATGTAAGAAATGGAAGGAGGTGGAAAGAGTAGCACACAGTTCTCAGGAATGCAATCAAATACAATACGAAATTCAGATCCCTCCCAGCAAGCTTAGAGGAAACAGGTAGGAGTTTGAAACACAGGCCCAAAAATGCTTTTTAAATGTGATGGCAATGGATGGGAAAATGTGCCAACTGATTTTAATTCCCTCTAGAGATTCAGGGTGAGTGGGAGATGCGTGTTGGTATTAGTTCAGGCTCACTTTAGCAATGCTCTATGAGTTATTACCAAGTTGCAAACGGATTTTAACAAAAGAAAGAATGGAGCTGCTATTTTGACAAGTGGAGAAATTGAGCCAAAATCGTAAATCGCTGTAAAAGTATAAGGAGTAGGCTTGTTTGAAAGCTTAGATTCTAAGCTTTCAGAGGAAAGTTAAATCTCGTTCCTAGCCCAAACGGTTCCAGAGATACGGACGATTAAATAAAGGTAGTTTTTCGGATTTAAAGTAAACTCAAAATGACAGGTGACAGCTTGCAGCTGCAGAATTGACAGGTGACAGTTGTGCAGCTTTAAAAATGACAGATGACACGATTTCTAGGAGGCAGTTCTACTTAGGTTAAAATCGTTTAGATTAGATTATTTTGACTAAGAGATTGGTTCTGCACAGTTCTGCTAGGTACTCACAATATAAATTTGAACTAGGCCTCGTCACGGATCTGGTCAACACGTCCGGCTGCGGTTCTGTCTGCTCGGCGGGTCAATTAGGCACCGGTTCTGCTCACGGCGATCTGGGTCAGCTCTGCTCTGCTGGTCTAGCCTCTCTGGATTCTGGATGTAACACTGCTTTCTGGGTACTGCTACCGGTTCTTGCAAAAATTCTCGGCAGAACTTCAAACAGCTCGCCCAGCTGTTGAATAGTTTGGTTAGTTTTGAGGCCTGCTGAAGAGGATTCAGCTGGTGGATTCAGGCCTCTCTGCTACAAATTCTGGAGTTAATTTCTGCTACAGGTTCTGGAGATTGATGGATTTGAAGTCTGGATCTCTGGATGTGAAGTTGTCGGTCAGCATGCTCCGCAGCAAATGGAATTGAATGTCTCTACCTGTCCCAGCAGTCTCTTTTTATGTGTTTTGGAAAGTGGGTGTGTGCGTTGGTCATAACTAAACCTGCCCCTCTCACTTATCATTGGCCAATTCCTCCTCTCTCCCTTGGTGGGGGAAGGAAATTTGAGTCAGAGTGATGCTGTAGGTTTTATGGTCAGAGGAACCTCCCCTTGTCAGATTGCACACAAATCTATTTCTGACCCAAATACACATTTATCTATGTGCCATTTTTCTAATATTATAGGTCCAGTTAACATATTTTCTGTAGCACCAAACCATCCGATCCCTGTCTTTGTACAATGTCGTGTCCACTGATGACAGAATTCTCCCCTTTTCATCCAGATAACGACCTCTAAACCTTTCCAGATTGTACACAAATGTGCACCAGGGATATGGGTTACAGATGATAAAGTGTCAGATTTTTAACATGCATACATTTGGAGTGAGACCCTATTTTCTGCTAGCAACCCCCCAGAATACACCACAGGGTCCTAACGCCTCTTAAAATGTTCACAGAAAAATCACAAAAATAATGATATTACTTATATAATTCTGACAAGTCCGCACTATGAGTTATCTATCTTTTTAAAATTATGCTCTGGTCAAAAAGTGGTGTGGCTTCCCACATCACAGGGTGGAATAACTGGTTTATCCACTTCCCCCAAGCTCAGCTGCTAGCAGAGGCACTGCCCCTCCCAGTTTCCCCTAAGAGGAAGCCACTTTTACGACGCCCCCAATATAACATTTGCCTGAGACCAGGACAGGCCTTTGTTCAACTCCCTGAAGTCCCCAGCTGCTCCACCCCTAATCTAATCAGAGAGGTGACAACTCCTTTTGGCAAGGGAAGAGTGGCTGAGCAGGTTTCAACTCCTGTCGGGGGTAGTTTTCAGGCAGAATCCAGTTTCATTAATCCAGGTTTCAGCTAAATGTCACTTTTTGTTCCCAGTTTAAATCACTTACAATTTGTACATATACATTAAATAATTACTTCCTTCAAGTCATTTCAGAATATAGTTTTACATTGTATCCACCTCTTAGCAAGTCTTTCCTTGGTCTGGTTTTGTTTCATTTTTTCAGTTTTACACAAAAGTCTGGTGGTTTTAAAACGCCGGCTTTCTGATAGTGGTGAGTACTGGTAATGCAACCATTTTTGGGATTAAGAAAATGAATTCCCCACAGTTCTGAGTTGCTTTTTTGGCAATCAGCATTGCCATTACCAATGGTTTCAGGCTACTGTGTGTGTAGCCCAATGGTGGTTTTAGGCAGTGCCCTCCTGTGCTCACAACATAGGCAAAAATGGGTGGCAGCCTATTCTTCATGTTTTCCCTGTGCACTCTCTGGGGAGTTCTGGCCATCATGATGTTTTCCATGCCAGTACTGCACAGTTTTATGGTAGGGCTTGTATGCATGGGTAAAAACATCCCACAAGATCATAATCCAAACATTGATTTGTATCAATGTTCTCCTGATGTGCCAAATCTTTATATCCCTTGATATAATTCTGTGTAAGAGCATTACATGAGGTCAAAATATATCAGCAGCTTCTGTGTTTTATTGGCACAGGAGACATTGCCTGTCACTATGAGGTGTTTTAATACAGCTTCCAACATATTCCATCATAGGCAAGATATTAAACCTGAGATAGATGACGAATCTCTTGAGTTTCAGGGAACATAATTTAGTTAGATAGGTACAAAGTATAAGAAAACCTTGGGTGCAATACTGCCTAAAACTTTTTTATGGTTCAACCTAGACATATTTTGAGAATGGTCCTCCACCTTTGTTTTAGTCTTCAATATATCATGGGAATTTGGTAATTCCAGAACTTGTTCAAAGGTAAGACCAATGTTTTTTTAATGAGTCATGACTGAAGATCTTAAATCAGCCAGAAAGGGTTTAGAACTACCCTCATGTATGTATGTTGCCAATGCCAGCAACAAAGTTGAATTATTCATACCGTTTTTGCATACCGTAAATTACGGTGGCATAATTAGCATCATGGCGGGTTAGCGCCATGGATTCTAACGGGTGCTAAAAGCAGCCGTTAAAATTGGAATCAGGCGTTAAGGGTTAACGACGGCGTTAACCCTTAACGCCTGGGTCGTAATGAGGCCCAGAATCTTTTCTTTCATCTTTTTCGAGTCAAAATGAGTGTGAGGTGGGCAAAGCTTCTAGGCCATATACCACTGCAGGTATTACAATAGTGGTATTAATTGTGCATTGTCCTTCCACATTATGTTCACCCTTTCAGGCAATAAATCCCTTGATGGCTAGCCATTTTCTTATAACCTTAGGGGAGATGTAATCACCATAGAAGGAAATAATGGGATTTGGTTTAATTGGGTAACCCAAGTACAAATAATTATCAACCACTTAAAGAACATTTTCGCCCACTTCTGAGCCCTATTACCATAATTTTGGACTTGTTGGGATTTATTTGCATGTCGTTCAACAGGACATACTCTGACAGTGCATTAATGGCGCACTGAAGGCCGACAGGGGTTTGATCTAATAATACTGTATCATCGACATAGCTCATCCATAATAAGCAATCCTTCCCGATTTTAGGGGGAACATTTTGACATTGGCTAATTTCTTTCTCCATGTCTGCTATATAGAGGTTAAATAACAGTGGTACACGTACACACGCCTGTTTAAGTCCCCGATTAGTTGGGATTCCCCTGGCAAGAGTGCCATTCTGATTTGTCCGCACTTCACGCTAGTGTCAGACTATAGCAGTTATATATGAAACTATATGGGGTACCCGGCATTGTCGTGTCCTGATCGAGTGGTGCTTCATGTGCCCTGAAGGATGTTGCTTTTTTCGGCAAGACTTGCTTCAGTTTGCTCTGATGTCTCATGTGCCCTGGAGGATGTTGCTCTTGTCGGTAAAACTTGCTTCAGTTTGTTCTGACGTCTCATGCGCCCTGGAGGATGTTGCTCTTGTCGGTAGAACTTGCTTCAGTTTGTTCTGATGTCTCATTTTCCCTGGACAAAGTTGCTTTTGTCCTCTGGTCAGCAAGACTTGCTGCTGTTTGTTGTTGGTGTTTTTCAGAGGTTCTTGATATTGATTTTCACTTTCGCATCAGATGGAGCTTTTCCAAGTGATGTTTGTTTTTTGTGCGGCATATTTCAGTCACTTAATGGCTTCAGCACATTTTAGAAAATGTCCAAGAAAGATTTATTTATTGTGCTCTCTTCTCGTGAATGAACTTAAGTAAACTGTAACCTTACAATTTGCCGTATTTGGAGTGGCATGAAAAAAATAAAAAAACTGTTTAATGCCCTTTAAAAATGTTTTAATAAACACATTTGAACAATATATAGTAGTAATACATTTCAAAGGATAACCAACTCTTCAAACATTTTTCTTCAGACACTTTTCCAAATTTTGCCTCCTTATAGTATCTACTGTAGTGAATCGGGGTGAGCATCAGTAAATGAGGGTGTCTACATAGTGAATGTTTTGCATCCAAACATAGACTACAATCTTGCCCCAGACAAATGAGGAATCCATGCAAAGTTTGCTAGCAGTGGGTTCAACAGTGTGGATTTGTACAGCCGGACAAACATACACACACAAATACATACATTCAGCTTTATATATAAAGTTAGAGAAGAGAGGGGTCCAGGCCTCAAAACTGAAGTTTGTTCCGCAGTTTGATGTGAGAAACCATGTCAAAAACTTTGGAATCATTTACGAAGCAAAGGAACAATCTCTTCCCATTCGATACAAGGGTGTCTGCCATCATGTAATGCAATGCACATATGTTGTGATGCATGCTGTGACCCTGCCAAAAGCCTGCTTGATATTTCTTCAGCAGGCCCCTCTCATCCACCCACCTATTCAATTTCTTTAACAAAAGGGACAAAAGGATACTTTAGCTAGTATCCAACATTGCACGCAATCTGTAATTCAAAGGGTCCGTCCTGTCACCCTTTTTAAATATGGGGAACATGGTAGACTCGCTCCAACTTGCAGGAATCAAGCCTTCGGTGATAATGGGCCTCATTCCGAGTACGGCGCTAACCAATGGCGCTATTAACGCCTTGATTGACGCCGTACCCGGAATGGCAGCGCCTTGGTGGATGGCGGAATCACCGCCCCATTCCAAGGTTGGCGGGGCGGTAATTCCCCATTCACCAAGGCTCTTCCCCATTCCCAAATGAGCCCCCATAGGGCTCAATGGGAATGGGGAAGATGCAAATAACGGTGACCGTTCATTACGGTCACCGTTATTGGCTTGGAGGCCCCTTTGCGCCCTCGACTTTAACACCTGCTCAAAGCAGGCGTTAAGGGCGAGGGCGCAGAGGGAACTCGGAGTATGGCGGTAAGGGATTACCGCCACCGGTCTCGTTACCGGTGGCCGCTATCCCTTACCGCCATACTCGGAATGAGACCCAATGTGTTTGAACAGACAGTGGAGTAAAGGGGCCCAAAAGTCAGTAGTGGCTTTAATTAAAACATTAGACTTTGGGTCATGCCCAGGAGTGTGCAAGGCTTTCAACTTCTTTATCACAAGTAGAATGTCGTCTACATCAAAGCCTTCACGTGTGGCTGGGTAGGCAGAGTAAATAGCAGGTTTAACTATTGGTGTTTTATCATTGAAATAAAGAGTAGTAATATAAGTGTGCCAACTGCTTCCAGCAATTGGGTTTAGCTCCTACACTTTGTCCCTTGCAAGACATGTGTGATAATAGTGCCAGAATATTTTGCTGTTGTTAGATTTAAGCATCTGGGACACAAGTTTCCAGTTAGCACTTTGAATTGAGTATTCATGGTGTCTCAACCAAGGTTTATGCTGTATGGAGAGAGAAACCATTGTGTTGCTCGGTCCACCTTCATGAAATGGGAATATCTCTTTCTTCTGGGTACTGATCTACGAAACACCCTTTTTTCATGTATCAAGATGTCAAATACAGCAGTTAGCCAGCATTGTTATTACACAAAACTCTACCCACTGGGAAATTTGATGTATACCTGGATATTGGATCACCCATGTTCCAAATGCTTCGCATCCACAACTGCGTGGGCTCAGAAAGGTAGAATTCAAACTTAAATCACGTTTTGTAATATTTGCCTCAGACTATCTTATCCTATTCACCTGCTCAGCGACCTCAAGATTTGCATCCTTGCGTACATCCCTGTTTTCTTGGGTGGAAATAATAGACTGAGTGAGGCGTGACCACTAAGATCAGTGAAATACACCTTTAAAGGACTACGCAGCCCCCACGATGAGTGATGAATAAAGCCCTCATTACGAGTTTCCTGGAAAGTTGTCAGTGATTCCGTCATGACGGTAGTGATGTTTCCGGATACCTAAGTGACAGAATCACCGGCATATTCCAGCTGCGCACATTTCTCATTGCCAAAATCGTTATTACTGGCATGACAGAAACATGCCGGTAACAACGATTCTGATGTCAATCATGACGGAAACACTGGCACTGGTGGCCCCAGTGCCGGAAACACCTGCAAAAGTAATAAATGGAAGTTCACTGGTGGCCATTTAAAAAAAAACTCAATCCTTTTAAAATCAGGCACTTCCTGTAGCCATACGTTCATGCAATCACTGGCAGCATGACAGGTACCCCTAAGTCTTGTGTTCCTGAGTTCCGGCAACGAAAGCCCTGCTTCATGGAGCTGGAATTGACTGCATTGACGGACAACTTTGTGGCCAATGCTGACAATCGCTTCGGGAGTTATAATCGGCGAACCAGCCAGCGCTGCAAGACCTCCATATGGGAGGAGGTATCCCAGAAGGTCACAGCAGTGGGTCCCGTTCCCCGCACACCCAGAGACTTCGACAAGAGGTGGGATAACCTGCGCCTTCAAATCAGGAACATACTATGGGCACATCCGAGGGAATCCTGGCCACGGGAGGCAGGGCTGCCTCAAACCTGAAACTAATGCTGTGGGAGGGGACTTCTTGTTCGGTGATGCCCATGGATGGGATTAAAGGAGTAGGATCAGCAGAGGTCTGAGCAGGGATGCGCAGGGAGAGGTCAGTGAGTTCAACAAGCTACATCCAAATGCAAAACATGAGACGCATGTGAAATGCGCCATACATATTATGGAGACAAGTCCAAGTTCATGTGAACCTCACTTGACGACAACATCAATATGGTCCATGTACAGACAGATGCAAGGGGTGGGGAGGCAGAGTAAGACATGCACACAAAATGCATGGACACACAGATGGCCACATGAGTACTGGTCATGTGCACAAAGGGACAACATGACAATTAGCACATGCACGATGCACACACCACTACGACCAATGTGCAATCATACGACAGGTATATATGCAAGCACGCAATCAGAGCATATTTGATAACTAGACACCAGGCCAGGTCACAAACAATGTTGTATCTGTGTAATGCAAGTCCATTGAGCTGACACACAGGTGACTCTTTGTATGCCCATCTCAGCTTAATTGGCACATCCTCTGACAGTGACAATGGTGGACCCTTCACAGCTCGGTCAACCTCACAAAGGACGGCAAAACCACCACACACCACCACATCCCAGCCAAAGCCAGCTGCAGCAGCACAACCATCAGGCCCTGCAGCACAGCCATCTTGTTTGTGGAGGGTTGTGTGGGGAGGCTCTGTGTGGGTAGGGGTGTGTGGGCAGAGGGTGCTTGGGGAGGGGGCACATGGAGTTCACTATAGATAGTCATTATGAAATAATACATCTTCTCAAGCACCAATGAGTGGACATTCCTCATTCCTCATTCAAGTGCCAGGATTTATTGAGTGTGCGCATCACAAGCAGTGAGGGGCATGAGTTTTGCATTGTGGTGGGGGAGTCAGAAGAAGTTGTCAATGAGTTAATGATGGGCAACACACCCATCCCTCGCACGTGCCTGTCCTTGGCTGGTGCTGCCTCCCCATGCTCGTCATCTTCTCCTTCTGGTGGTGGCATGTCCAAATCTGGGAGCAGGTGTATGTTGCATCTGACGCAGTTGTTATGCAACATTGCACAGGCTAGGACTATCTGCCCCACCTTCTCTGGCCTGAACTTGAGTGCATATCTAGACTGATTTAAAATGAAAATGCAAACATTCACTCCCTTTCGAGGTGAGTTTTGACTTTGTTTGGGGTTTCCTTACCGCTTGTAACTGCTTTTCTTTCTTTCTTTCTTTCTTTCTTTCTTTCTTTCTTTCTTTCTTTCTTTCTTTCTTTCTTTCTTTCTTTCTTTCTTTCTTTCTTTCTTTCTTCTAATCGAATGCGTGGGCGGACCCACGCAGGTGCTTCCCCATCCAAAAAGATGATGTGCACCTACCCCACCCATCTTACACAGCCCTCACTTTCTCATAACTCCTCCCACCGCCCCGTCTGCTCCACAAAATCTAGCAGCACACTGCTCCTCTCCCTGCCTCTCACCCCGACTCCTCCCAGCATAACCTTGTCTTCAATAGTCTGAAAGTTTGCTCAATGGTTGTCCTCGATCGCACCTGTGCACGATTGTAGGACATCTCCTCATGCATCTGCGGATCTCTCAGAAGGGTCATAAGCCACAGAAGCAGCTGATATCCAGAATCATCTGCAAGGCTGGATGACACAAGTTGAGTCATGTCATGCATGTGGCAGTACACTGCATTGCACATAGGCTCTCTGTGTGTGTGGTCTAAGTCATGCATCTGGTACTATGGGCTGGCCATCATTAGTCACCCTGCTGCACCCTGGGATGGCCACTGCATGACATACTTTCTGTGCTGGGTTTGGGTTTGGGTCCCTTGGATGGATTGCTGGGGTTGGGACATGACTAGCCACTGACTGGCACTAGTGGGAGTCACCAGTATGCCCCCATTGTCTCATTGTCTGGTGTGGAGGTCACACTGCATGACATCCACTATGCGGACTGTACATTATTTGACTTGCATGAATGCCGCACATTCATAGAATGCCCAGAAGACCAATCATTGGTTTGGACTCACTTAAGCTGGCATTGGCACATCATGGGCATGTAGCCCCTCTCCCTTCTATTCCCACTGACTTTCCAGCCCTTTGCTGCTCACACTGCAGTCCCATCTGAGCACAAAATGTCCACACCAGTGGAAACAGTGCGCTATATGAGGACCATTGACGTTCACATTGACAATGACATTTGCTGTTTGTGAGTGATGATGCACGACAGTGTTGTTGCCTATCACTGTGATTTCTACCTAGTCAGTGTTTGCATGCATGGACCATGTCTCACCGGGACATACGTTTCATGGGCCTAGGTGGGATGGTGTACTGGTACACTTGAATTGGTGGAGTGGCAGCGTTGCATTCTGGTACCTGTAGGGCACTGCATGTTCATGTCCTTAAGGGTTAGGAGTGGATTGGTCAGTCAATGATACTACTCCAGTCTTGTGTAACTCATGTGAGTTGTGAGCATTTGATTGGGCGTGCACTTTTTGGTCCTGCAAATGCAGGGTGGCTGTGGGACAGGCATGTGTGCTATTGCTATTAGCCTGTGAACCATGCAGCAATGTGTGGGTAGTTTTACCTGTCTCACCCAAAATCCAGATAATTTGTCCTCCATAACGTGCCATGTACGCCAGCAGGGTGCTGTTTTTGCAGGAACATGGAGCCGTGGGTTGATCCTGGAATGCGGACAACAGTGCATGATGGCAAAGTCGGCATCACAGGTCAGCTGGACATTGAGTGAATGGTACTGCTTCTGGTTCCTGTACACCTCCTCTACATGTGTGCAGTCCAAAGCTGCCAACGCATTGGGCATGCCCTCTATTCAATGGGAGCAGGCCTTGGCAGCATTTACCTGTGTATGGTTAGTTGGGAGGGCAATGAGCTTGCCACATGGCAAAGGAGGGCCTCCAGTTCCTCATCAGCAGTTTGGAGAATGCAGGCTGTGATATGCCATGTGCTGGAACATGCCTATGGCGAGGAAGTGCAGGACTGACACCAGCTTCAGCAGGGCTGATATGGCTGTGCGATTGCCAATTCCGCTCCCAATGTTATCCTGGATGAGGTCCAAAAGTTCCAGTATTGTCTCCCTGTTTAGGCAGAACAAGGTTTGTATCTGCCCATCTGTCAGGGCGTAGGGTTTAGCCCTGATGCAGGGCATCACAGCACGCCTCTGCCTCACCACTTGCATCACATTCATCATCATACTCCTCCTTATCCCCCTCTTCCACTCCCTGTCCTCCTTTTGCCACTGATGCAGCTCTAGCTCAAACAGCTGCACACCAGCGTGCAGCACCTCCATGTCCATTGCTACAATGATGAGTGCCAACGTGGTTGTGCTTGGAAGTGTTCTTGGAGGGGGGGTGGCCTTTTTGTGCCGTTCCTGTGTGCATTGGGTGCAGCTGGGTGCATTGGGTGTACCTGTGGCCTTTTATTCCCCACCAGGGCCCATTTTCCATCTGCTCTGCAGTGCCACTTTTTTCAGTATGGATTTGCCAGTAGCATGAGCATTTTTCTGCCTGTATTAACGGCAAATCCATACTTGTAATGTTACTGTGTTTCCGTGATGCCGTTAGCGGCAGGTGCACGGGAAGGTGCTGCTGATACCATTGCCTGTGCAACCAGAACTGGTAGCACAGTGTTCGGTGTTACTGGTGCCAGTGTTACCATCATTACAACTCTGAATGATCTGGTCCAATAATAGTGCTGGTAAGCAGTGTTACCAGCACTTCATTACCATACCGGCGCACTTGTATTGACCCCCCACAGTCGAGTGTGGATGAAAAAGTTATTTTCATCCACGTAGGGTCAAGTGTCAGCCCTTTCCGGCCTTTCATATTCAAACAAGCCACGTCATGCATATTCATCCATTGCCCCCATTCCAAATACCCTGCCTTTCCCATCTTCTGCATTTTGACGGATTTACTTAGGACGGGATCTCCGTCATTAATCATTAAAGAGGAGGGATGGCAATGGGTGTTCAAGTCTCCACCTATTTTAACCTTAGCTGCCGGAGTCTGCTCTAACCGTTTTCCTAGGATTTGCTCAAAGGGTTTCAGGATTATTTGGGTGTAGAATCCGCCCAAGGGATCATATAAATTTATGATTAGTAGTCGACTCAATAGCTGTGAGGTAGTCTCCAAAACTGAAGCCAATAGCTGTGAAATGCTGTGCCTAGCCATACATTTCTGCAGATTGAAGCAGGCTCTTGCACCAGAAACCAGGCCCCCCATTGGGCAACATCTTTCTTTAGCCACTGCAGGGCAACAAAGAACCATGTAGCCATCTATTTAATTCACACCCAAGTTTCTTGTAAAAGAAATATAGCGCTATTTGTGATTATGCTGTAGCCATCAGGTTAACACAAGTAGGATTGGTATCCATGGGTATTCCACACATTCACTTTGTGGGGGGTGGGTTTGTCATTGAATCGTGCCCCCTAAGAGTTCTGGAATCCAGTGTTTCACTCTCTTGATATGTTGTTTGTTTCACTGACTGTTTTTGCAAGGAGCATAGAAGGCTGGCTCTTTCTGGATTTAAATTATCGGTGAGTATGTGTCGTACCTCAGCCACTGTTAAGTAGTGTGCAGATTCTACAAGGATGGGGATGGATATCCCAGGGGGAAGTAAGACAACGCAGCACCACACAGGTACGAATTCCAACCCCGCGCTTAGAAACCACAACGCTGGTATGGAGTGCTTTATAAATGAACAATTAAAACAATTAAACAAATAAAAACTAAAGGGTGCACTCAAGGTGTGCTTACAACACATAGTGAGTGAATATCCTAATCATTGAAATTCTAGATGGCATTTGCAAATCACTTCCACTATTACTGGCGAGATGAATTAGGATAACACCCAATTTGTCATGCTGGCATATTCTGGGAACGCTCTATCATCCAAACCGATAGATTTAAGTTGTGCGATTTGTTGAGAAAGGGCCAGCAAAAACGTCCTGTTAATAAATGGACTCGCATATGTAGGTTGGAGTTCCTCACATTTTACCCACTTTCCCAGAGGGAGGTTCGACATTGTAGCTTGTCACATCCAAAGATCATTATTATTAGAATTATTCACAGTTTTTCTTGCCAGCACTTTCTGGCCCATATTTGAATGGTGGAGGTGAGAAATAATAGAAGTCTTAGAGTCGGCGATCCTCAAATATTTTGTCTATTGATGTTCACGGTTAGCACTGTGTGGCTGCCCATTCATGGTTTTTTATCCATAGGGGTCAGTTTCAATGGGTTCTGACCACTGGTCCATAAGACAATCCCAATGAATCTCTACCACTGGCAAGCCATTGGTTTATTGGGCCACGCAGTTGTACCTGACATCACCATTCGGTAAGGTGTTTGTAACTGTGAAAGATGGAGCCATTTTGATGTTTGGACCTTGTGTAAAATTACATGTTTCTTTGGAGTTAGCTGTTTTAGCAAAGAAATCCTTCTTACGGGTTTCCAAGGTTACTCCACTTCTGGGGCATATCCGTCACTGTCTTTGTTTAGTCCACCCTGCAATCTTTACAAATGGGGTGTCAGATAACATCTTGCAAATTTGTGTCAATGGTGACAGAAGTGCACGCACATTCGTTCCCAAATCATTTGGCAAGACATTGATCATAGCTTCTTGAACGTTGGTCACTGAACACAAAGGAAGGGGGTTACTTTGATTTAGTTCAAGGTCAGCATCATGTTTTACGGTTATAACTTGCAATGGCCTTTCTTGAACATTAACGGTGGGGCCACATAAACATGGCTGACTTGGTGAACCATTACTAGTAGTGGCTCCCTCGTAGTTTTCCAATAGTACATCCACCACCCTGGATAGTATGCATTTGAGATCAGCCTGTTCCTTCACCATCTTCGAGCATAGCTCAAACAGTGCATAGACTGTGGCGGCGACTGCAATCAAAGTCAGAGTGGGCAGAGCTGCTTCCCCAGATGTAGTCTCTAGATAAAATGAAGATGTAGGTTGACTTTCACTATCTTTTGGATCTAGTATGGATTGCAGCAGTTCCAAATCCGGGCTGGCAGATACGTTTGTACCTATGATGGTACCATATTGTTCAGGTATTTTGGGGAGCCTTTCATTCCCCCCCAATCAGTTGTGTTATCAGTTCAAACACATATTTCTCCATATGTTCTTATCCTTCTAGATCTTTCCTCTGCCTTCCACACAGTCAACCAAGCCACCCTGACAAATTGGCTCTGTGACATCCTTGGCATCACAAGCCAGGCACTGGACTGGTTGAAATCATTCCTCTCCAACCAACCATCCCAGGTTCAACTGGACCCTTTTCTGTCTCCTATAACACTCTCCACCTGCAGCATCCCTCAAGGCTCTGTCCTCTCGCTGTTGCTCTTCAACATCTACCATGCCCCTCTGACCCACCTGATCTCCTCCATCTCTCCACAGTTTCCAGTGTTATGCAGATAACATGCAATTCTCCTTCGAGATTCCTTCGACTGTCTCCTCTTCCTCCTCTCTCATCCCTGACTGTCTGAGAGCATTTCAGGCATGGTGTGCCACCAATTGTCTCTGCCTTAATGACAGTCAGACTGACATCCTTCTCATTGGGACCCCCAGCCCTCTGGCCGCCCTCTATGGGTCCCCTCCCCTCACCCTTGCGAGGCTAAAAACCTTGCCAAGAAGGCCTACTATCAACTGCACCTCCTCGGAGGCATTCGCCCTTTCCTCACCTTCCTCCAGAACTCAATGTCTCTAGAGTTCTGACCCTCTCTAGACTGGACTACTGCAACAGCCTCTTCCTCAATCTTCCTTTATCCTCCCTTCGCCCCCTTCAACTAATCCATAATAGGACAGCAATACTTATCCTTGGTCTCAGTCTCAGGGACTTAATCTCTCCAGCCCCAAAATCTCTCCACTGGCTCCCGGTTGCTGCTAGGCTCAAGTTCAAGACCCTCTGCATCATCCACAAGGATTTCTGGGGCATGGGACCCTGCTATATCCAACTCTCTCTCCCAAAATACTTCCCTGCTAGAGCCCTTCAGTCTTCCAGCTCCAACTCTCTGCAGATCATAAGCAGAGAGTGGCGGTAGATCTCTCTTCTGTAGGAGCCTTCCTCTGGAATTGTCTTTTTCCCCTCTCAGGCTTGAGCCAGATCTCCTTAAGTTCCAGAAGCTCCTTAAGACCTTAATTTTCTCTTCATCCTTCCATCTACCTCTCCCCTGCAAACACTCCTGTATGCCACAGTGAATGGCTGCCTGATTCCCTCTAATTTCTGCAGCGCACCGACCCTCCAGTCCACCACCCTCCTCACACTTAACATGTGGACCCTAACCCCCTGCAACCATACAATCCCTGGCACATGCCCTCTTGTCCTCCCCTTAGCACTCGTCTTACCCCTGGGGCTTTCTTCTCCAGTCTCCCCCCTTCACTTGCACTCTCTCCTCTTTACCCTGCACATCCCTTCCCACCTCTGCAATTTGCATTTCGCGCAGACCAACACCCCCCTCGCATTTCTTGTTACTGCACTTGCACGATCCGAATATCAAAAGGCCTAGTAGGACCATTATTATTATCTTTCCCCCTTGTTCCCCTACTCCTTTTTTGCCTTGTGGTGCCTTGAAACACAATTTCTTTTATAGGCGCCTTACAAATATCCAATAAAAAATGGATAAATACATATTTAAGCGCAAATTATTATTATGAATGGTGGGTATGATGTTTGTTCCCGCTACACTTATGTGAATTGATGGAATAGGTGCGGAGAGACTATGACATTGGTTTGAGAGTTGCCCATGGCATTTATTGGGACAGTGTAAAAACAGTTATTTTTTTCTGGGCCACCGTAGCACCACCCATTTTGCCTTTCTTTCCATTAGGGGTCTCACAAAGCCCATCCCTTTCTGATGTCGAAGGCAAACCTCATGTCTGTTTCCCTGCCGTGTAGCATTACTGTGTACTGTAAAAACACGCTTCTTGATGGATTTCATTTCCAACAGTTTTATCAAGCCAGTAATGTGTAAAGAGGATATTGAATGTATAACTCATAAGGCAGTTTCTTAGGCAGATGGAGAAACAGTCAAGTGGAACAATTAAAGTGGTGGGACAGTAATGTTCACAAGGAATGCTCTTGGCTCAACCACTTTTCATTAATAACTGGACAACCGGGGGGCGTGGCCAATGGGAGAGTGATGAGGACGTGAGTCCCTGAAGATCCTGTGGCTGCCAACAATATCCAGAAATATATCCTGCTATCTGTGGCGGAATGCAAGGGACAACTGCAGGAGAGTGATGAGGACGTGAGTCCCTGAAGATCCTGTGGCTGCCAACAATATCCAGAAATATATCCTGCTATCTGTGGCGGAATGCAAGGGACAACTGCAGGGAGAGTCATTGGACGACATGTACACCCTGACAACAGGCTCCTGACGGATTGGGGAGCAGCTGAGCGGAAAGCGTGCCAGTGGAGAAAGAGGTGTCCAAGATGACCACAAGCTGAGGGCTGGAGGAGACTGAAAACCAGCTGCATGGCGCCGAGTATGGATACGAAATCCTGACCTGCGATCATACAAAAAGCGCTATCAGCTGGTGCATCAGTACGGGAGATCCGGGGGGGCTGGTGGCCGGTTGCTGAGGTGAGGCGCTGCCTGCAATGTGGCGCTGCCCTGCGTGGGCTGTGCGGGCCACCAGTGGGGAGCAGCAAGCTCTGGAGTGGTCTGGGCCGCTCCACTGCAGTGAAGACCCATAATTGAGCACCACCTGTCCGATGCAATCGGATAGGGATGAATATCCGAACCAGCCTCCTGAACCTGGATCATGGGGTGCTAGCTCCCAGGCCGCCTTTGGCCCAAACCCTAGAATACCGTTGCAGTCGGGTTGTGGCCCCAAGAGATATGAGTCCTCCACAGGCCCTCTCCTCCATGAAGACTGCTGTGGGCACATCGGAGTGTAGTAACGCACTAGAACACTTCCTCTAGGTGGATTACAACCTATTGTGGATAGACTGCACGGCCCTGGGGCATGCCCGAGTAGGCGTCACAGTGACGAGGTGGTGCTCTGCACCGGCGAGGCCTTTCACACTGTAGGGCAGACCCAATGGAGGAGATGAATGGCTACGTTTGATGCACCCATCCACGCCCAAGATTGCTGGGCCTTGGCTGCCGGGGTCCCGGCTCATCACCCTAAGCACTATCCCGAATGGAGAACCACTCTATCCAGAACTCGCTGATATCCCGCACAGCCTGACAGTGAACAAGGCCGAACCGAACCGAGCATGAAAGCAGTGCACTGTGTAAACTGAAGAAATAGAAGTGCCGCGGTATGCAGGCAGTGGCGGAGACTGCGAGTGTGCCATACACCATGTTGACCCTGCGCCCTACCACTAATTTTGATATCTTGTGGGGGACTGTTGCCCAGGTGGTGGTGTCGGCCGGAGCTTCCCCCCCACTGTTGATGAACTGACTTTGGGCCTCATCACGACTTGGGCATTACCGCCGGCGTGATTAGCCCTACCGCCGAACTCCCCGGCGCTAATAGCACCGGATCACGAGTTCAGCGGTAATGTTAATCCCCATTCCCCATTGAGCCCATTCGGGAATGCCCCATTCCTCATTGGGCTCAATGGGGAATTTTTGCGCTCTTAGCGCCGGCGCATTTCCCGCCGGCGGTAATAGCACGAATTTTCGGCGGATTTCCCCCCAGCTGAAGCCCTGATTTGGCAGACCCTTAAATCCAGCGTTAATAGCGTGACCACCGGATTTAAGGGTTACCGCCAAAGTAGTGATGAGGCCCTTTGTGCTGATTTGTGACATAATCCTGGATCCCCGATGGGTGCTGGGTACTGTGTTTTGTGTTGGCCAGCGCCACACCAGGTGCTGCGCAGTGGTGCCATACGGGAGCTGGCTCACGGCCAGGAGACCCGGTGCACACCCGAGGTTGCCTCCCGCAACAAAGACATTGGCTGCTCTGCCTACAGAGCGGGTGCTATAACTCTAAATACCTCGGCATTCTAAATACAGGCCATGTGATTGGGCCCCTGCCGTGACCACAAGAGGAGACACTAGGGTTGGGACCTCAATTTAACAGACACTGGGACATGATACACTGGTCATAACACAATCACTGATCCTCAGAGGTGGAGGAAGACTGTGTGGATAGGAGCTGGGCCAGTGGAATTAGGGCTGTGTGGACAGGGAGTGGAGCGAGCCAACTGAGACATCACATTTCTTGCAAGCCACCAAACTTGAAACTGAAGCCCTCCCCCCCACTAAGAACCCATGTACAACTCTGGCTCACCCCACTGACTGGTGCAGTGGATACAAAGCAGGTTTTTCACCCAGCAATGATTGATAAAGACACTTGGGGCCTCATTACGACCATGGCGGTCCCGTAATGAACGGTGCCGGTACGGGATAGGCACCGTTCATTACGGGATGCCTGATTAAGAGGTCCCCTAGTGGGACCAGGAACATACCAGACGTCTGTTCCGGCTCATGCGAGGGGACCAGGAGCTAATAACGGGCCCGTTATTTACAGGCCCGTTATTAGCTCCCTCCCCATTTCCATTGAGCCAAATGGGGGCTCAAATGGGAATGGGGATGGGTTTTTCCAATGAGGACTTACTGGGTCCTCCATGGTTGGAATAGCCCGGTAAGTCCTCATTGGAGGACTCAGGTACTGGAACCCGGTATGGAGTCAGCCATGCCCTTAAACAGGGCCTGGCCACCCGTACCACACCCGTACCACTGCTGCCACTACAACAATGTGGCAATACCCATTTTCAACTGCCACTACAACAAATGTGGCAATTCCCATTTTCAACCTGAGCAACCACATCCTGTCAAGCGCTGAAACTCATATCCTAGGGGACTCAGCTTCATCCCCAGCACCCATGCAGACAGATTCAATACGGAAATTGGATTGCAAATTTTATTTAGGATAATCAGGTTGCTTCTTCAGCGACATCCCGGAAAGAGATCCACCCAGATCTACTGGCCTTAAACCACTGTCAACGTTTACACCTCTGTTTGAAATGGTGTGTCCAGAAATCTTAGCCTACGAAAACCGGATCCTGAAGGAGATGCAGAACCTCTTTTCAAGAAACATCTGATACTGATATAACCTGACAAAAGAGGAAAGAACAGCCTTAAAAAAACCTCAAAGGTGACCATGATTTCCTAATCACGCCAGCAGAGAAAGGAGGCAGTATCGTATTATCGAGCAGACTCCTATATAACAACAAAGTGAACAAACAACTTTCAGATACCAAATTCTACAGGCAGATCAACACCAATCCAACTAGTAGATTCCTCTCAGAAATTGAAAGCCTCATGTGTCATGCCTGGCAAGAAGGATGGATCAATGAGGATGAAAAATCTTTCTTGGTTAACCATCACCCAATCCTGCCTGCATTTTATCTACTACCCAAAATACAAAAGAATCTTCTTTGCCCCAGTAGACCAATAGTCACTGGTATAGGCTCCATTCTAGAACCCCTATCAGTCTACATTGATTATTTTCTGCGTTCTTTTATCAGCAAGATGCCGTCCTATGTTCAGGACACCACCTCTATGATAAAGAAACCCAGTACCTTGACAATTAATCACAAAGACCTCTTTGTGACACTTGACATTGAGTCACTTTATACCAGCATACCCCACCTTGAATGTATCGAGGTACTAGCTACCTATCTGGACCGAAGACCCAAACTAGAACCACCAACAGCGTTCCAACTAGAATGCATCAGACTCGCCTTGACGGAGAACTACTTTATTTATGAGAAAAATGTTGACCAACTATGCCACGGCACAAGCATGGGGGCAACCTTTTCCCCCGACGTAGAAAACCTCCATTTACTGCGAATCCAATAGTTTTAGCACCAATGTATGGTGCTGGTATCGTTATATAGACGATGTAGTCATGATTTGGAAAGGAACAGAGACACTACTACTCGACTTTCTGGAATCGTTAAACACAAGGAAAAAATGCATTAAGTTCAAGATACATCACGACAAAATGCACATACCATTTCTGGATTTAGAAATCTATAAAGCCAACAATAACACCTTATGGATTACCCTATACAGAAAATCTACTTCAATCTATATTCCTCCAGGAATATACCAATTTCCCTCCTGCAGGACTTAAAGTGAACTTGCCCTACGGTCAATTTTTAAGACTGAGATGCAATTGTACAACAGTAAGTGACTATGATACCAAAAGCATCAAACTATCCATGCACCTCAAAAAACGTGGAGACCCTGGACATATCGTCCTTTTAGAGCTGAAAAAGAGCAAAACATGCAAATAGAGATTCCTGCCTGACCCCATCAATCAGAGACAAACCTAAGCACACAATTGTATGTGTAACAACTTTTACACCTTTAAGCAATTCACTGAGAAATTCGGTACTTCGACACTGGGGCACATTGTCAACAGAATCCTTCAAACCAGAAAAAATGCATTTTGCTTTTAAACGCAGTAGAAACTTAAAAGACTGCCTAGTCCACACCTAGGACGAACCAAGCCACCCACCTAATCTGCGGCAAACTCTCTGGAACCTTTCACCTGTAAAAGGACATCACAGATGTAGGACTTGCTCGGTCTGTTGCCTTACCAACAACATACAGGAAATAGACCTAAATGGCAGGAGCTGGACCATCAACACTTTCACCAACTGCAACACCAAGTGGTCTGTTTATGCCATGAAATGCCCCTGCAACTTACTGTATATAGGCAAATGCAAAAGTGCCATTAATCAACGGACATGCAAACACAGATTGTGCATCAAAAACTTGCCAGAAGATAAACCAATGGTGGCACACTTCAAGGCCAAACAACACAGCCACAATGACATTTTCTGCTTTATTCTGCAAACAGCGAAAAAATCCCTTTCGCAGTGGTAATCGTGACCTGACACTCTGCAAACTTGAACAATGGATTTATCATTTTGAATCTGTGAAAAAGGCCTCAACATATCTATTGAGTGGAATTTGTTTTTCACCCAACAATTTAAAGAAAATTGTTACCCACACATAGACAGGCACTCATTTTGCAGACACGATAGCTAAGCCACCTGCCACTGCAATCTAGCACCTTCTGTCTCCCAACCATGTTCACACTGTGTTCCTGTGGCATTTTTCCTATCTGTGCCACTCTTGGGAAATAACTGTTGCACCTGTCTCCAAACGTTGTTATTGTTACAATGTCCAGATGCAAGATGCCATTCATCCCTGCATACATATGCTTTGTTATTTCATACAATACCTATGCTAAAATCACTGTGTTTTTTCAAATGCATCTCTGATCGAACCATGTTCAAACATTTGGGGGCTTAAAAACTTTTTCATAGTGATTGTATCTGCCTCTCAAGAAAACATTGCCAAGAAATAAATATGCCTAATCAAGTGATATGATTGTCCCTCAAGAGTGTACCTACGGGTGCTGTACATTTTTGCGCATAAATTACACCCACATTATGTGAAAAATTTTAAAAAACTGCAATATTTGCTTCACGTGCATACTTTCTATCCATTTTGCACGCCTTAAATCATGCCCCCCTGCCAACGCCTGCTCTTGCGGCTGGAATTATCTTTTTATCTAATAGACACTGTAATGCACGTGCCATCATATTCCTACTCGCCTGGTATTTTTCCGAGGCTTGTATCTGAACTTCTGTCTTGTGCATGCAATGCACAGCTAAATAAAGTTTGCTTTATTCACAACCTTCCCTTCTGCACATGCGCAAATGCGGAACACTACTCTCCAGCACAGCCCTACATGCCGAGAGGTAAGAGGAAGCTCTCCACCTCCCGTTTTTCTGACATTAAGTCACCTTTTTGCATTTTACCTAAGAGATCTTTTATTCTTATTCCACCTTTCACTTCGGGTGTCCGTTTGATTGTTCTGCTAATATCGCAATGTTGGTGTCACGTTCCTGCACATTGCGATTGCTGAACTAAGCACTACTACACTGACTCCTCTCCTGAACTATAGCCACGGGGTGTTTCCATTGTGCTTTACAATACCCCAGTACCTGCGGACCCTCATGGGCACTATCAGGGTGGTAATTAAACAGCACACCACCGATGCCATGCTTAAACCACTGTGTTGGTTTCCATCAATCTGTACGTTCACTGCGCATGGGACTTACTTCAGTGTGTGCCCTTTCTGATTGATTCCTAGGCCCCCGCCTGATACTTGTCCCGCAATACACCCCGGGAGCCTGGAAACAGCACGCCACCCATGCCATTTTTAAACCACAGTGCCATTTTCTATCAATCTGCACGTTCACTCTGCCTGGGTCTACCTCCAGTATGAGTACTGTATGTCCACACTATGTTCCCTTTTCTGATTTAACCCTCGGCCCCCGCTTTATAATTATTCCGCAATACATCCCGGGGAGCCTGGACCAATTCACCTGCTGCTTCCGAATATTTCATACAAGCAGCCATGCTGAATGCTTTGTCATTTGAGCAAGACAAGGCCTTGTGAAGCCAGGTAGGCTCTGAGGCTATATATGTACATTTTTCCACAATCTAACCATTACACCAAATCTCTCGTGCTCTATCTCTTGGCTAATATTAAGCCTTTCTCTCATCAGATACCAGCATCTGCCGTATCTAAATTGAGCTGCTGGCCTTAACTACCGACATCAGAAATCACTCTTTATTTTCAAGACGCCACCCGAATATTTGCTGGTAGGTCACATTTTACAGTGTCTCCCGTTCCCTGACTGCTCCATGGAAAGATCACATTTTAAAACAGGCCCTTTTCATTTTTAAACCTCTAGGTCAACCAAGCCCCAATTGTCCACCTCTATACAACTTACCTGAGTCATGATGACAGTTTGGCACCCACAGTAACCGTTCCTAATCAATGAAATAGCTGTGGATTTGCATTTATTTCCAAACCAGAAACACCCATCATATGTGTTGACAATAATTGCGTGCTGTTATTGACAAAGCCTTACATGAAATTTCCACTTGGTTGTTACTAACCCACCATTATTTGACCTGGTTTCTTTGTATTTCTAGATTATTCATGTTGTTTGGGCATTCTGCCTGATTTTTTAATTGTTGAGTCATTTATTAAACTTTGTTTTATGATATACCTCCCCCTTTGTGATGCTTGGATTAGCACATGCATAAGCTATCCTCACTGTAACACAGGTGCACCTCCTGTGCATCTATGAAATGGGTAGCCGTTGACTCTATTCTTTATTCTGAATACAGGCATGCCAACTCTGCAAGATGTACCGTAAATGCCTTCAATGGCCACGCATAGAAGCTAAGATGACTGGCTCAGAGGGAAACCGCCTTCCCTGGAAATGTAATTCCGGTGCTGCTGGACTGGGGAGTGCTGCTTCTGGGAGCAGTGAACAACTAGTTTGTGTGTTTCTTACTTGATTGTTGGATAGTCGACAGTTTCGTCTATCGTTAAGTTTGTGCGACAGATGCTTCAGGTTGGGATGGAATATAGGGAGGGGGTAAGGGAAGTTGTGTAATATGTTTTTGTTTACAGATCCACCAATCACAACACACACAGGCCCGATGGGTGCAGCCCACCAAGCCGAGTCCTATGCATAGACCACTTTCTAGATATAGCTGCATACACACCTGCACTCTACATACCCAATATGGCGATATCTAGCAACAATGCTAAAACCCTAAGATTCCTGACGTGGAACATCAACGGCCTAGGCAGTGGGAACAAACGACGTCTAGTCACACAATCTACAGACATCACCTGATATTGTGCTCCTCACCGAAACACATCTGGCAGGCCCAACATGCAATCTGTTTCGACGTACCAATTATCGCACGGCACTGCATGCCGGATTCTCCATGGGCTCGAGAGTGATCCTGATACACAAGAAACTCCCCTTTAAGTTATCTAAGGTCATACAGTACACGACAAGTTGATTAACCTTAATACAGGGCATGATATGGAATGAAACCCTTGCTGTCCTAGCAGCCTATCCCACCTGCGCTCATTACCGATCTGATCCGAGATGTCACACCTATAATGAATGACCACAAAGCAGACATCTGGGTGATGGGAGGTGATTTCAATGAGGTTATGCACAAAGAGGTGGACCGCACACACCTGCGGGGGAGAAATCCTAGAACCAACAATAAACTTGCCACCTTCACCTCTTCGTTTGGCCTGAAGGACATATGGCGAGATCTACATCCAGAGGAATGTAGGTACTCCTACCACTCAGGAGTCCACGCCTCCCTTTCAAGGCTGGACTACTATTTTCTCCCAGCAATGGACGCACATAGAGCAGTCGGGGCGGCTCTGCTCCTGCATGGCATCTCGGATCACTCGCCCCTCCTGATGTAACTCACGACAGATAGACCCCCCCCCCCATGGCACCTGAATGTCTACTATCTCGGCTTCCTAGACCTCAATGAACTCATTCAAAGGACCACACCCACATATTTTGAGCTGAACCCAGGGTCGGTAGATAACCCAGCGACACTGTGGGAAGCATACACACTGGTTCTCCAGGGCGAGATTCTCTCCTGGACATCAGCGCACAAGAAAACTCAACAGCAGGCAATAGTGGAAGCAGAACAAGATGTGCTTCAAAAAGAAGTGGTACATATAGCTACTGGGTCACCTGACACACATCACTCTCTTTTACTAGCTAAAGAACATCTCTGTAACATAGCTCTAGACAATGCCAAACTGATCCATTCAGAGATGCATATGAGGCTATAGGGATCGGGAGATAAAGCTGGGAAAATTATAGGCTGGCTGTAACCTAAGGACGATGGCCACCGCAGGTCAGGGAAACTAAAACAGAAGGTTCAGAGCAATTACCTACCGACCGTGACATTGTGGAAGGTTTTGCTACCTTTTATGCTGATCTGTAGAAACCCAGAATAGCCCATTAACACTATGGTGCTCGATGGGATCACACTTCCCCACTTAGACACCACACAAGAAGCACTACTTGACAGGGACATCACGGAAGACAAGATCGTGTTGGCTATATCACAACTGCAGTCGGGGAAAACACCAGGACCCAATGGTTTCCCAATTGACATATGGAAAAGCCTGGGGGTGAACGAAGTGGCTCTGCACCTACTCAAAATGTTTTTACACTTTAGAAGAGCAGTGGACCCTGTCCCCCCATCTTCGTCCGGCTAGCATGTCTTTCCGAAACCAGGCAAGCCCCCTGAGAGATGTGGTTCATACAGGCAGATCTCTCTGATCAACGGTGGTATAAAAATCGTGGCAAAAGTTCTAGCAAGCAGATTACAGAGAGTGAAAACCTCATTGATCCATCCAGACCAATGTGGGTTCATGCCGCAAAGATCCACACACATGAACCTCTGCAGACCTCAACTGACACTGGAAGTCTCTCCTACCCTCCAGAAACGCCTGGCACTCCTGGCTGTCGATTTCGATAAAGCCTTTGATTCTGTTTTCGGGAGGCCCTCTGGAAAATTATGCTCCGGATGGGATTTGGGGAATTCTTTATGGGAGGCATCCAGCTTCTGTATAGCTCTCCTGAAGCAGAGGTCAGAGTGAACGGATGGCCCTCAACACTTTTCCAACTGGGGAAAGGGACAAGACAGGGTTGCCCCTAGTTAGCGCTGCTCTTCACACTAATTATCGAACCCCTGGCTATACTACTGAGAGGCACACCGTCGTGGAAAGGTTTTTGTTGGCGAGAGGGCATGGAAGACAAGGTCTCTCTATATGCCGATGACCTCCTAGTGTATTTGGGAGATCCGATCCACACCAGTCAAGTGGTCACGGAATTGCTGGAACAATATGGGTCCTTCAGTGGTCTGAGAGTAAACTGGTCCAAATCCATCCTTTTCGCAGTTAAAGGTGTGGTACATATTATCCCGGTAAATTGCCCATACTGCATTAAAATGGAGCACTTTCGCTCTCTTGGAATTCAGATAACGTTCAATCTCTCAGAATATATGGCCAGGAACTTACACCCGATCACAAGAGGTTTATAAGAGATGTTTGTCACTGGATACTACTCCCGTTGACACTATTGGGGAGAGCGGCGCTCTTTAAAATGTTGGCCCTACCTCGCTTTCTATATGTCCTGCAGAATGCCCCACTCCACATACCAGCTCTAGAATTTCACAAAATCGATAGCACTCTTAGAACACTTTTAAGGGGCGGAGGGCACCCACGGATAGCGTTGCAAACACGTCAACACTCTATCTGTGGGTGCAGTATTGGGCTACCACACCTGCAAGCCTACTACTGGGCTACCCAAATGGCAGTGGTCAATGATGTGCTGCATGGAAATGGGGACCTAGCCCATATCCGAGCAGAAATTGCTGTGATGTAGGAGATGCCCCCATTGAGATGCCTCTACCAGAAACTGAAACCACTGCCCCTTGTATGTTAGGGAGAATTCTCATAAATGGCTGATTTCCCTTACCTAATGAGTCCCTCAGCAGCTTTGCTGGATTCCTAGGATTTATTTTTTCCACCTGTTAAGAGTGTGAGCCTTTTTCCCACTCTTACCTGTGTTTTGCTGTGTGTGTTTTCACTTTTTGTGTGATCTTGAGCACTGGAGCCTCACCTACTCCATGGCCTCATATTTTCATGTGTGTTACACAGCACCTTCAGTGCAGTGACACAGGGTTGTCTTTGAGACTTCCCCCGACTCCATTTTCTGGGCCTGACTACTGTCCCCCAGAAAAGGGTAAAGTTTCCATTAACTTTACTTTAGTCACTTTAAACCACAGACCCAGTACACCCCATTTTACATGGAGTATTGGAAAGGGTTAACTCTTATCCCTTTTTGTCTGTACCTCTTGGAGCATTGTTACGCTCCCTTTACATTAAGACTTGGCTGGTGGCAGTGGTATCTACCCTAACTTTTCTACCGCGATTATCTGGTAATGTTTTAGGCTATTATATTAGCCTTGAACATAAACCCTCTTGACCAAATACATTTTATTTTGGCTCTGGTTGGGTTAAATCGCCATTTCTTTTTGTTAAAGTCTTTCTTGTGTTTTTCTCTGCGCGCCAAACTGGGGATGATTCCTTTGTTCTCTGTTTTTCGTTAATGAGAAGCCCTCATTAAGGTGTCTGAAAGTCTAGGTAGGCAGGATGTGAGGGAGGGGTCTTCGGACCCCTGCCATGGGTTCCCTTGGTAACCCAAGTCGCACTCATCACTGTGTGATTGACAGCCAGGCTGTATGAATGGGGGAACACTGCATAAAAAGCAGGTCTCTGGGACTCGAAAGGCAGAGTCGCCACTGGAACGAAAGAACCAACGAGGAACCGGCTGAAGAGGACCCCTACAATGACTGAACCGCCCGGTGAAGCCCTGCTACAGGTCCGAATCTCCAGAATCCGACGAAAGAGAAGATCCTCCAGGAAACTTCTTCCCTTGAGCTGGTGGCACCAACCAGTTTGCCCAAACTGCAAGCCAGGACTCCTCCTCTGGTTGAATTCGCTGTACAGAGCTACAGTGGGCCGGATAGCCAGGAAGGTCGGACCCTGCTTGGGTTTTAAGGAGCGTACCTTTTTATTTGTTGCTTTGCTCTGCGGCTGGTTTCTTCCATGGGTAGCGCAGGACCCTCCGCCTCAGCTACAGCTCCCTCTCCGTTTTAAGGTACTGTGCAAATCCGGTTGTCCATTTTGTTCAACCGTGGTGAAAGTGTTTGAAATCTTTCTGCAATCCGAGGGCTTGTACTAACTTTTGTATCAACCAACCTCGTCCGGAAACCGTGCCACAAACTTTACCGCGAACTACCCTGAACTGTGTGATCTTGAGCAAAAGACTTTTGACCCATTGACTTTGTTCCTAAGCCTTTTCTATCTGATCTCCTCACTGAAGTTCCTCTTGTTCAACTGCCCTGAGTACTTACCTGTTGGTTTAAATCTAATTTTTAATAACATTTGTCTTTCCCTCCCTTTTAAATTGCTGGAGTGCTGTTTTGCTCCGACTTCATTTTGTGAGCTTAACTTGTCTGGAATTTAAGGGAAGTGGTGTGGTGTATTAAGATTGTGATTTTTGACTTGCTTATAATAGTGTAATGTTATACAACTGAAGAGTGAAATAAATGTATATGTTTTTACTTGAAAACCTTGAGTCAGTGTTTGCCTGAATCATTGTAGTTGCTGTCCTTTGTGTAACGATCTTGTACTGCTCACTTACTCTTGAGATAAGTCTGGCTTCTCTGCTACTGCTACCACTTTAACAGTGTAGTACAGGCTTGTAACAAAGGTGAATTTGTACTGTCACTTGTAGTCTTAATTGTGTGTGGTGTTCACAAAGGGTACTGCATATAATTCTGCCTAACATTGTACAATGACAACACAGGTTGCGCTGATATGGAAATACTCTCTCAAACATAATGGCTGGGACAAAAAAATCACCCCAGTGCAGGCACTATGGGGAAATGGTCATCAATATAGCCGAGGAGGACATCAATGGGAATAACCAAATCAGGGACGTAATTGTAAATGGCAAAATAGCATCCTTTGAGGACCTAACTACCCGATTTGGCCTTCCCAACACTGAGCGATACTGCTAACTCTGGCTAAATCATGCATTGCAAACACGTCTCCCACTACTGTCTGACATGCCAGAGTGAACACCGATAGAAAGGAATATAGTACTTGATCACATTGCTCTTAAAGTTACTTCCGTCATGTACAATGCTATATCCTCCTTTGCTATACCTGAACTTTCACCTATGGGGCTCAAATGGGAATGGGGAGCATTTTTTACGGCAAATACAGGGTCTGGCAGGGCCAGAATGCCCCGGTAGTTGCCCATTCGCGGGTGGCAGACATTTTCAGAAGTTTGGCGGCAGCCTGACTGTTTTACCAGCAAGGCTACAGTTAAACTTATAATGAGGCCCACTGTTTCTTTCCACAACCACAGGACTAATCAAACGTAATATTGCAAAGCTATGGGGATCGAATATAGCCCCGCACTTCGCACAATAGGTAACAGATGTGAACATTTGTATGATGATAGAACAGCGTATCTATAAAGCCAGTGGGTGCCCTGGGAAAGCAAGGAAAATCTGGCAGAAGTGGGAAGATGCACAATAACTAAACAAACTTTGTATAAGTATTGAATGTGGGAAGGATATATGCTGTGGGTAAGGCACACTGTACTATACTACTTGAAATTGCTGGGTATTTGTTTTGTTTCAGTTTGTTCATCATGTAATGTTGAAACGTCTAAACTCCACTAACTACTTTAAAACTAATAAAACTAATACAATGTTTTATTCCAAAAAAGCAACTGGACAACCACTGGTCTATAAAACAGTGCCCTCTGTGAATCAGCACTCACCGACAACTCACTTTATGTAGATCATTCACTCATACTAAATAACATTTTCGAAGCAGTTGAATAATGTATATATTTAGCGAGCAGCGATTTACGTTTTTAATAATGTGGGCCTCAGCCAGAGCGAGTCAGCAGTACAGCGTGCCAGCACTCACATGCACTCAATAGGTGCACGTGGGTGCCTATTTTATACTGCTTCCGGGCCCAGACCAATAGATTAAATGAACGTCATTAATAATCCAATGAGTAGTTGAATGCCGCTCCTCCAACAAAGTAGTAGAAATATCAGCCTGCAATAAAGTCAAATTGCATTTGCAAAAGAAAAGACCAGCATCTCCTGCAGCGCAACAGCACTCACAGGCACTCAGCCAGTAGCTTTCCATTTAAAAGTATTTGTGATGACCCATTGCTGTGGGAGCCAGGCCCAGTACCCAACAAATGCATCATCCCATGTTGGCTCCTCTAGAAAGTGACTGAGAGTCCCCAATGAGTTTGAGGCAATGCTCAGCGAATGCACAATCAAACAATTAATTGTCCTGCTGAGATATGGCAATCTCTGCAGGGTCTGTGTTTGGCCTTTCCACTCTGCTGTGTACACTCTGATTGATGTGTTTTGCCTTCAGGACCGTTTCAGAGAATGCACGGATTCCCCAGCACCTACAACTTGGTTGGTAATACCGCTAATGTCCCCATTGTTCCAAATCGTTTTGCCGCATTATGCCTAACTCTGGAGCGTTCCTTTTGTCCCCCTTGTATTTCCGCTCTATTTAATCCCCTGATGCCCTCACTGCTTACGTAAGAGGCCCATCACCCCCAGTCTCCTTCTCAATACACCATCTTGTGCCTCCATCTCCTTGGTTGCTCTAAATTCCCCATGCCTTCCTTGGGTGAAAGCTCACATTTGCAGTAGGTTTCTTTTGTGCACCCCCTTGGGCATGTCACAGTAACTCAGACTCCATTACCCAGGTCCACCTTTTAGGAGGCGAATGGCTGAGATGTAACAGTGAAGATCTCCCAATGCAGACGTTATACAGTACAAACACCTGCAGCATCAGTGCCTGCTTCATTCAAGGGGTGCTTCAGAGGGACAACCCATGGTAGTGCAATCATGCATCTCCACAACTAAAGCCTTAGAAGCCTGGCCTTTTACAGACAGACTTTGCCCAATCCTGGAGCCCCAGCAGCCAAAAAGTACTAGCAGCCAGTGCCTATACATGCACCTGACCCTGATTCATTGGAAATCTCTTTCGCTTAAGATTTTGATTGTATAAATCCAAATGCAAATACAAAATATTTAAAAAAAATAAATAAATCTCTAAATGTGGGACACTTCAATATTTACATGACAACCAAAAAAATGATGTTATGTATCTGAAGGCAAAAATGTAGTGTGCCTTGTGAAGCAAGTAGACGTAGGGTGAGTGCTGCTTCGGCGTGGGTAGTCTATAATTTCATGGAAGTGTTGTATAATGGTGCAATCCCATAGGAAAACGTTCCGTGAATCAGCCCTAAGAGTCGTCCAAGGGAGGAACAGTCATTGTTTAGGTCTTCGCTCTCGATTCGCATTGTCCTGTGACCTGCGCTTCGCACTCCTAGAATTACACAAGAGCCTGTTGCGTGGCAGGGTACAGCTTTTCAATTATTCATAACCACATTCTGATTCTGTCGATCTGCAGAAAAGAAGTTGAATATCAAATTCCTTTAAGTGGAATGCTCTACTGGCAAAACAAAGCAGTTGTTGAAAAACAGTATGGAACTTTGAATTGACTGTGTTAGTCGAAGCCAGTGTAGCAAGGAAACAAAACGTGCATCGATATATATAATTATCACATCCAGCACTGAGTATTACAGTCTGCATATGTTAAACCGCAGAGACGCAGAGCATTACAAGCAGTAAATCCCGCAGGCGTGAAAAGAATCGGATTACAATTCTAATACACACCGGCTACACTGACATATATTCCTTCTTAATGAGTCTTTTCAAAACACTGTAATTTATGATTATTGACCATTCTATCCTAAATTTCAGTAGCAAGACACGAACTGTGCATTTTAGTACCCACCAATCAACACGTATTCTTGTAGATATTCTTTCACCCACAAATCTTATTATAAAGCGTGAATGAGCTGTATCAAATGAACTCTAACAACATAACTATGTTTCAACAGCATTTCTCTCACAGGTGGATCCTGTATCTTTCAGTGGTGTTTTCTACAAATGTCAGGATCATACACTCTTATCTTCACCCTCTCTCCTTCGGGTAGCATTTGCCAAGTTTTCCTCTTCCAAAATGTTATCTTTCTCTTCAAATCCAGTCACTTCCTTATCCTATCCCTTTCTCAGATGTCCACTGATCTTTGACATCCTGTTGACGTTTAATGGCTTTCAAATATTCCAGAACTTCTTGAGTGCATTCAGAGTTTCTAGGCACTTCATAGTGCACTACTTCTCCCTTTTTCTGGGCATTACAGGGTTCACATGAAATCTATGTCTGTAAGCACTTTGAGGTTGTCCGCACCTTATTGCTTCTGCGGGTGCAAGGTAAGAAGGTGCAGGAAGAGTAAGCTTGCTACACTCCATGCAACCACCCCTGACCTGGTGCCCCTTCTCACTCTTGCACATGCGTTGTTCCCTGGTGACTGGTCCTGGCACCCCTCCCCCCTGCTTACCTGCGCTCCTTCGCAGTCTAGGCCGCGTGCGCTCCCTTGCATCTTAGGCTGCGTGTGCACCCTTGCAATTTAGGCCGCGGGCAATCCCTTGCAATTCTAGGCTGCACGTGCCCCCTCACAACTTAGGCTGTGGGTGCCCCCTCACATCCAGGTTGCATGCGCTCCCTCGCAATTACTGGCTGCATGCGCTCTCTTACTATTTAGGCCACATATGTTCCCTCGCAACGTAGGCAAAATTCAGGAAATCACTAAAAACCTGGCTCTTCAACACCACAGACTAAATCTGAAAACTAAAACCAAAAAAAGGATGACTAAACCGGAAAGGAGACGGACATCCCCGACCCGAGAGGGTAACTCACACGGCAACTGGACGGGTGACACCGGACAGACTGGAACACAGGCGGTGCACACGGAGACTGAGTCAACTACCCCAGACAATCCCACCAACACCTCGCCCGCCCTTAGTTACCACCAGGTACCACAGTGGTATGGAATTGACGAGACATTGGCAATCACCACACTACCTGAGAGGTTGACATTGGCAGGTGCACTGGCCACAGGAGTATTAAGGGAGGATAAGGGGAGCTCTGAGAGAGCATGTTAGAGGTGGTGGCCAGAGGAGTAAGGAACCTTATACGCCAGTCTGACCCAGATCTGAACAGAGCCGCATCAGGGGAGACCACGCAAACCGAGCGTCTCAACTCGGGATAGAGACGCAAACTAACCAACCCTACTAACAATTTCCCTTTCTGCATACACCTCTCAAACTCCAAACCAAACACAACCAAACCTACAGCACAACAAACCGCACAAACTTCACTACACTGCAACAATAAAACAAAAACACACATAGTCTTGCACAACAGTAAAGGACGACTACTGGCCGCAAACACCCCAGGCCCAGCCAACGGACCCACCGGGCTGAGGCCGCCAACAGTACATCACTGCTCTCTTGCACTTTTCCTGCTTCGTCCCACTAACTCATCCTCCCCTCCTTTTTCAGAACCACCAGAGCGCCAGGGGACCACTCCGGTGGTGATAGTGCGCGGGAACATATGTCCTTTAACATTAACATTAAGCCACAGGTGCCCCCTCGCAACTTATGCAACGTGCGCTCGCCAACAACTTAGGCCACATGCGCTCCCTAACTACTTGGCTGCGTGCACCACTCCTTCTCAGAATCGCTGAGTTCCCTCACATCTTAGGTTGCTGCATTACCCATGGTCCCTTCCCTCCCTTCTCATCTTAGCTCCCTCCCTCCCTTGATCTATTGTGTACTGTTCCTGATGTTTTTGCTGCTCCACGATTTTTGGCTTACATTGTCATTGCCAGCAATCCTGTTGTGTACATCTTTACTTCGAGGTTCCTTTTGTGATTGACCTTGTGTGTCTTCACTTTGCTCTGATTTTGTGCTGCTCTCCTTTGCTCTGATATTGTGCTGTCCCCCATAGTTCTTGGCGTCACACTACACTGCCTGCTTCTTCTAATCAAGGTCCCTTGCTGTACTCCGTGCTTTGTTGTTGGTTTGGTCCTTCTTCCCTTCTAGGTCACGTGCTGCACCCTGTGCTTTGATGTTGGTCCTTGTTCTTTCTTCCATTAGGCCCCTACTGTACTCTGTGCTTTGTTGTTGGTTCTTTGCATCTGCATCCTTTTCCTTCTAGGTTCCCTATTGTGCGCTGTACTTTGCTGTTGACTATGTATTGTATCTGAATTGTCTCTTCTGTTGCTTCTTGTCCATTGTTTGCCCCCCTGATTTTGTGTCCCCCTGGTATCCCCCTTCTTCTGGCAGGAAGAAGCTCAAAGAGGACATCCTGGTCTCCAACCCAGGCTTCCCTATCGCTGTTACCAACACCAGTGCTTCCTCCAGACAGACCCTTTCCGACATCCTCTTTTTTGTTCCCTCTCCAGGCCTATGCAACCCCCATATGGTCTCTGTTCTCTCTCCTTTTTCCACTTCTCCCATTAATGGTGGTACCCGGTGGGAGGCCCTCCTGGCCCCCTTCCGCCCCTCCAAGACCATCATTAATGTCTACTTAAATGGTTCTGTCTTGGTCCAGGGCCCTCAGGCCAACCTCCTCCTTTTTGATAGACGCTTCCTGCGCCTTATCAACTTCCTTTTATCTTCTGCTATCCCTTCTTTCCCCTATCTGGCTCATCAGCTGCCTCCATCCTCTGCCACCTCTACGGCACCCTCTGATTGTCTGGCCACCCTCTTGCCCCCTTCCTCTGCCAACCCTCTGGCACATTATTCCTACTCCCTGGCTGCCTTGCCTTCTCCTCCTTCCTCCTCTGCCCATCCTTGGGCACCAGCAACACTTCCGCAGGATGTACCTCTGACCTGTACCCCTCCACGGAAGTTATTCAAAGGTGGAAACATGCTCCACATTGCTACTCTCAACTCTCACTCATCTGTCAAACACGGTTTATAGTGATAGCATCGAGTGCAAAAGCATTGAATGCAAAAGAATAGAAAACAAATGCATCGAAACAAATGCATTTTTTTCCCATTTTTTTAAATTTATTTTAATGGGAGGGTCCCCCCACCCCTGTTATTTTACCCCTTAAAACCCATTATAATAAAAATAACCTTTACCTTTAACAAAAATGCATTTTTCAAATGCTTTTACATTCGATGCTTTGTATTCGAGTGAATCACTGGATACCGTCAAACACTCCTGACATCTGCTGTCTCCTGGAAGAACTTGATTTGGATGTAATTGGTGTCACTGAGACATGGTTCACGGCCAGCTCTGTCACAAGCTTTGACACTCTCCTTCCTGATGGCTACAAGATCCTTTCTGAACCCAGAGCCAATTGATCTGGTGGGGGTGTAGCCTTGATCTTCCCGGAGTGGATTCTTGCTTCTATTATTCCTATGAAGGACTACTCCTCCTTTGAATGGCTGGCCTGCAAGCTCTCTATCTCTCCTTGACCCTCTCTCACTGTGGCCACTATCTAGAGGCTGCCTGGCCATGTAGCCCTCTTCCTCTCTGTGTGGCTGACCTCTCCCCCTCTCTCCTCACCTTTACCTCTCAACGTCTCCTCTTCGGAGACCTGAACATCCACCTGGATGCTACTTGCCCTTCTCCGGGATTCTCTTTTGCAACCTCTGCAAATCTCTCTCTCTCTCTCTCTCTCTCTCTCTCTCTCTCTCTCTCTCTCTCTCTCTCTCTATTCTTCCCTCTGGCCTGACTCACTTAGCAGGGCACACCCTGGATGTTCTGATCTCCTCAGACCTCCCCTTATCTAACCCTATCACCACTCCTCTCTCCTGGAGTGATCACTTTCTCCTTTCCTCCAACCTCTCCCTTTCTACCCCTCAGGCCAAGCCGACTCCAGCACTGCCACCTGCCTTCTCGGTCATCCGACCCACAAAGCGTATGCCAGTTGAGGCTTTCACCGCTACTTTCACTCCTTCTTCTGCACCTTTGGCTGACTCACACCCTGACACATCACTATCTATTCCTCATCTCTCTATCCTTAAAACTCTTGATGTCCTTGCCCCTGTCATGAGGATGCATTTGAAGCCCACATCAAAGTGCAACTCTGGGTATGAATCCGACCTTGTCACCCTTAAACGCAAGTGCAGGGTAACTGAGAGTAAGTGTAGGGCATCAGGCGCACCGTCTGAGAAACTGGCCTGTCGCCTTCTCCAAAGGCAATACAGACTCTCTGTCCTCGCTAAGAAGAGAGGCCTCTTCCAAGCCTGCATCTCCGCAGCATCTAACAACTCAGCCGAACTCATCTAAATCTGCAATGAGAAGCCAATCCTGCTGCAGTCTCTACCTCTCCTGTTCCCTCCCAGGTGCTCTGCATGGCCATGACATCTCATTTCATCATAAAAACCCAGGACATCCTGTCCACCCTTGCTTTCTCTACCTCCTCCTCCTCCACCAGTCCTGGCCCGCTTGCGGCCATCTCTCCTTCTCCTTTATCCTCCTTTTCCTTGTTCACCCCAGACAATGTTTCTAGACAGGCCTGATCTATAAAAGCCTTGTCAAAGCAGGTTCTCTCCTGCTCATCCAGAACCATCAAGGACCACATTAATACCCTTGCTCCAGCCTTGGCCAATTTCTGCAACCTCTACTTTGCCACTGGAACCTTCCCCTGTCCCCTTAACCACTCCCTTGCACAACCCCTTCTAAAGAAGCTCTCTGCCGATCCTACCTCTATGGCTAACTATCACCCAATCTCCATTACGCCTTTCCTGGGCAAACTCTTGGAAAAGATGGCCATCTCCCTTCTTAATCTGCACACTGAATCTGTTGGTTGTCTCCATGTCCACCTGCCTGGCTTCAGAGCTGCCAGAAGCATGGAAACTGCTCTCCAGAACACCTGTGAAGACCTGCACTCTAATGTTGACTCAAACCTTCCTTCTGTCCTCATTCTCCTCAATCTGTCATCTGCTTTTGATACGGTCAACCATGCCATCCTGCTCAATCGCCTCCATGATAAACTGGGTATCACTGATCAGGCCCTGGCCTAGCTGACCTCCTGTCTCACTGACCAACCCTCTCAGGTCTAACTGGGGTTTTTCCTCTCTTCTATCTCTCTCCCTCTACTATTGGTGTTCTGCAGGGATCTAACCTTTTTCCACTGCTTTTCAACCACCACCTGGCATCTCTTGCCCACCGCATCACTACTTTCTGCTCCAAGCTTCAGTGTTATGCAGATGACACCAAGCTTGCTTTCATACTCTCTTCTGCTACTCTTCCCCTTCTCTCATTCCAGACCGTCTGGCCGAAATTCAGGAATGGTGTGCTACTAATGATCTCTGCCTTAATGCCAGTAAGACTGAGATCCTCCTCAAGAGAACACCAGCAAGAGGGAGTAGTCAGGTGCCTAGAACCTCGAAAACACCAACAGAAACTACGACGACTACTTATTCCTTTTTAGACAGAATAAGACACGACGAGGGCAAAAGAAAAATCCCAACAAGGAAAGTAAACTATCCCCCAAAGAAAACCTAGTGGTTAACATCTCTAGTTACAAACTTTCCAAATTTGAATGCCAAAACTTGCAGAACGGAATCTCATTTGTTCCACACCACACTCCTCAAGGAGAAAATAGCATTCTTCAAGTTGACAAGGAAAATGAAATGAAAACTCTTTTTTGACATGATTGACATACCAGAAAGGACACAAACAACTGAATTTCTTGAGATGAAACCAAAAGTACATTCTCTCCACGGGGGTAGAATTCTACACTGAATGCATTCCAAAAACTGGTTTTGAAGTATCTTCAGAAAATGAAATTTAAAAGTAGAACTAGAGGGAAAGGCAAATACTTGAGCAATTGTGGCAGAATCCAGATATCATCCTTAAACTGGCAGATAAAGGGGGTGCCCTGGTAATAATAGACACAGTGAAGTGCAAGGACGAAATAATGAGACAACTTAATGACCAAGACACTTATTTGAAATTTTTTCAAGACCCAACAGAACAAGTCAGATGCCTCATCAAACAGGTATTGGATGAAGCAGAAGACGCTGAAATTATCACCCATAAAACCAAGGCATTTTTGAATAATTTACATCCACCGATGCCGGTTATATACGTGTTTCCCAAGATCGATAAGAACTTGACAGAACCACCTGGACGGCCCATAATAGCGGCAAAAAATAGGCTATTGGAACCCATTGCTCAATATATAGACAGGTTATTCAACCACTCACACACAAATGTACAACATATATAAAATACACTAATGACTTCCTGAGAAGATTGGAGAATGTTACTTTCAACCCAGATACTGACTTTCTGTTCACCATGGATGGCACAAGCCTGTATACCAACATCACCCATCAAGCCGGCTTAGAAGCTATGGAATGAACGCTGTTGAATACCGAGGAAACAGTGAAAAGTGATCATCTCTTCATCATGAAGCGCCTAGGTATTGTCTTAAACAATAACTTCTTTTCATTCCAAGATCGATATTTCGTACAGATATCAGGAACATCAATGGGGGCCGTAATGGCCCCCGGCTATGCCAATATATACATGGCATATTTAGAAGAGACGAAAGTCATTCCAGATCTCAGAAGGAACAAAAAACTCAAGTGTCTAACAAGATTTATCGATGAGCTGTTTGGAGTCTGGACAGGCACTGAAGATGAGTTTAAAGAATGTTTTTGTTTCATGAATGACTTAGCACCACGCATCCAATTTACACACAAATATAGCAAAACTAGTATCGAGTTTTTAGATGTCCAAATTTATTGGAAGTCAACAAAATTGGAAACAACAATCTTTACGAAAGACACTGACAGGAATAGTTTGCTGCTTGTGAACAGTTTTCACCCAAGAAAAACAATATCAAGTATCCCTTTGAGTCATTTTCTGAGGTACAGATGGATAATTTCGGAAGAGGACGAATATTTGAGGAAATCCACAGAACTCAAGGATAGATTCCTCAAAAGGGATAGAGTAAGAAATCTTATCCCAACATTCAACAACAGTGAGAAACACTCAGAGGACTGAAGCCTTAAGACCTAAAGGTAAAAAGACTGACACAGATCTTGTTTATGTCACCACCTTCTCGAAACAAAGTAGTAAAATTAAACAAGTTGTGAAGAAAAACTGGAGAGTCTTATCGCTCGATCCCACACTTGCTAATTTGTTCCCGACACCGCCACAATGTGGTAAAAGGTAACTTTATCTACCATCCTTACAATGGAAAGAAGATTCCATTAATGGACACATCTACGTGTGATACAATGGATGTTATATATGGCATAAAGTGCCCATGTGGCTTATACTACATTGGGCTAACAAGTAGGAAAGCCAAAGTGCGATGAGGAGAGCACAAATCCAGCATACGCAGTCTCTCAGACAAATCTCCAGTAGCCCATTTCAACACACAAAGACATACTGTGGCTCAGATCCAGTTTGTGATTTTAGAAGCAGTCAGACTACCGAGAAGGGGAGGGAATCTTGTGAAGTTAATGCAACAGAGAGAAGTTTACTTGACTGAAAAATGAGATACAATGCACCCCCACGGGATGAACATTGATTGGGATTTAAATTGCTATTTGTGATTGGTTTTACCTTATTTGCATGCAACATGATATATTCCAAAAGATCCTGAACATATGAGTTTGTTTAATGGCATTGTTATTGTTGTTGTTGTTGTATCACACTCTGTAAAGTGCACAGTGAACCCTCAACAATCAGTAAGGAGACTCAGCAATACTATATATGAAACGGTGATGCATGCATTACTTTAAAAAAACATAACTTGAAAGTAGATGTGTCTTATAACCTGCATGTATCAATTTATATATAGCGTGAACGGGGTAGCCCTTAATTATAAATGCTTTTTTCTTTATCGTACAATCACCACAAGAATGACTGATAAAGTGCAGGTCTCAGTCAATACATTTCACTTTCAGCGCATTGACATAAGCTCAAAGTATTAGAACTTTATCCCATTGTTAGATATTCCCAGCACCCGTTTCCTATTATGTGGCTGCTATTGAGCCATTTTTTCTAACGAATTATGCTGTATCCAGCGCTTGTAGATCATGCCAAAATGGCGCCCAGGTTTAAAGTCAGTTGAAATAGAAAATGTACATTAGAAAGTAGAGCTATCTGGTTGCCTAGCAACAGACACACAGCACGAAGAACACAGAAGCGGTGTCCGACACCGTTCACCCAGAGCGGACTCTATCCAGGTAATCTGATACTTCATCACTCCTATTCTGAATTTGATACTAGCTGCAACCCAGTCACATCTCACCCACTCATCCTCCATACTTTGACAGTGAGAGGACGGGTGTATACCGCTACAGCTGAACAGCCTATCAACCGTGACACCAAGGAAATGCCCTGCAGTACCGCACTAATGGAGACTTCACAGCAGAGGTCCCTGTATGGTCGCGAGCAAGGTAGGAATATCATGCTAGTTTATACAGCTACCCTTAGTTTGAGCACGGCTAGACCCGTAATTAATACGGCCATTATTCTAATCACCTACAGGGCTTCACCAGTCCAGGCACAGGAAGGGAGGCCAGGCCTCTTCAATGATCATCTTCAGATTGTCAGTTGGCTCTGCATCTACAAGGTATTCTTGGCTCCAATGCTGAACTGTGAAAATGGCTGCAGGAGTCCTCTTCTCATCCAAATTCCAGCCTGGAAGCAAGTCCAGGCCCACCAATGGTAAGGATTTGCACCATTCAAACAGCCAATAGTAGTCCAATCAGGGGCAACTGTTGGTTTCACTTATGCCCCACACAAAGCCTCTATGGCACCGCAGATGTGCAGTGGGACCAGACGGTCCAACCCACTTCCTGGGCCACACACAAACAAAGGCATCACTAGCCCACAAAAGCTTCAGCTTTCCCTGGCAAGTGCATGACCTTATATGGTAATTCCTGACCTACCAACACAGGAAATAAAAAGGCCAACCAACAATATAACCAAAGAACAAGAGAGCATCTTGTGGTGTGGTAATTTTAGGGCACTAGCCACATTTGCTAGACATACGCAGTAAATGCAAATGTGCACACTAGACATAACAGAAACATGATAAAAATATAATTGCTGCCACCAGCTTGTCTTTAGGCACATATAAAAGTAACAAAACATCATAACTGTAAAAGGCTAGGGTGATACAAATGTATCCCCCATTGCATTGCATGGGAAGATGTTGAGTGCAATGATAAAAAGTTACAAAAATGCTAAAGGTAAGAGGAAACATAATTCCCCAGGTCTGATAGTCTGAAAGACTGTTCCGTTTGCCCATAGAAAATGTGCCAAAGGCAAGGGAAGTGAAGCTGAAGTCTGTACGTCCCCTCAGCCAGAACACGTTCTAAAACAAAGCAACATGATTGGGGGTCCATAAAAACTATGGAGGGAAAGTTGAATGAAAGGGGGCCCCTCTAGGTCTCAAAACATGTTTGACAGGCAGCAGTCTTTTCAGCAATGTTAAAATTCAAAGAATAACTATACAAAAGGTTTTAAATGTGTCTAGGTCCTTTCAAATTAGTCTAGGGTAATATAGTCACTCTCAGTACCTTTATTTCTTTTTGGGTGGCATGAAGCATCCCACCTGGATTTGAGCGCTTCACAATGGGATGATTTAGCATCAAGAATGTTGAGTTGAGTGCTCCCAATAGATTGAGTCAGCATTGAGACAACAGAGTCTGTTTGACGCAGTCCACTGAAGCAATGCAGTCCGTTAGCAGTGATTGATCGATTTGACTCATCCGAAGAATAGTCAGCCGAGAGCTGAGTTGGATGGCTTCAATTGGGTCATTCAGTTTGACGAGGTCCAGGCAATACTTTTCTGAAGCAGCGTTCAGTTCGGACATTGCTGGAGTGCAGGCAGGTGTTTGTCGAGTCAGCTGCTCAATGATTCAAAGTAGTTTGAAAAATCGGAAAATCTGAAAGTGTCAAAGGCAGCTCTTGGTTTCCTGTAGCAGCAAGTTAAACATGACTTGAAAATGGTTAAATAGGTTTGAAAATGGCTCAAATCGAGAAACAAAAGCTAGCCGATTAGAGAAGGCAAGTGAGATGACCAAGAAAATGTTTCAGTTCGGCATATAGCCTACGTATCAGAAAGGGGCCATACAAAAGAGAAATACCTATCAGAAAGTGAAACAACCTACAGAAGATCATAAGCAAACCGGGGCGTGCCAACCCCCAAACAGGGAACTGTTCTGGAACAATAGAAGCAGGGATCTAAAAGGGACAGGATGAAAGTGTGTCATCCGCCCACTGTGATTAGCTTAAAGTGTGATATTATCGAGCCCCAATTTGAGATGCCACAGCCAATATACATGAATTGTCTTGAACTGTTTCAACTCAAGCACATCAAGTTTGTCTTTTTATTATTACCTCAAGTGGAATTGTCACCATTTAAGACAACAGACTTGATGTATTAGTCACAGGACTGTGTACTGTTTGTTTCCTGTTAACTTTCTGAAAATAGGCAATAGCTGAGAGCAAAGAGAGAAGGAGAGAGCGCTAGCTGTTGAAAACAGGGAGATACACTGGTACCTAGAGTCAGAGGGATGGGGTGTTATGAGGGAGCAGTAGAGGCGGAATTAAACTGTAAAAGAGGGAAAAACAAGTGCGCTCCAATCGCAGAAGGTTAACGGAGATGTGCAACGGTAGCCTCACCAAGACAGACTGTGCTTCTGCAAATGCCCCATGCAAGCCCAAGATTAAGCTCAGAAGAGGAAGTAGCTGCTGCCCAACGTGGATAAGCAGCCGTCTCCACTAGTGCCACCAGCCCAGGCTCTGTTGCTGCCTATGCACTACCAACAGTGCTGCAGAAGCCCAAAACCACAGTAGTTGTGGAGGAAAGTCTGTTGTGGAGGACAAGTCAAGCGAAAAAGAAGGATTTAGATGCATGGCATTACCAGAGAAAGCTTCCCAGGATTTAATGTTCAATTTTTGAAGACATTGAGGGTCAGGGAAGCAACCCCACACTTCATAACCACACAAGCTTGCTAAATCACTTGAAGACACAAATCACCATAGCTTTCTCTTCTGCAGGCCTATCTTCTGATGCCGGCACCTGCAAGAGGAGTTTGTGAGGGGTCAGAAATGTGAGATGGACAACTTGGTAGAGGTTTTTCATAAGATGTTATTTTATTAAATCAAAAGGTTTGACAAATACCTCACTGTCCCTACCCGGAATAGGACTTCCCTGGCTACTGGCTATCAAAATAAACAAAAGCAAACACTCTAACAAAAGGAATCTGTCCCTCACACTTGTACATAAAACCAACCTATACAAGGGATATATGGCAATTCAAATATAACAGAAATATCAGCTATGTTCACCGCATCCTTGTAACTGTTTCTCCTTGCAACCTTGGTGAGATCTCCTTCCTCAGATTCAAAGCAGGATTTTCAACCAACAGTTCAATATTAAGAAAGTTCCATTCTACAACAATGCCCTGGATATTGCAAATGTCTCTCATTTGGACTTTCCAACAGTTCAAAAGAAGTGATAACTCTTTGTTTCTCCACTTGTTAAAGAGTTCCACCCAACTTCCTCAGTTCGTCTTTAGCAACAATAATGTTTTATCAGGATGAATTCACAGTAGTTCAAAATAAATAACAACTCATCGTCTCTTCACTTGTAGCAAAGGGTACCCCTGTACTTCAATGTCTTTTACCTCGTCCACTCACCTGCCAGGTCTACCAGTACAAGGTCCCTGCCCTGGTCTACTAGCCTGCCAGGACTAAAGAAACTTCTAACATTACCACAAGTACCTCTGTGGACATGTTTGCTTCAAATAACTTTGTAGTTTGTTTGACTTCTAACTACTTCAGTATAGGCTACTCCTTTGGGGAAAACAAGAAACACATTGGTGCTATTTGTTCCACACTTGTGATTGCCATATGCAATGCAGGTTGTGCTTCTTCTCCTTATGAATGTTTTCTATCAGAAGGGCTGCTCTCCTGCCACTCCTGTGTTCCCACTCTTAAATCAAGCACATGATGAAAAAGGCTTTCTCTCACTCTTGCTCTTCTTGGACTTTGCCAATACTTGTTTGGATCTTTCCCAATTATTACGCTCTTCTCACTCTAGCCATAAACTTCACAAGCCACGTTTTTTTCATTGCCCTCTCTTGGCTTTGGCAATGATGATTCTTATTAGCTTGTTTTAGTAGGGCTCTCTTTTAGGTTTGAAAATACTGGTTCTTGTTAACTGGCTTTAAGATTGTTCTTCCTGGGTTTTGGTAATTGATCAGCGCTTTATAAATATAACTACAATTTTCTTGCCTGTTCCCACAGTCCTTAATCTGCCATTTTAGCTTCTTTGCATCAGTTCGGTATTTAAAGTTAGTAGGATTCTGTCCCTTTAACTTCTTATCAGTTCAGTATTAAAAACTATTGTTTGAGGCTAGTGGGTGATTACAGAACGTTCCGATGTCACATAACAACAGTGAACTCACCAGGTGCTGCATATGTGTCTTTTTGCTCAGTTGCCTCTGTGCCTTCTGCTTCTTCCACTTCGCTCCACACAGTAAACTGCTTTTCTTTAGCTTCCATAGCCCGTGCTTGTCAGGAAAGGAGCTTTTTTGCTCCACAAATGCTCCAGTGCGCGCCTGCCCATACTGCACAAATTATGCTGGGTAAAGCTTTTCAAACTCATGCTTCCCGCTGTGCCAGTTACGCATTCAGGGTCATAAAAAGTGGGAAAGATTCTCACAGCAACGCTTCCCACAGTGCACCCTCTGCATACAAAGTCTTTAAGTTTGGAGAGACTCTCAGGACCATCATCCGCTCTGACAATATCGGCAAGTCCGGCATTTCTGATTTTCAGCTTTGTCTGCTGCCACTGCAACCTGGAGTCACTGCAGACACTCCACATTATACTACTCCTAATGACCTGCACCTAAGGGGGCCCTTTATACGCACCACACCCTCTCATGTGTGAGTCATTAGAATCACTAGACTGCATGTTGCAGTCTAGTGCCTCCACATCCCTCTTCCTTGTCCGAATACCTTGGGCATTGTGGCACTTGAAGTCCCCAATGTGCAAATTATGTTTTTTTTTCGCCATCTTGTTTTTAAATATACTCATTTTGCTTCTATTCTGGATTATGTTTTCAGGAGGAAATTTAAAAGATGTGAGTGATTGGTTTGGAATCACAGCAGAGTTAGATTTTTCAGGACTTATGATGGAAACGTTGTGATATCTATATTTAATGTTCTTTTGTTTGCTACAAGAGTTCTTACTATCATTGATGTGGGCAACTTTATGAGGGGAAGCCTTTATGCCTAAGAAATGATTGATTAGGGCAAGTTTTGCAACCCCCAGACTAAATAGCTTTAGAAAAAGAAATCTCAATCTGACAACAAACCAGTACATATTCTGGCATCACTGACATCTCTTTTTCTGAGGAAGACAAATACTGTGTTTCACCCAACAGAGTCCTTGGGGCCCTTTGTCATGATCTCTGCTTCCAAAAGGTCAGGGTTTTCCCAACTCCCTTGGAAGCAGATCCATAACCCAGGTTCCCAGGGCCAACCAGTCCCAATTGGGACCTTTTGGACCCAGTCCTGGCGCCAGTGGCACCAGGCTCATAAATATGCCCAGTCCCAGCGCTGGAAGCACCGGGCTCATAATGCTTGGGTGGACTTACCTGCAGCAGACCATGCTGCTTACTTGCCTGCCAGCTGAGCCTCTGATCCTCTTCTGTTTGGAACTACTTTTCCTGTTGGGTGGGGCAGGAGCCACTCCCTAGATTCAGAACACTGGAACTCTTCTGGAAAGCAGGAACTCTTTTCTTACCAAGGCGTGGCTGTGGAAGGAGACACCTAAGCACTACAGGAGGCTATTTAAACCACACCCAGTTGATGAATCTTGCTTTGCGTTATTCTGCATCCTCTGCAGCAGAACGCTCATCGTGTCTTCTGCATCGGATCCTGGGCCTAAGGAAAAAGGCTTACCATCCTGAATCCAGTCTTCAGCAACACCTATAAAGACAAGAAAGAACAGGTTAGCATTCCGGCATCTGAAAGACAAAGGCTTACCTACTCTTCGTGCGCTCCGGAGGTCTTCACACTGCATTCCGGCATCTGAAAGACAAAAGCTTACCAACTCTTCGCACGCTCCGGAGGCCTTCGGCGCTGCATCCTGCATCTGAAAGACAAAACAAGGTGCGTTTAAAGACATTGGGGAACTTTAATACTCACGTGCCATTACTCTAACCCAGTGGGTATTCCGGCACCCTGCAGCCGCTCCAAACTCGTACCTGCAAAATAAAAGACAGTTAGAGCGCATCGTGAAGCAGGCAACAAGCGCTTACTTGCGTGCCTCCAGGCACTTCTATTCATCACACGGACTCCATCTTCAACTCACTTCAGCCCGTCATCCGCCATCGCCGGAACCTGCAAAACAAGAGACATCATTACTAAAGACTTTAAAGACAATAGAATTACTCGAAACTTACCGTTCGTGCAGTAAACGACGGACAGCAGTCTTCTGAAATCAAGAGGCCTGCGCTACCGATCCAGTGAAGAAACTGGTTACAGCACCCTGCCCCAAGGCAGATGGAGAGCTCGGTATTCACTTACCTAAGGTGAGAGCGTTAACCTTTGGTGGTCTACAGGAGAGCAAAAAAGGAAAGAGAGAGGGACACCCCAATAACCCCAGTTCATTAATCCCATATTTTCTATCTGCAGACATCTTACTCTTGAAGTCAGGCATACAGTGCACAGAGGTCCAGCCCAAAGAGCCAACCGGGTGCTACACATCACCTTTGAAGATACAGTAGTCGCCCAGTCAAGACCGGCGCCTCTGCGAGAATCAGGTGAGCGTTACAGAACGCAAAGCCTACCGCAAAACTCTCGCCCAGGCGCTATGGAAACCTCGGATACTGACCACCTAGCCCGGTTACTTGGGGAACTAAGGGCGGAAGTGCATGCAGCTCGTCAGGAAACAAATCCTCTAAGAAGGGAACTAATTATTTCCCAGGAGAGAACAGACGGTCTTGCTAGACAATTGCTACAGTCACAAGCCGGACAAACCCCGTTACCCGCATCTGGGGGAAATCTTCCTTCTACATCCTCTATGAATCCAGTGCAGATCAACCTACCTGGGAATGTACCTCTGGCTCCGCCCGAACGATTTTCTGGTGACCCAAAGAGGTTTGCAGTATTTATCAATCAGTGCCGGTTGCACTTCTTATGCCGGCCAGCAGCCTTTCCAACTGATCAAGCTAAAGTAGCTTTTGTACTTTCGTACCTTAGTGGCAATGCGGCAGACTGGTCGATCCCTCTAGTTAATCAAGATGATCCGGTTCTCCATGATTTTCAAGCCTTTCAGCTTAGTATGGAAAAACTGTTCTCAAGACATTCACAGGGGCAGGCCTTGGACAATGAGCTTCTTTCGTTGCGACAGGGTAATCAAGACCTTTTGGCTTATATTGCATCTTTCAATAGACTAATAGTGGAAACTCAATGGCCTGAAGACAAAAGGATTACGCTGTTTTATAGAGGTCTACGTGGAGAGCTCAAAGACGTTTTAGCCCAAGTAGTGAATCCCCCACAAGACTGTTCGGATTATATAGACTTGGTCGTTCAAATAGATCATAGACTGCAGAACAGGAAGGCCGACCGTTCCAAGTTTGATGCTCGAGTATTTTCCAAACCGCCAACTCCTTCCAAAGGAGTAGACTCCGGGGAACCCATGCAAATAGGGGGTCTGAAAGGTCCTCTAACACAAAAGGAGCGGGAAAGGAGAAAACAGTTGCAATTATGCCTATATTGCGGAAACTCAGTGCACTTTCTTCGAGAATGTCCGGTGAAACCTGCCAAGAAGGCAGTAGGAGCTGCAGTTACCAAAGTTACAAACTCTGAGCAGGGAAACGACCTTGCCCGACAAGAATAGAGGTCCTCTTGCCGAGCGTGAAAACCAGTTCCGTGACCTCGCATTTCGTGATACCTATGGTCCTCATTAGCCCTGATAATCCGGATCGATTACATGCAATTGAAGCTTACGTCGACAGCGGTGCCATCGGCAATTATGTGGATCATGAAATGGTTTTGAGGATGAATCTAACTCTTTGTCCCAAGGCTGTAAAGGACGTCATTACTACAGTGGATGGTACGGAGATAGCCTCCGGGCCTGTAACGCATACCACTCAAGAGGTGACGCTAGTAAGTCAAGATGGACACCATGAGAAGATCGTGTTCGATGTGATCAAGGCCGCTCAGTTTCAGATTATTCTAGGAATACCTTGGTTAGAGAAACACAATCCTCTGATCGATTGGCGAGCAAGAACGGTCCAGTTTCCAGAATGTGTCTCTACTTGTCACCCTCCACCTGGTGTTGCACTGGCAGCAATTTCTTCAGAGACTCCCCAGTTACCTCCCGAATACCTTGAATACCAAGATGTTTTCCGGAAGGATCAGGCTAACACTCTACCTCCTCATAGGTCTTATGACTGCCAGATAGACCTGATACCTGGATCTACTCCTCCTTGTAGTAGAATTTATGCCCTCACCGAGCCTGAGAACCTTCACCTTCGACAATACCTGGATCAATACCTGGCGAATGGGTTTATTCGTCCTTCCAAGTCCCCTGCTTCTTCAGCTTTGTTCTTCGTTCCAAAAAAGGAAGGAGACCTTAGAACTTGTATCGATTATCGCTCCCTGAACCAGATCACCGTTAAGAATAGATATCATTACCTTTGATCCCTGAACTCCTGGACCAAGTCAGAAAAGAATGCATATATACAAAGCTGGATCTTAGAGGAGCTTACCACTTGGTACGAGTAAAAGAGGGTGATGAATGGAAGACTGCCTTCCGCACCAAGTATGGGCTATTTGAATATCAGGTCATGCCCTTCGGACTTTGCAATGCCCAGGCCGCCTTTCAATATTTTATGAACGATGTCCTTAGAGAGCTCATAGATGTGTGTGTTGTTGTTTACATTGACGACATCCTCGTTTATTCTTCATCGGAATCTGAACATCGAAAACACGTGAAAATGGTCCTCGAAAGATTGCGTCAACACAAACTTTTCGCTAAGTTGGAAAAATGTGTTTTCAACGTGACTGAAGTTGAATTCTTGGGATTCATATTATCACCTGGCGGAGTACGTATGGATTCAAAGAAGGTCGATGCAGTTCTCAAATGGCCATCACCATCCTCCGTAAAAGGTGTGCAAAGCATGTTAGGCTTCACTAACTTTTACCGCAGGTTTATCCCCGAATTCTCTTGAATAGTCCAGCCCATCACTGCCTTGTTAAAGAAAAACAAACGTTTTGAATGGTCTACCGAGGCGGGACAAGCTTTCCAGGATTTGAAGACTAAATTTATCTCCGCACCAATCTTAAAACACCCTCGCCCCGAACTCCCCTACATCGTGGAAACTGATGCTTCAAGCCTTGCCATGGGGGCAGTTCTATCACAAAAGGACCCGGTAACCAATCAGTTGCATCCCGTGGCATTTTGGTCCCGCAAATTCTCGCCTCCTGAAATCAATTACACGATTACTGACAAGGAACTTCTGGCTATCAAGTCTGCCTTTAAGGCTTGGCGGCATTATCTGCTGGGGGCCCGACACACCGTTACTGTGATTACGGATCACCGAAACCTGCAATATTTGAAAACCCGCAAAAGCCCAATCCTCTAGACAACTCCGTTGGGCATTATTCTTCGCCGAGTTTGACTTCATAATTACCTATCGACCTGGTACAAAGAACGGTAAAGCTGATGCCCTTTCTCGGATGGGAGTGGAAGAACACTTGATCAACCCTAAACCTGTACCAATCATTCCCGAACAAAGAATTCTGGGTGTAATCGCCACAGAATCCATAGAGGAAGTTAAGGATAAAGCCAGGCAACTTGTAACTCCAGCAGACATACAGAATTGGCATCTGCAGGGAAAGGACTTTGCAGTAAAGGACAACTTATTGTATTTCCAAGAACGATTATACCTACCCAGCACAGATTTACAGAAAAAAGTAATCTCCTGTTATCACGATTCTTTAATGGATGGTCATCCCGGTATGGCCAAGACCTCAGAAAAGATCAAGCGCTACTTCTGGTGGCCGTCTTGGAAAAAAGATATCAGAGACTTTATAATGTCCTGTGGAGTATGCGCCCAAAACAAGAGTCAAAAGGAAAGACCAGCAGGCCTCTTACGCCCTATTGACATCCCACCTCGCCCTTGGCATACGCTTTCTATGGACTTCATCACCGATCTACCTCCATGCTCCGGATACAATACGATTCTAGTAATCATGGACTTATTCTCCAAGATGGCGCATTTCATTCCGCTCAAAGGCTTGCCAACAGCAGAAACTCTGGCCCGATAATTTCTCGAAAACATTGTCCGACTACACGGTTTTCCTTCGGTTCTAATTTCGGATTGAGGTAGTCAATTTATTTCTCATTTTTGGCGAAGTTGCTGTCGGTCGGCTCAAATTGATGTGAGACTATCGACCAGTCACCACCCTCAGACCGACGGACAAACCGAGAGGACCAATCAAACTCTGGAACAGTATTTACGCTGCATGCTGCAACAAACTGAAAAAACTTGGAAAGACATCCTTTGGATAGCCGAATATGCCTACAATAACTCTGTCCATTCGGGAACCTGCTGAATATGTCCACGCTCCTCGCCTAATCAAAAGATTTCACCGAACATTTCCTGACAAGCCAAAACCCCCGGAGAAGCCCGGTTTGGGAGGGGCCTTGAGGGGGGGTACTGTCATGATCTCTGCTTCCAAAAGGTCAGGGTTTTCCCAACTCCCTTGGAAGCAGATCCATAACCCAGGTTCCGAGGGCCAACCAGTCCCAATTGGGACCTTTTGGACCCAGTCCTGGCGCCAGTGGCACCAGGCTCATAAATATGCCCAGTCCCAGCGCTGGAAGCGCCGGGCTCATAATGCTTGGGTGGACTTACCTGCAGCAGACCATGCTGCTTACTTGCCTGCCAGCTGAGCCTCTGATCCTCTTCTGTTTGGAACTACTTTTCCTGTTGGGTGGGGCAGGAGCCACTCCCTAGATTCAGAACACTGGAACTCTTCTGGAAAGCAGGAACTCTTTTCTTACCAAGGCGTGGCTGTGGAAGGAGACACCTAAGCACTACAGGAGGCTATTTAAACCACACCCGGTGGATGAATCTTGCTTTGCGTTATTCTGCATCCTCTGCAGCAGAACGCTCATCGTGTCTTCTGCATACGATCCTGGGCCTAAGGAAAAAGGCTTACCATCCTGAATCCAGTCTTCAGCAACACCTATAAAGACAAGAAAGAACAGGTTAGCATTCCGGCATCTGAAAGACAAAGGCTTACCTACTCTTCGTGCGCTCCGGAGGTCTTCACACTGCATTCCGGCATCTGAAAGACAAAAGCTTACCAACTCTTCGCACGCTCCGGAGGCCTTCGGCGCTGCATCCTGCATCTGAAAGACAAAACAAGGTGCGTTTAAAGACATTGGGGAACTTTAATACTCACGTGCCATTACTCTAACCCAGTGGGTATTCCGGCACCCTGCAGCCGCTCCGAACTCGTACCTGCAAAATAAAAGACAGTTAGAGCGCATCGTGAAGCAGGCAACAAGCGCTTACTTACGTGCTTCCAGGCGCTTCTATTCATCACACGGACTCCATCTTCAACTCACTTCAGCCCGTCATCCGCCATCGCCGGAACCTGCAAAACAAGAGACATCATTACTAAAGACTTTAAAGACAATAGAATTACTCGAAACTTACCGTTCGTGCAGTAAACGACGGACAGCAGTCCTCTGAAGTCAAGAGGCCTGCGCTACCGATCCAGTGAAGAAACTGGTTACAGCACCCTGCCCCAAGGCAGATGGAGAGCTCGGCATTCACTTACCTAAGGTGAGAGCGTTAACCTTTGGGGGTCTACAGGAGAGCAAAAAAGGAAAGAGAGAGGGACACCCCAATAACCCCAGTTCATTAATCCCATATTTTCTATCTGCAGACATCTTACTCTTGAAGTCAGGCATACAGTGCACAGAGGTCCAGCCCAAAGAGCCAACCGGGTGCTACACATCACCTTTGAAGATACAGTAGTCGCCCAGTCAAGACCGGCGCCTCTGCGAGAATCAGGTGAGCGTTACACCCTTCTCCTGCAAGTTGATTCTCCCGGATAATACAACCCTCAGGGTTAGGATGAGCTAGAAGCTGCTTCCCCTGGCCACCTGAGAGGAGACTTTAGGTAGGGCCTTGTAAGGACTCTGCAGGATTCATTACAAGGCAGTGACCTCTAGTGGAGCCATCAATTAGCAGGTCTAAAGGCAGCAGCAGTAGGACCCATCATCAGTCCTAGCATTTCGTTTTCCAGGTCTGCAGCATCTGCCATGCCATAGATTGCATTCAACACCAGATATAAGAGCAAATGCTAAAATGGAACACCTGCGGCAATTCCATGCTACCACGTGTAGGCCCCCCTGACACGACTGATGGAGCATGAGGCAGTGTCACCCTTTCTTAATCTTTTCCCCATTCCCATTTTAATGGCCACGTTTTGTTGTCCAAGTTCTTTTCTCCCTTAAAAACATAAAATACTATTATAGGTCTCCCGTGTAGAAAGCAACTCCTCAAAACATTGTTTTGGATCTTCCTTACATGAAAGCATCCCTAAACTCTTTTTATTGTTCACTCTTACAGGAATGCTGTACCTTGAAATATTATTATTGCCCCCCTAAAGGAAGGATGCACTATTTGACTGGTCAAGTTAGGAATCTCATCAACATTGTAAACAGCATATTATGTTTTTCATTTATATGCCAACAATGACTGAATATCTTATTTCATCTGCCCCCAGAAAGTGTGGAGAATGTTTGAACTGAAACATATACAACCTTCAAATTTAAATACTTTTGAAAGGGATTCTGGTTCACAAATGTGGTTTCTGTTTATTCATCACAGTTGCAAATGTGATGGTATGGACTCAGGACTGGCAAGAGACAGAAACAAAAAGAGGCCTTTCCAATATACACACAGCAACAAAGATCTTTCCAGGCGCTTACAACCAATCTCCAGCCTATTTGACAAGGTTTCCAAGTGTCAAACATTGACAATTGTTTTGAGATTTCGGTTGAATATCCTCCACAATACCACTACCCTTTACAGATATGGTTTAAGCCGACATTCAAAATGCAGACTGTGCGATGTGGAAGAAGAGTCTCTTAAACATTTGCTTTTAATTTGCACAAAATTGAGAACTTTGAGAACTCTGTACTTTAGCAAACATCTAAAGGCTTTGTTTGGTTTTGACACTGAAGCTTGTTGGTATGCTCTTTATGCAGTGGAGAGACCTAATTGGTCTCATGCACTAACTACATTTTTGGAAATAGTTTTAGACAAACTTGCGCGTGTTTAAATGTAAATGGATCTTCTTTTTTATGATGCGATGCAGAATGGTAAAAGTTTATGAAAACTGCAAATTTATAAAATAAAAAAATAAAAATATATGATGGACATTTCACAGGCACAACTCCAAAACCACAGTAATAAAAACACAAATGATGCAATCAATATTACCAGTGTGCTTCGTGATTCTTTTGAGTCAAACGCAAATATGTTTTCTTAAAGTAGTCAGTGCAATTGTTAATAATCTTCCTGTTCAAAGAAAGGTAGTGTATGGATGAGTTTATTAAAGTTATATGCATCCAGGTTGACTTGATTCTGAACATTCTCCCCATCTTTCATTTACTTGTCTGGTAATGATTAAGACAAATGTTTTAGATTGGTCACCGGGAAAGCAAATACTTGAGCCTAGCCTCTGACACAATAGTTTCAGTCTGCTCACTTAAACAGTGGTTGGAGAGCAACTCACAATGTTGCATTCCAACCTAGAAAGACCAGGCCAGACCTGCTTCTTTCCTGTATTGACATTAATCACTATCAAAGGTTTTGATACATTTCAGATAGCTGTCCACAGTATCCTGTATGGAGAGCTTATCAAAGATGATTGCAGTGGTGTTAGGAGACATGAGTAGCTTGCCAAAAACATTTGTTGCAGGTGGTATTTGTTGTTCTTGCTGTGGAGTACCTACTAGCGGGCATGTTGAATATAATTTAGTAGTCCTAAGAACTGACCGTTCGTGTTGCATGGACGTGGAAAATTGGCTACCAGAGGGCTAATCATCACAATCCACTTTGTATTGCACCAAGCATTCCATGTCTTCCAGTATTGCAGACACAAACATGATGTTTTAAGAAACATCCTCCTTACCGTTTGAAATATGTGCCAATTTAAATTGAGGTATGAGGGGGGATGTAAGCTGACAGTGTTGCAGATTAAAAAAGTTGTTAAATCTGTCTGAATGTTGAAGCAACTGCAGGATTCTTTTGTTAAGTGGTATGTCAGATACATTTCCTTTTCTCTGTGAGGCACTATAGTTTTTCTCTATTTTATAGAGAGGCTTAAACAGGGGTATCACTTCACTGAGAGGAGAGTGTTTGTTTACTGCAAACGTGATGAGTGGATTCCTCAAAAGTTCTCAAAGGGCTGGATTCTGTTCCAGCATGAACACTGGTATGAGCAACTGCTATCTGGGGTACCCAGTGTTGCCTGTGTCCTGATCCAGTGGTGTCTCATGTGCCCTAGAGGATTTTGCTCTTGACCTCTTGTTGACAAGTCACTTCAGTTTGCTCCGGTGTCTCAGGTGTCCTGGAAGATGTTGCTCTTGTCCACATGTCAGCAAGTCTTGCTTCAGTTTTCTCGGGTATCTAATTTACCCTGGAGAAAGTTGCTATTGTCCTCTGGTCAGCAAGTTGTGCTTCTGTTTGTTGTTGTGTTTCAGAAGCTCTGGATAATGATTTTCACGTCCTTCTCTTTTAACGCCCCCCCCTCCCCCCGGTCACACTGAACCAGGAATCAGGCTAGTTTGCAAAGTTAAAAGATTTATTTAGGTATTTTCACAAGATAATCACACGATTTTCAATGGGTATACAACAATCACCAATGGGGTGATGTCACACTAATCAATCTCTTTAATCATAAGGAGGAATAATGAGCAAAAACAAGCAACACAGAAAAAATACTTTTGTGGGTTTATTCAATCAAATGGCAATATAGTTACTATTTCCCCCTGCACACCCCCTCAATATGCCCCCAATATGCAATATAGAGAGATAGGAGGAGAGAAAACAGGTTTCAGGAATGCAGAATTCAAGCAAATATATCAATCCCAATTTCCCCCCAGCAAACACAAGAGAGAAACCGAACTGATTGGCAAACTGTCAAAATGGTTTTAAAGTTGGCTTTGAATGGAATAGGTAAAACACTAAAAATGGTTTAAATCACAGAAATTGTTGAAATTCTAATGGGAGCCACTTTATCTGGTTGTAGACAAACACTAGCAATGATTGGAGAGCAATAAGCAATGGAGAACTTAAATTCGGGTGCAATGAAAAGCTATTTTACACGTTATAGATTTTGCCAAAACTAAAAATTTGCGGCAAACTTTTCCGCGCGCAGTAATCGCGATTGCGGGAGAACTATTAGTTTTTAGCATGAACATTGAAGAAGTTATTAATGTTTTCGTGGAGGTCGTTTTTTTTAGACAGAGGCAAATTGTAAAATAAGGATGCGCTTTTAAAAAGATAAACAGGATTTCTTGACACTAGATATGGACTATGAAGAATCAAACTACACAACAGCACAGCCACCAGCCCAGGACGTCTCTGGATGGATTTTGCATGCCGCGATGCTCACCTTCTACAGATAAAATATATATATATATATATATATATATATATATATATATATATATATATATATATATATATATACCCATATATATATATATATATATCAGCACAAAGGTCGGTTTAACACTACTAGTACAGAAGATAATAGGGATGAGATGGAGAGTTCAGGCAGTTCAAAAATATTCTAACAATGCAGTTCTGTATATAAGAGAGGATGGGTTTGGATAGGGATGACTATGGACAGTACATGAGCTAGTGACAGTCCTATACTAAGGATACTCACTACATAGGTTTGGACAGAGCGGTCAGGGATTCAGGTCAGTCAAACTTTCTGGAGAGGAATTTTGCTGGGCACAGTGGACTGGACAGCAAGGCGCTCTGGTCTGCAATCAGTAAGGCGCTCTGGTCACCGCACAGTAGAACTGGACTGGATCTGCAATGGCTCTGGTTCACAGCTATCTGGTCACAGCATGTCTCTACTGGGTTGGGTCTTTGGATTCTGGCAATAATTCTTAGCAGGAAAACAGTTACAGCACAGCCAGGCTGTTCTTTAGTTCCCCTTAGAGGTCTGAGGTCAATTCTGGTTTCTGGAATTTTAAAGGTCAAGCTGAGAAGGGTTCAGCTCTGGAAATGGGCCTTTCTGCTTGCCAAGTATCTGGAGTCTGGAGCAAGGGAGATGTCAGGTCCGCTGACAGGGTGCTCCGCCAGCAATCGGATTGGTGGGTGGATTTGTGTGTGTGTCCTGAGCCCTCAGCTGTCTCTATTTATCCATTTAATAAAGGGGCGTGTATGCTGAATTATCCTAGGCGCACCCCCTAGGTAGTCTATTGGCTGGAATCCACTCTCTCCCTTGATTGGAGGAGAAAACAGTGTGTCACCATGATGATGTGATTTTATGAGTCAAAACATCCTCCCTTTTGCCTTTTGAACATGAAATCTACTTTTGGTATAATACCTATTTACAAGTGTGCAATCTTTATGCCAATAACATACATAGATCACATATTTTGTGGAGCAAACCCTCTTCCAAGCCCCATTGCTGTGGGATCTTGGATCTGGATTTGACAGACTTTCGCACTTTTTGTCTGGGACACAATATCTAATTTGTCCAAACATTGGTACATAGGTGTGCATTGTCTATGGGCATAAGTGTGTGAAGTTTCATGCTTCTGACATAAATACATTTGCTGTAAAACCAGAATTTCACTGTGCCTTCCCTGAACATCGCACAGAGTTCTGGCATCTTTTAAAATGTGCACCCAAAAAACACATTAACAATGCTATTAATTCTATAATTTTTACAAATTCGCACAGTCCTTTATCAGTCTTTTTCAAAACTATGCTTTCTGTGCTTTGTGAATCCACCAGTGGTCATCTGTCCCCGCTTCCTTTCTTCCTGGCAGGTCTGAAACAATCCGCCCCTTCCTCCTGGAAGAGGACACTTTTGACACTTCCCAATCTGCATATCCGTTCAGCCAAAGAAGGTCCATTGTCTCTTTCTGGTGCAGCCCAAGATCTCCTCCCCTGATTTAATTCTCACAAAAGTATGACTTCCTGGCCTTGGTGGGAAACAGGAGAGAGATGCCTTTTGTTGGGGGGAGGCTGTGGAACTTGTTGGGTGGCTTTGAGTCAACTTAAATTCAATGTTATGTTCTTCCATTTTTCTTGGCTTAAAACAAAACTTGCAATTTTCACAAAAGCAGCTAGAACTCTTATTCCAGCTTCTAAACCATGGAAATTAAATAGCTACAACCTAGGTTCTGTAGGATATTTTGTGTAAAGTTGGGGTCTGGCAGTATTTTCTTACCGCCAAAAGAAGAGTGGTAGTTTAGAAATACTTATCCTCGCGTTTAGATTGGGTTTGTCCTCACATCATCCTAGAGACCATACCTTATTATATTATATTGGCTAATCCAGTAATATGTATTGATGGCGGCATCTGGTGGCAGTAAATTACTTAGTGGTGAGCATGATTTTCCTTCCCTACATTATAGCCCCATCATACACAAAACTTTCCTTACTATTACAATACTCTTAGTGATCTATAGAGGGTGTTGGACCTACATTCAGAGACACCACACTTTTACATAGAGTGCCACCTACAACCTGTGGCCGGTATCACTGATTTATTTACATCAGTGTACTGTGCGTCTGTAGGCCTCATTACTGGTTCATAGTTCCCCAGTAATCTATATATTGTATTGGATTTCCCCCAGACAACATGCACTGGAGAACACACGCATACCTTTATTTACTGCCACTAAGTCTATCTATTATTCCATCTGCATGTCCAAATTGGCAGGTGTATTACCAAAGAACATGAATCTTCCCCACATCCGCATAGGCAAACCCAAAACAATAAAAACTCAGAAGCATTTATATATATATATATATATATATATCTTATATTGCAAACAATTACAATGTCATGATACAGATCTTACCTTTTACATTTTTGCAGTACCTGTAACAAATGAGAAGAGAAAAACAAAACCACAGACGCAGATGCAATATTTTTCAAACTAGGCGTCACATTTTATAATTCAACACATGACGAATAAAAATGCAAGGGATTTTCTTTTGCTTTGCTACTCTAACTGCCTGTTTTTTTTAGATCACATTCGTCAAACAATTGCATCAGAATAACCTCACTTCGACTTGGATGCTCACCAAAGATTTGCTGTTCCCTCTCCCACACAATGTCTTTTCACTCGAACAGGCCAAGTCAGCAGGAGTTGCTTCTGTAACCTTGGAGGTCTGAAGAGAGTGCCAAAAACATAGCGTTCTCAAGCCAGCGCTAAATGTGACTAGGCACGTCTGTCTGGGAGCCCAGTCATTCCTCGAACTCCCTCTCCCTCTGCCCTTGTTCCCCCAGCAAAGTTCTGCACCTTCCCATTTTGCTTACGTAGCAAAACTGCAGATACACTGCTCCAATCAAATTGAAGTCAGCATCAACCTTCCTTTAGCACAATAGACAGTTACACAGTGAGCAACTGTAACTAAATCATTTCCTGGTATGCAGGCTCTCTGCTTACTGCGAACACAGAACAATAAGGGAGAAGAATTCAGTGCACATTTGAAAAACGAATTTCAGAATATTTATTTTCACCCCATTTGCACATAGAGATTACATTATAATGTTAATAAGTTAGCTCTAGTAATTAGTAATTGTTAATTGAGTCCGTTAATTAGATGAATAATGTAGTCACCTATTTATGAGGTATTTCAAAGAAGAGAGAAGAAAAAAATAAAATGTGCAGCATGTCTCCAGTCACATAGTCACATGTTATGCTGGCAACATAGACTGGCTATATGTGTATGCCACCTTATTGCTGGCAACAACATGCCATCACATTCAGTGAGGCGCTATACACACCAAAGCGCTATATAATACTACACTTCCTCTTAATAACAGGTCACTTAATTTCCAGACATTTGATTTCAATTTCAATTGCACAAGTTTAAACTTCTGATGCAAACTAATGACAGCTGTCATACAGGCGGCCGCTGGTACTGCACCCATATTTTGACAGATTTTGTCAGGCAGGCACACTTTATACTGTGGATATTTTGATGACAGATTCCACTTTCCATGACATCGTAGGGTCATAATGATTTCTTAAAGGAGGTGACGGGTAACACCCAGCAAGGATATTGGATGTTTTGTGGTGATTTGGACCAGTGTTTTGTATTTTCAACAAACAAGAAAAAATGGATTTAAGAACAATTTCTGGGTTTTCTTCAGTAAATCACTGCCTTTCATGCAGTTTCCATTTTTACTTGGTGGGCAGCCCAATGGCATGTTTCAGCAGTGAGGTCTCCATTCCACCACTGACACAGGCAAGGTAGATTTGGCAGCCATCTTTTTGTGCTTAGTAGAGCGCAATTTCCTTAGGTTTTGGCACGCATGGGGTTTTCGCAGCCATTTTGCTGATTCTGGTGCCACCAGCACACAGTGATGCCGCAGGGCAGAGCAGAGTTGGTTAAAACATCCCACAAATCTTTGTCAAATTTTGCTTCCTTCTAGTACCTACTGTAGAGAATCGGGGTGAGCATCAGTAAATGAGGGTGTCTACGGAGTACATTTTTTGCATCCAAACATAGACTACAATCGTGCCCCAGACAAATAAGGAATCATTGCAAAATTTGGTAGCAGGGGGTTCAACGGTGTGGATTTGTATAGGCGGACAATCATACACAAACACATACAAAAATGTTTTGCATATGATATGATAAGAAATTATAACGCATCTATACACACGTGTTTCAAGGCGTAACAATGCAAGGGGGGTGACAGAGAGAGAACAGAGACAAACAATCTCACTAGGCCAAGTGACATTGAGATCATGCAAGAAGAAGGGAGGGGAGAAGTGCAAAGAGAGGGGCAGGGAGGACAAGTTCCATACGCGGGATCAAAATACAAGTAGTGCAGCCAGTAGCTGGCAGTGTAAGGGTAAGTGCAGACACCAGGTGACATTAAGTGCATGTAAGGGGACTGCAGATACGGCCTCAAGTGCAATAGTTGCCAAGAGGCAGTGCAGGTGTGCAACTGGGTGGGCAGGGAACCTGGGCCCAAGTTCAGATGATAGCCAGGTGATCAGTGCAGTATCAGACAGGAGATCAGAAGCAAGCAAAGAGGACAGTCTTAATGTGCTTCTGGAACTGGAGATGGTTCTGCTCAAGTTTCATAAGGCAGGGAGGCTGTTCCAGAGGAAGCCCCCAGCCAAAGAAATAGATCAACTACCAAATCTTTGATTGGAAAAGTGCCTGACACTGAGGGAGTTGTAGGTGGAGGAGCGAAAAGGTCAAGAAGGACGATATTTCAGAAGAGAGAGTTGGAGGTAAAGGGGATCCCAGCCCCAGAAGGCCTTGTGGACAATGTAGAGGGTCTTGAACTTGATCATTGCAGCCACTGGGAGTCAATAAAGGTATTTCAGGGCTGGAGAGATACGATCCCTGGGCTGGAGGCCAAGGACAAGTCTTTCAGTCCTGTTCCGGATGAGTTGCAGAGGACAGAGAGTAGAATCAGGCAGATTTAGAAAGAGGCTGATGCAGTAATCCAGCCTAGAGAGAATCAGAGCTGAGGAAAAGAAGGTGAGGAAAGGAAGAATACCCCTGAGGAGGTGCAGCTGGTAGTTTGACTTCTTAGAGACATCAGAGATGTGAGGAGAAAAGGAGAGTGTGGGCTCGAAGATGACCCTGAGGTGCTTAGCCTCACAGGTGGGAGCAGGAAGAGAGCCAAGGGAGGCCTGTCAGATAGTTACAGGAAAGGAAGGTGCAGGTGTGCTGATGAGGAGGATCTCTGTCTTACTGGCATTAAACAGACCCTCCAGCTTATAGCGATTTTGCGATCCCACAAAATGCTGCGATAACGGCCGTTTTGCGCAAAATGCCGCAAAAACGGCCGTTTTGTGCAAAAACAGCATCTTTAAAAAAAGAAATGTTTTTTTTTACATTTTTTTTTTTAAGTAATTACTGTTTTTAAAAAAAATATTCCGGGTGCCAGGTTCTCAACTATTTTTTTACACAAGAAATGAAATACGGTAACACATCTCATCACTTGCACCCCAAAAAAGTGCAGCCCAATCGACAAGGGACACATGAATGGGCACACATTACATATGCGCGCCCATTCAGATGGCCTTTTTCACCTCCTTGATCAAATAAAGTGGCGTTTCTGTCAATTTAAAAGCGCATCCCTCATTTGCAAGCAAGATGCACTTTTAAATGTGCAGAAATTGTAGGCAACCCTACGCGCACGGGATGTGGGGCTGCCACTGCATGACAGGGTCTTTCCTGACCCTGTCATGCATTTCTTTTAAGGTATGAATCGCTGCTGTCGCTTGCATTTCTGTTCCTCAAACAGGATAAAAATGCATTTTTTGGGTCGCATTTTACAGCGGCAGGCACCTGGAGTGCCTGTCCCTGTGAAAGGTGCTGGGAGCTTGCAGAACACTGTCGGGAGAGCAATTCTATTCAAAGTACTGCCCATTTTGATGACAAAAATTATCAAATGTTACAATTTGAACTATTTCGTCCAGTACTATTCGATCGATTTTTATAAATACTGAAATGTGTTGCAGGGGTGTGACCCGCTCCCCATGTTCAGTATTTTTGGTCTAGGATGGTTGCAGAAGTGTTTCCCCCTTTTTCCTCAAAATTGGAGGCGGGGACAGAAAAAAAAGAAAATAACGAAAAATGGACCCTGCGGAGTCGGATCCGACCCGCGTTCGAGGGACGGATCAGACACCGCAGGGTTGCATGGGAAGCGGCAGCGACCAAGCAGTTATGTAGGGGAGGGGGTGGGGTAGTGGTGAAAGGTACTTTTGGGTTGTTTGGCTGAAGTGCAAATCAATTTGCAGCGAAATTGACTACGGTCAATTCCGCCGCAAATAATTACACTTCGGTCAAACAACCCAGAACACGATTCAAGGCAGCTGGACAGTGCACAGTTTGCGCTACAGCTCAAGCCTGTGGAAATGCGCCGGTCACCTTTTAGAATAAGATGACCTGCTCATTTCCAAAAATGGGTTGTCTAAAAATAGCATATCCTCCGTTCTTTTTTTATTTGCCCCATTATTTGAGGAACTGGGTCAAAATCTACATTTAAAGAAAATAAAAAAATGGTTACTGAGAGAGAGGGAGAGTGATGGGTGAGATGTGAAGTGGTGGGCAAGAAAGCAGAGGGAGAGCAGTGGGTCAGAGGAGGGAGCGCTGCACAAGAGAGCAGAGGAAGCAGTGATGCGGTGGGCGAGAAATCTGAGAGCGAGCAGAGGTACAGAAAGTAGAGGGAGCGTGTGGTCAGTGAGCCAGAAAGCAGAGAGGAAGCGGTTGGCCAGAAAGAGGCAGTGAGCTGCAGATTGGGAAAAAGGATGAGGGAAGAGTGCGATAGCATGGGAGAAAGGATGCAAGATGCAGAAGCAGCACAAAAGAATTAAGGACTGTATATTGCGGGAGGAATTGTACAGTGTAAGGTGTGAGTTGGGAGTATGATTTGGAGTGTGGCAGGGGCTGGGCAGTGCAAATTGTGACTTGAAAGTGTGACATAGCATGTGAGTATTTGTATGACAGAGTGAGAGGTTAAGGAATGTAAATTGTGATGGAGAGTTGGTGCGATGTGTGTTGGTGAGAGAGTTGTGTGGCTGTTTGCGGGATTGGAGAACATAGAAGGGGAATATTTTCAGCATTACAATTGATAATGATCAATTTAGTTAATACTATTAAATAGGCATGAACATTAAACCAGAAATGTAGCCAAATCAAACACTGTTCTGCCATGCCAGAGACATCTGGGACTCTTCCAAATAAATTAATAGAAAAGATAAATAATGATACCCTGGCTCTCTTTTAGCCTTGCACTCTGACTATTTCCTGCAATGTGGCAATCTTACACCCTCCAGTTAATACATAATGTCCCGTAAAAATACCGCAATAAATAAAGGTTTGTGCCTCAAAATTTGCCATTTCATGCCGCAAAATTTGCCATTTCATGCCGCAAAATCCTGGAAGGTCTGATTAAAGCAGAGATCATTGGTGGCACACCACTCCTGGATTGCAGACATACAGTCGGAGATGAGAGAGGGAGAAAAGGTGGCTGATGGGTGCCTGAAAATTTCCTGGGAGTAATCCGCATATCATTGAAAAATGGAGCAGAGAGCAGCAATGCAATGGGCAAGAGGTGCCAGGTATTGGTTGAACAACCATGAAGAGAGGTTAGACCCCGGGGGAACACCACAAGTAGAGAGTGAGCTAGAGGAAAGGAAGGACCCAAGTTGGATCTGGGAGAGTCGGTCGGAGAGGAAAGAGGTCAGCCAAGCCAGCGCCTGATTGGTGATACCAAGGTTATCACAGAGGCAGTTGAGCAGGATGGTGTGGTTGACGGTGTCAAGGGAGGAAGAGAAATCGAGTACGTTGAGGATAGAGGGGAGATTCGAAATCAAGGTTAGAGAGCAGGTCTTCACGAATGTTCAGTAGAGCAGTTTCCATGCTTCTGGCTGCTCTGAAGCCAGACTGATGGTCATGGAGACAACCATCAGATTCAGTGTGAAGAGTAAGCTGGGAGATGGCCACCTTTTCCTGGAGTTTGCCCAGGAAAGGATTGATGGAGATTGGTGGTAGTTAGCCCAGCACAAGGGTTCTGCAGAGGCTTTCTTGAGAAGAGGGTGCACAAGAGAGTGCTTCAGGGGGGTGGGGAAGATAACAGTGGTGAAGGACTGGTTGCAGAAGTCAACCAAGACAGGAGCAAGTGTGTAAATGCGGTACTTGATGGTTTTAGAAGAACATGGAAACACCTGTTTTGATTAGACTTTCATAGATCATACTTGTCTAGAAATCTTGTCAGGGAAGAAAACAGGAAAGGAAGAGAAAGAGGGGAGTGAGATGGCCACAGGGGGACCAGGGGTAGAGGAGAGAATAGATGGAGAAGGAGGAGAGGACAAGAGGGTGGACAGGCTGTCCTGTTTTTTTCAGATTAAATGAGAAGCCAGAGCCATGCAGAGGGTCTGGGAGGGGACAGGAGAGATATATACTGCAGCAGGATTGGACAGCTCCTTGCAGACTTTAAAGAGTTTGGCTGAGTTGTTAGATGCCACAGAGATGCATGCTTGGATGTGTGCTCTCTTCTTAGTGTGAACAGAGAGCCGGTATTGCCTTTGGAGCAGGTGGCAGTCCAGTTTGTCAGAGGGTGTACAAGAAGACAGCCATTTCCTCTCACTTGCATTTAAGGGTGACAAGGTCAGAGTCGTACCAAAAGTTGCACTTGGCTTTGGGCTTCAAGCGGATCCTCATGACATAGGATTATGTAATCCTCATGACACGGGACCATGTACATGTAGGATTTTTGCATCCAAACATAGACTACGATCTTGCCCAGACAAAAGAGGAATCCATGCACAATTTGGTAGACATGGGTTTAACGGTGTGGATGTGTATAGCCGGGCAAACATACACACACACACACTGGCTCCCAGTTAAACATCGCATCACCTTCAAAACAATGTGCATAACGCACAGGGCAATCAGTGGACAAGGAGCAGAATTCCTACAAAAGAAAATAACAGTCTACAAACCAATGAGACCCCTCCGATCGAGCAACGAAATCCGCCTGGAACTCAAACCATACCTCAAGAAAAAACTTGGAGGCACCTCCTTCTACCACTTAGCCGCAAAAACCTGGAACAACATCCCAAAGGAAATAAGAAACTCTGAACATCACCTAAAATTCAGGAAATCACTAAAAACCTGGCTCTACAACACCACAGACTAACCTGAAAAATGAAACTGGTAAAAAGGATAACTAAACCGAAAAGACACGGACATCCCTGACAGGGGAGAGTAAAGCCCACGGCAGCTGGACGGGTGACATCGGATAGACAGGAACACAGGCGGCACACACAGAGGCTGAGTCAACTAACCCAGACAATCCCACCAACACTTTCGCCCGCCCCATAATTTAATTACCGCCAGGTACCACGTTGGTGTGGAATTATCGAGACATTGACAATCACCCCACTACCTGAGAGGTTTTCATTAGCAGATGCACTGGCCACTAGAGTCTAAATGGAGGATAAGGGGAGCCATGAGAGAGCATGTTAGAGGTGGGGGCCAGAGGAGTAAGGAACCTGTAGGCCAGTCAGACCCAGATCAGGACAGAGCCGCAACAGGGGAGACTACGCAAGCCGAGCGCTTCAATTCAGGATAGAGATGCAAACTAACCAACCCTACTAACAACTTTCTGCATACACCTCTGATACTCCAAACCAAACAGAACCAAAACCTACAGCACAACAAACCGCACAAACTTCACTACATTGCAACAACAAAACAAAAACAAACATAGCTTTGCACAACAGTACACGACGACTACCGGCCGCAAACACCCCAGGCCCAGCCAACTGACCCACCGGGCTGAGGCCGCCAACAGCACATCACTGCTCTCTTGCATTTTTCCTGCTTCCTCCCACTAACTCAACCCCCCCTCTCCCTTTTCAGAGCCGCCAGAGCGCCAAGGGACCACTACGGTGGTGATAGTGCACGTTACAAATGTCATTTAACATTAACATACATACATTCAGCTTTGTGCCATTTCATGCTGCAAGGTGCAGTTTTTCACTGCCTTCTTTTGGGCTAGTAATCTTTCCAGAATGTCAAATATGGAGTTCCCCTGTTCGCATGTAATCATTTGTGATGTTTCTGGATGTTCTCTAATGCTATGCGCTCTTTCATCGAGTGGTGCAAACTGGCAAATTTGTCTTCCATGCTCCTTAAGAAGATTCAAGCAGTGAGAAAAGCATGGGATATGGTGTACCTTGTCTTTTTGTAATGCAGACAATGTCCCTCATTACAAGTGCCCCTCGAAAACACTGGTCATTTCCCGCTTGCTGGCATTACGGTTACTGGCAGGCTGAATGCTGGAATCATAGGAAGATTATAGGTCTGCAGGTGCGGGCACACCCCCATGCTGGAAATGGTAAGAACGCTGTGCCGGAATTACCGGCGTCAACATCAAAGTGCTGGTGTGTCTGGCAGAAATGTGCCATAAATACAGATAATGGCATACCAAACTGCTGCAATCACCAGCGCCATAATCAACAGCACCGTAGAATCATTGCAGGAATGGGAAGCTTGCTGGCGGCCATTTTTTTAAAACATAATCCGCTATAAGTCCCCTACTTACTGCTGCCATCCACCCAATCTGAAAGTTCAGACATGCCAGGAAGTGGGAAATCACAACTCCTGGAGTTCTGGCTTGGTAATCCGAGGTTCACAGAGCCGGGGCTGACTGCTCTTGTGGACAATATGGTCAGCAAAGCAAAGGCCATCTTTTGGGAAGGAAATTGCAGGACCAGCCAGAGTAGGAAAATGGCCATCTGGACAAAAAGGTCACAGCTGTGGGGACTGTCCCACGCATGCCACGGGACTGTCACAAGTGCTGTGACAACTTGCAGCTGAGGGTCTGGGACATCCTGGCTGCCTAAAGGAGGGAATCTGCTGCCACAGTAGGAAGGATGGTGGCACCCCTCATCCTAATGCACTGGGAGAAGATGTGCAGTTCCATCTTCCACATGTAGGGCATCAAGGGAATTTGGGCAGAAGATGCCAGAGCTAGGACCCAAGGCGATGGTGGTAAGTACAATAAACACCATGTAAATGCAAATGCTGCATCCAAATACATGCATCCCCAGGTAGAGAAACACCGAATGGGCAAAGGAACGTGTCAACCACAGCAAATCGGCCAATCACGCACACATGCAGACAGATGTAGCCATGCACAAGCAGCATAGTCAAAATGCAATGCCCCACACATGGACACATGACGTTCACCCAAGGGATAACAGGACAGGAATATAGGCCCACTGTACACACAAAAACAAGCCACCTTGGCAGACCAACTGTCAATGTGTACTCCCAACCACACACATGTAGAACACAAATCGGAGCAAAGAGACCAAATAAACAGCATGACAAGAGCAGGACACACACAATGTAGCATGAGTGTAATGCAAGCCCCCAAAAGTCTAACTGCATGCTCATCTCATCCCGACAGGCACATCCTCTGACAGCAACACAACTGGACCATTGTCAGGCTGAGCATGTGCAGGCAGGAAGACCTCACTACCTCCTCCTGCAGAGCAAGCACCACCACCTCCTGCTCTGCCAGCTGTGCAACCAGCACTACCACCTCCTGCTGTGCCAGCTGCACAACCAGCACCACCATCTCCTGCTGTGCCAGCTGCAGAACCACCACTGTCACCACACCTGTGGTCAGTGGTGCTACCATCCCTTCTGTGCCCTACACAACACCATTGCAACATCAGACACCACCCTATCATGGTAATTACAGCATGGAGGAGGAGGACGTTGACCAGACCCCCTAACTGACACCATCGTTCAGCCCAGCAAGAATGCACAGCCCCACTCCTCCACCCATGCCCAACATTTGGGACATGGGTATGTGCGGCTCCGTGCAATGGAGGACCGGCACAGGGCGATGACGGAACTTGCCCAGCCACAGATGAATGAGCTGCAGCTCCTGCAGGAGTACATCCAGGACAACAGCCACAGGATCGCATGGGCACAAGGCTGTACCACTGCTGCCTTGCTCATGCTGGCACAAAGGGTCCGCGAGGGGAATAAGGGGATCTCTGCCATGACTGAGTCCCTATCAAACACCCTGCAGGTCACCCTACAGCACTTGGGGGCCCAGGGGTCTGACCCGCCATTGACCATCACTACCCCTAGGAGCTCACAGCAGGGCAGGCCAAAGTGCTGCTCCCAGCAGATTTCCTTGACACCTGGGTCAGCCAAGAGCCCTCTGACAAAAAGGCAGCAAAAATTACTCTTGGTGTGACACTTTGGCTACACTTACTGACTATGCGGGTGTGGGGACAGGGGTGTGTGGAGGGGGAGGGGGTGTAGGGACAGGGGTTTGGGGAGGGGAAGAGGTATGTGGGGATGGTGAGGGGGTGGGGAGGGAAGGTAAGGACAGGGGTGTGTGGGGAGGGGAACGGGGTTGGGGACAGAGGTGTTTAGGGAGTGGGGTATGGGGACACAGGGTGTGGGGACAGGGGTGTGTGCGCATGGGACGAAGGGCACAGGATGTTATATTTTGAATGTGTTTTCCAATACATACTAGTTTTTACTTGAAGAATGAGTGGACATTCCTTATTTTGGTGCAAGTATTTATTGTATGTGCCCAGCATATGCAGTAAGGGGCAAGGGAAGTGTAGAGTGAACAGAAAAGAGTTCTTGATGGGCCATGCACCCATCACTGGCCTGCATGCACACCTGCTTGGGCCCGGCTGGAGCGGCATCATCATCCTCCTCTGGTGGAGGAATGTCATAATCTGGGGGCAGGGGTGTATTTTGTCTGATGCAGATATTATGCACCATTTCACAGGGCAGGACTATTTGCCCCACCTTCTCTGGCCTCTACATGAGCGCACACCCAGACTGGTGTAGGCTTCTGTAATGTGCCTTCAAGAGCCTGCAGGTCTCTCAATGGTCACCCTGGTCCTCACATGTGCCCTGTTGCATGCCATTTCCTCCTGCATCTGGGGACCCCTCAGAGGGGACATCAGCCATGGAAGCAGCAGGTATCCTGAGTCGCCTGCAAGTACACGTGGAAATTGAGGGAATTGAACTGCTTCTGGTTCCTGTAGACCTCCTCTGAGACATGGGGTGCACCAGCTCTACAAGCCTGCAGTCCAATGCTGCCAACACATTGGGCACGCCCGCAATCTCATAGAAGCAGGCCTTGGTGGAATTTACCTGTGTCTGCTTTGTAAGGAGGGTGATATGTGGCGCACATAGTGCAGAAGGGTCTCCAGTACCTGCACTGGCTCACAGAGTGCTGGAATGTCTCAGTGGTCAGGAAAGACAAGACCGACTCCTGCTTGCTTCAACAGCGGTGGTATGGATTTCCTGATAACAATACTGCTCCCAATGTCACCCCAGATAATGGAGCAGGAGGTAATGAATGGTCTTCCTCTAAAACAGGTAGAGGGTGCGTATCTGGCTGTCGGTGAGGGCCCAGGGTGGGGGATCACAGCACACCTCCTCCTCGCCAACTGCATCACTTTTATCCCCATGCTACTCCTCCTCCTTCTATTCCTGGCTTCCTGCTACTCCTGCTGCTGCTCCAGCACCAGCAGCCAGACCTCCGCATAGATCAGCTCCAGGTCCATGGTAACGGCAATGAGTGGCAGCATGGTTGTGTTGGAAAGTGTTCTTGGGGAAGGTGTGGCTCATAAATACTGTTCCTGTGTGTATTGGATGCACCTGGGTGGATTGGGTGCATCTGTGGGATTTATTCCCTCACCTGTGTCCATTTACTGGCTGCTCTGAGGTGATGTTATCTCCGCCTTGGTTTTGCTGTTATTTCCAGCAGTTATCTGTCAGTATTACCAGCAAATCTGTTCCCGTAATACCTTTGTGTCTTTATTAGCGGCACTGTTTTCCTGCACTGCTGGTATTTGACGGAATTACCTGTGCCAGTTATACCGGGTGAGGTGCTATCGGCACTGGTTTTTTGGGAAAGTTGTAATGAGAGCCAATATGTTAGCCCCATTATCTGACACCACAAAATTGACATAACGATTCAGAGGATGCAGCCACTGCAATATCACATCTTGCAGCACTTCTAGAATAGTGTGTGCAGTATAGTTTGTCACCAAATAATGGATGTTGAGGGGAGGAATGTTTGTGGCTGTAACTTTGTTATGCTGGTGGAGGAGCTTTTGATAGGCAAGACCATAAAAAAGAGGAACTTTCAGACTCCATGGGCTTCAAATATTAAACCCTGTGTGTACTGACACAGATGTAATATGACGTTTGAGAGCCAGTCCACATAACACTTGTCAAATGAACAATGTGGCTTTCACAGCCCCACAGGGCAAACTTTATTGTTTTTAGAAAGCCAACAGTTGGAATGTAGCTGGCATACTGTAACATGGGGCCAGGTAATGTATACATGTTTGAAATCTTCATGTTCTACACCTTTGAATGGCTGCATACATTTTGCTATTAAGTTTGCATTGATGTTTAGCTTTTACTGTGAGTTTGTTTTATTTTCTCTTCTCAAATATGTCACTGATAGATTTCTAATGTTTGTAAAACCGGACAACACGCAGGCTGAAGTTACAGAACTTGGAACAATGTTCTGTCTTGAATTGTACATGCTTCTGTGCTGCTCTGATTACATTGATATACTGTGCTTAGGGTAGCACTACTGTCATCAATCTAACCTTCTGCTACAGTTGAATTGCCACAACCACCCTTTGGACTGTCTACTCTTGGCCACTTGCAAAGACCCATTTGATGACACAATTCAAGATGTTGCTTATGAAATGTTGTACTGAATCTCCCTGCCTGTTTCCCATGGCTGACATGTCAGTTACAAGCTGGCCCTATAGTGTTTTTTGGTTATCCTTTGTGTCTGGGTAAAGGTGACTCAGAACAATTGACATTGAGGCTTTAGTACTGGAATATGAAACAGATTTCCATGAGGTTCTCACATTTTCCATGGGTCACTACACCCTCGTGTTTGGGTGGGAATTCAATTCTGTGTAGCTTGTCAGTCGGTGAATTCCTTTATAGAATTTTGAAAGTAGTGAATACTTCAACAGTAGCCTTCTTTCTCTTTCACATCGTGCTGCATCTTGGGCTTCTGTCAAACTGTCCAGTGTACCAGATTTTGGAGAGTCACAATCTGATCAAACTCCAAACCTTCTACATGGCCACTATCACTAATATGTTTTGTTCTTTTAATAGACATTTGTTCATTCGAGAACTGATCTCGATTTGAATTCAGTGCCATATTTATTTGTGATGTTTTCTATAGCAATACAACTCGACCAGTGGGATGGATTGGGTGGCAACAGCCCAGCCCAAGTTATCGGTTTGAGTGCGTCAAGGGCCTTAACGATGGGCCCCAGCATCGTTACCACTGGATCCGGACTGCCAGATAGCATATTATTGCTATTAGGAACCAGGGTTTTCAATCCGCTCGCAGCATCCCGAGCGTTCAAACAAAATACCTAAAATAGCTGCCGTGGAGATGGAAGGCTCCATGCGGAGACCCTCTTCCATTTCCATGGTAACAAGAGATGTGGAGCAGCCTGCTTTAAAGAGTGGCCCTGACTGAGTCATCCACTGATTAATTTTTGTAATATCCCTTTGCCAAATTAAACCCAAATAGAACTATTTGTTTTTTTAAAAAAAAGAAAGGTATTCAACAACAAAAATTAAGCATAGTTTTAAGCCTAATGGGGCAGAGAAAATGGGTGTGTCATGTATTCTACACTTAGGAAATTACCCCAGCCAGTTAATATCATCTCTACCTTAAACTAGGTTAGTCTAAATAAAGCTGTGACAAATACTTTAGGTGCATAGAACAAAAGATTTGCATTTTCAAGATATCAATCTAGGAACACAGAACCAAACTCTATGAACGTGGCCCTTTTCAGTGAAATATTTCCGATCGCTACAATGTCTGGGTGGTGGATTTAATATTCTCGATCACTTAACTGAGTATGTTTTCTTTTAACCGACCTGTTCATTTTTATTAACATCTCAATTGTTAGCAGATTAGCATGGTTATTTGTTTTTACAACAAATCAAATTAATATTTTCTAGCATTAAAATATGGAGCAGCAGTCTATATGCATGTATGTATACTATTTGAACTTCGAAATCATAAAATCATGCTGTGGGTTTATCCAGTATTTTATTTAGTATTTACAATATAAAAAGACAAAGTTTCCATAGTCTGTTAATAGGTTAACAAACCTCCTTACCTTTGTCATGGTCAAAAGATATTTATTAGGTTGTTTTATCTTTTGCTATATTTTACATATTGCTCTATCATTCAAAATATAGCTCTTATTTGAGAGGCTGCACATTTAACAGTGCAGTGATTTTTTTACAGTGAACATTTACACATTCTCTATTGTTAGAAGCTTTATATGTACTAATAGGTTACCCATTCCTTTTTACCAATGGTTCAGCCCGTATTGTTCAAGGGCTGCATTAACAACCTATTTATTTCATATGATATGCATCTCTTTGCTCCAAAAAACGCAAGTGCTTGACATTGCATTGATGATAAATAGCCTTGTTGTACAAAAGGTTCACTTGGTGCATTCATTCATTGAAAAGGTTGCAATCACCCTTTGGTAATATCTAAAAAAAAAAGCATTTCTAGCTCATCTTCAACTGTGTGCCTTGCTTGATTTCAGAAAGCCTAGTTCGTTGGTATTTTGTCCCTGTCTTGCTTTGCACCCATGGTCTGCAGACCTGTCTAGGTGTCTCTTAATGTGTGATAAAGTTTGATCTTGTGCCTGATCGTATCTATGGACATCTGTTCAATACTTAATTATACTTGGCTACGTGCCCAATGTGCCTACACGCATATCTGACCATTGTCATGTTATGTAAATGGAGAGGGGGTTTCCATCCATTTTGTAGATGACTTGCAAATGTCCACTTCAAATTATAGCTCCTTATTCAAAACAATCTTTGAGTGGCAGTGGTTCGTTTTGATCAACACGTTATCTAAATCTGAAATGTAGCCAGTTATTTTTTTGTGTTTCGTAAAACAGAGATTTAAACAGAACCTTTTAAATTCGGGAATTTCCTGTGTCTGCAGTTTGCTAGCTACTGGATGAAATTTGCAATAGAGTTCAAATGATAACATTAATGTACTGGCTGGCTACTGTCCAATCTTATCACTGGAATTAGTTTAATAACCTCATGAAGTTCTACATGGCTTCTCTGTAGCTTAGAAATACTGTACATTGTGTCTTAAAACCTTATCAGAAACATTAAGAATTACTTAGAGAAAAATACACATTAAAGATGTGTTGTAAGCTATGGTCGACATTTTGGTATATGTTACTAGCTTTGAGTGACCTCTGATGTAAGCAATCCTTGCTCTATGAGCCTACGTTTCCATTATGTCTTTTTGACAAACAATTCTGTCTGTAATTCAAGGCTTCAGCGCTAGTTTAAACCATTTCCCAGACTATAATGTACAAACTATCTTGCCTTGCAGTTGCATTGTATGTTTTGATAATCCAATGCTGAGGCCCAGCTGATATGCTATGATCTATATGTACTTATCATTTGTAAATTTGTAACTCACAGTTTATTTTACCATAAACATGTTTCATGATTTAATGCATTCCCTCCCTATATGTACTGCACAGGTATGAGCAGGAAGCAATAACGGATGGCTATAGATTAGGCAAAATTTGTGTCCATAAAAGTCTTTCATTGCCCTCTCTGCAATGTAAGTAATTCAGGCAGGAAGTGTTGACATCATTTCCCTTAAGTACTGCTATCAGAGAATTCAGTATTGACAAGCCACATCAATTGAAGCTAACGTCCAATTGGTCAAGCTAACAATTATTCTTATTTTTTCCAGCAGCTCGTTATAAGGTTAGGATCTTTGAAATAATGTTCGATCTTTAAATCAAATGGTTCAAATCATATCAACTAATTTGAACCTCCAGAAGAACATTTCAGGAGCCATTGTAGGGCTAGGGTTAAATTGGATTGCATAATAGAAGAGATGATGGCCAGGTTAGAAAACAAGGTAACGACCATTGTCTAAAGCTGTAACTAAGCAAGGAGTTAGGCTTCAGAACAATTCATGTGTTATATAAGATTCAAGCTTCTACCAAAAATGCAGAATTTAGGCATGCGATGAAGCCTATGGATTATTCGCCTAACAGATGGTATACAAGACATACCATGATTCATGGTAGACCTTTTCAGGAAGGTGATCTCCAACATTGAACAAGAACATGTTCTCTCAAAAGAGATTCAAAGATTACTCTGCCCCTTTTCAAAGCATTCACTACAAATAATAAGCAAGATGAACTATTGTTAACTTCTTAATATGCAGGGTCAGGGAAAAATATGCTCACCAGCTCCCAAAACCACATATGCCTTAGCTGAATGATGTTTCCATGTTGTTCAATCTATTATCTGCATTAATGTAGACAACATATAGCAGCAATTAGTTTAGTTGAATAATACATTTAAATACATTGGGTGTCTGCCAAAGTACGTTCTCCACTGACAATATGAAAAACAACAATGCCATTCTTCAGACCCCTCGCACCTAAGGACTTTGCAGACATTCTAATGTTGCTAAAACCGACCTCTACATGCCAATATCATGAAACAGATCAAGGGTACTGGCTTCACTGCCATCCTCAAAATAGTAAATTCCTCACTCACTGAATGACAACATCTTTCCAAGCAGCCTAAACAGGATGTATCCGACCAGTCCTAAATATACCCCAGTAGAGTGGGACGCCTTCACCTACAACAGGCCTGTCATTAGCCTTCCATTCATCAAGAAAGTAATTGAGAAAGCAGTGACCAATCAACACCATGATTAGATCAACCAGAAAGGTCTGCTCTATGACTACCAAAACAAGTGGTCGTCATTACTCGGGACATCCTCATTTTTGAAGAGCTGGGAATTGCAATAAAGAATGTGCTACCACAATGGTCCCGTACATTATGATAAGAACATGATTCTATTTGAATGTAACCTGGAACAAAAGAAGTATGAACAACTGAAATGTCTGTATGATGAAAGCAGTATCTATAATATATATAATAAGTGTTCATTGTAAGCCTTGGTCGTCCAGGTACAGTATTGGCAAAACAAAAAGCAACAATCGCCAAGGCTATTATGTCACACTCCCCACCTCATTTGTTGTGTACTCGAGAAATTGCATTCAGTCCTGATGAAGGCTGCCAATTTGTGACACTACAGTTGGGTGAAGAGACAGCCGTAACACACTGTGTCGACCTTTTATATACAGCTGCCACCAACACTGCTTAAGCTCGGGCAGGTTAAATACAAAGAAAAGGGAAACTGAGAAAGGACACTGGAAAATATCAGGGCCTGGAAATTGTGTCTGTAACATATATGTGTTGTCATGATTGTATAAAACATTGTATGAAGGCTTTGTTTTTGGCTAACGATTGCGTATACATGAATTGTTTTTAAAGAGAAATATGTGTTATCCTGGTACAAAATAAAAAACAGATTTTTTTATTAGAAATTGAAAAAATATATGGTACTGGTTTTAACAACATAGAGCCTAGGAATGTGACATAATGTCCTTGGCGATTGTTGCTTTTTGTTTTGCCAATGTATGATGAAAGCTGAAAGCTGGTTAAATATCCACAAGTGCAACCCACAGCTGGAATCAAGACAAAGCAATAATACAGTCTTAACCTGAAGAATGTTCAGCAATAAGATGCATACAGGACCAACATATGCCTGCATGTAGGGATTAAAGGCTATTGCTTAAGAAAAAGCATAGTCAGTGAGCAAATAACACAAATTGTTTGTTAATTGTCTTGGGTCTGTTAATTGGAAGGAGTATAGGCTATTGCTTAAAGACATAGTGGAGTAGTGTGCGAGAAAAAAGATTCTTTATTTGGTCTAGGTCTGTCAATTGGAATCCATTGTACTATGTTTGTTAGTCTGTTTATATGGGGTCTTACATTTATATAGATTTGTTATATGAATGTAAGTGAATTGCTTAATTTTAAGAAATCCACAGATGTGTACATGAAAATGAATTTATGTGTATGAATGTGTTGTGTTACTTTTTATACATTATTTTTTGTACTATCAAATTAAGGAGTATATAATCCAATTATTGTTGTGATATAACATTGAATGATGGTAATGACAACTTTCTGTTTTTAAATTATAATTCATGTGTGTTGATTGTCAGGTAGAACAGGGTGCGCTTTTGTCCTGGGTGTCTCTTTCTGCATTGTATAGACACTAAGCAGTCCAGAAGGGCAACTTCAGGTTGGACTGTCATCAGACACCTACAGAGTACCACAAGGCTCAATCATCTTCCCAGTGTTCTTCAATTTCTAAGCATAGATGACTAGCCACTTCCAGGAGCTACATTCCTACACAAATCTCAATCATCCCATTAAGGTCCCACAGATACACAGGAGACTATACAGTGGGGAGTAAATTACATGCACTTTTATACATTCACTCAACTGGACCTAATCACAAAATCACATAGGTACTATTGGTAGAGACGACTACTTCTGGCAATACATTATCAAAAATACTCAGGCCACTTAGTATCAACTGTTACTCTCCCTGAGAGTAAAACCCTGCCCCCATCAGACAAAATAGGCACACAAGAAAAAAATAGGAAACACAATGTCTTTCTATGCAGCAACCTAACACAACACTACCCCAGCCAAAAGTATGACTGCCCCAACACTGTTGCAGTTCAGAAAGGACCTCATGGCCATGGCTTTCAAGGGGCACCTAACTAGATCAAGCCAAAGACCTTCAGCTCCTCCTTCCAGAGAAAACCATCACAGTGGAACCCCTCTGGAGCCAGGTTACACCTTTGTAGTAATCCCCAACCAAACTTGTATAGTGCTATGCTGCTTCTTAGGTAGGTTTGAGCTGTATAACCCTAAATACAAAACATACATTATAAATATAATTGAAAACCGTTAATAACAGACAAGCTTGAGCCCTATGAGAGCCAGGTATACTAGAATCACAGAAAAATAAAAAGAAAGAGGGCAAGAGGCTCACTACATCCGGTTGAAATAAGTGGGTCTTCATTTTTACTCTGAAAGACAACAGAATTGGAATATACAGGTGAAAAAATAAGGTGTGAACGATAATAAAATTATGTTTTCCTCTTAATGCCATGGAATATAAAAGAATGTAAAATGCCTCAAATAGGAAAATGATAAGAGGATGTATGTAATGGGACAATATTGCCAACATTGACAGTATTGCAGAAGATTTGTGACTGACAGTTCACAAGGAGACAGCCATAAACCTGCTCACAGAGCTTGCGAGTAAGTTCCCATTCTCCATGGTATCTGCCAATCAAAGATCACAGACATGCATGCATAATGCTGCTTGCCATGAATTTCCTTTTGCACAGCTATCGGCTTTGCGCATGTGCAGTGAGCAATACATGCACTCATTGTTTATGCCAGGGGAACTATTTGTGTGTTCAGTCACCAAGGAAATGTTTGCAATTAGAACTTTGTAGTGCCCAGCTTGCAAAGATTTAGTTATTTAGTTATTTTGTTATTTTTGTATTTGTTGCAGTGCACTGAACCCGCAGGTATCTAGGTGACAGTTACATTATGGAAAGGGGAAGGGGTGTGCAAGTAAGGGTAAGCAGGAAGAGCAGTATGCATATGTTAATGAGGTTCAACAGTGATGCAGTGACATGGTTCTAGGGAGCTTAGACGAAGAGCCAGGTTTTCAAATTTCTTCTAAAGTTCCAATAAGAGGGTTCCATTATCAAGAACCTGGAAAGATTGTGCCAAAGCTTGGCAGCGACAACAGGGAAGCTAGACTCGCCTGCAGTTTGGCGACTGAAGCTGGGCACTTTGAGCAAGTGATCATTTGAGGATCTTAGTGGGCGAACAGGGATGTATTTCTACAAGTGCTGTAAAAGGTAGGCCGGAGCTGTTTTGGAGAGGCACTTGTGAACTATAGATAGCAGCTTGAAGTTGATTTACTCTGGGATCGGTAGCCAGTGCGTATCTTTTCTTGCTTCTGAGACATGGGCGTGTTTGGTAAAACCGAGGGCAGCACCCAGGCCATTATTTTGGATAGTGTGTAGTTTTTTCAGGTTGCGTTCCAAGGAGCCAGCAAAGAGGCGTTACAATAGTCAAATTGTACCCCAGTGATGGCTCTGGCAATTGTGAGGTGATTGGGTACGAAGAGGAAAGGCTTGCTGGCGGTGCGTAGTTTAGCTGTGTGGGCGGCAGCTGAGGAAATGGCGTTAACTTGACACAGAAGAACAAGTGGAACGTCCAGATGGAAGCCTAGGGTTTTGGCGGCAGGTGAGATGTGGATCAGGTTGCTGTCAATGTTGAGGGATTTATAGGCTGGATACAGTTTGTGGAGAGTGGTGGGGGAGCCAACAGTGAGAATGTCAGTTTTGTCAGCGTTTAAGCATAGCATATGAGTTGCCATCCAGTTTTGGACAATGTTGTAGACTGAATTGAAGGTTGTAGTGTCTTGGCAGTAGGAGCCCGAAAGGGGAAGGATGATTTGGGTGTCATTGTCGTAGTTCGTGTAGGAGATACCAAGGACATCCAGGTGATCATAAAGGGGTTTCGTATTAATATTATACAGCATTGGAGAGAGGCAAGACGTGGGTGAGGCGACATGATTGTGTATGAAGACCCAAGACGATCTGTCTGCCAGGAAAGATGATCTGCATAAAGAAACTGAATGTAATTTAACAGAATCCTGGGTAGGAAAACGATTTGGCTTCTTCAACACAACACCACAATATAAAAGGAGTGTGCATACTCTCTACTACAAGTAACTAGATTAAAATTCAGAAAGGCAAAAAGCAGAGATAGGATCATTTGGTCAGAATCTACTACCCAAACGGAGCAGAACAAGCATCATGGGCGACTCCAGTTATGAGCATTACTCTCCTGCTCGCCACACCACCCCTACCTAGCCAGAAGCTAGCTCACAATGAACCTGAAATACATGCATTCATATTCTCTCTGAGCTATTCTTTGCTTTCCAAACGAGCCCTGTCGAGATTGCCACAATAAAACCTTTTGATACATCTTCTCATTAATTCTCCTTTTAATAGATTCATGGCATTTTAGGAATTTGTTTTGCTCAGCATTGCACATGTGAATAGTTAATGGAAAGCCTGATAGAAGCTTCACATGTGCACAGTGTTTCAAAGATAGGTTTATTTCCTGAGAGTCTTGAAGACCTGGCATTTGAGTAGAAACAGAATGTACTTCCTGTGTAAGTGCCTAACAAGCGAACACTAAATAAATACATAAATAGTTGTGCGCACAACCTCTTCGAGAAAATGTACTGTCCTTGAAATATTTGCCATACAAATAAAGGACTTGCCGCTTGAAAACAGAGGATGTACGGAAGTTCATGAAACAGTCAAATCCGCGTTTTATAAAATATTGCTTACCTCACTTCATTAAAAGGACATCAGCCAAGAGCAGCCTTTGCACATTGCAGGTATCTACATTGTACAGGCGTCTACGTAAAGTTCACTGTTTTAAATCTTCTTCTAAAACATCAATATAGCAGAACCTTCAGCACTGCCACTGCTAATGTGATCCATTTTTTCCAAATTGCTATATATCAGACTGCTTCCCGGAGACTGTTAATGTTTCTAAAATGAGCCAGGGAACCTATTTTAGTTGTCAAAGTCAAAACACAATTCAATTTTGTTAAAGTTGGAGACATAAATCGCAATTAAATGCAGTAATTTATGATGGTATGCTCGAGTGTTTCTTTGTGATTAAATGTGAACATTTGCTCCTTGGAAGCAAAGGTCTACGGAAGTGTGATTAATCAGCCTGAAATGACAGTGCAGACAGTGCATGCCACACTTAGTTATCACGGTGATTGATGGGCACGCATGCAGCACGGAGAACGAAATATGTGTTAATAACTACAGAAGCACAACTGTTGATGTCACCGATAGCACAAATCATCCTGTACATTCTCTACCATTTCTCCGAAAATTTGGAGTGATGCTTTGCAAAAAGGATGCTCTGGACCACGAATTAACACCATAGGCAGATGTATTTCAGAGCTCTGGAAGCCATTATTAACGTTTTCAATCAGATGGTCTAGTGGTTGTGAGAGCAAGAATTGCTTGTAAAATTGAAGAGCTGTTTTTCACTAAAACTACTGCATAATGTGCATGAACCTGGAGCGAATAGATCAGCTAATACAATGAAAAATAATTTGGAGCAGGTTGTTTACATTTTTCGGTGCACTATTGTTGATTTTGAAATTTGGATATGGTTAATGGCGCACCAAGGGAAGAAACACTTGTGTTAATTGTCGTTTGATATAGGTTTTGATTGGATAACGTGAAGCCATTTACAGAATTCACAAAATACCTCAAATATCCATTTGTTGTGGGATTGTTTGCATTCTGGAGTGAAACACTGCTCAGTGTTTCAATAATTGAATTATTATACTACATGGGTCTGTTTAAAAAAAAAAAAAAAAAAAAACAACACATTGTTGCAAGCACATGCATTTGAAGCTGTACAAATGCACACATTGCAGCTAGTGAACAATGCAGATGATTCACAATCGTGTCTCTGAGACATTAAAAATTACTTCTGATGGTTTAAACATATTTAGGGACCTTTGTGCTCCCCAGCGACCATTGGTGGGCACAATATTCCATATGAGATGGTGTCCAGTATGGCAAACGTCTTTATAGACAACACATACAAAAATCTAATAAACTGGTAATCTACATTAAAAATGATTACCAAGGACTCGAATCTTGCCATCCAATCGACTTGAGTTCTTTAAACAATGATCCCATGTACAACGTGTCAAACTGGTCAAAAGCATGAACACAACATGGTTACCAACTGAATCATGCACAGCTCTGATCAGAGGATGTATTGGCATGCGTGCCACCCGTTTGGTGAGGACACTCAAGGCTTTCATTACCATGGGCAAAATCCCACTCTCTGTGAAACAAGCATTCATTAACATTAGTTGACCCCATGAATCTCAAACTACTACCTAATCTCTACTATTACATTCATTTCATGGCCAAAATATCATAACATTTAATGCATAACCAACTATATGTATATAGTCCCCCGAAAGGGCACCTTTCCACTGCATTCCTTTCCACTGCTAAATGTCCACCCCTTTTCTCCTCACAGCCTTAGGTGACTTCACATTTTAACATGTGGCCTAGCATGTTCTCTGTCCCTTTCCCCATGAAGTGGAACTGGCTGCATTTTTGCAGAAAACATCCTTCCCATTCAGCTTTCTCTCCCCCATCATGTTTCATGATGGCTGTATTCCTGAGCTCTTGATGCTCACACCAGCAGCATGAGACAGGAAGATTTTCTGATTGCCACCCCCACTCAACACTTTTGGCAGGTACCATTACACGTGCAGTTTAGATGTTACTCTTTCACTTCACTGCAGCTCAATACAGAGGTAAGGCATTTTTTGTTTACTTTCCTTCATAACATCTCTGTTTATTTTTAATGGGTGTATGCAGTGTGTGGATATATGTGAATGGCTGGACTATGGAGATGGGCGGAGCATCTACATTGGCCCACACAGACCTTTATACAGATAAAGAACCAAATCTGCCTATGATTTTTGGGCCTGATTCACGGAAGTGTTTTATAATGGTGCAATCCCATAGGGAAAGGTTCCATGAATCAGGCCCTTTGTATTTATTTATGAGTTTGGCACTGCACAACTGTTTTTATTATGTATATAGGGACTCACGTAACTGACATGATGATAACCATTTGGGATTCTTTGAAGAAGAGCAGAAACCACTCCTATTTTAATGAGAGAACATAATGTAAGCTATATGGATCTTATAGTACTTAATCCTTCTGGACCTATCGATATCTTGTGAAGTGTTGGACTTCATTTTCCTACTGGATATGTCCCAAATATCGATGAATATTGTAGGGACAGCCTTGCCTTCTGTGGTTTCTTACCTGAGTGATCAATCCACTTCCTTACAAAAATATTTCCTATCAGCATTAACGTCCCTAAAAATAGGGACCGCCCATGGTTCAACCCAAAACCCTGGGATACATAATATCTATTTTTCAACACTAGCAGCCCTCCTCGACCAACTTCATCCTCATTCCAAATATATTAGCGAGAGTATACCCATAAAGCTTTTAATCTATCAAAAAAGGCAGTAATCTCATCATAAAATAAATAATATTTTAAACTGTCTACTAGCAGTAGAGGATAGGATGCTGTGGGGTACATTTGCCAGCTCCAATAGAAACCCCCCTACAACAAAAAACACATTTTTCCATTTCACCCCAGAATCGTCTGTGCTTTATTTCCCTGGCGCAGGGGTGGCAAGCGTTCAGCACTGCAACTACAAAGAATGTCTGCATTTACTTCTTTCTTCCAAATCCCGCATAAAATGACCTCTGCTAAGAATGGCATCACCTTTTTCTGTTCTATCATGCTGAATACTAAAATTGCACACATGACTCCCAAGACGGCTTTGAAATTAGCTCTTGATTCATTTCCACAAAGATTGTGCCCTTCAAGGAAACCCCTCCTGGCATGTTTCATTTCTGCTGAGTAGCAAGAGGTGAGGTAAAAGCATTCCTGGAGCAGCTGATCTGCTGGGAAAACCACTTGAAAGGCCAAGAATTCAGATTTCTACTGAAACACAGCTTGAATTTACTATTGGAAACAAGTTAACTGATGCGAGGTACTTCAAAAGAAGCTCCCTCTCTCACTTGCCATGAGTCAGTTTCAAAGAACCCATTTGCCAAGCATATCCCTGTGTACAGAAACTGTCCAGAGCTATAGAAAAAGCTTTCAGAAAGAATGCCAATGAAAATGTGTGCTACAGAAACTGCATTGGGAATCTCAAAATGAACTGAAATGAACACACATGTGAAATCTGATTTTGCAAAAGCAAGAAAACTGCTCTTTTGAAAGCTAAATGTGAAATCACGCCAATGTTCGCACAGAAACAGTAGTATATGTGTGGGGCTGGGGTGGTTTAAATGTATATTATATTTATTTACAAAAGGACTTGAGTTCTGGGGAATAAAGAGAGAAAAACAAAAACAAATGTTTGAAGACTCCAGAACCAGTTTGGCAAGGCAGGCACTTCAAAGAAATCCAGCCCCATGAGAAAGGAAGCCCCTTTACAAATGTGAAAGGGCGAAGGTGTGGAAATTCGCAACCTCCTCAGACTTGCCAACATTTCCCCAGCAAGGGGCAATGGACCCAGGGGAATTAGCACTTCACAAAGAAGTGTAACTTCCCTTCCATTCATACTGGAGGACTTCAAAGAGGGAGTCATGGCAACCCCGTGCAAACTGACCAGGCAAAGACATTTGGCTGGGGGTTGGAAAGACAGCCCACATTTGGGGACAAATCCAGCCCATTAAATTGAAAAGACTGTTTACATTACGACATTTATTTCCGTATTCTAAAGAAGCAGTCATGTGATATTATGACAGTTTTAATATCATTTTTGCACAAGTAAAATAAGACCATGTGGGTCTTCCTGACATATGGTGGACGTGAACGGCAGTAAAAAGACATTTTTGGGGAAAGCGTAAATGGCACAGATAGGAAACTTGATGAAAATATACCCGACAATGTTAGGCTTGTGTGTAGCCATTTGAAGAATAGATAAAATGCTTTTCATAAAATATTATGGACAAAGCAGCATTGCACAGACTTGGCTTTTGAAGAGGCATATTCCTTGTGAAATAAGGGGTTTTCCCATCTGATTTTTATAATTGTGATGTTTGTAAATATAAGTTTTTTTTTCCATAACTTATTTTGGTAAACATAACTGTGGTGAAACAAAGCCAGTCATAAAACACCCACACTAAAACAGATGTCACTTCCTTGGAACAAATCCACCTACAGGGAGGAGGGGACACCCATAGTCTGACCTATCCCCTCCAAGGGGTATATTCAGATTACTTCCACCCATATTGTAAAAATCCTCTGATGTCATCCTGCCTATATAAGAAGGAGGCACAGGGAGTTTCAGGACATTCAAGAATCCAGACATTCAAAAATACAGACATTCAAAATTCATCCTGCAAGACTCCAAACTCAAGGACCAGATCCAGAGGTTGCTGATCCAGATCCATGCAGAACCACTGATCCAGAAGCACCTATCCTGATTCAGATCCAGGCACAACCTCCCATCCAGATCAAGGCAGAACATCCTGTCCACACCCACCTATCCAGCACCAGATTAATCCCACTAATGCAGGGAGAAAAGAGGAGAGACCACCGATCCCCTTTGAGAGAATCCCGAGACCAGACCCCCTTTGCCCAGCTGTGCCCATAAAGGAGAGCCCAGCCACTGCCCAAGTGACCAGATCCTTGTCCCGCTGTCCTGAGACCTGGCTGGCTGTCCAAACTGCCCCACTCATATTCAGTTTGTAGGTATCACCCTCGCCAGTACCAAAAACCTGAATACGCCGCTCTGTTACCTTGCATTCTGTCCAAACTCTATAAAAACCCCTTAAGAATCCTAGTAACTTCCGAAATTGTTAGCATTCTTTTTTATCTTGTCCTTAACAGAATCTGTGTTAGTCTCCATGTGTTAGTGTAATTCTGTTAAAATTATTTCAGCTATTTGTGTAATTCCTTGATACCATTTTTGAGAAAAAGTAATTAATTCCCATATAAAGAGGAACGCGGCCCAAATTGGTTAAAATGGCAGATTAACCTCCTTGCGTGCAGTGTCTTTCTTTAATAATCTAGCCACTATAATACAGCCTCAGTAGAACCGAACATTTTTGTTAACTAAACCAAGTTTGCCTGTGAATTTTTTTTATAAAATCTGATTTACATTTCCTATAAAGAAACCCATACTGTCACCCCATAAAAAGTCATCCTTTCACTTCAGGATCCTACCTGGTATGTGCCTTTGTCACTCATCAGAAAAAATGATTTTCGATTTTGACTGTTTAGCTCATTTCCTTAGCTGTTTTCTTGTTTAGATCCGGCAAAAAAGAAGAAATTGCAATTCTGCCACGTGTGATTTTCGCTGCAATGCTTTCCTTCCCAAAGTCGATTTTCTTACCTGTATTCATGTTGTTGTAGTTCCTTGCCTTGTAGCTTGTAAGCTTTCTTGACTTTTAGTACAGCCACACAATTTCTTGTCATATCCATTCTACCGCACATGTAAACTGACCTCTTAATTATCCAATGATTTCCTAGTGCCATTTTGCTCATTTTTCAAGGGTTTTTCATGTCGTTTTGGCCTCCCATTCTGGGGTGGTAGGTCGAATTTCCAATCAGATTTTTCCCTCTTATTTATGACTCATTGCCACTCCTTTCCACCCACACAAAACTTAGCTAGAAGGTGTTTGGGGAGTGTTGCAGGGGGAGTGCCTAACAGTTAGGCCATCTGTAAGTATGTTCAAAAAGTGACTTTGCTTCCATATCAATTTAAACTTAAGTTTTCAATGTCAGAAAGTTAAATTAAGTATACAATAAGTTTTCGCTGTGTATTATCACCCCACCGGTGATTGCTGCCCTAAATTTGATTTGTGTGATTTTGAATTTCAAATTAAAAGCGTTTTTATTGTGCGCCACATCCCTCACCAGTGGAAAGTGTCCTGGTCTGGAGTCTGCCGTGTCTTTAAATCTGTAATAATGTTCGCAAAAAATCCCCTGTTTGACCTCACAAGTCCTTAACCGGGGACATCATTTGGGGGTTGCCAGGGGTCACACCTGCAACAATGGAGGTCTCCCATGCTACAACTTTGGTCTCCCTTGCAACCAGAAAATTGCAAGCTCCTGGGTGGGCTGCGGCCAGCGCCATGTGGTTCTTTGTTTTTCTAGAGTGTTTGGCTTTCTTGTTCAAAAACCGGGGGTTCCACAAGTGTAAAACTTTGAGCAGTGACCCTAAATAAGAAAGAATAGGAATCTATATGTATTTTTGTGAAAATGTTTGTATGTTTGGGGTTGGCTCCAGTCCCATAACAGTTGGTGGGCTGAAATGTTGGCTCATGGTCGGCATACCGGTCTGGGGTGTACTGGCAGTAGTAACATTTGACCAACCCCACTCATTTACACTGGACAGGGTCAGGCCTTGTGCTATCAGTATAGGTGGTTTTGGGAGATTGAGGATTTTGGGATTTTTGGCTCCAGCTCCACAACAGTTCGGGGCTGATTTTTTTGCCGAGGTCAGCATACCAGTCTGGGGTGTACTGACGATAGTGAAATCTGACCACCCCACACATTCACTTCCCACAGTGCAAGTACAACCCGGTGTTATCAGTATAGGTGAATTCGGAAGATTGCCAAGTTTGCGACTTTTCCAAAAATAGAAGTTAGGACACAAGGTCAGCATACCAGTTTGACATGTACTGGTGATAGTGAATTTTGACCAACCCCACCCATTTGCCCCTGCACAAGGGTTGAGTGGGGTCCTACCCTGTGCTAAAAATATAGTCAATTTTGGGAGATTGGTGGTTTTGCGCTTTTTCTAAAATAGGACGTTTTGACACAATACCACATGCAAAAGGCTATAGCAGATCCCTGCATGCATGTCAGCTACAGGCCCAGGCAACGCCGGATGGTGCCACTAGTAACAAATCATTTTCCTTTCTGCAATTCTTCACAATAATTGCTAGACTAATTAAAGGTTTATTTCAGGCACACTTCAGGGGCTGAGTCACTGATTTAGTCTGCTCTTAAACACCTCAAATTCGCAATGCAGACAAAAATGTCCAAAATACATTTAGACATGAATAAGCATCCATTTCGGACTATTCATTTTGCTTTTTGCAAGTTCCAGTTTTATAGGAATGTATTTTTCTGCCGTTTTCTCTGTTACGATCATCACAAGACATTCGATCTGTGTATCCTCGGGCACTTGACAAAATCCTTGTGCCTAAAAGCTTGTGTACAGTGTATAAATACTTGATCATAGTACATAAAGTGGCCTTTAATGTCATTGTGCCTGTTAGAGATATTTCTTGGTGGTAAGTTTGGAGGTATTTTTTGTGGTATTTCTGTAGTTTTATTGGTGAATCTAGAATACGGAGTACTGCCTGATAATTGTTTTTATACCGGGGTGACTAACTGTAAGCCAATACTCAACTTAGTACATGTTAGGTCATAATTTCATGTTCCTGCAGTATTTTATTCACAATACTAAATTATGCCCTTTTTTTGGTATCTCAGAATACATTTTTCATGTAAACCAAATATGAACATTCATTCAGAGCCTCTTAGAAGAACACAATTTACATTGACCATCTTTGCCCTGTATATTACCACACACAGCAATATGAATTTACTGCCTGTTGTAAAACTAATATACCATTTGTTATTCACAGATATCTGTGTTACCGCAGGAGACCAGAAGACATAAATACACTGAGATAAATTACATTTTCTCACTTCTGTTCTTTATGGAAGGTTAGAATTATGCAGAATATCAAAACACAGCAAATAAAGCACAATGTTCTCTCATACCATTTTACACCTGTGACTTAAAAACGAAAATTACACCTCAAGAATTACAACTTATATTGGGTTGCTTCCCCGCAATAAATGTGTTTTTTCACATTCAACTTCAAATAACCTCTTGCGAAAGTTGGCGAGGACACTCGATTTCTAACCTTGAGAACTATCTGCTATCTTGGCAGCTTAATGTTCCCAATAAAATTGAAACTGGCTATTCGGATGATGAATAAAATACATGGAAAATTGATTTCTCCATTTTTAATTGTAAAGTAATGCCAGCCTGTAGCTGCCCACAATACAATTATGCTATGTGCATTCACAAAGTACACTCTACTCAATTAACTGTGAACTCACCCAAGAAATATTGTGTGTGTGTCCCGAACTGCAAGCAACCTTTGTCTAGCTGCCTGAAGAGGAGAATGATTTTTCTCGTTCACTCCCCTTCTCAGCCTCAAAGCCCACAAAGTCCTTCCCCAGCCTTTCTGCCTACCAGTGACTGCTGCACGCCTCCAGGGTCAGCCAGAGATTAAGAGTGCCTGAGACTGTTAGACTCTTCTGAGACACCTGCGCCAGCCCAAGAGAGCCAACCAACCAGCTGCAGTGCTATTTAAGCCCTCTCCCTGAGACTGCCCCGGGCTAAACATTTTACTTACCTTAAATGTAAAAGTGCCTGCCTTTCTCTGTGAAGACATTCTCTATCAGAAACACCTCTCTTTTAATCGACCACCCTCGAGCATGTGATTATTACGAGCTGCTTGGAATGGCAGCAACATGGATGAGAGAGTTACATTTCTTCTGCACTGCATTCCAATTTTGTAAACGTATCAATGGGCTCACTTCAACCCCCTCAGACCAAGCCAAATCCAGCACTGCCAACTACCTTTTCGGTCACTCGACACATGAAGCGTGTGTCAGTTGAGGCTTTCGCTTCCAATTTCCCTCTGCCTCTTCCTCCTCTGGCTGACTCACATTCTGACACAGCCCTTTCCATGCTACACTCTTATATCTCTGATACTCTTGATGTTCTTGCCCTTGTCATGAGGATCCCCTTGAGGCCCACAGCCAAGTGCAACTCCTGGAATGATTCTGATCTCGTCACCCTTAAACGCAAGTGCAGGGTGGCTGAGAGGAAATTGCCAGCTTCTTGTGCATCCTCTGACAAACTGGCCTGCCGCCTGCTCCAAAGGCAATACCAGCTTTCTGTCCACACCAAGTCTGCATCTCTGCAGCATCAAACAACTTGGCCAAACTCTTTAAAATCTGCAAGGAACTGGCCAATCTTGCTGCAGTCTCTACCTTTCCTGTCCCCTGCCAGGCCCCCTGCATGGGCCTGGCCTCTCATTTAATCTCTAAAACCCAGGACATCCTGTCCACCCTCTCCTCCTACCTCTGTTCTCTCTTCTACCTCCGGCCCCCCTGTGGCCACCTCTCCTCCCTCTTCCTCTACCTTTCTTCTATTCTCCCCTGACGAGGTTTCTAGACAAGTCCGATCTATGAAGGTTTCATCAAACAGGTTCTTCCCTGTTCTTCCAAAACCATCAAGGACCACATTGACTCCCTCACTCCTGCTCTGGCAGCCCTCTGCAACAACTTCTTCACCACTGGAGCCTTCCCTTGCACCATGGAAGCACTCTCTTCTGCACCCTCTTCTCAAGAAACCCTCTGCTGATCCCTCCAGTCCAGCTAACTATTGCCCGATCGCCATCACTCCTTCCCTGGGCAAACTCCTGGAAAAGCTCCCAGCTTAATATTCACATTGAGTCTGTTGGTTGCCTCCATTTTTTATTTTATTTATTTTTTGAATCAGTATAGCGCATTGGCAGCCCAGAGCCATTGAGGTGCTGTTACATGAAGTTGTAAGTAAGCTTGATTCAAAGCTTACATATGCTGAACAGGGGCCTAGTGAACAGGTTGTAGAGAGTGGGCGCAATGCAGGAGCCCTGTGGGACTCCGCATTTAATGTGGCTTGGCCTGGCACATGCTGAGTCGGAGAAGACTTCCATGGCCCGCTCCTGGAGAAAGGAGGTGATCCAGGCACATTCCTTAGGCGAGAAGTTAGCCGCAGTAGAGAGAAAGTGGCAGAGTGTGTTGTGATCCACCAGGTCAAATGCTGCCGATAAATCAAGGAGCAAGAGGAGTGCTGGTTTGCCTTCATCTCTGAGGTCGTCCGTTTGATTTTTTAGGTTTAGGAGAGCTGTTTCGGTGGCATGATGAGGGCGGAAGCCAGACTGCCGAAGTCTGAGGAGCCGGTTGTCTTCAAGGAATTTTTGGACTTGCAGGTAGGCTGCTTTGTCCAGAATTTTTAGCAAAAGTGGGACAGTAGTGATGGGCCTGTAGTTCCCTGAAATCATTGGGGCTTTTTTTAAGGAGCACGCGTGCCCAGGCTTCCTTAAATCCAGTTGAAACATGGCCAGAGTGGACAAATGTATTAATAAATGCTATTAAAAAAAAGGGGCAAGGATGGCGGCAGAATCTTTAATAAATTGGGGTCGACAGACATCACCTTTGCAGTTAGAAGGTTTAATTGATTTGAGCAGGGCAATGACTTCGGCCTCACTCATGTCTTTAAAGTCGAAAGGTGTGGAGTGATTAGAGTTAGTGGGCGTGGGAGGATTGCTATGCAAGTTAACAGTAAGGTATGTCAGTGCCTTTTGGTGGCCAAGAATTTTAGCTTGCAAGGTACTAAGCTTGTCTAGCATGGCAGATTGAATGCTATTACAACACTTTTCGTCCTTCAATAGAGTAGTGGGTGGAGTGGAGGGTTTTTCCAACTCACTAAATATGGTGAAGATTTCCTTTGACCCAGATTTAGCTTTTCCTATCCTGGAATTGAAAGACGTGGCTTTAGCCTGAATTATATTAGCTTTGTAGTCTCTGGAGATAGCCTTAAATGCTCTAGTGGTGGCTTCAGTGGGGTTCATTTTCCAGGCTGAGAGGGCAAGCCTTTTCTTAGAGGGAAGTTCCAGTAGCTTCTGAGAGAACCAGGCATTGGAGTGTTTATCTTTCTTGGCTTTCTTTAGGGTAAGAGAAGCAATAGTGTCTGCAGCTTGGGTGATGGTAAGTTTAAAGGCACTAGTGAGAGTGTCAGGGTCTTTTCAAAATGAAGGCTGGAGTGCAGGCCCCATGAGGAAAGGGGCAATCCTTTGTGCTGTGAGTTGACGTGAGCTTCTGGCGAGTGTCGCGGCACACAAGGTCACAGGCTTAGGGGTTACTTTGTTGATGCTGATGTCAAATTGAATAAGGTGGTCATCAGACCATGGAATGGGAGTATTCCTAGTGATTTGAACCGCACATTTATGGTGACTAATCCAATCTAGGGTGCGTACTTTGAAGTGGGTAGGCCCAGAGATGACTTGAGAGAACCCTAAGGTTGATAGGGCTTTATGTGATAGCATGGGCATCTTTAGGGTCATTAAGGCCTAGATTTAAGTCCCCCAAGAGCAGGACTTGGGAAGTCTTTTTCAAGTTGTCAGATAGGGAGATGATAAGGGTCTTTAGGAATTCAACGATGTGACCCGGGGGTCGGTAGACAATATAGACTGTAATGGTGCAATTGTGGGAGAAATTGATTTTGAGTAGAAGGTAGTCACAGTTCTGACCGTGCTCCCCTTCGACCTCCCTAATAGCAAAGGTTTCCTTGGCTATAAGAGCCACTCCATCACTGATTTGGTGAATACGGTCATGTCTAAAGATTGTGTATTCAACTGGGGTGACGAGGGAGAGGGCCGGGCCAGATGCTTCGTTAAGCCCGGTTTCTGTAATTATCAGGTCGTCAATGTTATCCTTGATATTGAGGTCATGTACATCTAGGGCGTGAGCTGGTAGCGAGCGGGCTTTGACCAGTGCACAGTTGAGAATGGCATTGGGACGGGGTGTAAGCTCTGGGCTATTGGTGACTGAGGTTTGCCCCAGTGAAGCAGAAGTGGGTATAGTTTTGTTATTTTGCGCGGGTCAGGACATTGGAGCGGCAAGAGACACAGTCGCAGGCACAGTAGGCACAATAGTGAAATCAACGGTAGGTAGTGGCAAGGGTGCAACAATGGGCACAGGCATAGGTGCAGTAATGACTTTGGGTACACCAAAGGACATAGGTGCTGGCACCGTAGGCATAATAGTAGCATCAACGGTAGGACCTGGCATGGGCGCAACAGTGGGCACAAGCATAGGCACAGTGGGCACAATAGTGGCATCAGCAGTAGGTAGTGGCAAGGGTGCAACAATGGGCACAGGCATAGGTACAGTAATGACTATGGGTGCACCAGTGGACACAGGCAAATCAATGGATACAGGCATAGGCACAGTAGGCATGATAGTAGTATCAACGGTGGGTATTGGCATGGTCATAACAATGAGCAGAGGCACAATATGCAAAATAGTGACAACATGAGCAGGTGGTGATATGGGCACAACCATAGATACAAGCACAGGCACAGTAATAGCTTGAGAGGCATAGGTGTACTTCTGAGTGATATGTGAGGCAGGCATTGGTAGAAATGGAACAATGGCCAGTGGCATGCAGTGATTATCAACTGGCGGAGTACAGGCGTTTGTCACAACCCACTTCCTGAAACACCCCGGCAGGCCCATGGGCCAGGAGGGGTCTCGGCTCGGGCCCCCAACAAGCTTAGGCATCCTTTGTCTAGGCCCTCTTGGGGCCAGTCCTGGCGTCTTTGGCGCCAGGCTCATACTTAATGAAGACTTGTGCTTGGGAACTACTTTATTTCAATGGCAGTCAACATGGAGGCATCCATATAGCTTGGCTCCTTGGAAACAAGCTATGCGGTATAGTGTTTTGGGTGTGGTAGCCTAGGGACTATTTTACCTGGACTACTTTCTTGATGCTATTTAAACCACACCCGACTTGGAGAACACGCTTCGCATTACTTTGCATTCCTGCAACGTGACTCTCATCGTGTTCAGCAGCATCTGCGAACCTCGGAAGAACAGCACCTGTAAAACAAAAGGGACATCGTTATTAGCAGCAGCTTACCTGTGATTCCACCGCTAGCTGCCCTCTGCTCCTGCAAACAGCATCCAAGGAACAGCGAGCCTCCCGGACCGTCGGATCTGCAAAAGGAGAGAAACAAGACATTAAACATTTACAATTGTGCAGGCAGCTTACCTCTCAAGTCGCCCATCGACCAGCACTGCCTTGGGACTTCTTGCTCCGGGTGAGCACCGCAACCTACGGGAGCAAAAGACAACAGGTTAGCAAAGGCATCATAGCGCTGCGCATAGCGCCTACTTACCGCATGTAGGAGCTCTCGAAACACCATCACCTGCTGGTGAGTCCAAATTCAGGCAACGTTCCACAGCGAACTTCTGCGCACCTAAGGAGAGAGAAAAGACATTATTGAATCCAAGAAAGGCTTACAGTATAACAGTAATAAGACCTACCTGAAAGACTCTAAAGGGCAGCATCAGTGAAATAACTAGATCGCACTCGCCCACAACGGACAACGCGCCCCTGCCAAGAAGGCAGGATGGAGAGCACGCCAAAATCCATAACAAGGTGAGGAAAGGTCCGGGGAGGGGCTGTGGGCATACGGGGTGTTGGGAGGCTCTTACCTCAGTTGCCCAGTCTTGAACATTGCCCACCTGTTTTCCAGGCAGAACTTCCCCTCTGATTATACCGCGGAGCGGCTGAGAAGGGCACCAGAGTCCCTGCAGCTGGGTGGCGTCCCCGTGGATACCAGGTGAGCGTAACAGCATTCTTGTTGCAAGCCGTATGCAAGTAAGTATCATTGTTACTGAGCAGGGTCATGGTAGAGGATCTCTTATGTGAAATCTGCTGATTTCCTGTCTGATACTGCACTGGTCACCTGGCTACCCTCTAATCTCGTGGCCAGGTCCCTGCCCACCCAGTTGCACACCTGCACTGCCTCCCGGCAACCCTTGTAATTGGGTCTGTATCTGTAACCCTACAGTCCCCCTAAATGCACTTTTGGACACCTGCTGCACTTACCCTTGCACCCATGTACAGCACTGCCCCTCCCCATTTCTCCTGGCACATTTCCCCTCACCTGCACTTGCACAATCTCAATGTCACTTGGCCTAGTAATATCGTTGTCTCTGTCCTCCCTTGCCTCATCGCGCCTTGAAACACTTGTTTATAGGCACGTTATAAATGCCATATCATATCACGAAGAGAGCAAAACAGATCAAACTTTTCATGCTTATTTTTCTTGCATTTCAAATTAACTTAGCACAGCACGCATACCTGGACATTCAGTTATCAATCTGCAGCAATGTTTGCACACACAAAATCATGAACTGACTTGCTCTGAATGGATATTAGTGGTTAGGAGATAGTAGTTTAACAATATATATTATTCTCATGTTTTTCTGTGCAACTCAGCCCATATCTGTGGTGAAGTGGTGCAAAGTGATAACATCATCTTAAGCAATGTCAAATTCAAAACCTTCATGTTTTCTGGCATGTGTTCTGTGCATTCACAATGCTGACATCTACTATATTCAATCTGTGTCTCACACATGAGTCTCACACTCTTGCTCATAAACAGGGTTAGTCTTTACCCTTGCTGACATTTGGAACCCTAGCTAAGATTCAGAGCCCCTGCTCCCTACATGACACAATTCATGTTTTGTTGTAATGTCTCTATCGTTTCTGTCTCCATGGCATGCTGTAGAAGATGTTTGGTTGCATGCATGAGGTAACGAGAGCCCAGAGTACGAGATGCCATGTGAGTGCGCTGCTTTCCCTGCGCTTTTCTAAATTCTTTAATACACAGTTATGAACCCTCACAATGGTATGTATTTTACCAACCTCTTAAGCCTGAAAAGTAGATCCATGCAGGCTTGCAATGTGCCCAACTTTGCACCAGGCCTGCAGATGAATGGGCCTGCTTTTAAATCTCAGCTACCAGTTTAATGGTATCCATTACAGAGTGTAATTTGCTTTCTGACTTTGAGAACATTAAGACATGTAATTGCTCATTTTACTATTGCTGGTAGGGTAGATATAGCCAGTAATATAGCTAAGTGGGCCCAGCGCTCGCTGCTCCGATATGTGTGTGATATGCAGGTTCGAATCCCGGCAAGGTCAACTCAGCATTTCATCCATCTGAGGTTGATAAATGAGTACCAACACAGGTTGAATGATATTGTATGTGTATTTGTTATATATAATATGCCTACGCATAAGTGCTATAAAATAACATCATTAACATTTGGCCTTGGACGCTGCTTGCGTTCACAGTAACATGGGGCTATACACACTGATATTAATGATACATATCTTCCATTTTTGTATGAAATATATACCACATTACAGTGATATTGCACCCATATTTATCAGTGTATTTAGGAACAATGCTATGTGATGCCACTTCCTATTTTGTCAAGGGGTGAACTGTCGTGTTCCATCGATTCCTGTGCTGTCACTTCAGGATGGCGTCAAATGACATCACTTCCTGTGATTTCATCAGAGGTCAAGAGTCGTGTAATGTCACTTCCGCTACCCTTTCATCAGCATAACACCTTAGGCCACTGCCTTCCTATCTACAAAGCACATAAAATAAACCTAGTCAGTGCTCTGGTGCCCTCAAAACAAGACTAATGGTATTTGGCTAGAATTTAATATACTACAAACACACCAAATTAGACTAATACAAAACCATGCAGCATGAATGATCCTGGGCCTCAAAGCTTGTGACCACATTACCCAGGCCTCAAGTCTCTCTGTTGCATGCCATTTCATTTTCAAATGAGTGTCCTGTGCATGACTCACTGTGGCATCTTCAACATACGACCAATTTACATCACAACCTTACTTGCACCAAATGTCCCTAAGACACCCCTAGTTATTCTTAGGAGAACCTCCTAAGCCCCTTCAAGGCCAGGACATTCCAACACAGTGAAACCCCATCTCTGTTAATGCCACTGTTAACTGAAACAAGCTTCCCAAATCAATGAGAGGTGAATTGAGTTAAACTATCAAAGGGAAATGTGGTTCCCCTTTAACAGTTTCTGTTCCCCAGAGTGCATGCCCTATGGTCTATGCTAATCCAGGACTTTTGAGTCCTCAACCTTGCATGGTCCATTGTGGATGCAGGCTGGAGAACTGCACCGCTGAATGTATGTGGTGGTGCTCCCAAATGGCCCACATATTTAGAGGGTGTCAGGGAGAGCCAGAGCATCCCATCAGCTTCATGTCAGGCTGCTCTGTCGGTTTGAGTTGGCAGTCAAGTCAGGTTGAAATGATGCATCCAGTGGGGTAAGCCAGCATTCAAGACATGTGAAATGTTGCCTTCCAGTGAGTTGAGTTGGCTTTGGAGTTGGGTCGAGACAATACTTCTGTGTCGGGTCTGTGCACAGAATGCAGTAAGTAGTGTGCTTCTAATACACCAAACTGGTTGCTGAGTCACAGTGGCAATGTGCTTCACTGGGTCGAGTCAGTGTTGAGAACAAGGTCAAAGAGGTCCTGAGGCAATAAACTGGGTTCTGAGCTCCTTCTGCACTTCTGAGTCATGGGATGCCAAGTGCAGGCTCTTGAAGGACAAGACGAGTCATGTATTCTGCAATTCCGCTCCAAGAATATTGCTTAGCACCGATAGAGGATGTAACGCTCACCTGGTATCCACGTGGGCGCCACCCAGTCCGAACTGTTTCACCCTTGGACCTCTTCCTTTGGAACCTCGTGTGGCTGAAGACCAGGTCTGAAGCACAGTAGTTAGATTTTAGCTTGGTATTCTCCTCTGAACCGGGGCCCACCTCCCATAGGGACCCAAGGACCCCCTGGTGCACTTCTCTCCTTGCTTCTTGATAAGGTGCACTCTCCGTCCTGCCACTCGGTGAAGGGGTGCGTTGGGGTTGGGCTCGTCACTGCCTAGTTACTTCACTGGAGCGAATCTACAGAGTCTAGACCTGCTGCGACTCCGTTTTTTCAGATAAGTCTGTTTTGATGGTGTGTTCTTTGTTTTGTAATTGTCTCTATTTAACTCTTTCCTTGTTTATAGGTGTGGATTCTGTCCTTGTGATGTCGCACCGTTTGTGCACGAGATGGTAAGAAAGCGCGGCGCTATATGCTTTTCTTGTGCTCACCTGTTTATATTGTCTTTCTTGCAGGCTGCGGTGCTGATCCAGAATACGTGTGCCGAGAAGATGGAGAGCGGTAAGTAGTGGTGAGCGAACCGCTTACTGGCACTCTGAGTTGGAACCAGCCCTTTCGTTCTTCTGCAGGTGTTGGAGGCCGTTCTATGCAGGTAAGCAAGTGTTTGTTGAATGTGAAGAATAAACACTTACTAATGTTGTTTTCTCTGTTTCTTTTCCCAGGTAGCGGTTTTCTTGATGGAGCGAGATCCGCTGAGATGTTGACTGTTCAGGATCCTGGAGCGGAGTATGAGAGCTGATTCCAAAAGGTAAGCGAATACTAATGGTGTCTTATCTTTGTCTCTTGCAGGAGATCAGGTCCGGCGTGCGGATGAAGATTTCAGCTGACCGCAGCGAACGTCACGCTGCAGCAAGCAGAGCAGCGTGTTCTGCAATCCGAGCGTGGCTTATATTGCCTGCAGGTATCCCAGGTGTCCCTGGGCCTGCCACACCCAAAATGCTAGACCGCATGGCTCAGTTATGGAACTGAGCCATGTGGGAGCATCCATGTTGCCCAGACTATTGGCTTTTCCCATGAGCATGGCACCAAAGGCACCAGGAATGACTCCAAGTGAGTCTGGGGGAAAATATCCAGTCCCTTGAAGCCCTGATGGAGGTACTGGGTGCAGCCCACATGGTCTGATACCCCAGTCCAAGGGCAGGAGTCGTGACAAGGGTCATTCAACTCTTCTGAGCAGGGTTTTCGTTCCAGTGCACAGGCAGTAGAGTGGTCTTAGTCCACCGCATAGTCAACCCAAATGTTCCTTATGGGTGAGTAGAGTAAAGAGCTTTTCTCTGTTTTGGAAGCTTCACTTCCTAGGCAGAGGACTTAATAGGATCGAATAGACTGTATCCTCAATCGAATTCCAAGTGAATCCTCCTTGTGTCAAAAGTTAAATCAATCAAGTGCAGGGTGCCCACTTTAAAAAGGCAAAATATTAAAGCAGATTGGTCAAATGCAGGAAGTGTGGAAGGGGAAGACATTTTAGAGCGATCTAGCAAAATCCAAGATGGTGGAATACCCCTCTTTGCCTAAACCTCTCCTCTGGCTACTCTAACTCAATCCCCTTCCCTAATGCAAAAGGACGTCAGTTATTAGAACTCTGGTGTGAGAGTGACTTTATTATGCCATGACTGTCTGTGAAACACTCTTTCCCAGAGGGCCTCCTGTGACTTGTAGGAAGGTGTTGCCTTACTCAGGGGATCGAAGAAGCAGATTCCAGAGACCGGGCCTTACATGGTTGTAGTGGAGCCACCCAGGCCAACAGCTAATGGATACCAGCCATGTTATGACTTGGGCTCTGCTCACCAAGCTGACAATAATGACATACAAATGTTGTGGCTGTATATTTGTGTGGTCCCAGTAGATACCACAAAGACACAACCTGATAGTTAGTATGTAATTGATTGATAATAACAGGTGACCTGTCTAGCTTCTCCATGTAATGGTTCAAGTTTAAACACTGGTATGCCTGAGACAATCAATGCACTATCTGTGTCAGTGAAGAAATCAAGTGTGCCGAATGCCATATGTCCAACACCTGCAGATTTAGCAGTAACACCTCACTATTCTGCTATTCTTCAAATGTTCAAACACCCTAACTGTTTTTCAAAAAAACATCAAACACAACAATGTTAATGACATAAGAAACATGCACAGCAAACCTCTATGTGGGCTATTCTATGCACTACATTCATACTCATTACTAAAGTGCGGTATGCTATATACATACATTAAATGTTATAAATCTAATGTCTTACAAAATTGCATATGACATTCATGATGCAAATCTAAGCCTGCCCAACATGTTTTGTCCCTCATCGGCTAAAGAACCAATCAGCGGAACTTCTTCAGGGGTGGTATTTCTTAAAGAAATGTTTCTGTTACACAGTGGTGTGCTATTCAAACGCACTTATGTGCTTATCCAAACACTATCAACGTATATTGTTGCACCTATGTTTATGATACATAGAGCATTTTTCTTCAATCAGCATGCTTTAGTCTTTCATGTGGATTCTGATTTTGTAAGTTCTATATTTATTTGCTTCTCCACTTCCTGGGAACTTTAATTGGTTCTCCTACAAGCAGACAAAAATATACTATGTATACTATATATTCACCTATTACCATCGCACAAGGCACAGGGCATTCAGTAAAACTGTCTCTTCATGCTGCCTTATTGTAGCATGCAAACTAGCATCTTGAAGCACCTCTTTTATTCAGATGTTTCCTTGTGCACTTCACTTACATCACACCACACCCAAGCACTATAGACCTTGTGACTAGAACACTTTGTTAAATATCTGTCACAATCGTGCTGTACTCTAACACTTATGTTCAATAACATGCATTGTGAATGAGGAGTCTGTCTGTGAAGCTCTTTTGCTCACCCTTTTTATTAAATGTAAGCTTACCCACGTGGAGGATTCTGTGTGTGATCCCTCTCTCTCAAGGTTCTGTCTTATATACACTATACGCCAGACCTCACAAGGCATCACCTACTTAGGAGACAATGAAGTATCCCATCTGGTTTTACTAGATGTGATAGGAGCTGTTATCTCTGACTATTCATATTGACCACTTGAAAGTATTACTAACAGTTCGCTCCCGGTTCATCGATTGCGTGTCTCTTTCTGTACTGGCACATCAGATGTTTTTTACCACTGGTGCCACATTGTTGCCAGTATCTAAAATGCAAGCCAAACACACTTATCATGACTAGCCTTGCAAACCTTTTTTCATCAGTTGGTTCACTGTATCGCTGGCTGCCATACTTACACCATAGCTACTCATGCCACCTCGTTCTCTCTAAGGTCGCATGGAGACTTTTCTAGTTCATGTCTGCTGCTCACATTACTTGAGCGTATTACAGCAAACTCCACCTTGAATGTTTTGTTTTCTGTTGTCCCAGTCACGTGGTTCCTGTTGAGTTTGCATAGCTTTGTGGTTACTGTATGCCTGCTTAATAGGACATATTATCCCATTGTACCATGCTAGGCTTCATAACAACTAGAATCTAGTCTAACTCTGTAGCCAGAATATAATTGGTTGCTTCTCTGCCGCACTATTTCGAGTATGTCTGATTTATACATTTATGGCTTAATGATTGTCGTATCCCTGTTTCATGAGACATCAAGTTGCCTAAGAGTGAACAGGGATTCTTATAGTTTCTCAACAATGGCATGTCAGAGTTTGCCTGATCTCCCTCATATTCTGTTAGCCATAACCTCAAGGAAATATAGCTTCATTCAGCCAGATTCCCCCTTCGATTTTCTGGTTATAAGGATGATATTGTCAGCCGCCTAATGGGTATTTCTATTGTCATTTAGTGTACCTCTATCTTTCTGTCACCAGTGTAAGGAGCTGTGCCTCATCTTGGATGGATTATGTATTTGATGTCTGGGAGTTCCACTGAGATTGTCTGCCTCAATGCTAACATCTCCTGGTGGAACAGTCTTCTGCTGGCCACATGTTCCTCATTGATTGCAGCCCTATGGGCCAACAATTCACGCCTCAGGGTTTCCCTGCGTGCCTGACCCTCTGCAGGCAGGGATGCCTGCACACACTGCAGATCTGTACATTGCCCCCTGATGTTGGCCTCCATATGCAGCTTGTGGGAGGGGCATGTGGACCGCATTACCTGCAACTGTTGCTCCACCTGTACTGCTGGGGGGATCTTGGAAGTGGCTGCCCTGTCCATGCCCTCAGCCAAACACTCAAAGGCAGCACCCTGTCGGTGTGCAGAATGCATCATCTGCTGCTCCCACTCTGCCCAGCCTGAACACATCCCCCACATGTGCTTGGCCCACACCTGCCTGATCCAAGGGAGCATGGCCCTTGCTTTGATGCCCTGTCCTTGGCCGCAGGACTGCAACACTCCCTTGGACAGCTGTCCCAGGACCAGAAACCAATACATGGGAGCATGACTTTGCAGCCGTATCCACCACAGATGGGTGTTCCACCACCGACTGGCCTTTTGAAGGCACCTGACCCCCTGCAAACTCAGGGGCCCCAACTGCTCTCCCCATTGGTGCACTCACCTCCACCAGCATTGAGGACTACACATCCGAATCAGCATCAGAAACAGTTGAGTCCAAAGAGTCAGACGTGTCTGTAGCACGGCTCAGGATGGTCTGTAGCACCAGTGGGTTTTCACGGCCTGCCATGCCACGCTCTCCACTGCTGGTCTGAAACACCACAGACTATTTTTCATCCTCTTCCTCCTCCTCTGCATCTAGTGCCTCCTCACCTGCACATGTACAGAAAAAGACATGTGTAGTCATGTGCAACGTGTCTACAGTAAACATGCGTATCACATTGCTGTGATGCAACAAAAATGCAGGGCATGTCGCCATAAGAAATACAGCATCCACACACTATGGACAACAAGCTATCTGAGCATGGGATCTGCAGACTCGCAACAAAATTCCCAGCTCAGGGCCATGCTGCCAGTATACACATTGCCCACCAACACGGTTGTTAAGAAGCACATTATGGGCCACGGCACCACAAACAGTTGACTAATACCAGTGACATGGGCATGGACACGTGGCTCTGTGATGTGCAATTACATCATTTGGCAACAGGCAGTCACACATATCCACATCCAAGTCAGCATCCATTACATGCCACCAAAAAACTTCGGGTATTACAAAACAACCCCTTAAGAGACACACTTAACATCCTTAGAACTACACACATCTCTACAACCAGAGAGAATGCCCACTGGCTTCTGGTTTAAGAACATATCATGTTCAAAACACTCATACTGATGCACAAATACCTACACAGGTCACCTCCCACATACCTGTCAGACAAAGTATCCAGATTTCAATCTAACAGGCCTACACATTCAGCATACATGCACCTACTCGCCACACCGAGATTCAAACTTCAGAAAGCTGGAGGCAGCAGCTTCCCCACAATAGCCAGAAAACAGTGAAACACACAACCAGGCAAGCTGAGGGCCGAAGACTATTTATGGACCTTCCAGAAACAACTGAAAATCCACCTCTTTACTCAGGGCCTGGGTAACTAATCTGCATACACATAACTATGTAAATAATTGTATTGCCATGAGTCCATATGGGATGTTCCTATGTAACTATGTAAAGTACTGAATTACCATGTAAACAACTGTATTATTAAGTACCCATTATGATGTACATGCGTAACTAAGAAAACTATTGTATTTCCTCACATGTAAGAAAAGCACCCAGATGCCCATGGGTTAGGCGCGCTATACAAATGACAAAACAAATAAATAAATTAAGTGTTGTCCTGGTACAGGGACTGTACACAATGGGAACATAATGTAAGTCTGGTGGAAAGGAAACAGTCCCAGTTGAGGTATGGCTGTAAGAGTACCACCTATGCAAGGTCAGTGAAGTGGAGAGAGTAAGTCAATGGAGTTATAGATAGGAACAATGTACAATGATCCACAAGAGGGAGAGGGGCATGGACCCATGGAGTGTGGGCTCATTGTGATAGGGTAACAGGGAGCAGGCCTCACAACGATTTGCCTCAGGAGTCATTGCCATTGGGAAGCAGGGATTTGCACAGGCTAGACATATATGCACTCACGCAGGGCATGCCATAAGGCATGTTGGTTGTAATCTTGGATGTTCAATGTAGCAAGAAGCACTTGCGCATTCTCAACGTCACTGGGCCTAGTATGATCGTTGTCTTGTTACCTTTTGTTCCCCTCCCTCTCCTCGTGGCACATTGAAAGATTTGTGTATAGGCACGATAGAAATAAAATATTATATCATATCATAGGTATATGTGTAAAAAGAGATTATATAGCCTGAATTTTGTATTTTCGTATTTTGGACACATGCACATGTCTAGCAGAGCAGAGTCACAGACAGCAAGGATGCAGAAAACAACTGTGCACATTGTGGTATCATGTTGCAGATGCTGGGGGGTATGCTATTGGGGGATGAGTACTGTCACACGGACATGTTCAACGGATGTACAACACATGGTTTGTATCCACTCTTGAGTACACTGCATAGGAGTCAGTACACCACATGACATGGTTTACCCGGGGCAGTCATTCCAATGCAGCTAGATGTGCACCGCAATTATACATCTTGGTGATGTTTTACTTCACGTACTCAGGATGCACAATGTTGGGCAATCAGCCGACATATTCTCTTAATTGTCCAGACCTCCCACGCCTTGCACCTGCTCCAGTAGAATGAATTGGCTCATAGCCTCATCATGCTCAGTCAGCTCCTCCTCCTCTGGTGACCCCACTCCAGTTGCCAGAGCAGAGGCTAGGTTGGCACCCAGCTTGGACTTGTTGAAACAGGTGAGATCATTCCAGCGCTTCACTACCTGTGCAGCAGTGCGCTTCTCAAACCCTAAAGAGTTGATCTCATCTGTGACATGCTGCCAATGTACCATACGCTGAGCTGGTGCATGTGTGCTCTACGGTTGCTGGCACATGTCACAGTGGTGAATGGTCACATAGTGCATGAGGATCTGGAGTTCTTCATCATGGAAGTTCTTCTCCCTCAACGTACCAGTATCCTGTGCCATGTGATGGGGTTGAGCCTGTTTCTGCTGTGCAGGCTTTGCCTTCTTGACATGAGGTGTTGGTGCCTCCCCTGTCTGGCTGGCACTACTCTGGGATCCAGATGCCGGACCACAAGTGGGCTGGGGCATGGCATTACCCACTGGGGCTAGGGTAGCTGCGTACACAGCACATCCCTTAGCCTTTCAGGCTGGGACAGCTGCTTCCACAGCACATACTTGGCCTTTTAGGCTGGGACAGCTACTTCCACAGCACGTCCCGGTACCCATGGGGCTGGGACAGCTGCTTCCACAGCACATCCCGGAACCCCTGTGGCTGGGACAGCTGCTTTCACAGCACGTCCCTTACACTATTGGGCTGGGACAGCTGCTTCCACAGCACCTCCCTTTGCCTTTCAGGCTGGTACAGCTACTTCCACAGCACGTCTTGGTACCCATGGGGCTGGGACAGCTGCTTCCACAGCACATCCCAGAACTCCTGTGGCTGTGACAGCTGCTTCCACAGCACGTCCCGGAACCTGTGGGGCTGGCACAGCTGCTTCTACAGCACGTCCCTTAGCCTTTTGGGCTGGGACAGCTGCTTCCACAGCACGTCCCTTACCCTTTTGGCTGGGACAGCCGCTTCCACAGCATGTCCCTTGCCCTTTCAGGCCTGGACAGCTGCTTCCATAGCACGTCGCGGTACCCCTGGGCCTGGGACAGCTGCTTCCATAGCACGCCTCGGAACCCCTGGGGCTGAGACAACTGCTTCCCCAGCACAAGCCTGGACCCGGTGCCCATATGCCCCCTTTCCTTCTTGGGGCCTTTCCACTCATGTTCCAGATGTAATGAAAATATGGAGGGCACACCAAGTAATTGTCCTGGGCAATTTGAGTGAGGGGGCAGTCTATGGGAAGTAAGAAGTACTTCTGTGGTCCAGCAAGGCTCAATTGTACCCCAGGTGTGGAAAATATGGTATGGGTACAGGCACAGGCACAGGCACAGCAAAATAAAAATAAATGTCTATGCGATACCAGGATAACTTCTGGAGAAAAAAAAACAGTAAGCGATACACATAGGCACCTAGCAAGACACAAGACAAAAAATGCATACCCAAACCCTGGAAAGCTAAAAGAAAGCTAAGAATAGTGGTACGCGATACACAGGGACACCCAGAGTTGAATAAAATGCATACACGACTCACCGCTTGCCTCTCAAAAATCAAAAATAGATGTGCGTACGTGCAGAGGCAAATCCACACCCAAAATAAGAAGTCTGTAGGGTCCCTGAAGTGAACAGATTGCGTGGCACCCCAAAATACGCAGTACTCCACTTGTTCTCCTGCCTTTCACACATACGCTTGGAGTTGCATCTACGTGTACTTATGTATCCCCGAATATGACATGCTCAACAACTGCATGCAGTGTGTGTTACGTAAGTATCGCGCGGAGGGCCTTTCCTCTGATTACACATGTCCACGCTTTTGTAATTTTTTATGTGCAAAGTCCCTTCACTCTGTTTACGGCTGCCATCATTGGGAGACACGGAAGACCCATGCTCCAGCCTCCAGGCCATTTTACCTGTCTTCACCTGCCCTGTGCTACTACCAACTTCGCCATCTGCTGCTGCCTGCAGAGGGTGTCCACCCATTGCGTCTGCTCCTGTCTATAGCCCTGTGACCACCATCAGCTGCTTTGTTGTACCTCCACCATGACATTCCACCACCACCGCTCCACAGCCAAGCTCCAGGACCACCTTGCCCACCCAAACCTGCCTCGGGGTTGCCATGTCTGCACCATCATCCTCAGACCATAGTGGCAACCCCTTGGCAGTGAGGCAGAGGGCTATCAACTTCAGCACCAGGGAAGTTGACATCCTGGTGGCGAAAGTCCTGGAGCAATATGATGCCCTCTTGAACCCTGTGATGCAATACATCAAGGAAGGACGTCAGCAGATCTGGAACCGGATCACAGATGCCATCAGCACAGAGTGGGTGTCAGTCTGCTCCTTCAACACCATGCACAAGCACTGGGAGGATCTTAAATCCAGGACCCATGGCAAGGCCATGCGATTCATCCAAGCCAGTGCAACCAGGGAAGGAAGTGGTGCTGGATGTCGGGGAACAACATAAAGGTCGTGGTAAGGTTTTACCCAGCACTGCACACTTAGGTCTGTGAATTACAGCAACGTCTGGAGTCGACTGGTGAGTAGCCATGTGGCGCACTTCTGTACGGTGCATGTGTGTTTTGGATGTGCCAGCATGTTGGCAGTGACCCTGTTAGGTTTGGATGTAACACGTGCATTTGGATGTCTGGCTTATTCACGTTGAGGCATTGCAGATCACAGGACTCTGATGTGATTGATCAAGGAATTGCTTGGGCCCTCTGAGTTGATGTGTGTGCATGACATGTGTATGTGCTTGTTGCTATGGCATGCTCGCATGTGTGTATGGCATACAAAAAAGCTTGTTTGTGACAGTGGCATGTAGTTTGATGTGATTGTGTGGAGTGATGGCCAGGCAGGTGTCTTCATGGATGTGGATGGAATGTCTGTGTGTGTGGGTTTGGAAGTTTACGGTTGTTCCCTTGACAAGTCATGTTCCTGTGAATGTTGGTGATGCAACACTGGCTTTGGTGCAGTACATTGATGTTGCTTTTCTATGTCTCCTTTTCCACATTTGCATCTGATGAATAGGATGCAAGCAGTGCTGTGGGAGCGATGTGGCTGAGGCAGCGCCAGTGACACGGGCATGGCTATTGGGGTAAGTCCAAGAAGGTTAAGGTGGGAGTATACTCCTCGGCCGTGTAGGGCCAGGTGATGACACACATGGCCCATCCATAGTGGAAGATGCCCCAGAGTCATCCAGGTTGACGTAGGGGCAGGTGGATGAGGTGGCCTTTGAAACCCATCCCATTGGGTTAGGTGGGGGTGTTGAGGTGGGCATGCGTACTGCAATCCTGTCCTAGGGGCATGAAGCTGTGCAGGCCATCGTGGAGGTGCCTGTGCAAACTCTGGTCCCTGTGCCATCGAATGCAGCAGTGTGCACCTGCTGGGATGCCTCCACTCAGACACATCCCCCGTTGTCGGCCGGTGTATCCACCCAGACCGACACCCCCTTACCATGTGTGATGTGTGCTTCCAGGATTATGTACTGCTCCTGCTGGCCGGGTTGACAAGGTGACAGGTGTCATTCGTGTTGATCTGCAGGCTACTCGTAGTCTGCTTGCACATCATTACAGTGAGCTATAGCGCCTTGTGTCATGGCTTGCAACCTGCCTGTTCCGTGTAGTACTCCATTGGATGGTCCCTGCTGCAACCACCTCCTCGTCTTCCGCCTCTGTGTGCCAGTCATCCTCCAGGGTGCCTTCCGGCCAGATACCAGCAGGGCCCCTTGTGCACCAGTCCCACCCACAATGCCCCATCTGGTGGAGATCATATACCTGTCCATGGGGAGTCCAAGGCACAGCAGATGAGGTGGCCACCATGCCTACCCAGGCACTGACAGGGGAACAGGCAATTGAGGGACAGCAGGCACCTATGAGCAGTGCGGGTGCCCCATGCCCCCGGGCTTCCTTATCAGCTTGTAGGGCGTACCAACGAAGCAGGCACCGGGCACTGGCACAGCAGGTGGCAATGAGGAGGAGGTGATTTTTAACAGGGCAGACAACCTAAAGGAGGCAGGTGGCAAGAGTGAGGCAGGGGGCACGCATGAGGTACAGATTGTCTTCTTTGTTCCGACATTATGAAGCTGCCCTGGTAGAGAGGCAGCGAGCACAGGAAGCAGGAGTAGTGATGGCCAGGGCTGGGATTGCGGTGCATTGTGCAAGGAGGCAGGCTACCATCCTGGAGGCGCAAGTGATGGAGACACATGTTCTGGACGACCTGCAAGACCTCCAGGCAACAACAGAGGCCTGCCTGAGGAGGGGGAGACATGGCCTAGGACCCAGCCCTGGGGGAAAGTCTGATTGAGATCTGTGAGGCGTACTAGCCCGCTGCCATTGTAAATAGTTATATGTAGGTTTCCTTTTTTATTTATTATTTTCCCTGAACTTGGCAGACATCCCTTCCCAGTTTTACATGTATATAGTTAGTTTGGCGTAGGGTTTTTATTTATTTTCTTATTTTACCCTGGACTGCTTTCACCTTCATTCTCCGTTTTAATTGTAAATATGTATATCCAATGCATATTTGATTTTGTGACATTCCATGGTTCATGCAGTTCATTTGTGTGTAGGCAACTTTGATGGTTCACTTTTCAGCCAGTGCATCTCTCCATTGCAAGACATGTGTCTTGTTGCGTTCATGCATGTGGGCCTAATTACGACCCTGGCGGAACGGGTTAACTGGTGCCGCAAGGGGATGCGGACCCGTTAAACCCGTTCCGCCACATTACGAGGTGCCCTCGCGGGACACGGTAAGCACGCCTGGTAAAACCACGAGGGGAAGAGGGAGCAAACAACAGGTCACTATGGGGGCTGCAATGGGAATGGGGAAGGTCCGGGTCCTTGGAGGGAGGAATTACCAGGCCCTCCAAACTCGGAATGGCCCGGTAATTCCTCATTCTGGGAACCCGGACCCGGACGCGATTTCAGCAGCAGCCATGCTGCCAATAGCGGCATGGCTACCATCGAGGTCGTAATGAGGCCCTGTGTTGTTGTTGCTGTGATGGTTGGGGTTGGAAGGATGCACATGTGCCTGACATGTGGGGGTGGGTCTATCAGATGGCTCGTTCTGCACTGTGTGTTTTCATTTGGTGTATATCTGTGCAGCATCACTGTATGTTTGCCATCAGTGTGGTTCGGGTGGAAGTATCATCCTCTATGGATCATAAACAGAGGTGCAACACTATACATTGATAGTTTTTGGATAAGCACATGAGTGCATTTGAATAGCACCCCACTGTGCAATGGAACATTTAACACTGCACTTAAGTATTGAATGAGTATGTATATATTGCATAGAATAGCCCACGTAGAGGCTTATGGTGTAGGTTTCTTATGTCATTAACGTTGTTGTGTTTGATGTCTTATGAAATACAGTTAGCGTGTTTGAAAACCTGAAGAATAGCAGAATATTGATTTTGTACTCCTAAATCTGCAGGCTTTGGACATATGGCATTTGGCAAACTTGATTTATTCAATAAATTGATGCAACCCTGACACAGATAGTGCATTGATTGTCTCAGACATACGGTTGTTGTGTTTTCAGATACGTACATACCAGGAGCATATCCTTTTTCCATGGGGTCTCTTTTGATTGTATAATTTCCTTAAACCAATCAATCCAGAACAATACAACTTTCCAGGAACATGTGTGCATTGGTCCTTGTGTACCTCCTGGGGACATTTAAAATGAACTCTAAAGCTAAGATTCAGCATCATACTGGAGACAGGAGTTTCTTTCGATGCATCTGAAATGTATCCTATACCACAAAGATGATGCTATGATATATTTTCTTCACACATTATTTTGTTCATGCAGAACATTACTCTGGTTAAGAACCCTAATACTCTAAAGAAGAGAGGAATTGATTCTCCCCCAGGTGAGACTTGCAGTCTTCAGTTTACATCATTTGTAGATAAGGGAACCCTATTTTTTTGTTTAGATCAAATGGAATGCCATGAACATTAGACAGTTTTTCTTTCGTCCTACCTAGGCCCGTGTCTACTTAATGAGGCACATTTTGACGGACATTATTTACAATTATTATATCAACATGAACTCATAGATCAAGGTGAGTGAAATTATTTTTTTGCTCTGACCCTTTCAAAATATATGTAGTGCACATTCAGAAAGCTAATGGGATTATCTTGGGAACAGGTGTATTCAATGAACAATGTAAAAATAAGAGAAATAATTATGCCAACAAATGGTGAGCGACCATGATCAGGCACAAGGACCAGCTGTATCCCAGCAAGTCAAGTTATCTTCTAACTTGGGGCCCGATTCAGAGGTACGTGCAGGGACGTCATTTGGGGGTCGCCAGAGGTTGCAAGTGCGACCTCTGAGCTCTCCCTTGCGACCTCTGTGGTCTCCCTTGCGACCTCTAAAAAAAAAAAAAAAAAACGTTTTTTTTTTTTTTTTTGGAATGCAAGCTCCTGGGCTGTGGCCAGCACCATGAGGCTCTTTAATTCAGGAGTGGCTAGCTTTCTTGTTCAGGCCCCTTAAAAAAAGAAGAAAAATAAGAACACGAGGGCCACAAGTCTAACACTTTCAGCACTGAACCTAATCTAAAAAATAAAGAATAGGAATGCCAAAAATGTGTCTTTCTGGAGTTCTATACAATTAAAGCTAGGCTCATTAAAGGTTTATTTCAGGCACACTTCAGGGGGTGAGTCACTGATTTAGTCTGTTCTCAAACGCCTCAACTCAGCCTTTTGAAGTCGATAAATGGGTACCAACACAGGTTGGGTGATATTGGGTGTATAGTTCTTCTATGTAAAGCGCTTAAGCGTAAGTGGTATATAATAACACATCATTATCATTCGGTCATGGACGTCTGCTTGCAATCACAGTAATTTGGTAATATGGGCCTATGCACACTGATCTTAACGATACATATGGCGATCCATTCAGGTATGACATGTACATCACATTATAGTGATATCGTAACCATATTGTTCGTAGTGTACAATGCTATGTAATGCCACTTCCTGTTTTGTCAACGGATGAAAGGTCGTGTTCCATCGCTTCTCGCGATATCACTTTGGGGTGGGTTCAAATTACATCACTTCCTGTGATGTCATCAGGGGGTCAAGGGTCGTGTGATGTCACTTCCGCTACCCCTGGCATTTTGGTGAATTGACGTCCCTGGGTACGTGTAAAAATAGAAATGTGCTGTTTAAGCAGGAACGATACATTTCTTGAATGCACCATTTTCTGACAAAGAACGAACGTGGTGCAGAGAGATGAAAGCCTCAGTTCTTGCATAAGCCGTATTTATGGCATTACAGCACCCTAAAATCCATTAGGTGAAGTGCGTTTGACATCTTCTGCATATGGTTCGAATCTTTAATTCAGACATGTACCATACTTCACCACCTCTTTTTTTTTATTTACTGAAAGCTTAAGGACACTTTCATAAGTTAGAAAAGTATTTGTCCTCGAAGAATTATGCACAGTGATACTGCTGCACATGCTGCCGCCACAATTACGGACTTTAGCTGCTTTTACAGCTCCAAAACAGGAAATCTCCCTCCAGTCTTTCCACTCACCTCGGAATTGTGCTGCTGAAAACTTGATTTAGAACATCTGCTTTCTACGTTGTTTTTAACCACCCCAGCTCAGAATGGGAGCCTTACTTGGTTTTATGAGTAACTACATCTTAAACGTAGGGGGAATACAATGACTTTATTTGACAAGGGCTGCACAAGTCTTGATGCTCATCCTGAGCCCATGAGGAAATGAAAAAGGTAACAAAAATGGACAACACAGAGAACGGAGAAGTGAAAGGAAAGGCTGTGGCCAGGTCAGAGTTCCACTGCATCAGATTGGGGATTAGGTTTCCACCAGGGCATCCAAACAGAAGTAAAATAAATTATAGTTCCGAACATGGAGATGTTAGCAGGAAATCATGAGAATAGTAGCTGGGTTAGGGCTCAATAATGTTGGGTACTAGTATCTCTTAGTCAATCGTGCCTTAACATTTGCAAGAAGCTAGGAATCGTTCAAACCACCAGTGCTTACTGATGCTCAGGGGCTTAAACCAATCCCTCAATTGTTTCATTGCTGACCACTGTTAGGTCAATCAAAAGAGATTAAATTAACTCCTGTAGTGCTCTTCCAAGCACTGTCCCAGGCTTTGGGTATCTTCTGAGGAGTACGTTGAGGAGCTATGAAGGCAGGCACTAGTCCTTTTTTGGGTTCAGCAGGTTCCAGGAAAAGATTCTTCGAAGACCAGAAAGCAGATCTTTAGGGTCCAGATTAGCTAAAAGTGCAACATTTTCCTTGCTGGATTTTGTAGATCTAATGCTAATCCTAACGATCAGGGCAGTGACCTCTTCTGACTAACCCTATGAATGTCCATGGTCATTTCGAATCCAAAAATGTTGATTCTGAAAATTACGAATTCGAAATTTTCGAAATAGCAATAATCACAAACATCACCCTGCAGCAAAATGCCACTCTGTTAATCCGCTCCTCCTCCGACCCCCTTACCATGTGGCGGCACACTTTTCTGTGTGCCGCGGGCTCCCAGTCTCTCAGCGACACCAGTTCCCTACACTTACGTGGATGGGAACCAGCGCTGCAGGGTCCTTTTGTTTTTTTACTTAATTCTATGGGAAATGGGGGACACCCCTGCAACCTCTGATGCCATTATAGCCATAAATAGTGCGGGGGACACCCTGGCAACCCTTGCTGCCTTTGTTTGCTATAATGGCACTGTATGGTGTAATTGTTCGACATTTTTTGGTTCTACATAATTTTCCTACAGCTGAAATTCAAACAAATATACCATAGGTTTTTTTGTATTCCATCATTTCTACAGATTCTTACCCCTATACTAGTACCCATCCTCTTTTAACTAAACTGTTGCCTATTTTTCTTTGCTTTAAGTGCATGGTTTGGCTCCCAACGCTTAGCCAACATGGTGGAGGCCTTCAGTCAGAGTAAAGAGGTACTCCTATTGATGTTCTCTTCCAGGATGCTATTTGGTAGTCCTGCAAAAGAGGTGGTGTCACATGCAGCGTGTGGAGTCTTTCAGTCTGTCTTTGTTCCCTAGAGGTCAAAGGACTGTCCATCCCCTGCAGTGTAGGTATGATTGGACCAAACTGTGCTTACTAGGACCATCTCCTAGACTGAGGTTTCGCAGGCATGTCTCAGTGTGAAACAGCTACTAGGTTATTTTCCCAAGATGCCACTTTTTGGTAACATTAAAAAACCTTTGGCATGATTGTTTCTACAAGCGCTCCTCATTTATTGAATTACCCTACAAACCTAAGTCAATTTATTCTTAACATATGAACTATGTATGCAGTGGCAACTTCGTAAGAATCCCCAACCATTCTGCAACTTCTCCTTGGGGGCATTGAGCACTGCGCCAATGGGTTCTTACAACAGGCTGCTAAATGCGCACCTGCCTCAAGAAAACAAGCTTAAGCGTGGTAGCCAGACCTTTCCCGGTGCTCCCACCCCTCCCCCCCCATTCTCTATTTATTATAGTTTCTGGCATTGCACAGCGGCTCCAGGGAAACATTAAACAAGGGTGTGGGTGCACCTACTGGACATGAATAAGGGTCAAATAACCAGTTCTATGGTATTTCTTCCACTCAAGAAGGTCCAGAACCACGTTTTAGCTCACTGCACCCTTCACATGCCCACTCTAGAGGGTCCAGAGAGAAGCAACATTCTGTGGCATGGAACAGAATAGGAAAGCTTTTTGCAGGAAAATCACTGACTAATCAGATCAGTAGTGGGCAACCTGTGCCCGGCCCCTCAATGTATTGGCCACTCCCAGTGCCCGGACCCTCAATGTATTGGCCTATACTTTTAGGCAGCATGGTTGGGGGTGAGGGTTCATGGTTAATCACAGGGCAAAACATCTGAATGTCCTTCATTGGCATTACTACATAGCTCTATCTCAATCTATACCCAACGCCATTGTTAATTTGAGTACAATGAAAGAACACAGTTGTATCCCATATACTGAAAACTTTTTGAGTCTTAATATTTGATTAATGCATCTTTCTGTCATTGTTTGCAAGCGATTCTATTGGGAACGACTTAAGCCATGCGGCAGTGCATATTTCCACATACTATGTCTACAAACTATTCAGCAATAATGGTCAGAAAGTATTTGCTTGACCTTTGCAAAATGGACAATAAATATTCATTGGAACCCTTTCTACTAGTGAATCCCAGCTCGTCATTTCCAAAGAATATTTCAAATGTCATTGGTAAAAAAAAAGTAAAAATCATCATTGAAACATTCACCAGTGACAATTTAATATTGATTTTCATTTTAAATCGAAATCCAATCAGACTATTGTGTCTACTACATTTATTTACGAACTTCAACAAGTAGAAATCGGTAAAACGAAAAAAATACTCTTAGTGCTATGACTATGACAGTCGCACATTTGTATGACATTCGTCTTTTCAGCATAGTTTTGCGATGCTTTAAAATCCAGCAGTGCCAGTATATGCAAACGAGTGCGCTGCCCCAAAGTGGTGCCAGCAGCAGCCCTGCTAATTCTGTGCCCTACGAAGAGTAACATAAAACATGTCCATCAATAATTCATGCACTGCGCGGGAACACGCATTCGCTAATCCTGACCGCGCATGCACTTTGCTACCACCTCACCGAATGAGTACTGGGGCCTCCTTTTTTAAGGTGGACAGACAGGCCCTCAACAAGATGGAAGGGTAATACTGAGGCTTTCTCTGACCTCCTTTCCAAACTGTACCAAGGAGTGCACTGACATTTGCTCCACCCCCAAGGCAGCACCCATGCAGCGTTAAAATTGCAGATGCTTTGGTAATAGGTCAGGCCTCACCGAACACCAGTCAAAAATGTAAAGAAGGCGACTAAGGTTCTTTACGTTAAAAACCCGTTTCTGTGTGTGAACAAAGGCATTTTTTTTACAAGTTTGCTTCCCAGTCTGTGAACCTGGTGCCTCTTATATTGTAAAGGAATAGATGCACTGGCAGACGAATGACTGCAAAACCAAGAAATATACACCCCAACACCTGAATAAGTTAAATGGCATACAGCTGGCATAATAGACATTTCAGAGCTGGGTATAGTTATTCAAGGCCCTGTAACACATTTGAGCAGTGGGGCAAACTTCGAATAAGTACAGAGCCCAAATCTGTAAAAACATTGGTTGCCGCAGGGAACATTTGGCCTGTCTGATCCATTCTAAGTCAGGGAACACAACTTATCATAAATCCTGCTGCAGTTGCTATTATACAGAAGATATGAGTGCCTATAAACATCCAATTAGGAGTCCTACTCTACAATATAAAATACTTATTGAAATGGTGCCATCACATGCTAGAAATATTGGTACACATTTCCCAGTTTCACCCAAATATTTAAGGATTCTTCCAATTCAAAAACCATAGTGCTACTCCAATGCTACATTGCAGAAAGTAAAACACATATATTTTTTTTTCAAATCTAGGCTTTCGCGTTTAGTGATCTAAAATCCCATCACAGCAAACAGTCGTTACACAGATCTATGCAACAATTAAAGAGTCCAGCCCACCAATCATGCCTATGACACACAAAGAGGATGCAATCACGGTAATTGATGTCAACATCACAGTCATTAAGATTTTAAGATATGTAACAGAAACCCACCATATGACGATTATATTCACAAAATATTAAAGGTTTTTTAAACGAATAATATTGTGGATAAAAAAAAGTAACCCAAGAGTGCACCATCAATCAATCTGCACCCTTTCCTTTTAGATGAAATTCAGTAGTCCAACATATCAAGCTGGACATAACTTAAAGTTGATGCTTTATTTTGACCTCGTTGTCATTTAATTTTCACAGTTACATCGCATGATCATAAAAGTGAGCAAATACCTAGGTGCAGAGCTATCCCCATAATAAATAAAAAAAACGATGTCACTGTCTTTGCCATGTATTCCGTTCATTGGATTTTTCATAGCCAATGTTTTTTATATGATGTAAAACAAAGGCCCACACTACGTTTTCTGCACCATGTTCTAATATTGGAGGTCATTTTGAGGAAATATCTTCTGCATTTGGCAGGAGGCATTTCCTCAAGAAAAACGAGTAATTTACTGCAATCGAAATTAGCCCCTGTGGTAAATGCTCCAAAACCCAATGAGTTCAAAAGGATTCCAAAATGGGGATTATAACCACCACCTGCCAAAGCTGGTGGTGGGAATTATGAACGAGTATTTCAATATTTACTTTAGAAATATCACCATAGGTGATTTGGCGCTGATCAGAATGGTGGACTATGCATTGTGCTCCTGCTTCTACATATTATGAATTAATAATATTACCAGAGATGTTGTAGGCTGTAGATTAACTTGGATGCTCATTGGGTGGATTGCAGGGAGGTTCGCTGACGAACAGGTGTACTTTTGCTTGAATACTGCTTCTCTGAAGACTGCAGTACGTCAACCTCTGTGGAGCAGGGTCCTGTGACACTACCGGGTTTCCTGTCAGCTGTTTGGGATGGCTTAGCACGTTTTAGTGGTTAATGCTTTGGAGGTTGCTTTTCTTCAGGACACAGTGTAAATGCAGATTATATTCCATGGGAGATGAAGAGATAGTTTTATTTGCTATAATGGCTATATGTTGTGAGTGATTTTATGTGGTCACACTATTTCTGTGTGGTAGTGACTATAACTAGATGTTCTCCTATGTAAGGTGAAATTATATATACAAGTGGTCTAGAGGAGTGCTTTGCTTTCTCTGGTGACAGTGTAGGAGAGGTATTTTTGAAATGGCTTCTCACAAAAGCGAATTAAAAGGCCTGGGGAATAAGGAATCCTCTTTCTCTCTGGCTTCAAATCTCAAAAGGCCAAAAGTAACTCCCCTCCTCCTGCTCAAATTCTGATGGAGGCTAACATGAAAGCCATGTTATTAGAAATAAGAGCCATTAAGCATTTCTTGGAAGTTACAAGAATAGTCCAGAAAAGGAGGGGTGAAAAGACGGTTTGGAGAAGCGGAAGATGTTACACATTCTGTTGTATGCTTAGAAAATCTGTTCTAGCTCTTCAAAAGCAAAATGAGGATTAAGAAAATATAAATTGTAGATATAACCTGAAGATATTTGGTCGCCCTGTCTCTTACTCTTACTATTGAAAGGGGATATAGCATTGGTATTAAAAAAAAACATGACCCTCATCAGATATTTTTACTTCGTGAATACACATCTTCAACAGATCATTAACAATGCAAAGTAAATAAACCAACTAACATGGAATGGACACAACATTTTAATCTCCGAAGATGTATCTAAGGTGACTGCTCTACAAAGAAAAGAATTACTATCATATCAACGTCTTCTCAAGCAATTGAATGCCAGATTTGGATTGGTACATCCTTGCACATTCAAATTAACTACGAAAGGCAAGACTATAACCTGAAGATATTTGGTCGCCCTGTCTCTTACTCTTACTATAGAAAGGGGATATAGCATTGGTATTAAAAAAAAAAACATGACCCTCATCAGATATTTTTACTTCGTGAATACACATCTTCAACAGATCATTAACAAAGCAAAGTAAATAAACCAACTAACATGGAATAGACACAACATTTTAATCTCCAAAGATGTATCTAAGGTGACTGCTCTGCAAAGAAAAAAATTACTATCATATCAACATCTTCTCAAGCAATTGAATGCCAGATTTGGATTGGTACATCCTTGCACATTCAAATTAACTACGAAAGGCAGGACTTCAGTACTTGATAATCCTACAGATCTCAAAAATGTCATCAAACTCTGCAAGATTGTAGAAATTGATACTTCAACTCAATCCCATGATCAGCAAACATCTATTACATGAACCTACTTGATGTTATACAGCGTATTTAAATATTAAGTTATGTTTTGATAAAATGTATTCACTCAGAGAAAAATGAGCGGGCATTGGAATTGTAAGGTACTGCTTTCATGCTCCCTTTTGTGTGTGTGCCTAGCCTCCCCTTACAATGTTGTCTGCATCATTGTTTACAGGTATTTAAGATGTTATATTTTTGGCTTATAAATGGTCTCATGTATGCCGACGATACTATTTTATTAGACAAAACACCAGGGGGTGGGTTGGAGAAGATTCTTGACGTCCTCCATCTCTATTATAAAGAAAACAATTTAAGTATACATATAAATAAATCAAAGGCGATGGTTTTAGGGGGCTTGGGAAGGAAAAGAGATGGTTGACGTACTGCAGTCTTCTCTGAAGACTGCAGTACGTCAACCTCTGTGGAGCAGGGTCCAGTGACGCTACCGGGTTTCCTGTCAGCTGTTTGGGATGGCTTAGCACGTTTTAGTGGTTAATGCTTTGGAGGTTGCTTTTCTTCAGGACACAGTGTAAATGCAGATTATATTCCATGGGAGATGAAGAGATAGTTTTATTTGCTATAATGGCTATATCTTGTGAGTGATTTTATGTGGTCACACTATTTCTGTGTGGTAGTGACTATAACTAGATGTTCTCCTATGTAAGGTGAAATTATATATACAAGTGGTCTAGAGGAGTGCTTTGCTTTCTCTGGTGACAGTGTAGGAGAGGTATTTTTGAAATGGCTTCTCACAAAAGCGAATTAAAAGGCCTGGGGAATAAGGAATCCTCTTTCTCTCTGGCTTCAAATCTCAAAAGGCCAAAAGTAACTCCCCTCCTCCTGCTCAAATTCCGATGGAGACTAACATGAAAGCCATGTTATTAGAAATAAGAGCCATTAAGCATTTCTTGGAAGTTACAAGAATAGTCCAGAATAGGAGGGGTGAAAAGACGGATTGGAGAAGCGGAAGATATTACACATTCTGTTGTATGCTTAGAAAATCTGTTCTAGCTCTTCAAAAGCAAAATGAGGATTAAGAAAATATAAATTGTAGATATAACCTGAAGATATTTGGTTGCCCTGTCTCTTACTCTTACTATTGAAAGGGGATATAGCATTGGTATTAAAAAAAAACATGACCCTCATCAGATATTTTTACTTCGTGAATACACATCTTCAACAGATCATTAACAATGCAAAGTAAATAAACCAACTAACATGGAATGGACACAACATTTTAATCTCCAAAGATGTATCTAAGGTGACTGCTCTACAAAGAAAAGAATTACTATCATATCTACGTCTTCTCAAGCAATTGAATGCCAGATTTGGATTGGTACATCCTTGCACATTCAAATTAACTACGAAAGGCAAGACTATAACCTGAAGATATTTGGTCGCCCTGTCTCTTACTCTTACTATAGAAAGGGGATATAGCATTGGTATTAAAAAAAAAAAACATGACCCTCATCAGATATTTTTACTTCGTGAATACACATCTTCAACAGATCATTAACAAAGCAAAGTAAATAAACCAACTAACATGGAATGGACACAACATTTTAATCTCCAAAGATGTATCTAAGGTGACTGCTCTGCAAAGAAAAGAATTACTATCATATCAACATCTTCTCAAGCAATTGAATGCCAGATTTGGATTGGTACATCCTTGCACATTCAAGTTAACTACGAAAGGCAGGACTTCAGTACTTGATAATCCTACAGACCTTAAAAATGTCATCAAACTCTGCAAGATTGTAGAAATTGATACTTCAACTCAATCCCATGATCAGCAAACATCTATTGCATGAACCTACTTGATGTTATACAGCGTATTTAAATATTAAGTTATGTTTTGATAAAATGTATTCATTCAGAGAAAAATGAGCGGGCATGGGAATTGTAAGGTACTGCTTTCATGCTCCCTTTTGTGTGTGTGCCTAGCCTCCCCTTACAATGTTGTCTGCATAATTGTTTACAGGTATTTAAGATGTTATATTTTTGGCTTATAAATGGTCTCATGTATGCCAACGATACTATTTTATTAGACAAAACACCAGGGGGTGGGTTGCAGAAGATTCTTGACGTCCTCCATCTCTATTATAAAGAAAACAATTTAAGTATAAATATAAATAAATCAAAGGAGATGGTTTTAGGAGGCTTGGGAAGGAAAAGAGATGGAAGATCTTATAAATGGAAGATCAATGATGATATCCTCGAGGTGGTTGATATATACCCCTGTCTGGGGATTCCCATTATAAATCTCCCTCTCAAGGACTTTTATTTTGAGATTGTTAAGACCAAAGTTGCATAAAAATGGAATATCATGAAAAAGTATATTATAAATAAAGGTGGATATTCAATTGAAGGGTTTTTAGAAATATATAAGAGATGTATTAATCCATGTGTCCTGTATGCTTTGGAAGCTGTTGGAGTCTCTTAAATGGGAAATGTTGGGAGATTAGAAGGCACATTTGGGCTGATGTGAAAAAACTGTTAATGCAGTCTGATTTGCCTAATTGTGTTGTCTGAGGAAATTGTAGCATTATTGAGTTGTTTTAGGATAGAAGATCAAATGGTCAATTTAAAAACAGCAAAACACATAAGTAGTTTAAATGCTGCTCATTAGAGGTTGGTTTGATAGATTCCTGGAGACTTGCACATCCAGCTGATTTTGAATTCAAATTTCATTCCGTTCCTCATAATAAATTAGTACAGTGGTAGAATCTAGGATCGAAAATCCAGTAGTATCTGATCATGCTCAAGTGATCACAAATCTTGATTTCAATAGTGTTAAAAAAGGTTCTAATGGATGGAGATTTAATAGCTCTTTATTGTACAGTCATAATTTTGAAAAGTCATATCTCAAATATTTTTCTTTGAAAATATTAACTATGCTGCCACTTCTTCAGTTCAAAATTGGGATACTTACAAATCAGGTTAACATGGTTATATGATTTCATTTGTGGCTGGCCAAAAAGAAAAGAGAGGTGAGGAAGTATTTAGATAATCTTTATAACCTTGGCATGACCCTAGAAGCTACACTCAACGCAGATGCTCAAGCCCTGTATGTCAGCAAAAACTGCAACTACTATATCAGACTCCTCAAAGCAATTAGGCCCCTTCTCAATGAAAGAAATTGCGCCATTATATTGCCAGAGCCACCATTTTATCACGCTTGGACTATGGTAACGCACTCCTTGCTGGTGCCAGCAAACAAAGCTAACACCAGTACCAACTGATTCAAAATCAGGCGATAAGAGTTATCATACAAAAACCAAGGAGAGATCCTATCAGCAAAGCCAGACGAGACCTACATTGGTTGAAAATGGAAGACTGCGTACAATTCAAGTCCTTGTGTCTAACCCATAAATGCCTTTATGTAAAAGCCCCTGCCTACCTCAAGACCAAACTAACACCCCACAACCCTACCAGAACAAGATCTGAAGCCAAGGGACTGATAACAACTCTTAAATTCAAAAAAAGAACTAGGTCTAGGAAGAGCATTCCACACAAGTGCGGCAGCTTTCTGGAACAAACTACCGAGAAGCCTCAGACTAGAATCTAACCTATATTCTTTCCGTAAAAAACTCAAAACCATGCTTTTTGAGTAATCCTAGATAAGACCCTACGTCCTTTGATGGCCTAATCCTGATGTGTAATGAAGTGTCCCATCATTGTTCTGTCCTTCACTGTCTGTCCGTGTCTCCACGTATGCGCCCCGATGCTTGCGAGCAGTTTGGCGCAATATAAATAAACAAATAAATACATAAATAAATACACAATTTAATAAATCTGAAAAGAGATATAATTAAAATCCCGATGATGGATTGTTTAGGGACATGTTATCTTTACACTTTACCATTAAAATAAGGTTCTCAGAACAAGCTTGTGGAGTTCTACTTAAATATAATAAAAAATGTATCAAATGTCCAATAAGACTAGTAAGGGAATTGCATCATAATTAAAAATCATAAAGGAAAGGTCTAAAATGTAATTTATAAAAAATAAATCAGCAATGTTAGTGACTTCTTAGAAAGCTAATGTTTTACAACATCTTACAAGAATCTGTGTACATCAGAACATATGGATTCTCATATTGATTTTAAACATGTATTTGGACAATAAAATACATCCTCATCCGTATATATATTTGAGTCCCCTGGTTAATCCTATACGTATTGATGAAATCTTCAAATACATAAAATATTTAAATAAGCGTAAAGCGCTTGGTCCAGATGTTTCTCTATGGATCTATTTGCCCATTTTGCGTCCACCTTGACCCCAAAGTTATATTCCCTATATAAATATATTTACTGAGATTGACAGAGAATCTGGAACGTTTACTGTAGACCTTTTGATTATTTTGCCAAAACCGGATAATGATAATGAACTACCTAAACATTATAGGCCAATATCATCAATTAACTTAGATTGCAACATTTTGTTTATAGAACTGAATGATTCACATACAAATTAATCATATCTGATCAGGTAGGTTTTGTCACTGGAAGAACTATGTCACCCAATGCTAGAATTTGTATGAATGTTCTTCAAATAATTAATTAAACAACAATTGACTGATAGGTTTATAGCAATTGCCTTGCCTTGGGTGCTGAAAAAGCCTTTCACCGTGTAGTTTAGGAGAGGCATGGTATTTATGGAGGCTTTCTTTCTCTGGTTTTATTTATTTTATTGTGCATGTGTAAGGCGCTTATGTTCTGACCCAAAACATCTATTTTTATGAATGGTCATTTTTTTCATTGCAAAGAGGTACCTAACAGGGTTGTCCTTTATCTGCAATTATTTTCGATTTGGCACTTGGGCCTTTGTTAGAAATTGTTTGAATAAACAATGATATTCCTGATATTGTTTATAGCAAATCTGAAATTAAAATTTCCGTTTGTGCTGATTATATATTCATGTACTTGAAAAATCCAAGTGAGAAGCTTGCCATCTTATTAGATACTATAAAAATAAATCAGAATTCTCAATGATATATTAAATAAGGGCAAATCGGAGATGCTTCCATTAAATTCCTTGTGTCTCAATCATGACTTTGACAATTCTGTTCTGAAGTGGTGTCAAGATAACATTAAATATTTAGGAATCTCCATAGCAACCTCAAACTGAGCACTAATAAATTGAATATGCGAAGACTTTAAGCGAGATTGTGAGAATCAATTGCGTTGTGGCCCCTACAACATCTGATCTGGTGGGGAAGGCCGGAATCCAGAAAAATGATGTTTACACCTGTGTTTCTATATTATCTACAGATGCTTAATATTCCTCTGCCAACTTGTATCTTTAAATCGTTTAACACAATCATCATAGACTTTTTGTGGAGTCACATGAAGAAAAAGAGAATCTCTTTTAGTAAAGGAAAAAAGTCACATGAAGACTCTGGTGTTAGATTTCCTGATTTCAAGTGTTATCACAGGCCTTTATTCTCAAACAGGCTCCATAAAGGCTTATCTCAAATGCAAATAAGCATATGCCAAAGCTGCCATTACCTTTTGATATTAAAGATATCACATATATTTTTCATCAATCTAAATTAGTTTATTCTAAATCAAATGTATCTGGCAAATTCTTATTTAACAGAATTCCTATTTATCATATTGATATAGGCTTTGTAGCCATTCGCATGGTGTTATAGACATATAACCATTAACGTTAGAGTAGTATTATGTAAATCTTTGTTAAACAAAGGTGTACGATATATTTATCAAATAATTACTGGAACCAATATTCTTACATTTGAAGAATTTAATTTTAAATTCTCTTTTCCTAATTTGGCATCTTACCAGTATATTAGTTTGATGAATGCCCGTTTAGATCGTTTGAATACAGAGTGTATATACAGACTAATTATAGATCCAACCAGACTTTGATACATGGAGTTCATCTATTTATTCAAACATTCTAATTTCTATAACATGTTGAATAAAAGCAGATGTTCACATTTTAAATGGTCTTCAGAATTACAATGGGTGGCAAATTGTGAATTATAGTTCTACTTGGTCCAAGATTAAGGTAGTCTCATCTTCGGCAATCCTAACGCAAACACTTTATTATTTTGCTCATAGAGCCTTTTTAACTCAGTTGAAATGATTTAATGTGAACATTTCAAATGATGGTTTATGCTGGTCTTGTAATTTGGAAATTAGCATATGTTCTATTAGTGTTCTTTTTCTAAAGGATTTGGGCTCAGGTATGGAACGTCTTTCAAAATATATTTAAAATCACCGTCCCTTCAAGTGTTTCCAATATCTTACTAAGTGGTCTTGGTTTTAATTTGATAAAGATTGAACATTTATATGTTGTCTTTGATTTGTTCATTCTGATAGCAATCCATTTGATAATGTCTAATTGGAAGGACTTCAACAATATTACAATAAAAGGATGATGGAATAATATATGTAATATTCATATAATGGAGAAATTAATAGCAAATGCACCTGTACTTTCTACCAAATATGAGAAGAAATTGTGTTTCTTCATAGATTATTTAGATATCACTAATTATAATAGACTCATTGTATAACAGAATGAGGAATACGTATATAATACTTGTCAAAGTGATTACAGTTATCTCATCACATGAATTGGAATGTAAATTGATGAAATATGTATCTGATTCAGCCGTCCCTTCTGTCCTACCCTTTGTTTGATGTTTGTGGTTATTTTATTTTTTGGAGTTGTTAATGTAATTGGTTCATTAAAACCTTATACACTTTCTAAAATACAACACAACATTTTGTTGCAATATCAAATACACAAAATTACATATTTTACAGTCTGAAGTCTACAAAAATTACAATGTTATAATCATACAAAATTGTTCAATTCAATTTAATTTGCATTGCATCACATTAGTTTATATTCTATTAAATTAAATTAAATTACATGTCCTTACAGGCTTATCATCAATAGAACCTGCCCGTCAAGATATAGTCCTATACATTAAAAAATATTACTTGAATTAAAATCACAACTACGTTTTTAAAATATTTCTAGGAAAACCAAATAGTTAAAATCAATCCCCACTGTAATTCAATGACTCCCCCACATCTGATACCATTGTTTTCCTCTGCCAAACATTTGCAGTGTCTTCCCCTTCCCAGACATGTTTATTACTCTCCTCTCACGGAGTTGGACATTATTTCCCCTTCATTCTTCACAAATGGGCTACTACATCACTCTTCACCTACCCATCACCATAACTCTGCCCCTATTTTTTTTCTCATTCACTTAAAATTATTTGCATATATAATATGCTGCTCCTATGTATACCAATGTTTCAGCCATGTAGATAATTGACCAGAACTGATTTGACGTGATCATCCTTATGTCATGCACCAGGTGTTTATATCCCTTACAATACCATTCTAATAGGTTATCACATGCAGAAAATAAATGTCTGATCGTCTCAATCTCTATATGGCAGAACCTACTTACTCTTTGCAAGATGTTAAATCTCAGCAGGGTTATAAATCTGGAGAATTCCATGTTTTTAATCTTTCACAGATAACTGTGGGATTGAGTAGATAGTATCCCCCATAGGCTATATACTTCATATCGATTCTTTCTAGCTAACATGGTGAGATTTTCCATTGTATCCCATTCTATGGCTTTGGCTTTCAGACATTTATTTAGTTGTTTTACCTTGCCTGCTTCTTTCGGTAGATTCAGATCAATTTCATTTAAGAAGGTAAGGGTTGTATTTTTCAAATCCTTCAAGAAATTATTCATGTTCTCCCTTTTTGCCGTATTCCTCACAATCAAATTCATCAAACTACCTTCAAAGTTATCTCCTACCGTTATTTTAAATATGCAATTTACAATCTTATGTTCCACAATATGGTTAGAGACGTGGGTAAAAGTTTCACATCATATTGCCTCCACCGGTATAGATTTAGCCAACTTCATTATTGGGCTACACAGCTTCCATTCTATTTTTCCCAGATCATCTGTATGTCTCGACACCACAGATTCCAACACATACAGTGCACCTGGTATAATACAACTCATGTACGTCTCCAGGAAGCCTTCCACGGAATAACCCCCCTTTTTGGCCATGTATGCTCTTATAACATACCATTTTTTTACCACCTTATTTTCTATCATTTCGTTGTAAAAACTATGTGTAGGGTTGTTCATTATTAACATGCCTAGATATGGACATATATCTACCACCTCGATAATTTCAGTGTCAAATTTCCATTTGAAGTTGTTACTTTCCTTTTTCCTTTTTGTTCCCCCAAACATCATGATCTTTGTTTTTTTCCACATGAATACATAGTTTATTCTCTTTTATTCTCTCAAGGCCTACATAAGTTGTATCTAATATAACTGTATTGTCCGCATACAACATCCAGCTAATGGGGAACTCCCCAACTTTTGGTGGGTGATTATTTGCACTTTCAAACTTTTCCCCCATATCTGCTATATAGAGATTGTACGGGGCTGGAGATGTTACAAAGCCCTGTTTTAAGCCCACTTTTGTTTTAATAGCAAGTGAAATGTTAGTTCATTTATCAAGGTACATTTACACTGTAGTCTCCAGATACAGGTTTCTTTCTTAGCAAATCTTCCATTCATTTAATTTACCCCAAAGCCTGTCCCTGTCGAAACAGTCGAATGCTCTCGAGTAATCGATGAAACATAAATATAGCTTAGTTCGTTTATTCATCATAGTATCTGCCACAATATGATTCAGCATCACCATATTATCCAGGGTACTGTACCCCTGCCTAAAGCCAGTTTGTTGCAGGAATAATAGCTTGTTTGCCGTGCTCCATTGGTTAATGGATAGCAGAAGGGGTGAACAGAATATTTTGCAGCTGGTATCTGCTATTGCAAGAAGGCGATCATTTTTAGGGGAAGTTCTTTCCCTTTTTTATGTATTGGAACAAATATGGCTTTATGCCAACTAGAGGGTATTTTACCCCTTTTCCATATCAAAGTAAACCATTCTAGGAATATAGATGCCCATTTTCCGGGTTCCTTTTAATGACAATATTTGCCAACCTGTCCGGCCTCGGGGCTCTTGAAGATTTCATCTTCTTTATTATTTTCAAGATGTCAACCATACCATAAGGAAATGTCAACTTGTCACTATCCCAGTTCATTCTGATTATTGTATTCATCTTGTTTTCCACATAATACAGCTGGGAGATATATTTTGTCCACTCCTCCAGTGTGATGACATTGACATCTATGTTCTCGTCTTCAATCAGGCACTGTCTGCATAAGTACCAAAATGTTTTCGAGCCATGTGTTTTACATAGAATGAGCATCATTTTCCAATTGGTATTATGTACATCATGGTTATGCACCTTAAGCCTTTTTATTAAAATGTGTTTTTATTGTGGTAATTCTCTGTCTCCTCTCACGCTCATTCATCCTCTTGTCCTTTTTTAAATTGTTTATTTCCATCTTAACCCCCTTTTTCTGATTATTAATCTGGTCATCATATAAATTGCTGTGCTTTTTCCCGGTTCTTTGTGTGATGGTAACTCTACTTCTGGTTTTCTGTATCATACCAAATAGATCCCCTCTCACCTGTAAAACATTAAGGGTAATCTCTTGTTCATCTATATGAAGTATATTGAACATCTTGTCAAATTTGTCCAGATTTTTTTCTGTCCATAAGATCCTATTTCCCACTGCTGTGCATTTTATATTCATGCTCTCGCCTATTCTCGCCCTCTTTTCATGATACTTATACAGTTTACAATGTAATAGTGTATGATCACTAAGGGGGGTCGGAACATGTTCAAAGCATTTCATTAGATTTAATATACCCTTGCTTACCAACATATAATCTAAGCGATAACTCACTTTTCCATTTGTGCAAGTGGAATATCTTTCTCCCGGGACAACTGATTCTAGGTAAGTCAATCCCCTGCTCTGTAGCATGTTTACCCAAGTAATCCCATTAGCGATTTGTAAGTCATGATTCTGTTTGGCTCCGAGCTTGCCCAAGTCAGCTGGAGGTATTATCCCAAATTCCCCACATAACATATTCCATGTATCCATCTTTTCTGAGGCCTCATCACAATAAGCATTGAAATCCCCCACTACTAGTATATCAGAACTGGGGGATTCCAACGACCATCCTTCTATTGTATCAATTATGACCTTTCCTAGAGAATCTATATTTACCCTACCAGGGCGAAAATAAACATTAATGAGGAATGTTTCATCAGAATAACCAAGCTTTCATATGACGGCACACATAACGAAGGAGGAACAACCATATTTTTCTTAGTCTGTAATAGTTAGAGGGCATTTTGCCCCAATGCAAAGCCCCCCAATCGGTCTACTCCTTCCCCACAGATAGCAGGTTTTGACAAAATGTTATAACTATCTAAGAGTATTGTACATTTACCCATGTTTCCTGTAGGGCGAACAAACCACAACTTTTCAATAGATTAGTTCCATATTTATGGAGGAATGAACGAAACCCTCTACTATTCCAGGAGATAATAGTAACTTCCTGGTCAATCTCCTTATCTGAAAATTATTCAAGATAATTCTCATCTGGGATCCACATCTCCATTTTCTTTTTACTCAAAAGATACAGTTCTTTTTTCTCATTTTGCTCCCATTTGTTGCTTCTTTTCATGTGGTGTTCCCAATATTATTACACACTATAATTTCACAATCTCTATTCCATAATGGCATGGAGTAGTCCCTTATCAGCTCAATGATCACTGCTGTCCCAAACTGCATGATTGCCCAATTATACCAACTACCACACTCTGGGAGTGTTACTCAATCAATAGCAGTAGTTTTTATACGTTGGAGTTGTGGAAATTGATGTAGGCATTCTAAGAGCCACTTGCGGTTTAGGTAGGGGCTTTCTTCCTTGGGATTCCTCTCAATTATCTGAATGTTCTTCCCCAGATTTATTACCACCTCCTCTTGATCCATTAAATTCCCTAACCTATGATTGCCAATCTCTCCATTTCATATAAGTACACATCTTTTTCTCTGGAATTAAGTGATGCAATTTCCTTATTAATGGGAACATCTGAATACCTCACCACGAATGTATTACTTTCTTCCTGTACACCACTATCATCATTTACAGTCAGAGATAATGTTCCTTCAATGCCCACTGGTATGTTCTTCTCTTTTAACCATTTTCTATCCCATTATCTTGCTTACTAGGGGCTTTGCTGCATTTGTCTTTTTCTTTAGAGTTCAGATTAAGCTCAAACCTATTTCCTACCTCTATACATTCAATATCTTTTATGGATGTCCCTGCCAGAGCTACCCTATTACTTTTTGCTCTGTTATTCTTTCTTATTTTTCCCACCTTGCCCTTGCTTTTGGCCCCTTTTTTGTTATTTCGTTTAGGTTCATCCTTCTTTGTTGGCCTTGAGAGTGAGTATTTTCACCACTAGTATTGGTGTCTATATTCCTGCTACCCTCTACCCCTAATTCATTTTTATTTGGCTCTAATATTTCTACGTCCAAATAATTATGCTTCTCACATTCATCATTTAACGTCATACATAACTCACTCAAGTCACCTGCAACCTCTTCCATTATGCACTCTTTTTCTGAAGTGTGTTCTTTTATATCTTCACTTCGATATGTTTTTTTCACTCAATATTTTCATATTCTCAATTACCATTACAACTAGGTTCGTTACAATCTGCTGCTCATTCATGAGTTTGGTGCAAATACCCAAAAGTTAATTCGCAGTAGTTGTCAGGGAGTTTACCACCGCCCCATATTTAGTGAGATGTCATCTACACTCTCCGATTCATTCCATGACTAATCCCTATCATCTACTGAGATATCCCCTTGTGCCAATTTTTCTAGGTACTATGTCGCCGATAGGTCGATGCCTATCAAATTGTCCCTATTCTCCAAGTTCTCAATGCTTTTTTCTAATTGAGTGGGTCCTAGACCCACCGAGAGCCCTATGGAATGTCGTCTAAAATTATGACAAAGATTTTAAAGTGAGTTGCTATCTTTCATGGAACTATTTTCGGATAACAAGGTTATTTCTTCCTTTGACAAATCTTTAACCGCATCATGTTTTGTAAGGAAGTTTGAAGTTTTAGGTTGCTCCAATATTGATTTATCTCTCAACCGTTTTTACCTTTCTGAGAATTTTTATCAGTTTTTGGAGGGCTGATGGAAGATGTACTTTTGTTTTCCTTTTTCCTTCTCAGGTTTTGAGATCTCAATTTCGGTCTGATCCCCACTCTTTTGTCTCTCACTTTCCACAATCACTCAATGGGAAAATACAATCACTACATTATATACCAAATTATATTATGTTTCTACAATCCAGATATTGCACCTTGATTAAATGCCTAATATAACCAAGTGATAGATAGAGCACCATTTTTTTTCTTTTGGGACAATGTATTGAATGCTATTCTGAGTAATAATGTATACAAATATAATAGCTTTCACGTAGTATGTCTTTATTGATTTGTGCCACTCTGTCGCTTTTTCTTCCGATGAGAATGCAACCAATTTTTATCGTGCTTTGTCAGTTTTACTCTCAACTAATGAAAACAATGTGATTGTGGATGCATTTATATTTCCTGCTAGGTTCAATTATTTCACTAAGCAGTATTAGCTAGTCCACCATGTGGCTTACCTTTACCAAGTCACTTATGCTGTTGTCCACCAGCTACTTTACAAAAGAGATCAATATTCTGTGATCTCAAACTCCACATTAAAACACCTTGGGTCATGCTTTCCTTAGCAGAGGAGAGGGAGGTTTAAAACATTCACTGCCATAAACTACATAGAGCTGGGAATAAAAGCAGTACCTCAACCCGGTAACCCAGAACAGTGGAACAACGACTTTCAAAGTGACTTGCTCAAAAGCGTGCGTGCAAAAGCACGTCCCTGTTTACTAAATAGGCATTCTGAGAAGAGGGGGCGGGGCACCAGATGTGTGATCCTAGAAAGTGGAGAAGGGTTAAAATATAAGCCACTATAAGGACATTCCTTATGAAACCATCCTCAGGGATACATTTAAGTCAATAGTGTATCTGTGCATCCACTTAAAAACGTCCATACTGTGTAGATTCAAAGAAGTCTATTTGTGTTCCACGGCGTTCTGAAGCTTTTCCATTCAGCGTTTAATAGCGGAACAGCGACTTCCTCAAAAGTGTGCACGCAAGAGCGTGCGCCTGTTTACTAAATAGGCCTTTTGGGAAGAGGGGGCGGGGCACCAGATGTGTGATCCGCATAGATTTAAAAGTCTATTTGTGTTCCACAGTGTTCTGAAGCTTTCCCACACAGCATTTAACAGCGGAACAGCGACTTTCCAAGTGACATAAAGCATGTTATGTCTTGAGTTCTCTTTAGTTTTAGATTTAATTAGATTCTTACAAGAATACATTAATAATAATTCATTATTAAATACTTAAAAAGTATCAGTATTATTAAGTGTAATTAAAGTTAATCATATAATTTGTTTTAAGAATTCGATTCTTATAATGTGCCTGCTCTAAAGTCTACATCCTGCTATTCTTACAAGCAATTTGATGATTCGCTTCTACCCCTTCTGTGTAAAATGGGCCTCATCATTTTTTCCGCCACCCGGCAATGGGCAATTACCCACTGGACATGGTTACTGCCCATTGCTGGGTGCCGGTATGTATTACTCCCCAATGCCCGTAGGGCTCAATGGGAATGGGGAGGCCGGTAGCGCTGGCACCACCAATAACGGTGCCGGCTCTACCGGGTAGGTCTGCTTGTGGGTGCGGGCTCCGCACGGCAAGCTTACCAGTACCATAGTTACCGGACCAGCAAAATTATAATGAAGCCCAGTATGTTATTGCACTAAGTCCTGCTATTTGTATATCTTTGCTTATTTTAATAAATTGTATTGTAATTATCTAAATCTGAATAAAATCAGTAAACTAAAAATTTAAAAACATCCTCATATATGTAATGAGGTCCAAAGTGCCATACAGTGTGAGAGAACAGTATTCTCCCAAAAAAAGTATCTCTTTATATATCAGTGGTATGATATTATTACTGTTAGTATTGATGAACAACTTGTTCAATTCCCCAAAATGTCAGGGGTAACGAATTTGGCATCTTGCTTCCTATGGCGCTTGACAACACACAAAGTGAAATTGCATTTCCTTTGACACAAATTACACTACAGGATGCAACAGTTGAAGAATGTGAATCTAATCACATCACAAAAAATGACTGCTCTGAAGTGTAAAATCTACAATAAATGCAAGATAAATAAAATGACAGAACTAATTACTAAAGCAGATAACACCTGTTTTAGTTACAAAATAAACTAAGCGCTTCCATATTCAAGTGGACCCATGGTGCACCGTTTACAGGAAAGGGCCTTGCTGGTTAGAGAGGTTACATTATACCCTTCAAGAGTATAAGCACCAGTTACTGTACTTCAGAGAGTGATAGAGCTCAGTATAGATTGGGTAAAAGAGCTCTATCACCACATAGGCTGGAACGGTCATGCAATTTGGAGACATGGAATTCCTGAAACTAAAAAGGAAGGCATGGGAAGATGAACTTTGAATGATCTTCCCTGAATTGGTTTAGCTGAGGTATCTAAGAGGAATTGAGGAGGTTGGTCTTAGCCTAAACATGATGTACTCTCAGCAGCGATTCTCCTTGCATGTGTGTTGCTCTCCTGCAAGTATGCATCAGAGGGGACTAATGACAGATGATAGCTGCTTAAGATGTTAGGAGGTGAATGCAACACTAACTGAAATGTTTCTTTCCTGTCTCATGACAGAAGGTTGGTGCAATAAAATAGGCAATAAAATGTCCTCCATATTTGGCAGGAGGGTGGAGGTTAGAGGTGATGCTGTTCAATGATTTGAAGGGGCAGACTACCCTTGGAGTGCACAAATGGTTGAGCTATATAAGGGCCACAATGGTGGTCAAGAACATAATACCACCGGACCGGAAATCACCTAGCTGTGTAAGCCTATTTGTGTGGTTCAATGAACTGGTAAAATGATTCACACTCAAGTGGTTTTCTTACAGACATACAGCCTCATCACGAGTTGGGTGTTAGCCCTTAAATGTGGTGGTAACACTATTACCACTGCATTTAAGGGTCTGCACAATCAATAGTCTGGCAGCATTTACCCCCAGCTCTAAACTGGCGGTAAATGAACCAATTTCACACCCATTTGTGGGCGCAATTAGCACAGCGCTATTAGCATGAGCTAATTGTGCCAAAAATGCCTCATTGGGTCCAATGGACCCAATGGGGAATACCCATCACCGGCCAAACCTTGAACCAGTGCTAATAGCGCCAGACCGGGTGGCAGCAACTCTATTAGCCCAGGTGGTATCCAGGTGGTAATACCGCCGGGATAAGGGCCAACTTGTGATGACGCCCATAGAGTGTAGAAATATTTGTGCTTATAAATTAATTCATAGGTTCGGCTAGGGCGGCACAGCCAATATGGTGTACCTAATGTATAATACCAACCTACAATTCTGGCAATAAAAAGACAGTGGGCCTCATTATGACCCCATTGGTAGCCGTGCCAGTAAAAATAGTACGGCTGCTGCCGAAGTTGTGTAACTCCCCATCCCAATCCGAGTCCCATAGGCCTCGATGGGAATGGGGAGCACGGAAGCACCGGCACCTGTGCAACAGTGACGGTGCTTCCGTCAAAGTCTGCAAGCAGGTGCCTTTCCACCCGACAGGTCAGACCTGACTGGCGGAAAGGTATCCGGCTCGCAGACTTGTACTCTCCAGTCGGTTAACAACAGTGCCGGTGAGCCTACCAGCACTGTTGTTACCGAACCGGCAGGGTCGTAATAAGACCAGTTTTTGCTCAAATTTTGACTCCAATTTAAACATAGGTGGTCTCCAAACTACATCCTTTTGATAGTAAGGTCACCACATTGTTATAGGCTCAAATACAATTGGTCAGTCAACACATTTTACCTACCTATATGAATCTCACTATAGTACTGCAGATAGATGAAGCAAGTGTGTCTTTGATGATAGAATCATGAATTTTGGCACACTTTTAGACCACACCTTAATGAACATTTTTGGTATGAGGACATTGCAGAATGTTCCTGTAACAAAGTTGACGTCCTTTTTAAAAAATGGTGACTAGTTCCCATTTAGGTATCTTAATTTATATAGCTCTTCATTGTTCAATCATTTACTTGCGGTCATGCAATGCCTGTTGTACACTTTAGAAATATAAATGAAGCCTAACAGTAAATAATAATGTTTTATGTTCATAATGTATAACAGAATATATACATTCATTGATTTAGTCCAAGGAAGAAAAACAAAAGTGTTAACAATTTTTGATTGATGTTTATGTAATGCAAACACAGTAAGCCTCATCACGAGTTGGGCAGTATCCCGACTGGGATACCGCCCAACTGTATTTGCGTTACCGGCCAACCCTCCGGCGCTCTTACTGCCGGATCATGGGTTGGGTGGTAACTGTAATTCCCCATTGGGTCCATTGGAGACAATGGGGAATTTTCGGCACAATTACCGGGCGGTAATTGCACCAAAAATCAGCATTTTTGCAGCGCATTTACCCCCAGCTTAGAGCTGGAGGTAAATGCTGCCAGCCCGAGATTGAGCGGACTCTTAAATACTGCAGTAATAGCATTACCGCCACAGTTAAGGGCTACCACCCCACTCGTGATGAAGCGTTGTGTCTTTTATTAATGATTTTAATGTTATTGTTCATTATTGAACAAATATTGATACTATTCTTCAAACAGATTTTTGGTAATAGTCCCCCCGTTGACCTTGATGTCCTCGGCCTCTCCACACCCAGAACCAACCGCTCAGGTGGGGGTGTAGCCCTGATCTTTCCTGAGTGGATTCCAGCCTCTGTTACTCCTACGCAGGCCTACTCCTCTTTTGAATGCCTCGTCTGCAGGCTCTCTCTCTCTCCATGCCATTCCCTTACTGTGGCTACTATCTATCGACCACCTGGTCAGATCTCATCCTTCCTCTCTGAGTGGGCGGATCTCTCCTCCTCACTCCTGGCCTCAACTACTCAACTCCTCCTTCTTGGAGACTTGAACATCCACCTGGATACCTCTGTCCTCCCTCAGGACTCTTTCGCGACCTTTGCAACTCTCTCTCACTCACTATTCTCCCCTCGGGCCCGACTCATTCTGCAGGGCACACTCTTGATGCTCTGATCTCCTCAGACCTTCCCCTCTCTGTCCCTCTTACCACTCCTCTCTCCTGGAGTGAACACTCTCTCCTCTCCTCCCACCTCACACTCCCTACCCCTCAGGCCAAGCCACCTCCGTCACTGCCACCCACCTTCTCGGTCATCCGACCCATGAAGCGCATGTCAACTGAGGCTTTCGCCGCCACCTTCTCACCACCCCCTCCCCCTTTGGCTGACTCTCATCCTGACACAGCCCTCCTCACTTTACATTCTGCCATATCTGATACTCTTGATATCCTTGCCCCTGTCATGAGAATCCACCTGAACCCCAAAGCCAAATGCAATTCCTGGTACGACTCAGACCTCGTCACCCTAAAACGCAAGTGTAGGGTTGCCGAGAGGAAATGGCATGCTTCATTTACATCCTCTGACAAACTGGCCTGCCGCTTGCTGCAAAGGCAATACCGGCTCTCTGTCCTTACTAAGAAGAAAGCTCACATCCAAGCCTGCGTCTCTGCGGCTTCTAACCGCTGAACTCTTTAAAATCTGCAAGGAACTGGCCAATCCTGCTGCAGTCTCTACCTCTCCTGTCCCCTCCCAGACCCTGTGCACGGCACTGGCTTCTCACTTCATCTCTAAAACTCAGGACATCCTTCCTCGCTTTCCGCCTATCCTCCCACTCCCCCCACTCCCTGCTGTCCCTCTGGCCTTCCTGCAGCCACCCCTCCTCCCTCCTTCTCTGCCTTTCCCCTGTTCTCCGCAGACAAGGTTTCTAGACAAGTCCGATCTATACAAGTCTCTTCAAAATAGGTTCACCCCTGTTCCTCCAAAACTATAAAGGACCACATTGACTCCCTGGCTCCAGCCCTGGCCGATTTCTGCAATCACTCCTTCGCCACTGGAATCTTCCCGTCCCCCCAAAGCACTCCCTTGTGCACCCCTTGCTTAAGAAACCCTCTGCCGACCTCTCCTGCCCAGCTAACTATCGCCCAATCTCCATCACTCCATTTCTGGGCAAGCTCCTTGAGAAACTAGCCATCTCCCATCTAAATCTCCACAATGAATCTGTTGGTTGCCTTCATGATCATCAGTCTGGCTTCAGAGCTGCCAGAAGCACGGAAACTGCACTCCTGAACATCCGTGAAGACCTGCTCTCCAACCTCGACTCTAACACCCCTGCGTCCTCATCCTGCTTGATCTCTCTTCTGCCTTTGACACTGTTAACCATGCCATCCTGCTCAACCATCTCTGTGATAATCTGGGTATCACTGGTCAGGCTCTGGCGTGGCTGACTTCTTTCCTCTCTGACCGACCCTCCCAGGTCCAACTTGGGTGCTTCCTCTCTGAGATCTTTTTCTCTACCTGTGGTGTCCCCCAGGGATCTAACCGCTCCGGCTGGCTGTTCAACCAATACCTAGCACTCTTGGCCCACCGCATCGCCGCTCTCTGCCCCAATTTTCACTGTTATGCAGATGATACCCAGCTCATTTTCAGGCTACCCTCGGCCTCCTCCTCTCCCTCTCTCATCTCTGAATGTCTGTCTGCTATCCAGGAGTGGTGTGCCGCAAATGACCTCTGCCTTAATGCCTGTAAGACTGAGATTCTACTCATCGGCACACCCACTCCCTCTTTCCCTGTTGCTCTCTGGCCGGCCTCTCTTGGCCCTCTTCCTGCCCCCACCTGCAAGGCTAAAAACCTCGGGGTCATCTTCGACTCCACACTCTCCTTCTCTCCTCACATCTCTGATGTCTCTAAGAAGTCACACTACCAGCTGCACCTCCTCAGAGGTATTCTCCCTTTCCTCTCCTTCCCCCAGAAGCTCACTGTCTCCAGAGCCCTGGTTCTCCCTATGCTGGACTACTATAACAGCCTCTATCTAAAACTGCCTGCCTCTACTCTCCGGCCTCTGCAACTTATCCAAAACAGGACAGCGAGACTTGTCCTTGGCCTCAAGCCCAGGGATCGTATCTCTTCAGGACTGAAATCTCTGCACTGGCTCCCAGTGGCTGCGAGGATTAAGTTCAAAACCCTCTGCATTGTCCACAAGGCCTTCTGTGGCCTGGGGCCGAAATATCTTCAACTCTGTCTTCGTAAATATCTTCCTTCTCGAGCTCTTCGCTCATCCGCCTCCAACTCCCTCAGGGTCAGTGGCTTCTCCAAGCAACGAGTGGGCGGTAGATCTCTGTCGTCGGCAGGGGCCTCCCTCTGGAACAGCCTTCCTGCCTCCCTTAAACTTGAAGAGGACCATCTCTGGTTCCGGAAGCACCTCAAAACCTTCCTCTTTGCTTCTGCTTTCTCTCCCCCTCTTCCCTGCTGAATTCCTGGCTGATATTGCACTGGTTACCTGGCCACCCTTCTGTTCTCGGGCCCAGGCCCCACCAGCTGCACACCCGCACTGCCTCCCTGACAACCCTTGTACCTGGGGACTGTTTTCTGTAGCCCTACAGTCCCGTACCAGCACTTATCTGCACTTACCCTGCACTTGGCGCCTTCTGGCCGTTACTATCTTGTTATTCTACTATCCTATGTACTGCACTTCCCCTCTCCCCTCCCCCTTGCAATTTTCCCTTTCCCCCCTCCCACGCACTTGCGCGATCTGAATAACACTTGGCCTGGTAAGATCGTTGTCTGTCTTCCCTTGTTCCCCCTCCCTTGCCTCGTCGCGCCTTGAAACACTTGTGTATAGGCGCGTTATAAATGCCATATATCATATCATATCATATCATACAAAGAGTGCCACAAATACAAAGAGCAGTACACTGTAGGGCAGCCTTCCTTAACTTGCACTGTAGGGTGCAGTATTTCTTACAGCCACATCGTAAGAGTTCCCTGCATGCTTGCGTAGCCTCTGGTAGGGTTGTCTAGGACATTTCCCATCTACCGTCATCCTTCTTCTTCCACCCCCAATTACTTGTATATGAAAGCTGTGGTTTTGCAACCATTGTTTGGGCCCAGCAGACAGCTCTTTTTGTATGCTGAATGAGCGCATTTTGCGTGGGAGACAGATTGTCCATTGTTCAACCTTTCTGACTAAACAGATGTTTTTGTGGCTCATTAACATGTTTGTTGCTCCTAGTACACCATTCAACAAAACTACAAATCCCTCCAATGGCTCCAGCATGTCTTCTACTGTCTGATGACTAGGCCTGTCAGTTAATCCACAACAATCTGAGGTTACATCGCTGTATGCATCCCAAGTGTCCCATGCAGCCCTCTTGCCTCTTCCTCCAAAAAAGGACACAATGTCACACTGTTATTGCATAAAACATCGGTAAGGCAGTACAACGGTCTGGACAAAGCTCTTGTTAACTCATAAGTGGCAAAGAACCAAATGCAACCCATAGTTCCTGAACCTTCAGACGTTGTGCAGATATGATGGCGAGAACTACAACATTCGTGTCCACAGTGCGTTTTCAGCTTTGTTATATCCTTGCTCCACCACATCACATCAGTGGAGTAGGATGCAAGTGTCTGCTTCTTCCTGTGGACATAAAGCCCTTCCGAAGATATCTTGACAATTTATAGAAAGAACATTGGTACTATTTGTGGTAATTACCTGTGTGTTCGTGTCAATAGCTGTTAAGGTTTTTGCCAAGAAAGAGAACAATTCAGTCTTATTTTCATCAATCCGGAGAAAATCTGGCCAATGTTTAGGAAATGTGTTTCTCGGTTCAACAGGTTTCTTAACACCTTTTCACCTTTAACTGCATGTGTCCCTCTTCAAGATGTCAGGCCTCTGCACATCACAGAGGATATCTAGCCTTGTAAACATATTGAAGCTGAAATTTGATGTAGGGTATAAACACAGTACTGACATAATCACTGAATGTTGTTGCAAATCCTTGTTGCAGCATGTTGATATTGCAGCTCTGTCAAGGATGGTCATTTGGACTGTTGATTTGGAAGTAGTGTTGTTTCTGAGTGTGAGGTCTTCCAGGCAAATCAAGAAATCAGACTTTTTGCAGGGTTCGTAGACTCCCTTATTGTGTCAGTGCTGAACCATAGGCTTGGTTTTCGTGTCTAAAGAAATCATCCAGATCTCCATTACATATCTGTGATGCAATCTAGAGTCTAGAAAGCAGTGAGCAGTCACATCTCTGCGATGTCAGTTGTAACTGTTTACTTGAATTTTGACAAACTCGAGGACAGTTGAAGAGGAGGAGATTATTCTGCTTAAAAGGATGTGTGATATATTTAGTTTGATTAAGCCTGTCACTGACATATGAATCATACTTGTCAACTCCAATCCTTTCAATATTTAGCATTGTGTCTGCAACTGCCGGATGTACTATATTTCTGCTGTCAAGTACCATTAGATCACAAATGATTTCATTAAATGAGTTTCTCATATCTTGCCATCTGTTAATGATTGTTGGCCTTGTGGTGACACTCATTGTTTTGCAATCTCTTCGTCTTTGAAGAGTTACATTGTTCAACTAAATGGGTCCCCTAAGGACCAGTGACCATCTGAAGATGCAGAGCTGTTGGGTTTTCTGTGAGGCCTACAGCCTCTCCATCAACTTTGACTGATGTGTTATGTTGTTCATGCCTCTGATCAATGGCAATAACAAGAAAGCACGCTACCTCAGATGTAAAGGTGTTGCCATACTATACCAAGAGCAGCTTTGTTAACCCTGATACTGCCACCTTATGCTGTGAAAAGCATAACATGACTGTTCCATCTAAGGGGCACACTTGTGTGCTGTCAAACCTCACTGTTGATTCTGCACGGAGGAGGAAATGAAATACATATCCAGGAGCACCACTGCTCTTGAGCAAAGGGAGGCATTGGTGCATGCACAGTAGTGGGGGATGAGGATGCCGAGCTAAGGATTCAGAAGCTGAGTGTGTGTTTGGTTAGTTTTTCCTGTAGCTTTCCAGTTTCTCTACGAGATCATGATGATCACTTTTGGATAGTGTTCATGGTGAAGAAGTGGCAGGTTCACTTGCCTGCTGCTTCGCTTTGTAAACCAATTTAGAACAGCAAATTCTGGTCACTTAGAGAGGGTACAACTGTGAATTGTTGACTCTTTTGAATCTCGGTGACCTATTACAATTTGAAGCACTGTTGAGATGCCACGACCTGCCTCCGGTTTAGTAAAATTTTAATAAAGTAAAATTAATACCAGGAAAACTTGCAGCATGACATCTTTGAGCACTTGGCAAGTGAGCTATGCAACTGGTGCTACAGTTGTTCCTACCTGAAACCACTCAGACCATTTTTAGCACAGTGCAGCTGTAAACATCTGCAAAATACATGTTGGTTGACTCCATATTCTCCTAATACTTCACATGATGATCCTTATGCATTGTTTTCCAGAAGAGCTGTGGCACATTTCAAAGAACTGCCCTAATTCGGTCGTGGTGAGAGTCTAGTGCTTCTCAGGCATTTTCCATTCATAGGGGCTCATTACGGGTCCGGCGGTAACTTTGCCAGTGCCACCAGTGGGTTGCTGCTGGACCCGTTAAATAATCACTGGCACCTGACTTCCCACTGACAACGGGCTATTCCAAGATCGGTGTGATGCTGGAAATGCATCTGAGGGACAGGGCCTCTGAATCCTTGTCCTTTACTGCTTTATCGTGTGTTCTGTCATGTTTTCTGCCCAGGAGTCCATGTGGGACTCCTGGCAGTGCAGCTCTCTCTTTTGGTTTGGTGAACAGACCCATGGGATACCCTTATGGCACCCATGGGTAGGGGTACAACCCTGTGCCCCTAGTGTATGTTTTTGGGCACCTGTGGGTGGCACACAGTGCAGGGTATGGGCTGGTGGCAGCTCCATGCTGAATTTGACTAGTGCTCTGGGTGTCCTCCATTTTGGGATACCCAGGCCCTGCCATTGGGATCAGTTGATTCCTGATAGGAAACAAGATGGCCCCTGTGGCCTCTTGCTTTCTATTGCCTGTTACCTTGTTTTCCCAAAGTCCTGGGAAGCCCTGACTCTGTCCCTTCCCCCTGACTGGCTGTTGGGTGGACGTTCCATATATGGTGTTGTTGTGAAGGCCCAGCTAGACTGACTGGAGCCTTCCCAGTGACTGTATGTTGTGGGTACCTCCTGTGGGTGGGACCTGGGTGAATGGAGTGTGTGACCAATATACACTCCTTGTTGTGGTTGTCTGGTTTTTGGCATGAGAGACAAAGACTGAGGCAGCCCTGCCCAAAACTGGCCTGAATGCAGTGTGTAGTGTTGAATGGCTGGGTACTTGTCCCAATCCACATTCCTTGTTGTGAGTGTCTGAAAGGGAGGAGTGTGGCCTGAATGCACTGTGTGCCTGATTGGCTGACTGACTGCATGAATGCCCTTCTGTATGATTGGCTGCTGAGTGTGTGCCAGCAGTGTGGATGAGAGACAGAATAGTATATCTGGGGACCTCTCACCACTGTTCAGAAGGTTCAGGGAACGTTCAGAAGCATTCAGAAGCGTTCTGGAGCTGAGTCTCCACTCTAAGAGTAACTGGAACTGCTGATCCTCGATGTCCAGCTGGAAGAAGAAGACTTGCTGTTGCATTTGCTTCGACCGATCCGAAGGCTGCCGAAATCGTCGAAGACTGACCCGAGAGAGGACCTAGTAAGGCGCCCTCTTCCCGTGCTCCGAGGGACCATCGAGCACCGCTCCATCTTCGCCGAAACGCCCTGGACGACAGACCCTCGAAAGGCTGCTGACCCGAGACGGGATCGCCGAGGAGATCGAAGTGAAGCACCCGGACATCGACGCCGTCGAAGTCCATTGCCGTCGACCAGGGTTCGCAGGTTTGTGTAACCGCTGGAGGCCCGTCGAAGTTGTGTTGCCCAGCCGTGGGAACCACTTGACGCCGTGCCACCGACGACCGGAGCCATCCGCTCCTTTGCCTAAGAACATTCGAATTGAAGGACTCTCTCGACCGTACCGTCGACCGCTTTATCCTGCCGGAGAAAGTCGAGGACGACCAACGCGCCGGGGAGAAACCTGCCAGTGGGTTTCCCGCCACCCGAAGACCACAAAGACTCGAACGACTGGACGCCCTTGCTGGGCCTGCGTCTCCACAATCTTTGCGGTCCAGAACTATTGTCACCGAGGTGCCCCGCACGCCTCTGCCTTGCAGGACGCCGACGCTCCGACGCCGACGAGCACCGCTCGGACGAAGCTGCCGCCTCATCGACGCCGTTCTACCCTGTTTGTCGACGGACGTTCGACGCCCCGTGTCTCCCGCTTGAAAGGGAAGGCATTCAAGAAGGGCCGTCGATTCCCCGTCGCCGAACACCGAGTTCCTCGACGCTTCTCGACGCCTCTCGACGATCCGTGACTCCCGCTTGAAAGGGGGTCGCTCAAGAAGGATCCGTCGACGCCTCTTCGAAGAACTCGACTCCACCAGGTACATTGGGGGGGTAAAAACATTATAGGAGGGAATAAGACTTGCAGAACAATATATGGACTGGGCTTGTGCTATATCTTTATTTTACAGGTTGCCCAGGTGGGGGGATCTCCACACAGAACTGTGTCTAGTGGTAGGGGCCAGTATTCTGCCTATTGCTCAACCATCTTATTTTCCCTCCTCTCTCTATTGCTGGTTTCACTCTATTGATCTGTGTGACAGTGTTACAGTATTGATGATGCACTTTAATGAGATCTAATACAAAGGGTGGTACCACTTTAGAATTGTATATATTTGCCATTGTTGATTTTCCTGAGTACAAAGTGAGTTATTATGATAAGTGTACAAAACCTTGAATATTGATTATATAAAGACTGTGTTCTAACCAATACAGTGTGTGGACATTCCTTTGTGGGGGCTTGGGGTACACTGTACTTAAGAACCAGCCTGCATCACCTCCTGAGAAGCTAGGCCTTGATTGCTCGTCCATTGCTACCGTATTAGAGAATCTTGCCTGGGGTCCTCTGTGCCTCTCCTCTACCATATAGAGAGCAGAAGTACAGACACCCCCCACCGGTCCTTCTTTTTCTCTACAACCGGCGGCCAGGAAGTCAGGCACCAGTAATTTCCTTAATCCCTTTAAAGGACTCTAGGGGAGTGGGGACACGGAAGCACTGGTACGGTTGTTAACAGTGCTGCTGCTTCTGTGACGGCTTTGACTACCATGACCGCTGTAATCGCAGGGTCAGACCTGTCGGGCACAGGGGCTCCGGCAGGCAAGCTCGTAGTTTGCCGGTCCAGAAACAAGGGAGCTAGTGAGCTTAGTGGCACCCCTATTTCTGGACCGGCAAACTCAGCATGAGGCCCATTGTCTCTTTGCCATCCGATCATCAGTAGCCTCTCATGCTGCCCGCTTTCCATGAAAGGGACTTCCATAGCTTGATTTGCAGCACTTGACTCAGTGGGTAGACTTCAGACTTGAGACATTTTATTATTTAGACTTTAATCCCGTGCTGTACAGCTCTGTCCAGCAGTTGGAATCCGAGGGTCAGACCGCTGGTGACTCAAGTAATGAAACCAGCGGAAACCGCTATCTTTCACCTCTTTTCCACTCTGCTTAGCATCCATCTTACTTAAGTTATTTTACACTTTGTTTACCTGCTTTGTAACTCCTCACCTTTCTAGAAGAAGTGAAGAAGTGAAGCTCCGTTGGAAGTGATTTTTGTGCACTCTCAGAAAAATGTAATTACAGTGGGTTGGAGAAAAACCCGACAGAACTTCACAAGTCACTGCATTTACCCACAGCGTGCCTCCATTGCTGGTGGCAGGTTGACAGTTTCCTTGAACTGCCCGTCCAAGCTTACCTCTGCTCACACAAGCGCACAATGTGAAAGTGAGGGAGACAATAAAGTGCCTGCCAAGAATTATGGGTATGGAAATATACTTGATTTATATGGCTAGATTCATGCTGTCTGCATAGCCAGAACATTTTACACATACTGGATGCTATTTTTCATCACGTTCTTATGGTACGATTTCTAATATTCAAAGGGCAGCAACAGCAATGTTGATTCCGACAAATGATGTACAATCTCTGTGATAGTCAGCAGTTAGGGAGATTGATCGTATATACTCTTACCCAACAATGGTATGGTGATCATGCGAAAGATGCCCAACAATGGTAGGATGAGCATATGAAATATTTTTCTTTGCCTACAATCGTTTATGGGCAGGCATACACAATATTCACCCTTGCATCTCTTGCACCATAATAAAAAGGAGGGTCTTTGACTCATTAAGCCTGCAAAGGAATGAGGGTATGAATGTTTCCTTTTATCCTGGATAGCATCCTCATCCTGCCATGCATCTCAAACTATGTCCACACCTAGAAGATCAGGGATCCATGCAGTGTACAGTTCAATGACTTTTCATCAGGTAGCAAGTTGACTCTGGTGAATGTTATACTACAGGCTTATTCACCCCGGGATATTTTGCCTCAGGCCAAGAGTTGGAGAAGGGTCATTATCCCAAGCAATAATGAAACATCCCTAGGTCTACATGGCTATTAACACATAGGGGTACTAGCAAAGCAAGTTTTGGTGGTGAAGTAATACACATTAGTGTCATGATAAGACAGAAAAATCAACAAACTCAGTAAATTAAATATGGTTTTATTTTTTAGCATTTAATTAACATGGTTGTCTTCATAAGTTAAACATTTCAATTGAAAACCTGGTTAAATGTAGAGGGTTTAACATGAGCATGCATTAGGAGTTGTGTTAAAGTAAACTGCTTTCTATAAGAAAGTGAAATAATGTTCTCATGTTTAAGCTTTCTCTTTAGATATTTCAGTGAAAGAAACAGGTCCCCCTAGAGAGGAAGAGAGGAAGTGCCGTTTTGAAAGACACCTTACCTCGAAATTGAATTATGTTTCCCTGTATGCTTTTAAAGTCAATACCAGTAGTGCCAGTAGTTATTGACAGCTCTCTGAACATTCTTATTAGCTGAGAAGAGGTGATTGTTAGGTAAGAATTAGTGCAGTCCAACTGGTGTGGTACTTCACAAGAATTACCTCTTGGTATTAGGTAATGCACATTTTAATACAGGCCTCTACTACACAAGATGGTAGTATGACTGACTACCCAGGCTTATCTTAAGAGGGGTAATGTGAGCTGTAGAGCTGTGCAATGAAATCAGTAAATACAAGTATCCAATTAAATACGTAGACACAAAGTTATATAATAAATATGTATTTATTTATACACTAAGCTATTTACAGAATATGACTTTCTGTGAGCGAGCAAAATGTCTACTTACATTGCATTTCTTAATAAAAGGAAAGTTCCTAAAAGTGATTGTATCGTAATTATCTACTGATATGAATATATAGTTCGATCTGGTAAGGCAATTAGTATTACTCCTCCATGTAGGTGTTATGCTCACCTGGTCTCTGTAGAGGCATTGGGGCATGGTTGCAGCCCTCCCGAGGGTGAGGTCGCTCGGGTCCAACTCCGCCCTCTGTGCTTATGTGGTGACTGGTGGTAATAGGTGATGCTGCTCGGGACTGCTCCTGTTGATTAGTTTTGGCGAGCACTCCATCCTGCTGCTTCTGGCAGGGGTGCTTGTATGATCAGCACTGAGTTCCTTCACTGGTCCCTTGCACGTGGTAGTCCAGTCCTGCTGCGACTAAGGCACTATACTTCAGGTAAGTGTTCCTGTTTGCCTTTGTCTTTTGTCTCCTCGTCTGTTTTTGTTGTATTGTAAAGTTTGTTGTCTTGCATTGCTGTCCGTTTCATTTTTGATGTTTGCTCTTTTGTTTTCTTCCCTTGCAGGTGATTTTGCCGGCCCAGCAGAAGCTGTGAAGCTCGAGGCAGCAGCCGGAGGGAATGAGGAACGAAGCTGCAGCGGTACAGTAGCTGGTAAGTTGTTAACTAGAGGGTGCACAAGTTGCAAATGCGGCACGGCCCTAGGACGGATGTTCTAACCTTGTCTTTCTTCTTCACAGGGTCTGAGTTCCTGGATGCAGAGTCCGGTTCTGTATCGTTGGGATGAACATCACTGGATGTCAGGAGATGAGTCTGCAGATGAAGCGATGAAGCACCGGTTTCCTGGAGGAGTGTATGCAGGAGAATGCCTGGATTCAAAGGTAAGTAAACTGGTCCAAGCGGCGGTGAGCATCAAGTTGCACGTGAGTGCACATTAACGCGAGGCACCAGCCTTAAGGGTGGAGCAGCTTATATAGCTGAGCTTCTGAAGCCACGCCCACCAGGTTCAGCCTGAATGCCACACCCTGCCACACCTGATGAGTCAGCACATGAAGACCAGGCCTAGGGAGCCCATCTGATGAGTCAGCACATGAAGATGTTCTCTGGAATAAAGGCTTTCAGCTCCTGGAAAGTTCTTGTAAAATAAAAGCACTCCTGCACTGAAATAAAGTAAAAGCACTCCTGCACTGAAATAAAGTGTTCCTGCTCACATCTCTATATGAGCCTGGCGCCAAAGGCACCAGGACTGAGTCCAGCCAGGGCCCCTGTCTTTATGGGTCCCAAAAAGACATAAGTGAGTCAAGTGACCCATTGCCCACATCACTAGATGGTGTGGATTTTGTGTTCTGGGGCCTATTGCCATGACAGTAAGGATATATTTGTGGCCTGAGACCTCCTGTTACTAAAAAAAGGTGTGTTGGGTTTGTATGCATTGACGTCACGTGACCAGTCCCTGATACATAGGTGCTGATTAATACGTTCAAACCCTATCAGCGGGCATCACCTAAATTGTTTGAGGTCAGGAAGCGTCATGCATTGTATTGATCAACCATACACTAATCACATTCCTATCAATTAAGATGCCGAAATAATTGTGGTCACTCTAATAAGGATGATGTACCATTCCTCTGTGAATGTTAGCCTATGATGGTTGGCAACACATTTTGTAATTGTAAGAATGTCACTAGATTGCTACCGTACAAAAAAGACCGATGACTAATCCTGCTATCAGGCACTGTGGGCTTTCAAGTCCTGTTAAATAATTACATCAATGTTGCATATAATATTGTTCATATATTTAGGTTGAGGGCAAAAAGAGCATTGCGAGAGTGCTGAATTACATATCAATGTGTAGTTCAAACTAGGTCAATCTACATTGGTTACCATATTTTAATCCTCCCTAGAATCCTAGGGGCAATGGCATTGTTCGGCTATACATAGTGCACATGTTAAATTCCGAAATCAGTCAGTCAATTTAAGACTGATTCAGTGTATCTTGAATTAGATTCATGAGAGTGGTAAAACGTTTAAGTTTAAATTATGATCGGGACCTTGCGGAAACAGTAATCACATAGTCAAGGAAAAAGTAATAACATAATCAAAGAAAACATGCATCTCATGGTCCTTGTTAAGGCTGTGTGTAATGCATGGCAATTTCAAATCGTCTTCGTTTCCATTTGCTTGCGGTGATCTCCACATCACCACCTCTTTTTCCACATGAAGCTTTCTGTAGGCCAATTTATTGCCCATATGGTGGTTTTCTTGCCAGTGGTTTGCCTAAGCTAATTTATGGTCCTGGCTGTTGAGGTTGAGGCTATACAGAGGCTGTACAGATGCTCTCTAATTCATACTCGAAGTTCCTGTATGGTGCTACCAAAGTAAACCTTATTGCAGATACAGATGATTCCATACACTATGTACTAGGCTCTACAATTAATGAACTCTGTTATATCAGTTTGAATTCCCCCATGACATGTAAACATAGTGGTGTTGCAGTGTTCACATTTGCAGACACAGCACGTTCCACAGTTATGAAAACCTTTGAGTCTCGGTTTTTGCCAATCAGTGCCACTGCCCTTGTGAGTGTTTGGTTTAAAATAGAAAGGACAACGTTTGTTTCTAATTGTGGGGGCATGTGTGTAGTTAAAGCTTGGTTTGTCCTCAATATCATTTTTAATATCTGTGTCTAGTTGTAATAAGTGCCAATTTGTTAGCACCATTCCATACATCAAATTGCTCTAACATGAATACTTAGTGACAAACTTAACCCGTTTCATGCAAATCTGTCCTCTTTCTTTGAACTGTTATCATATCTTCTTGCAAAACAGAATGTGAATAACTGACACTGTGGATAGCTCATGCACATTTACTTATCACATGCAACAAGAACTTTATACCTATAAATCAGTGCAAGCTTTGATATATTAAAAAAGCAACTTACTATCAACAAGGTCAGTTGCTTGAGAGTGGGCAGCCCTAATTTACTTTCTAATAGAGTATTCAAACAAGCACTAGATGTTTGGACCTGCAATCTGTACACCTGCTTTAATCACATGTTATCACAACAGAGGACCATAGACTAAAGGAAGATCGCTCACATAGTCCCGTTCTTCAAAAAAGAGGACAAAACTGACCCTCAAAACTATAGGCCTATCACCCTTCATGATGCAGACAGCAACATGTTTGCGTTGCTAATCATTAGGGAACTGGAGAATTGGCTTTCCTTTACTGGACAAAATACAGGAACCAACATCAATGGATTTGTCATCAATTGTCTACAGGAAGGTCCCTGGGCAAATTGCCTGTTCCCATGTTTATGGCATCACTCGATCTGTCTGCTGCCTTCGAGCTAATAGACAGACACATACTTTGGACAAAATTGTTACAATGGGGAATTCCTGTGGGTCTTAGCTTTCAAAAACATGTATATGTACACTGGGCTAAAACAAGGGTGTGCTTTAGACCTTTGTCTATTTCATTTATATGTATTTGACATTGACGAATTCTACGGCGATCAGTATTCATTTCCCCCATTGTGAGCCTGCACATATTTATGTGGTTAGCACATGCCAAAGATATTATACTGCTAGATTGCACTTAGGTAGGCCTACAATCCCTAGTAAAGCTTTCCATTCATATATGACCAAACATCACCTTAAAATAAATCCATCCCCAAAATAATTCTATGGTTTGGAAAAATAAAAAAGAATCCAAAATGTATAAGGAAGGTTTAGGATGTAAGATTACGGTCGACTGATCCAAAGCCCACATTATTGACTATTTGTGCAAAAATGTTGGCAGCGCAGATGAGAAACATCAATAGAAAATATGGGAGATTGTCCCTACTTCCCTTGATTAAATACAATATGGGAAACATGGTGCACAAAATAACTTATGAACTCAAGGTATTCCCCAATGGATTGCAGAAAGGCTGGATTATTTGGAGGCACTCATGTGGAGGAAAGCACTGTTTTTGCGTAATTGTGTTCTGTTACCCATAATATGCCATGCACTGGGGCTCCAGTCTCTGAAAGGTTGTGTTGAATCGAAATATTTGCTTTTCTTTCGGAAATTTTTAGAACCACTTGCTCATTCCCATTCACTATTCTCACAGAAATTGCAGAAGAGAGCATAGGAAATAGGGTTAGTGCTTATGGATGAATGTGATTTCTTCCAGCATATTTCACCTAATGGAGACTTCACTGAATCCATTTCACCAAAAAACAAAATTAACTTTTTGCTTTTTCATCTTTTATTTATAATGTGGAGGGAGTCCTCCCACCATCCCACTTAACCCCTCCCTACCCTAACCTATACCCTTACCCCACTCCCCACCTATTATGCATTACACATATACCATTTCACCTACCATTTACGGTTAAATCAATTCAGTGAAATCTCATTAGGTGAAATGGTATTCGATGAAATCTATGGCAATGAGTGCTTATATCTCAAATTGTAAAGATTTGATATTGGCCATGTACCACACTCATGATGGACTAATGCAAAACCCTGGCAGGGTGAAGCTGGCTGTGAGATGTAAAGATTGGATAGACACATGTGACACAGTCCAAAATGACACCTTACAGGGCCATTTTGAACTGGAACAAAAATGTGCAGGGGTTCCAGCAATTTATCTTATCAAGTTCCCGAATGTAGCATATCGAAATAAATGTATGTGCTTTAGATTTAACCTATTACAAACCAAAATAGGTTATTTGTATTTAAAGTGTTTTTCTTTTGCAATAATAATATGGGAATTGAAAATCTAAATCATCTACTCTTGTATTGTCCTGCTCTATTTTCTGCACGTAAAACACAATTTAGCTGTTTTTTAAATAATGCGGCCTTTGTTGAAACAGAGATTTTATGGCAGCGTAGTTTGCTTGGAAAGCATGTATCATTGGCTTTGGCTGCACTTATTTTTCTGGGAAAAAAATGATCTGATAAATGTTAAATTCCCCTGCACACATAGCACACTTTACTCGCTCAGTAAATAAGTAACACAGAAAATCTATGACTTGTAGGAACCACTGGTATGGGTAGTATTTCAAACCTTGTGGAATCTTGATCTGCTAAGCGGCCAATTTTATATGTTCTAATTTTAAATTTATGTAATCGTATATTGATCTGTGAAATGATGTGTGGAATGGAAATGTTTATATGAAATGTACTTTTAATCTATAAAAGGATACATTTTTAACCCTATACAAATAAAAAATAAAAGACATGACACATTTCCTAAAATGTTGAGAAGGTTAATATGGGTAGTGGAGGTATTGTTATTGATGAATAGTTGCTGTCAGAGATCACTATCCAAGAGGACCCCAAGTTGCAAGTCTTGAGCAAGGGAAAAGTTCAGGCAGGAAGGAGACAGGAGAGGAGATTGTAGGGATGGAACTGAAACTCAGAAGATAGATGATTTTCATTTTTAAAGTTTTAAACATGAGGTAGCCTAGAAGATCCAGTGATGGATTGCAGTGAGGCAGTTGGCGATTCACTTTGGGAAAGCTGGGGGGAAGAAGGCAAAGGAGTAAAAGATTAGACTATTGTCAGGTGGGACTGAAAGTCAAAGGATGAGTTAAGTCTACCTACAAGAGATGTATAGAGGATGAAGAGCAGAGGCCCAAGGACTGATCATTAAAGGAACACCAACAGGAAGAGGAGTGGGGTCAGAGATGTGTGCGTCCCAACGCATTTTTAGGGTGGTACCTTCTGAGTGAGGCAATTCAGGCCAGAGAAGATGTGCAAAACCCAAGTTCTTGGACAGTGAGGAGGAGGTAGGAGTGTCCAACAGTGTTGAAAGCTTCAAAGAGGTCCAAACGGATGAGTAAAGGCATGATTTAGAAGTAGTGTGTTTCAGAGAGAATGTTAGAGACGTTCATGAGTTCATGTGGATCTTCAAGGCCATTATTATACATGTTTTTAGTGTCTGTTTGAGAATCGAATTCCCCAGGACTTACGAATAATGAAGTATGAGCAAAACATGGTTATAAGTCACAGAGATGTTTTCATCAGAGGTTTTGTTCAAAAGTGGTAGGACAGATTTGAAGGAGGCAGGGAAGAGTCCAGTGGACAGGTAGAGGCTAAAGAGTTTAGAGACATGATTAGGAGTATGTTATTCACCCTCTGTAGAGTACATGGTTCAATCTGATGGGTGATGGTTCAGCAGGAGAGGTAGGTAATAAGTAGTCAAGAGTAAAATGGATATGGGGATATGTTGGACAGAAGAAGGTTAAGGAAAAGAGATGAAGGTTGTAAGAGAGCCACACATTTGAGAGATTTTATAGGAAAAATAGTGAGCACAATTATTGAAGATGATGCAATAGATATTGCAAACAAGGTAGCAGGCACTCCTCTCCAGAAAGAACATGGCATGATAACCTGTTCTGAGATGAGAGTTTGCCGCACACGCATTTTGCTCATAGATATTGGCTTGGAAGGTGGGGTAAAGCTTGATTGGTAAAATACGGTTTGTGGTAGTGATTGCAAAGTAAGGAGATTATGTTTCTGATGTAGGGGGATTTGCCAGGGTCCAGTGCAGAGAAGAGAGCTGCAAGGGACTTTTTGTAGGAGGGAGACGGATCAGGATTTTGCAATTTGCACAAGTATTGCTGGTCACGGCACATGTTTGTTTTCAGGGTTTGAATCTGTGAGGTGATCCAGGGATGAAACAGGGGGAGAAAGGTGTAAACATAGTGCAAGATAGTGTTGGTCAATGGGAGTAACAATTGAATAGTGAAAGTCAGAAAAAGCACAATAGAAGCCCATACAAGGGACATTAATACAGGAGAAAAACAGCCAAGAAGTACACACATCATCAAGATATGGTGCAAGACAGTCCTGCTTGAATGTCCTCTTCATCTTTAAAGATTGGGGAAGAGGAGTAGAATTTGCATGGACTGAAATGTTAAAGTGAACAATTGGGTGATTGGAGGGGGAGTGGTTAATTGAGAGGTCAGAGCAGGAGAGCAAAGCAGAGACAAACACAAGGTCCAGAGTAGGTGGGTAGCCATGGAGGGAAAATATGGAGTAATTAGGTAGTAGAATGTTAATTTCAAGGTGGGTGACAGCAGAAGGCTTGGGAAGGTTAAAGTCCCCCAACATGTCAATGGGAATGTCAGCAGGAAGTCACTCATGAAAAAGAGAAATGTTTGGCCAAACGTAGTTGAACAGGCCAGGCCGTTTATTAGAGAGCCAGAACAGTGAGTGGAATAGATGAATGAGCTGAACATTGCCATATTGAAAAAAAGATGAAGCAGTATAAGGGAGAATCTGTGACAGTGGTTATTGAAAAGGAATCCCACTCCATGCCCTTATCAACAAGTCTGTGTGAGTGGGAGAAGGTAGCAGGGTCAGTGAGGAGATAAGCTGGTGTAGCAGAGTCATGATCCCATGACAGTAAGAAGTGATTTTGAAAGTGATAGGAGTCAAATTCTTCATTGGTTTAGGAACATTTGTTGCTATGGGTTTTTGAATTCAAGAGGCCCGTGAAAGAGTCATAGGAGGTCGGGAGGAAAAGCCAGTGTTGTGCAGTAGGCAAATGAGATGTGTGGCGAATTGACTTCTGCCCTGCCGCAGTAAAAGGATGAGTAGAGGACGCGTTAGCGTCCATGTAGTTATGTTTAAATTGGTGTTTCCATAGGAAGAGCACTTTTTGGGTGGCTTATAACTTCGCTCCGTCTGCAAAAAAAGTATATGGCCCAGTCTGAATTTTTTTGCAAAGTTTGGAGAGGTTTGGTCCAGGGGGGGCAAAGTTATAGGGGGGTCCCAAAACTTGTGTTCTTTCCTATAGACATAATGGGAAAAAACTTTGCGCATGGCTACAGCCCGAACCGCTAGACAGATTTACACCAAATTTGCAGCAGGAGTGGCGGCTTAGTGTAAATCCGTCCAGTAGTTTTTTAAAAAAATGACCAAAATGTAAGGCAAAAAAATTAGTGATATCTGTGTTCGCTTCGCGGACGGACTTCCCTGTTCGCTCCGCGGACAGCGCCTCGATTGGCCCATGGGCTTGCGTCATGTCCGCGGACATGCGACTTGTTCGCTGATTGGACGGTGTGGGGCGTGGAGCGCGTCAGATTTTCCGTGGCGCCCTCCATCTTGTATTCACTGTCGACCGCGTACAGCGCAATTAAACTTGGATTAAAAATTGTATTTAGTGGAGTGTGTTGGTGTGTAAGAGTGTTTGGGGAGGGTGGGGGAGTATGAGATAAGTTCAATGTTTTGTTTTTTATGTGTTATATGCTTTTGTTGTGTTCGATTTGTCCGCGGAGAACAAGGCTGTTCTGACATTTTGTAAATAAACTAAATGGTGGGGTGTTCAGAGGACGGAGTATGTGTCCTGTTTGTTTACAAGGAAGGTAAAATTGAGCTAAAAACACTTGCGGTGTATTTAAATGTTCGTAAATACACAAACTGGGGGTGTCCTGAGGAGGCTGTCCGTATTGTAATCTGTCAAGTTGAATGTGTTCTAAGAACACTCGCGGTGTCCCGAAATGGTTGCAATTACACAAAATGGGGGTGTTCTGAGAACGTTGTTTGTATTGTTCGTTGTCAGGTTGAAAGTGTTCTACGAACCCTCCTTTTGTCCGCTGATAGTACAATTTCCTGTGGGCCTCACCCGACTTTTTGTCCACTAAAGAAACGATAAATCAGGCTGGTGTGCGCCAACATTATGTGATAATCCTATGACTGGCGCTATTGACCTGGCTGACTTGCTTTTGCGACACTAAATCATATCTCCCGCCCCTAAGCCTGATATTATCAAAGGCGGTCTCGGGCGGATAGCTCAGTAGGCAACGTGCTCGCCTTGGAAGCAAGACGATACGGAGCACCACAGGTTCGATCCCTGGGTCCGCGCTTAGAAACCTCTGGGTATTAAGCGCGTTATAAATAACCCATCATAAAGCATTCATATTCCCCGCCTCTCTCCGTGACGTTACAGGGTGCATAATGAAACGCGCCAAGTCGTCTCCAGTACTACGCGACTTTACACAGAACCTGGAAGACAACACACATTATGTCACAACACAGCGCGCCACAATTCGGAATATGAAACTGTGATTTAAAAGCAAACAGCAAGATTGTAAATGTTGTAAAGTACATTTATTTGACATCAAATGTTTAGAGAATATTCAGCAATTTGCATTTGTCTTTGTTGTCGATCCGCAAAAGTTCATGTTGAGACACGCGATGTTCCTTTGCGGTACAGAGAGTGTTAGATCAGCTTACAACTCAGTGCGCCACAATTCGGAATATGAAACTGTGGTTTAAAAGTAAACATCAGAATTGTACATTTGGTAAAGTACATTTATTTCACATGAAATGTTTAGTGAATATTCAGCGATTTGCTATTGTCTCTGTTGTCGATCAGCAAAAGTTTATTTGGAGCCACGCGTTGTTCCTTTGCGGTAGATAGGCTGTTGGTTTATGATAAAAGCAGTAAATGGTCGCTCTGATAATCGGAAGGTTGCTCCAACAACGAGCCATTAGACCACCCTATTGGTTGGTATGTTGTTTGTAGCCGCTAGTACTGCGTAAGGGCATATTGGTCCTTGGCAATTGTCCCATAAAATGGTGAGGGTCATGAAGTTGCATATTTGGACCTGCACCTGGCAGTTGAAGACCCCATCCGCTGGAGTCTGTAAATGGTGACATAGGCAAAATGGAGCCACATACCTGTTTTAAAAAACATAAATTAGTCTCACCAGCCGATCTTCATTAAAAATCATCATTTTATTTATTAGGGCGTGAAAATATTTGCTATTGAAGATAGTGCAACAGAGTAAGTTAATAATAAAATAATAATATTTTCCCATTCATATAGCGCTAAGAACCGTGAGGTATCTAAGCGGTGCTTATTATTAACCACGGTGTGTGGTGCTCATTTATCGACCACAGAAGGATGAAAGGCTGAGTTTGGCCTTGCCGGGATTCAAACTTGCGTTAGCAAGCTGTGCACGGATGTCAAAGCGAGCGCTGTACTCGCTGTGCCACTTGACAGGCTACAGTGAAGTGGCACAGCGAGTAGAGCGCTTGACCGCCTATAGACCGGTTAAATTATTTATATTAACCCACCCTGTGTCGTCTGCCTTTTTCAGAGCCCTCTTAACGACAGGGGATCAATTCGGCGGTGATAGTGCGCGGTAGAAAACATTATGCCACTTTCAACTAACAAGTTCAACTTGAGCGGTCTTTAATGCTACGCTATTGTAATTATATTTGGTATAAAGTAATCTAAAGGGTTACTTACAGTACAATTGCAATTTCCATTGTCCACGAGTGGTGCAGTCCCAAAATACGACTCTGCGTGTGCCAACGATCTTTCGCATAGTGATATAATATATAAAAGTGGTTTCGTTTCAGAAATTTCATCTTTATCTTCTCTTACGTTTTAGCAACACTCCTTCAAGAGAAGTCTTTCATCACAATCTCTGTCTGTCAAGGTCAAAACACAATACAACCTTATAGTCCGCTTCGTGAGCCTCTCCGGGGCCCGAGAAAAAAATGGAAGCAGCTGACCTTCACTGTGAACGAGCATAAATTCTTACTTTGCAACATTCTGTGTAAAGCCATCTGTAGAAGTTGTGGAAGCAGCTGACCTTCACTGTGAACGAGCATAAATTCTTACTTTGCAACATTCTGTGTAAAGCCATCTGTAGAAGTTGGTTTTTGCACGCCATGTTTGTATATTGTTTGCGTGATATTAAAAAAAGTTTGTTTAAAGGACGTTATGGTTCTAAGTACAGCCGAAAGACCCCTGAAAATCGCAAGTTATGGTAAGCTTTGAAAAATAACTGGCGCCACCACCGTGCACTGCTAAGACTAACACTCAGGACATCAAAGATGACATCACAAATGTCATTGATGAAATCACTGATGGCATCACGTGTGTATGTACTTTTCATGGAATTTGTGTACTAGGGATTTTTATTATAATGTTTCGAAAAAAGTGTCAAGGATATTGCAATAAATATCATACCGTTATTAGTGCTTTGAACGATGCATTGATATAAATAGCATTGTATTATGGGATTCTATCTAGTATACTGAGCTACTAATGGAGAAACATAGCATTGTGTGCAGAGTACAAGATGAAAGTATAATATGTGTAATGTTAATATGTTGAATAATGAAATAATAATTGTCCTGAAATGTTTGAAAAATCACAAAATGGGGTTGTTCTGAGGACGTTATTCGTATTGTGTGATTGCTTAGCTATATGCAATGAGAGAATGGCACAGAGAGTAAAGTGGAAACCGTCTGCGGACACCGCGGCTGTTCGTGGACAGGGCGTGCTACATCCGGGTTTTTCCAGGAAATCCAACATGGAAAGAAGACTGTACGGATCAGCCAATCAGATGTCGAGGTTGTGGATTGGTGTTGAAAGAGACTGTGTGTGGTGAAGATGGCAGAAGTGGAGAAAGTCAGGATGTTGGTGCTCGGAGATATGTTTGTGCATGGTTTACAGCAGTACGCTGAATGCAGGCATGTTGCAAAGAACTTTGATGTGAAAGGAGTGGAGGTGGTGTGGAGCAGTGTGCCTGATTGCAATGTACAGGGAATTGTACAAGTTTGTGAGGATATGGCCACCATGAACAATCCGCATGTGGTAGTTTTGCACTATGGTGCTTTCCATTTGGGCAACGTCAGTGCCCCTACTTTGTTGGCTGATTTGGAACGCTTGGTTCAAGCAGTAATGAAGATCCTTCCAAATGCAAAAGTATTTTTTTCTGGATTACTACCTAGGGCAATATGGGACAATAGTTCAGTTTTTTGTCCTCAGCAAAATATTGCTAGGTGTGTCATCAACCGAGGCATGTGTGCCTTCATGCTTAGAGCTGGTATGTTCTTCTGTAACAATGAGAATATTGATGCAAGTAATGCTGTTAATTTTAAAGAAGATGGCATTTCTTTATCTTTTACGGGAAATGCCTTTCTATTTTGGAATGTAAGGGTTGCTTTGGAGAAGGTTATGTGAAGATTTTAGGAGTAAAGTAAGAAAAAAAACAAGAAAAAAAATACAAAATAACAGGTGTCTGTCAAGCATCTGTAAAAAAAAAAAAAAAACACGGCTCTTTTCAGAGCCAACTTCAAAGGGGAAATGGGGTACACTATTTAAATTTACATTCACCACGCTCAGATTTTCGATGTGTCCCCGGACATGGCGGTAGTCCGCGGACATGAAAATCACTACGAAGGGGTTAGTATGTTCTATGTTACATGTATATGAAGTCAGGGATATTATGGTTAAGTTGTGCTACTAAAAACCTATGAAATTCAGTGAAAAACTTTGTTAAAGGGACGTTATGGTTAAGTTGCGCTTCTAAAAACCTATGAAATTCAGTGAAAAAACTTTGTTAAAGGGACGTTATGGCTCAAAGTAAAACCAAAAAACCCCTGAAATTCGGCAGTTATGGTAACATAAGCAACCATAACTTGCGCCACCGTGCACTGCTAACACTAACACCCAGGACATCAAAGATGACATCACAAATGTCATTGATGACATCACTGATGACGTCACATGGCTGGCTCTCCATTTTTATCCTTTACTGACATATCGAAGCCACATAGTTTTCTTCAGTAAAAGTCAGGAAATAAAAATTGAAAAGGTACTATATTTGTAGACTTAGGGTCCAGTCACATCATAAGAAACATATACATAGCGGAAGATACAGGCTTGAAAGAGAGCAATCCTTTCTGTGCATGAAGATAATCATTATGGTTATCAGCACTTTCTCATAGTTTTATTTTTATTACTCTACCTTCCCTCTATATGCTCATATTTGTATACATTATACTCACTCTCCATAGAGTGAATGGGAAAAAAATTTTGCTCGCGCCTACAGCCCAAACCGCTGGACGGATTTCCACCAAATTTGGACCAGGAGCAGCGGCTTGGTCCCGAAAGCGTGCTTTTGCAAATTTGGTGAAAATCCGTCCAGTAGTTTTTTTTAAAATGACCAAAAAGTAGGTAAAAAAAAATTAGTGATATCTGTGTTCGGTTTGCGGACACACTTCCCTGTTCACTCCGCGGAAAGTGTCCTGATTGGCCAATCGTCTTGCGTGATGTTCGCGGACAGGCAAAGTGTTCGCTGATTGGACGGCGTGCAGCGTGAAGCGCGTCAGATTTTTCGGTAGCGCCCGCCATCTTGGATTCGTGGACGTCCCCGGACAGCGCGGTGAAACTTGTGTATTTTGTAGAGTGTGTTGGTGTGTAGGAGTGTTTGGGGAGGGGGGAGTGTATGAGATAGGATGAAAGTTGTGTTTTTTATGTGTTAGACGTTCTTTTTGTGTTCGATTTGTTTGCGGCCATCACGGGTGTTCTGAAATGTTCTAAATAAATTGACTAGGGGGTGTTCTAAGGAGTCAATATGTGTCCGTTTTGTTCGCAAGCAAAGTGAAACTGTTCTAAGAACATTCGCGGTGTCCGGGGAGTGTTCGTAGGTGGTGTCCTGAGGACGCTGTCCGTATTGTTCTCTGTCAAGTTGAATGTGTTCTAAGAACACGCGCGGTGTACTGAAATGTTCGCAAATAAACAAGATGGTGGTGTTCTGAAGACGCTTCTAAGAACACTCGCGGTGTCCCGGGAGTGTTCGTAGGGGGTGTCCTGAAGACGCTGTCCATATTGTTCTCTGTCAAGTTGAATGTGTCCTAAAAACACTTGCGGTGTCCGGAAATGTTCGCAAATAAACAAGATGGTGGTGTTCTGAAGACACCTCTAAGAACACTCGCGGTGTCCTGGAATGTTCGTAGGGGGTGTCCTTAGGACGCTGTCCGTATTGTTCATTGTTAAGTTGAAAGTGTTCTAAGAACTATCGCGTTGTTCTGAAATGTTCGTAGGGGGTGTCCTGAAAACGGTGTCCGTATTGTTCGCTGGCAAGTTCAAAGTGTTCTAAGAACACTCACATTGTTCGCGGACATTAAAAGTTTCCCATAGATCATAGTTGAAATGTTTGACTCTATGGATGTGATATGCTGCGCTGGTTGTTGCCAGGGCATAGAGTCTTGGGTGCATGGCCATTTGGCCATGCATCCAAGATTGTATGCCCTGGCAACAACCACCGCAGCATATCACATTCATATTTGCTTATAACTTTGGGTGAAAAACAAATGTATAAGGAACAAAGGTATTAGATACTATGGATGTGATATGCTGCTATGGTTGTCCTTATTATTGTATACTTACTGTTTGGTCTAGTAATGGGAGTCCCTGTTTTTCTTCTTCATTTCTGTGATAAAAGAAAATAGCATGTTAGTATTAGTATTTTGTAATGACTTATTACATTGTATAAGCAATATACTTTTATTTTTTTTCGACCCTCATATTTAGTAGAGTACAAATCAGAGTACTGTGCAATTTGCTCAGTTTCTGTATTTGTTGCTAAAATCATTGGGTCTGTGGGAGAAGAAAAAATCCATGTTGGATTAAAAAAAAACCTTTTTCTGTTATGCTACAGTTTATTTGTTTGTTTGTTTTCAGTGTTCACTTGTTGTTTCTGGCTAATGCTTTATACTTTGCTTTGCTGTATTTTTTTTGGAGCAGTAACAGATTCTTCATTTGTTTTGATATTATAAAATTTCGGAGCAGTTAGATACCAATTGGCGTATTCTGTCTATTTTTTTAGTATATTTTAGTGGTTTTGATTTATCTATTTTGATATTGTAAAATTTTGGGACAGTTAGATACCAATTGGCGTATTCTAACTGTGTATTTCTTGGCCTAATTTAGTGGTAATCATTTATCTGATTAGTTGTTGTAGAATCTTTGAGCTGTTAGATAGCTTTTGGAGTATTCTAACAGTTTATATTATTTTAACACAAATGTATAATTTTGGGACAGTTAGATACCAATTGGCGTATTCTAACTGTGTATTCTTTGGTCTAATTTAGTGGTATTCATTTATCTGATTAGTTGTTGTAGAATTTTTTAGCAGTTAGATAGCTTTTGGGGTATTCTAACAGTTCATATTTTTTTAACACAAATTTATTTAAAGGTTTAAATACAGTTCATTTATCAAATTTTGGTTTTAAGAACATCAAATAAGCGTTTGTAAGATTTGCTGGTAATCTCTGCTTTAGAGTAATGGTACTATCATTACATTTTTATATATGCAGTGTAGTGCCCTGAATTGGTTGTGGCTCCTGCGTGGTAGATTATACCTATTGTTGTGAAGGTTTTCTTACCAAGTGATATTTGACCATGTGTGAATACAGTCAGCTTGCAGTTGTTTTTGGTACCATCTGCATTGTAACGTAGAAGCATTAGTATTACGTATTTACTATGTGTTTGTATTACTAATGTGGAGCGATTATCTGAATTGCAGGTAGAGCATAATGTACCATGGTTTGCATTTTGTACAAGTTGCTGAAATGGAATGGATTCACAATTTGGTATTGATATATATATGAAGCGTTCATTGGGGATTTCTTCTTGTGTCACATTGTTGCAGAGAGTGCATGTATGTTTCCACATGTATGAAATCGGAAAGATTTCATTTATAGGTATGTTTTTGTTTTCCAGTACTTGTAGTAAGTACATTAGAAATTCTTGTGGATCTTCCTGTGAGTTTATAGTGAATTTCACCATTCCAGCACAGTAGTCCAATTGTCGTCTTATTCCAAAAACACTATATGTGTTGTCAGGATTGTTTGCTGCATTTCTGTGAAGTACTAACATTTGCAAACACAATGGGTCTGTACTGTGTGAGTAAATGTTGTCAACAATTGGTGGTAATTGAAATAGAATATTCATTGCTACATTTGCATAGCAATTTACACCAACTATATTTGAGAATTTAAATGGTCCAGGTAGTTCTGTATCTAACTGCTTTTTTTGGAGTTTGTCTTCCTTCTTTAAAGAAGTACCTGGTTTACTTTCTCTAATTGATTCTTTTTTGTTTGTGGTACTTGATGAAGTATTAGTTTCTTTTACTCTCTTTGGAGGATTTGCAGTGACGTCCTGTTGCATTTCTCTTTGATTAAGTTTTCTTTTACAACGCTTTAGTTTTTGTGGAACAGAATATGTGTTTAGATCGGGAGTGTATAGTGAGCGAAGTCTATTATATTCTAAAATGCAAGGAATATCAGCGTTTACTTTACTTGCATCAAAGTTGATTAGAAATAGACCGTCAAGTGTACGTAAGCGTGAATGTGCTACGTAGCTCATGCCTTCTTTAAAGACTGTGTTACCAATATCTATCATTGCTTTGTCTAGGGTAAGACCTTGTGATTTATGAATCGTGACTGCGTATGCAAGAGTTAGAGAAAATTGTTCTCTGCGTACATACATATCTTTGAAGAGAAGGAATCTAGCTGTTGAGCGTCCTATCCGTTTTACTTCTGAAAGTTTGTCAAAGAGTATATTGACAAACTGAATTTTGTTGTCACGTCGGTATGTTTGAAAGCCAACAACTGTACCCAGTGCTCCATTAACTAGTCCTTGGCCCACGTCAAGGTTACGTTTAAGCATTACTCTGCAATTTAAGGATAATTTTAATATCTTTTCTAAGCCTGCTGTGTTTGAGATTGAGTTTTCTAAATTATTTAGTCTTGTTGTGGCTTGGTCACACATGGGTAGTGTCATACCATGTACATCTAGTTTGTCTGTGGCGCTATTTTCCATTATTGGTTGCATTTCTTTACTTAGCATGATTTCATTAAATTTGAAACAGCTTGCAAGAGTTGGCATTAAGGCCATACAATTGACATTTTTGTGGGCTAATTTTTCCATAACATCTGTAGCACATGCATTATCGCCATAAAGTGCATTAATGTGCCGGGTTTTCAATGTTGCTTCTGCTTCTTTAGAAAGTATACCAACTCTCAAACTTTTTAAAATGTTGGCATAAGTTAGATCTGCAGATTGGCGCATGTTTTCTGTTAATTCTCTGTATTGGAAATGTTGCCAAAGGTTGACATTTCCAATGCTGCCAACAGTTTTACAGCAGAGTTTGTGTCCTAATGTTTTAAAAATAGGTTCACCTTTTACTGGCGTTAATTGAAGCAGATCTCCAAAAACAATAATGTGTTTTCCTGCAAAGAGCTCTTCATAGTCTGTTTTGAGTACTTCTTGTAATCTGAGGTGAATCAAAGCTAACATCAGGTTGGAGACCATGCTCACTTCATCTATTAGTAGCATTTTCATTTGTTTCAATACTCTGCGTAATTCCATTGCAGCTTCTGCAGAACGTTTGTAATAGTATAATTTGTTCTGGTGTTCTACTGGTAATAGTAGTAATCTGTTTAATGTAACACCACCTATGTTGTAGGCAGCCAAACCTGTGGGGACAGTGACAACAGCTGACAGTTTGTTGTTTGTCAATTGTTGAAGGAACTTACTAATGATTTTGATTAGGAATGTTTTGCCAGAACCAGCTTCACCACTGACGTACAGTAGTATAGGTTTATAATTATGGCAGGAACATTCTTTATTTTCATGTTTTACACCATGTGCAATTTGTTTTGTTATTTCTTGAAAAATGCTACTTTGCTCATTGTTTAGTTTTGATTGTAGTATAGTTAAGTCTTCCTTATCTTCATACTGACACATGGTGTTTTCTACTTCTATCATAGCTAATTCTGCCTCATTTGTTATTAGTGGTTCTCCCAGTGGTTCTTGGCTTCCTGTTACAGAAGGTTGACTACTGTCAGGAGTATCCTTATCTAGTTGGGCTTGGAGTTCTTCTTCATGTTGCTGTTCATTGTGCAACATTGTTTTGTACTGTGTAAAGTTTACATCAGTTATAGTGCTTTCATTTGCTTTGAAAGCATCCTCATATGAGTCATAGTTATCTAGTAATTGTTCTTCTTTTCTCCATGGTTTGAAGAGTTGTAGCAGGGACATGTAATATACTTCTTTATGTTGAGGAGTCTTCATGACAATTTGATATGATTAATTAAATTTGGTTTAGTGAGTTTAACTAAGCTGCCTTCACAGTCTGTCACTCTATATTTACCTTTTTTTTCATCAGGTTTCATAATATTTTTGTATGTGTAGTTTTGGGCTATTTGGTATAGACACATGTTTTCCAAAGTATTACTTCTGTTTGGGTAGTATGTGTCCAATAAATTGTTTTTTAAAATGTCTTGGCTGTTGGGATCATGTTTGGCTATTGTTTCTATATGTTCATATGATTTTAGAACTCTTTTTCTAGATTTAGCTGGACCAAGACTTAGCCATACTATATTTTCAGATTTACCATACAATGAAGTACCAGTTAAACGATCAGCTGCTTCATAAAATCCACATTCTCTATGGGTGAGCATTTTTATGCCCAAGCTGTATAATTTCTGAGATACTGTTTTATCTGATGGCAGGTCATTACAGAGGTCTTGGAGCTCTGTCTTTTCTGCTTTAGTTAAGTATGCTGTGACATATCGTGCAACTGCAGTAGAATTGTCTGCAATGTACTGCACATCTATGTTTGCATTCCATAAGTGGGCAATGATTGCATTATAATCATTGATATATTTTTCTTCTTCTTTTCTTTTTATGTAATATGTATTTTTAGGTGACTTACCTTTAACACTATGTCTAACTGAAGACATGAGGTTGTTTACTTGACTTGTATTTGTAACTGGTGTAGGGAAACCAAATCGGCATTTGGTGTAGTATTTGCCTTTGTTTTTGTATTTGCGACGACAATATTTTCCACATTTGTGTCTTTGAAATTGTAAAATTTGTGCACGAAGATCACTATTTGTGGCTTCTGATGGAATTTCACAAGTGACATATTTTTCAATAAACTGTAAAACAGTGGCATCACTGTCTTGACCAAATTTAGGAGTATCTTTAATCCATAAAAGCATGTGGATATGTGGTGCTCCTCTGGCTTGGTATTCTTTTCTCCCAAAGAAGTGTTGCACTTCTCCAAGGGGAGGAACAGTTTTATTACAAATAAAATGTAGCATAGCAATGAAGCGATGGTGAAAATATCTTGAAACATTAACAGGATCCAAAGAACAAAGTTCTCCAGGTGTTAGAATATCTATGTTTGTTTTGTTTTTATTTGATATGCGTAGGAAATCATGTAAATCTTCCCATGCATATTCTGCACAACTTAATGTAACAAACCAAGTGGGTGGGCCAAGGTTTCTGATCATACAACGTACATCTCCATGACGTCGAAACCAGTACTCTTTAGTACCACGCATATTTGCTAATAGATTTGTAATATTTGATTGTAAAACCTCATCCTTTTGTTGCACTTTCTCTAATAATTGTGTAGCTGTCATATTTTGAAAGTGTGATTCTGATTTTAATATGTGTGCAACTCCGTAACATAAAGTTGCTAGTTCACTTTCAAAGAGTAGGTGGAATATGTATTCCACATTTTGTCTAAATCTGGGATCTTCAGAATACATCCGTAATGAGCGGTATTCTGAAGCTGATATTTGAATAGGTCTATCATCATACCTTCCTCCTTTGCCAGTAGGAAAGAGTAAAGGAAAAGCACGTGCTTCTATACCTTTTTTCCCATATACTGATTGGCGATCCTTTTGTTTGACGCATTTGGTAAGTTTCTAGTACATCTTGTACGGTGTCATTACAGTGCAAAGGATGAATTGTATAATGGTCTAAAGTATTTGATATTGTAGCAGGATCTAGTAGCTCAAATTGACCAGCTTCTTGTGTTTCTTGAATTATTTCAGTTGTATCTTTCAAGTTTTCTTCAATATTAATTTCTTTGTAATATTCATTATTCTCTTTAAGATATTGGAAGGCTTGTCTAACTTTATATAAATCTACCAGCTGTTGCCATATTTTTTTGTCTTTTGTAGATACTCCATTTGCTAATATAATTAAAGATTGCTGCATTGGACCTTGCACTCCTAGAGTATGCACATTTTCTTTTAGATTTAACGGTAAATAAACTACTTTTCCACGAATGCCTTTTACCAATTCAGAGGGAGGTAATTTTGCTGTTTTTGGTTGAAGGCGTATTATTGCTTGAAATGGGTGTACTGTTTGAATTATGATGCTCTCATATAAATTAAGTTGTTGTAGAGGTTTTGGTACTGGGTATAATTCCAAATTATTTGTGATAGAACGTGAAGGAGTTTGGTTGTTGTCAAGTTTTGTAGTGCAATAACTGCAAAGTATTAAGGGCTCAGTTATTTCATATTTGTTTTCTGCTAGAAGGTAGAGAGCTAATTCAAACCATTTAGAATCTTCATTGTCTTCTATTTTGTATGATAGGTCCACAGTTTTTGTGTTACTTTTATAAAAAATTTCTACGGCAACATACACATACATGGTTTGGTACTTCAGCTGATGTACTTTTAAATTTTAGTATTTCTTTTTTGTATGTGTTTAGCAAAAGGTTGCCATGTGTAGAATTGTTGCTTAATTGGTTTAAAGCTATTTCATTCTGTAAATGGCTTTCACTTCCAGAATATTTTTTCTGGATATAGTGAATTTCTTCAAGTAGGTCTTTTGCTGTACCATGTAGAAGGATGTTATTTAACTTTGCTAGTGCTAAAGCAGGACTTTTAGCATAGTACAGTTTATAGACTAGATTTCTTATAGTTGAATGATGTGTTGATATCCTTTTGATATCATGGAAAGTGGTTTTACAAGTAGGTCCTGTAATGCAGGCCAATGAATGTCCTTGTAGTCCTGTGTACTTGCGCACTGGACAGGTATCTATATTTTGCAGTAATTTAATTTTGATTTTGTCTTTGCTTTTTACATATTTATTGAGGAATTGGTGTAAAGATTTGAAACATTGTTTGGGAATGTTACACATTGACGTGCATGGCCATTTGTACACTAGACATTCTGATTCAGTTGAATGGAGGGGTAATTCTAAGTTTTCAGGGCATATTTTTGTAAGGAGTACTTCTTGTTCCATTATGGTATTATTCACTTTTTCATAACCTCGACCACTGCTATTTATGGCAATTGTATTCGATTGCTTTTGTTTGTACGCTTCTTCATTAAAATATGGTTCTGTGCTCGTAGTGTGATTCCATTCACCTCCGCAGATACTTAAGAAGTTCTTTCTGTTGACATTTCGCTTATTGAGAAGTCTTTTTTGTAATTTAGTTATTAGTTTTGTTAGTGGTTTCATTTTGTTTAACAGTAAAATAAATACATTTCTTTTGAGAAGAATTGCACTGTCCATCAATGCTTCTAAGATTAATTTCCTACGATAGGTTTTAAGCTTTGAACCTGATTTCTCTCCTGTTTTTATAAGATTTTGAAGGACTTTATGACGGTATATTTTGGCTAAAATACTTTTCTTGGTATACTTACTTTGCACTATATTAAAATTTGAAGAAGTAGTTTTATCTGTACTGATAGCTGATTTTCTGTTAATTGTTTTTTGGTTTGTTTTACATTTTGATACAGGAAGCAAAGTTGTGGTACTTGAAACTTCTTGTGTTTCACTAAAGGATTGTATTAGCTGTTTTGTTTCAACTTTGTTTTACAAATTCTGCTAGAGATGGATGCTTATGTTGGACACCTTTATGTTCATTTGCTCTAATTTTGCGTTGCTTTCTACGGAGTTGTCTTTTGGTAGGCATTTTTTAGGGTCTGTTGAAAAAAATAAAGAAGATATGGGTTGGGGTGTTCTGGAATGTATGTGTGCTGTGTGCATGAGTGTTTGAGTAAGATGATAAAGATGTATGTAATGGTGTGTGATTGTGCATTGGGAACTAAAACTAGTAGGGATAGGTATTCTTGAATGTATGTGTTACTAAACTGGGGTTCAGATGACAAAAAAAAGTAAGCTAGTGGTGTGGAAAAGTACAAATAGTAAATCTAATGTATACAATTAAAACAGTTGTTTGTTCTATAATATGAAAATTGTAGTGGTTCAGTTGGCTAATTTGTGTGTCCAAAAATAGAAATTTGTGGGCCCTTCTGGTTTTAAATCGCTGTTTAAGACATGGAAATTTTTGGACAAAATGGTACAAAATCTCTATTTTAAGAAACCAAAATAGCTCGTATTAATGTTATAGTATATTTGATTAATAATATAAATATTATGGTGATATTTTACTTATTTTTTTTTTAAATTAAAAGGTAACTTCTTAGTTTTTCTTTCTTCTTCGAATTCGGCTGCTTCTTTTCAGGAAACTGGTCTTCACTGCAACTGTAAAAGCTTCAAATTAGTAACTTTGTTTGTATATAGCACTGTTTTTAATTTAGATATTGATTTTTTTAATTGAAATCCTCAGTGCCTTCTGTAAAACCATTAAACTAATTTATTTACATAAGATACATTGCATCAGTTCAGTACATATGATATGTTCTTAATGAACAAATTGTATTGAATGACTAGCAAAAATAAAATATCTTTACTATGTCTTGTGAAATTTATAATATATTAGTGAATACCACTATTTCTGTAAGTAAACTGTTCTAGGTAATAGCGCCTCAATGTCATGTCTAATTTAAAGTAATTAAGTAAATAAATAAATAAAAACAAAAAATATGAAATTGTATACGTATTTTTATAAAGGTTTAAACATAGATTGTGTTTGCATGCAATTTTGTTTGAATATATGTAGTCTATATATTTCATTTAAAACATGTTAGTTTAACATGATTTGAGTGTGTGTATAAAGAAAGTAAAAAGTATAAAGGTGTATAAGTGACAGTTGATTTTAGGAAATTGAAAAAAGTACAGTAAATTCATTTTACAGATTTTACAAGGTAAAAGTCTGTTTGAAAATGTGTTCATCTACCATAGCTCTCAACTCGCACGCTTTTGGCGGGTGTCACACGCCTTGTAAAGGGCAGACTCACCCGCCAAGCCTCCTGCACGCCCATTCATTCCAATGGGCGTCTCACCCGCCAAAAACAAAATCGGGTGATTTCACCCGCCTGTAAAACAAAAATGGTTGAGAGCTATGTCATCTACTATACAGAAAATATGCATACCTGAAGTTTGTGTTCATGCATATGGATATGCATGGAGCTGCAAGTAGAAATCTTGAAGACTTGTACAGTATTTCTGGTAGATGCTGCTTGCCAATGATATGACACTTGTACTCAGAGAGATTCAGATTACATTTGCAGTGCTGATCTATGATGATGCAGTTAGATGTAGAGGTCTTGAATGTGATTGGTGCATGGTCATGTGATTTTTGAGGTACATCCAATGAGGGAATGGCAGAGAGAGTGTAGTGGAAATGGTAGAAGGGCTGTTCATGTTACGATATGTCCGCGGACATGGCGGTAGTTCGCGGACATCGGGAGTTACATCCGGGGATTTTTGGCTTCAGAAGTCATGCAAATGAAAATAAGCACTGAAAGGGATTGGTCAGGAATGTTTGGTGGGTGTGTTGTGCCAGGCGAGATTTTCTCAGATACTCTTTTTGCTGAGAGAACAAAAGATAGCTATGGCTGTGTGTTTCAGAAAACAGATTGTTTGGATTTTAGGAGATTTGTGGATACATTGGTTGAAGGTGCATGCAGAAAGCTGTGGAGTAGCTGTAGATCTTGGATTCCCACATGTGGAAGTACACTGGCATGGAGTACGTGGAATGAAGTGGTTGGACTTGCTACCTCTCTGTGCTACTTTGGAGACAGAGCAACATCCAGACATAATTGTAATTCATTGTGAAGGGAACAGTTTAGGACATGTGACTGGAATTTTTTTGCAATTTGCTATGAAAGAAGGACTGAGGAAGGTTATGGACATGTTTCCTAATTCTCAAGTGACATTTTCACCGATTGCGCAGAGACAAATGTGGCTTTGTTCTTCTTCATTTGGTCCACAAATGGAAAAAGCAAGGCGCAATGTTAATAAGGCTGTTTGTGGCTTTCTAAGAGATTTTGGCATGTCTTCTTTTCACAATGAAAATATTATGTTTTGTAGTACATACATTTTTCGCAGAGATGGAGTCCATCTTACTTATGCTGGCAATCAGATTTTTCTGAGAAATGTACAAAATGCATTGCGACCTTTTTTGGAATTACAACAACGATTTTGAAGTAGATGTTAAGCATTTACAATTTTTGACTTACAAACACCACCCAAAGGCTCTTTTCAGAGCCACCACTTCTTTCCAGAGAAAATTACAATGTTTGTGATGGAGTAGCAACCCAATTTTTTTAATGTTCGCGAACTGTCAGCGGACTTCTAAAAAATACAAAGAGCCCTGCTTCATTTATTTTCACTTCTATTTTTTAACTGGGAAAGGCGGCTCTGAAAAGAGCCTTATTTTTTTTTGATTTTTGTAATTTTGTATTTTTTTTTGGTTTTTCAGACACGACACACTAGGAGAGGAGGGTAAAGGAGGGTAAAGGGGGGGACACCAACCACAGGGATAAGAAAGGGCGAGCTGAGAGAGGAAGATGTAGAGTGGGTTTTATTTGGGTAGTGAGCAGGTCTTCTCGTGCTCTGAGTCTCAAAAGCACTCCGAAGTCGCTCCCCCCTGCAGAGTACTGTGTCACAGTACATACATACAACTGTGACCCTTGAAAGGTAAGGGTCATCAGCATTCTGTATGGCCTGTGAGGCAGCTTGAGAAAGACGCTGTCCCACAGAGGTGGTCCTTGTGGTGACAGGATCAGAAACAGAGGATGAAGTAGAGGAAATCAACCTGCTACGTTCTTCGCAAGGTACAACCCTGCGAATAGCCCCCGAGTGAAATGACCTCAGGTGTCGCTTCATAGTAGTGGTCCCAAAGCTGTAGTTACCGTGCTTCCCGCGACTGAGTATCATTTTGCACTCATTGCAGGTAACATGGTTCGCACGAGCCTTAGGACCATTCCCATGAATGGTAAATAACCGCCACACCCAAGACTCACGCCTAGTGCGGGTAGTAGGGATTTCCTCTACCTCATTCTCATCATCCTCTTCTTCCTCCTCCGCATCCTCAGTCCTGTTCCCCTCTTCAGGCCCTTGGGGAGGTGGTGGTGGTGGAGGGGGTGGTGGTGGTGGTGCTGAAGCAGGTGCAGCACCAAGTGGCAGTTCAGCAGCCAAGGATGCCATGTCGATGATGCTGTAGTCTGAAGGTGGCAGCAAAAATCACTGTGTTCTGAAGAATAGCCAGAAACACAATGGGAATAAGCTCTTGGGCGTGGTCTTTTATAGGGGTGCTTGTGCGAGGTCCGCGGACATGCGCACTGTGCGCGGACAGATCGAACACAAAAAAAGGATCGGAAAGTTTCAAAAGGTATATAGAAACTCAAGATTGCTATGTGGGACTTGTGGCATGGTGAGATTTTATTGAAAAATATTATGGATTAACTGAAAATGCACTTTTAAATTGTTCGGGGACACGAACAGTGTCTGCATTTCAGGACACACGATGAGCGTGGGCGCGGTCATATGATCTGTTTGCGAACTAGTCTGCGAAGGAAGTGCCTGTCCGCAGGACACCAAGTGCACGGAGATTGGTTAGCGCATGCGCATTGATGTCCTACGGACACTGTTCGGGTTCTGAAGTAATTAAAAGTGCGTCACACGTGAAACAAACATTTCAGGACACCGCGTGCGTTCTTAGAACAGTTTAAACTTGGTAGCAAACAGTAAGGACAGATATAGTGTTCTTCAGGACACGTGTAATTTAGTTTATGTACGAACATTTCAGGACACCAATTGTGTTCTTAGAACACTTTCAATTGGGTAGCGAACACTACGAACAGTTGTACTGTTGTTCAGGACACATCATTTTCGTTTATTTACGAACATTTCAGGACACCAATTGTGTTCTTAGGACAGTTTTAAGTTGATAGCGAACATTACGGACAGATATAGTGTTCTTTAGAACACTTTAATTTTTGTTTCTTTACGAACATTTCAGGACACTACGAGTGTTCTTAGAACATTTTGAACTTGCATGAGAACATTACGGACAGATGTAGTGTCCTCAGGACAGTTACATTTTCGTTTCTTTACGAACATTTCCGAACAACCGCGGTGTCCGTGGACACCTAAATTGGTTTTATCACAAGGAACTTAAAGTAATTACAACACAATATAAGAAAAGTAACTTTATTTCATATATATACAATTATGACTGGGAAGGTGGGGCAGAAACGGAAACAAAAACAGGAAAATTAGGGATTTCTAGATAACTGGGATCAGGTGAAGAAGGGAAGGAAATCTCATCGAAACGCTTTGGTCCGTAGACAGGGTTTGGGGTTAACTGCTTGGGATAGGGTGAGGGGGGACAAGTGCAGGTTGGACAATGGTGTGCTGTTGGGGGTTTCACATAATTTTCCACAAAGTTTTTCAAATCCATAAAATTTTGCATAAGGTCGTCCATTTTTTGATTAATCTGCTGTGATCTGATATCCTCTGATTGTTGTTGTGAGATGCTTGGAATTTTTGTATGGTCTGTAATTAAAAAAAATGTATATGTTAAAGGTATACAAAATAATATTTATGAATTGGTTTATATAGTAAAGTGTGTACCATTAGGTGGACTATTTTCTAACATTTCCTCTCCCTCTAGCCAGTCGAGAGTACTACACATTTCTGTGAGAAAACAAAAAAGTAATATGTTTTTTTTTCTAATATAGAAAGTTTATAAATATATGAGTAAAAAGAAGTGCACTTACTATTTCTGGTGAGATATGTAATCAGTAGTGTATACGTCTGGTCTTGCTGTTGGTTGTGGAGCGTCTGTGAGGTAATCATGGTGGAAGCCACTTTATCTTCTTTTGGTATATTCCATTTTAAAACATATTGTATTTACATGAATGGTTAGTGTGTTACATATACGGGTAACATTTTTTAAGTATTACTACATATACTTTGTATGTGTGCTGCTTTGTGAATTTGTTAAATGTTCCTATGTTATGATATAACTATTACATATACCTCCCCAGAGTTTTTAGGTGATGTCATCTTTGATGTCCTGGGTGTTAGTCTTAGCAGTGCACGGTGGTGGTGCGAGTTATGGTTGCTTAGCTTACCATAACTGGCGAATTTCAAGGGTTTTTCGGTTTTACAAAAGTTTTTTCACTGAATTTCATAGGTTTTTAGTAGCGCAACTTAACCATAACGTCCCTTTAACAAAGTTTGTTTACTGAATTTCATAGGTTTTTAGTAGCACAACTTAACCATAACGTCCCTTTAACAAAGTCTTTTTAGTGAATATATATATATATATATATACTTTCATTAGACACACCAGCTACAATAGCAACTAAATAGAAAACCATGTCAAAACCCATCCCTGTAGCCAAATAACAGAATATGTACAGGGTCTAGGGGGGCAGATATCAGTCAAATACCTTCTGCAAATGTCTTGGCGTTTTGACAGTGTTGAATCTGGCTTCTCCGCACTGACCGCAGTGTCGGGTCATGTTGCAGGTGCAGCAGTCAAGATGGTCCAGCGGCAACCTGGTGTCGAGGCAGAGTCGAACGTAGGGGAGCTACATTCTCGAAGCGTCTACTCAAGCTGTGCAGATCACGTGGTTACCAGGTCTGATCCAGCCGTTGAATATCGTCGGCGGTCGGGCTGGTACCAAGTGTAAGGAACTCATAGTGGCAACAGTAAAGACAGACACAAGTGATCACAGTTCAAGGGTGTTTATTAAAACAATAAAATGCAGGGTGGAAAAACACCTAACCTGAACCTAAATCTAAGATGGGAGCAAGTGTAAACCACCAAATGAAAAATCTGGCTGTCCTAGTGGTGTTGTGTCAAATAAAAGGGCCTATACTAAGAAAAAGCTATTTCCAAGTCCTTACAACTAATTAAAGAAAGAGTGTGGGATAGGGATTCAATAAAGAAAGATGTGTCCCCAAATCATAATCAGGATGTGATTGCCAGGTGTCTTGCTTCCCCTGTTTTCATCATGGGACAAGGTGGGACCGAGTAGCACATCACATGCTTGAGCTTTCTCAGCAGTAGCTGACAGTTCCAGACAAGCTATCAGGTTCTTCGATGGTAAAGTATCTTTTCAATAAAAAGTCTCTTGCTTTCGAGGGCCTGATGTATTCCACAACAAACAACCAAACAAAAAGTTTTTTTGCACAGTTCAAAATGGGTGATGGCTTCACCCCTGGGTCACACTCTTCCAGGCGCCGACCCCTCACGTATTGTTTTTAACCAATCAATTAAACAGTTATTTTCTAAATGAACTTTGGGTGATAGCTTTTCACCCCTGGATCTCCCTCGACCAGGCTTGGACCCACTTAACAAGGGGGACAATTCACTTCCCCCGGTCTTCCAATACCTGTTAAATTCACAAGTCTTAATGACTTTTTACACTTTCGGGTTCAGTCTCGCCAACTTTTACAACACACTGTTCATGCTCTCATTTCACCAAGCAGGATTCATTTCCCTTTGTTTCTCAATCGTCTGTAGGTCAAAGACTTTCAACGGTACAGAGGAGTTAACAAGATCCCTGAATGACCACTTTGACCTCTTTTCGCCTCTACCCAAGGGCTTCTGTTTCCAGTAGTTTCTACTATCGGGTAATCACCCAGTGTTTCCTGCATAAGCACCAGCATGGTGCCAGACTTCTCTATTGCTAGTTTTCCTCCTCTTTCCTCAATCATATCTTTTAGTTTTTCACAGTTCAAATTGGCTGTTGGTTAATTTCCATTCAACACAGTTTGGTTTCTTATTGATTCTCCCCTCGACTCACCAGCTGTGATGAACTGCTTGCCTTCTGTTATGCTTGGAGTCAAGGTTGGTACAACCGACAACAGAGTCCTTCCCCTGCTTGGTTATCAGCAGAGGAGGGTCTTGCGTACTGTAGACATCTGTTGCAACAAACGCTGGCTACTGTTCGTGGTCTTATTTTTCTATCTGCAGAGGTTTCACAGGCCTTGATCGGAAAGGGCAAGGTTACTTCTCTCCTTGTCACACTCTCGGTATTCACCGTCTTTTGCCTCCTCTTGAACTGCCGTTCTGAGTTAGCTCTCACGCATACGGTCTGCCTTGCTCCTCTTGTGCTCTGGTGCTCCACCTTTTATACCTGAGGAGAAGGGAAAGGGTCAATCAGGTGTGTGTGATTCTAGTCAATTGGCTAACTTTGCCTGATGCTTGTATTGGTATATGTCAGGTAAACGGCTCTGGTGTTAGTCCGTTGTCTCCTTTGCTGTGTGAAAGTGTTCATGTTGGAAGGGGGGCAGTGTTTTGTAATATCCTATGTGGTAGGATAGGAAAAAGGTGTTCAAAGGAGGGGGATACCACGTCTCACCCGTCAGTGTCCCACTCGGCAAAGACCCCCCCATCCAGGTGATCCTACCTCACTGGTCCACTCCCAGGAAATGGATCCAATAGCGATGTCCATGTCCTGGCCAACTGGATGACAGATCCCCGAGGACTAGCTAGGGAGACACCTTCAGGTTTCTCACATAAGAAGCAAGGCGAGTCGGTTTGATGCAAAGGCTGGGAGGTCGAAGTTCAGGGAACACCAGCATTGGGTCGCTATCTCACAAGAGCAGTGATGAAGAAGCTGATGTTTTTTTGGGACAGTGACTCAGGTAAGGCAGCTGTACTTTGTAGTTTGAGCCAAGGCAACAAAGCTCTTTTGCTAGCACTGTGCAGTGGCGAATAAGGTTGAACCATAGATGGCCGTTCTGAGAACAAAGGACACCAAAGGCAGTGTAGGTGGGTCCTGGTGGATCTCTCTGTGGCAAAGTGTGCTTGAATCACGGTTCGGAGCAGGTCATCATCAACAACAGGGATCTCGGCTGTTCTGGCTTCCAGGTGCTGTGAGACCCACTGCAGGGTCTCGAGGGCCAATGACTGTCCCTCCTCAGGATCCCAACCATGGGGGAGACACTTTTAGGGTACATACAGCACTGTGAGGTCCTAGGCACAGGCTGACTGGCAGATAGGCAGACTTCTGATCCAGCAGCAGTTTTCACCTCCAATGGTCCCTGGGGATGGGTATGGAGCAGATCTTGCTTCTGCCTTTGGAGCCTCTACCTTCACCTAACAACTGGAGGACTTTAGAAATGACTGCTCTCTCAGCAGGGTTTAACAGGATTGTTCAAGGTGAGTGCAGATGATTCAAAGAAGTGGTGAGAGACCCCTTCATTTATTGGTAAAGGTCCCCAGGTGAATGGACTAAAGCTAGTCTGCTTAAGGGGTCCTTTCCCTGCTCTTGTAATGAGTGGGCATTGCCCTTCTGATGTCACATCCAAAGTGCTTTGCTGCAGCGAAATATTGGAGGTGACAAAAAAGAGAAAGGAAGACAGAGAGAATCAAGATGGCAGGATCTTCCAAAAACTGTACAGATCCCTCTCTGTCTATCCTCGCTCTATCCACTCCCTTTTGCAGTGGGATCAATGACCCTTTAGAAATGCATCACCCCGGTGTGAGGCCTGGCTCTCTGTTATTGGGTGTGACTCTTGGTTTCAGTTCCCAGGCCAGCATCCTGTGGAATGACTGTTCTGGAGGAAAGAGTGTTACCTATCCTTACAAAGGAACAAAGAGAAGGAATCCCCCAAGAATGTTCCTGTCAGTGGACAGGAGTTGTGCCTTGTCTGGGCAGAATACACATATTCCTTCTACTGCTGAACTGGGCCTACAGGGCTGATACATGCGAGAAATTAATCTAATGTGGCTGCGATAACTCTGAAAGATGCTGGCTGTCATACACTAACTCAGGTATGGCTTATGTTTACAGTTGTATGTGCCACTGGGACATCTTCAGGGTTATGTCATTTTTGGAACAGGGGTGCATATTTTAAATGCAGCCCATGCACTGCAGAGACTTGGGTGTCACTGCAGCTGTCAAGAGGGCAGCTGTGCCTCTGAACCTGCCCTATGCCACTAGTAGATCAGGTGCTGCAAATCAGAATACTGAGGCAGCAAGGCAGAAAGAGCACACTATGCTTATGGCATGGAGCAAATGAAAGTGGAATATGATTAGCAGATTTCCCTTTCAGAGATGGAATTACCTGCATCATTGAAAGGGTGTCCACACCCTTGACAGTTGGCAATTCATCACTGATGCATGAGGTTGGCAATCCTGTGGAGAATCAGAGCATCAGGTATGAGAGGTGCAGGGGAGAGGAATGAGATAGGGAGCAGGGAGAATGAGGTAGAAGTTTGATTGAGTTGTGCCTGAAAATGGCTGAAATTGTGAGCAGAGGAGTTAGCATGGAAGAAGGGAGCAAAGTCAGGGTGCTTGATGGAAAGAAGTTGTCATGTGAAGACAGTGGAGGAAGGACTCATTCCAAAAGGTATGGGACAGGTGGGTTTGCATTAAGGAAAGAGTAGTGTCTGGCAAGGTTTGGCTAGAAAGGAGCGGGTATAGGTTCAGAGATGGACTAGAATGGGGCTATAGATGACCATTAAAAGCAGTTGCAAAACAGTTTAAAAGTAATAACATCTCCGGGGAGTGTCACTGGGTTGAAGGATCAATATCTCTGAAATCAGGATTCTGGTAAAGTTCTCTCTCAGAGGCAAATAAGTGTTTTTCAAAAAAGAATGCTAGCCTTGGCTTGAGCAGCAGCTCTGTCGCTAGGCCCTTTCAAACCTATAAGGCCCAAATCCAGTTATCTGGACTATTCTCATGGACCTGTGGGATCCAAACAGAATGCTCAAGATAGTTACTATCTTGCATTTGCTGCTGTGTTAGAAAAGGTTCATAGTGATTTGTTCGACAGTTATAGTGTCGAAATACAAAAGTTTTGACACAAAAGGATCGAAAACAATTTTTTTGAATGCATTTTTTTTTTGGGGGGGGGTCCCCCCAAACCCTCATTTTTTGTAAGAAAAACCAATAATTTTACTATACGAATCCAAAAAAATAAATATTTATATTTAAAAAATGCATTCAATTTTTTTTTTATCGTTTTGTTTCAAAACTATTGTATTTCAAAACTATGTTTTCGAAACTTTGACGGGACACCTTTAAAAAAAATAGGCTTTCCCTTTATCTTGGTTCTACCCTCTGTCCTGATAACTCGCTTCTAGGTGTCGTCCTTCCTGCTTTATGATGTAGCCTAGGACTTTTTCCCTCCCTGGACACTTGACTCTTGATTGTTGCATTGCTGTTGATTGGTGTTGTGCTCTGCAGTTCCTACCTCTGTCCCTCTCTCCCCCTCCTTCTCTCCTCACTCTCACTCAATGGTGCTCTTAATCTCCCCTATCTTCGCTAATTTCTATTCTATCACCTATCCTATCCCTCTGACAAAGTCTGGAAGGAAAAAGTTAAAGAAGGATCTCTTGGTCTCCAATCCAGGTCTCCCCATAGCTGACACCTAAGTCAACTCTTCTTCCAGGCAGACTTTCACCAACATCCTCTTTGTCATTCCTTCTCTGGACCTGTGGATTCTCCATATGTTCTCTGCACTCTCCCCTTTCGCTTCCTCCCCCATTAATGTTGGAACCCATTGGAGGTGCTTTTGGCATCCTTCCTCTCCTCTAGGGTCATCATCAATGTCTATCTAAATGGCACTGTCATGGTACAGGCTTCTCAGCCCAACCTCCTCCTTCTTGATAGGCATCTTCCGTCTCTCATCAACGTCCTCCCCTCACCTGCAACTCCTCTTTCTGCCACCCCACTGACCCCTCTGTCACCTCTGATGGGTGTACCACACTCCTCTACAACTCCTCGGAAGACCTCCAAAAGCGGCAACCTGCTTCACATGGCTATCCTCAACTCTCGCTCTGCTGCCAAACACTCCTCTGACCTCTGGCCTCTGCCACCTCCTTGAAGACCTCGAAGTAGACATCCTTGCTCTCACCAAGACTTGATTCATTTGATTAATTTGATTCACTGCCAGCTCTGTCAGCTTTGACACCCACCTCCCTGAGGGTTACAAGATCCTCTCTATGCCCAGGCCTTAATCGGCCCGGGGCAGAATTGACCTGTTCTTCCCTGAGTGTGTCCCTGCTACTATCATACCCACCTTGTCTGCAGGTTTGGTGTCTCTCATGCCCTCTCTCTGACTCTGGCCACCATCTGCAGGTCCCCTGGCCAGGTCTCCAACTTTTTTTCAGAATGGGCTGACCACACCTCTTCTCTACTGACCTCCTTCTCCAGGTTTGCCTCCTCTGAGAATTCAATATACACCTCGACTCCTCTGATGTGGCCTCTGTGACTGTCTTGTCCTTTCCATACTTCCCTCCAGTCTGACACACTCACCCAGACACACCTTGGATGCTCTCATCTCTTCAGACATCCCCATCTCCAACCGTCTAATTACTCCTCTCTTCTGGTCTGATCATGCTATCCTATCCTCTCACCTGGGCCTTCTTTATTCCCCTGACTAAGGCCCCACACTGCCAGTCTCCTTCTCTGTCATTCAATATAGTGAGTGTCAGTTGCCGCTTTTGTTGCCGCTTTTGCCGCCACCTTCATTCTCCTTCCTACACCTGCCACTGACTCTCATTCTGACACAGCCCTTACTAATGTTCAACTCTCCATCTCCAACACTCTAGACATCCTTGCCCCTGTCATGAGGATCCGCATGAAACCTGCCTCCAAGTGCAACTCCTGGTATGACTTCAACCTGGCCGCTCTGAAACACAAGTGCAGAGCAGCTGAGCGGAAGTGGCAGGTTTGAAGCATATCCTCTGACACAATGGCTGGCTGCATCCTCCAAAGGCAATACAGACTCTCCATATGCTCAAAGAAGAGGGCCTACATCCAAGCCTGCATCTCTGCGACCACTAAAAAAACGATTGAACTTTTCAGAATCTGCAAGGAATTCGCCAATCCTACTGCAGCCTCCACTTTTCCTCTGCCTTCCCTGGCCCTCTGCACTTCTCTGGCCTTTCACTTCATTCATAAAACTCAGGACATCTTGTCCCCTCACCTTCCTGAGAGACAAGAAATGTGCTGTCATCATTGACTCCTCTCTCTCCTTCTCTCTTCACATCACAGACCTTGCCAAGAAGACCCACTTTCAGCTCCACCTCCTCAGAGGCATTCTCCCTTTCCTCACCTTCCTCCGAAAACTCACTGTTTCCAGATCTCTGGTTCTCTCCAGACTGGACTACTGCAACAACCTCTTCCTCAATCTGCCTAACTCCTCCCTTCGCTCCCTACAAACAATACAGAACTGGACTGCGAGACTGTGATCCGGGTGGATAGCTCAGGGGCAAAGCGTTTGTCTTGGGAGCAAGACAACGCATAGCAACTCAAGTTTGATTCCCAGTCTTGTGCTAAGAAATCGGTCTCCGGTATCAAGCTAATTATAAAAGAACAAATATAATTAGAATCAATACTTGGCCTCAAGCCCAGGGACTGCATCTCTCTATCCCTAAAAATGATCCACTGGCTCCCAGACGCGGTGTGGATCAATTTCAGGACTATCTGCTTCATTTACAAGGCTTTCTGGAGCTGGGAACCCTCTAACATCCATCTCTCTCTTCCTAGACTCCTCCCAGCTAGAGCACTTCGGTCTTCTAGCTCTAACTCTCTGCAGATCAGACACTTTTCCAAGCAGAGAGTGGGGATATAATGCTGTCCTCAACAGGTGTCTCCCTCTGGAATGACCTGCATGCCCCTCTCAGACTTGAGCCAGATCTCCTTAAGTTGCAGAAGCTTAAGACCTTCCTTTTCTCCTCTTCCTTCCCTCCCTCCCTCAGTTGCAAATGTCCCCACCTGCTCTGTGTGACTTTCTGCCTGGTTCCTTCAGAGTCTTACAAGGCACCAGGTCCCCCTAATCCAGTCCACCGCTGCACTTGGTTTTCTCTGTCTGACCACCCCCTCAACCTGCCCTTCCCCTCCCAGGCGCACTCCCACCACACTAGGCTGGCTGGGCCTGCACCTTTGTAGCCCTTCTAGCCCCTTTTCTCACACTTAGCTCGGGGACCTTCCTTCCCCTGCACTCTCTGCTTCCCCTGGCTCTGTCCACCTGGCCTTCCCTGGCACTAGCTTTTTTCTCTCAGCCCTTCTGCCCTGACGGAACTTCCCCCCCTCACCCCCTCCCCTGCACTTCTCTTGCTGCACTTGCAGGATCCGAATGTCACAAGGCCAAGAAGGATGGTTTTGCTTTGTCCTCCCTGTTCCCCAACCCTCCTGTCTTGTTGCACCTCGAAACACGTTATGTATAGGCACATTATAAATACCTGATAAATAAATAAATAAATAAATAAATAAATAAATACTATCCTTCACTAACATGATACACACAGTCCGTGGGAGCTTTATTTTTTAGGCAGGAACCTATGATGTTGAGCAGAATCCTGTGGATACCTTCCGCTGTGGGGCACATTAGACAGTCGTTATATTGAAGCCATATATTTTTGCAATACATATCTCTTACTAAGCAAGTGAGTAAGATGGGACACGATATTACAGTGGTTTGTGCTAAGCGCAGGGAATGCACCTGCATTTATTTACATAATGATTATTAATTGGATCCTGTACTGTGATTTTGCACCATGTATTGAAGAACCGTTCTTAAGTGCACTGCTAAGCTGAGAAATACATAGTCTGCAGCTTTGGCTTGAGGGTGTAAAATTCTCTATGTGTGACCTTCTTTTAGTTGGCCTTTTTTGGATCCTACAGGTATGACCAGAAACAGCGGTAGGTTGTTGAATAATTAAAATCGGCTCATTGTAACATCTGGCACTAACACCTCGGGACTAAAAGAAATATGTGTGAGCAGGTCAGCACGAGGCACCGTCTGTTTCTTTCTTGCCTTTACTGCATTCTATAAAGTGCTGTAGATTGCAGTAATGGATTCTAAAACCCGGTCCTGCACGTCCACATTTCTCTAGCTGAAATACCGGAAATGCGTGGTGGGGTGAGAAACTCGAGTTACAGGACAGATCATTGCGCCGTTTGGACCCATTCTGAGTGGTTATGCCATGCATGTGAAAGGGGAACTCGGTATTACTTTAGAGGCCCCTGCGCGTGCGACCTCACTGGGGTACGTATTGCCTGTATGTATTATTTTGCCCTGGTGAAGTCTGAAAAGCATTTCAGACTGGACTCTGTGCCCATACATTTAATTTCATATGGCGCTGTTATCAGTAAGTGGTGCCACTTGGATAGTATAACGGCAGAATAATAATGGCGTCAAGCTGGGACACATTATTTCTTCTCATGCCCTTATTTGGTATTCCCCGGAGTCCTGATGAATCAATTGTTGTAGCATATGATTAACAATGGACATGTTCTCTGGGCACATGCGATTTCTGGTGTCCTCTTTATCTCTTGAAACATAAGGTATGATTGGTGTTATTTTACGTTTTTTATCTCTTCACATGGTGCTATTTGACAGGCATATAAGAGAAGATGAGAAATTGTTAGCCATGATTTTTAAGGTAGCAGAAACAATATTCTGGATTGGCTCTGGTCAGGCCCTGCACTGGCAATGAGGGGATCATGAGGGCCATGCATGTGGCTATGCATCAAAGAGATCTTGACAGCTGGGAGCATTCAGCATATTTTTGCATTTCTGTTGTTCTAGTTTGGCCAGGTCCTGACCTCTGGTGATAAACTGACCTCCAAAGACATTGGGCCTCATTACAATTATGGTGGTAAGGCAACAACAGTGACGGTATCGCTACCGGCACCCTTGCTACCATAACGCCATACTAGGAGTTCTGCTCACGGGTGCCCTTGCAGCCACCAGGTCTGACCTGGTGGCTGTACCGGCACCCCCGAGCAGAACATGATGGTTTTTAACGGTACCGGTGCTACCACCCTCCCCATTCCCATTGAGCCCTATGGGGCTCAAATCGGAATGGGATCTAACGGGCCTGGCACCCCCGAAAGGGCAATTACCGGGTCTGTCTGGGCCAGAATAGCCCGGTTATTGGCCATTCGCGTGTGCTGGACCCGGATGCTAGTTTGGAGGAAGCCTTGACGGTAAAACCGGCAAGGCTACCTCAAACCTCGTAATGAGGCCCATTGTCCTTCTCTGCCAAGTAGGCCCGAGCGTGCATGGTGACATCTTTCTATAAGATGCAGCTAACTTTGAAACGTATCCAGTGACAATCTCGTGGCAAAAAATCTGTGGTGGAAAAAAGACGATTTTTAAAAATGCATTTTCTGACACATATATATGTGGGGTTGAGTTATGGTTCTACATATATTAAGGCGATAATGGGGCGGTGATGCAGCGAATCTACCCCCGCGTATAAATGCGTGGAAAAATGCATTTAAAATGGAGGCATTTTCTGCCGCAGCATTTCCGGCCGTGACATTATCACATAGAACCCTTTGAAGGGGGTGTGTGCTTGTATGATTACTACTGTAGATTCCATATCAATAGCTGAATTGATATTATGTTCACTATGTACATTGTTAGCTTTTACACATATACATACATAAGGAAGTATTAGATACTATGGAACGGCTTACAGTTCCAACTAATATACCATGTCTGAAGTAGTCACTGGGCCACCAGCTCAGAGCTGGAGGGAAATCCACCAAAGCCATGATCTGGCGGACCCTTAAATGCGGCAGTAATAGCGCTACTGCCACATTTAAGGGTTACCGCCAGACTCGTGATGAGGCCCAGTATTGACTACTTGCTGGAATTTTTTCTTCATAGAGCCGAAAGTGCATTCATTTATTTAGCAATCAATTCATAAAACATTTTTCGCAAAATTATAAATGCATCATACATTGACCTTATACATTCATCACTATCCGGTTTACACTTCTAAAACATATAAGACAAACATACAATTCTGTGCTCAAACAATTTCCAAATGATTGATAATGGAAAAACATCCATTTGTGGCGTTTAATCCTTGAAGTGTTGCACAGAATTAGTATTGCTTGTCAAGCTAAATTTGGTATAGATGAAACACAAAGGTAGTTATTTCCTTGCTATTATTTCTGGAAATTCTTGTAGGCGGGGCTATACTGTCTTGAAATCACTTTTACATGGAATGCACATCTACCTCAAATAGAACAACATTCACACGAATGCAACTCTATTTTGATCTGTTGACTTTGAATATACCATGCTTTAAAAAAACCTCCTCATGTAAAAGTCCAGAACATTGATTGACTTGTTATCCTTTGTGCGGGTACATTTCAAATGTGGGTTGTGCATAGTGATTCATTATTCAAATTAATTCACAGATGTCCCATCTCTATATGAACATTGTATTGTTTATTTAACCATCTCCACTGAGTGATATGACCTCATGTGTACTTGTCTCTATATAGTTGACCCTATCGTCAAAATTATTATTGTATAGATTTACCACATTGGGAGTTCCCAATGAAATTCCAGTGACAGTGTTGGCTATGATCATGATTGTTTTATTTTTAATTCTTTATTGTGCGCTTAGATTATTTAAACTTTTTATCACATTTCCAAAAATCATGAATGATCCATGCAATGGTCACTTAAATGGTCAAAATGGATTTATCCTGAGAACATGTCAACCATGCTTTGAACAGTTCATGAGGATTCGGATACAATTGTTGTTTTATAGGAAACCAAATTAAATCAGAAAATCCATGATGATCTTAATCTTTGTTCTTCTGACCCACGCAATGGGCCTGTTGGAATTTCAAACAACGCTCCAGGAAACTCAATGAAAACAAGCTATTTAATATTACCACATGTAAATCGCATACAAAAGGAAAGCAAATGCTTGCTAGATTCCATTCCGTGGCATTTCTCTTGCATTAATGTGAACAAGTGTACATTTCTCATTTTAAAAGGGCAACTTAAAGGCTCAAAAATGGATGCCGAATAATCATCCTTCCCCGTTTTCTTGAATTATATATAACACTGGTAACAGGAATCTGCTTAGTGATGTTATGAGAAAATTACTTCAATGGCCTTTTTTCAAGGTATACACACAGGGAGATAGTCTTCTGTGTTTCATCATTATACAGAGAAGAAGTAATCAGATCTCCCAGTATATACACCATGCAACCTACTATATCAAATCTATAATTACAGAATCACACACACACTTCTAAAATATGTATTAATTATTTTTTTTTTATTCAATTGCATTGCAATTTTTGCCAAACATTTTTTTAAGATCTGACTCCTTATCATAAAACCAAGTTCCGATTTAGATAGATAGAGGTGTAATGGAGCAGTAGGTGTCAACAGATTTTCCCTCTCCAAATATATTAATTTCTCAGGATGTATAGTCCATTTATCCTCCATGGCCCCTCAGCACTTTCACTAAAAGAAAGGTCTGGGATTTAATCTATTCCCTTTAGAGTTTCGCTGCTGTAGAGGACTGGGCTGAAGCCTAATTGCTTTGTGCACTGATACACATTTTGTGAAGCTGTGGAAGATGGAGAGGCAGAGGCCCCACCCACTGGGATTTAAAAGTCCCCTCAGCACACATAGAATGTGCGCCTGGAGCAAGTGCTTGCCAAGTACAGTCTGCAGTGTGCAGACAGAAGATTTGGGAAGACCCAGAGAAAACCCTACGGTGAGTCACCATTCGTGGACCAGTAACGGAGCATAGGGTGGTGAAGCATTGGAGTCTGTATATGCATAATGCCTTACATTATACACAGTTCACTGTGGAGAAGCAAAAACAATCCAGGAAAATCAAAGTCTGCTAACAATAGCACCCTGATAGAGGCGTCTGGGAAAATAACATCTTTCTATAAAGTGAATCTGGTGGATTCGTCTTTGCTGCACACCACACCAGAGATAAGCTTGTCGACCGTAGAAAAAGACATAATGGCCATGAATACTTTGGCCACAGGGGTCGAAAATATGGCCCCCTTGGGAGCTGCCAAGGCAAAGGATGAAGAATTAGCAATTGACAATAACTCACTAATAAATCTACGCTACAATCTCCAAAATGAGGTAACCAATGGCAGTAAAGGCACAGGGGGCCAATGACATGGGGACAGGCAGACGTAAAGGTAGGTAAAGTACCCCAAAAAAATAAAAAAATAGCACAACAGTAATCCAATAAAAGAGTGCACAAATTGCAGGAAAAAACATTTTGACACACCCACTCGGGGCTACAATAGTTTAAGCAAGAAACCACAAAATTACCCTATTCTACAAATGCAATATCAATTCTAATTCTACAATTTCCATTGGCTATTCATCATTGAGCCCCTAAAGATGAATATGCATTAAACAATGTGATTGGAAGTTTCCTTTCTCATGATCATCGAATAACACATCTCCTCCAAGACACACATGGTTAAGAAAACTCAGACAGCTTGGTATCAGCTCTTCCTCCTATGAAAAGTCAAGCCCTTCCTCCCTCCTGACAGCTTTAGCTCTACAGTTCAAGCACTGATCCTATTTCACCTGAACGGGGGTGATGCACTTCTCAAAGGCCTCCTTTGATCCTCCCTTGTGCCCCTGAGAAGTGTCCTACACCAGGCTGCATGCCTATTCAAGGGTCTACGCAGATACAACCACTTTACCCCAGCCCTCATCGACTTTCACTGGCTCCCATTGGATGTACAAATCATCTTCAAGTCTCACTCTCAAGTCACCCAGCTACCTTGCAGAGAAACTCAGAATCTCCGGCAGACAGCACAGCAATAGAAGCCGGGACACGTGCAGACTTGAGATCTGCTGCTGCAAAAAGTAAAGGACCAGAAAACAAGTCTTCTCTGCCTACGCCCCAAGACTATGGAACTCCTCCCCATCAGCATCAGAATCTCCCCCATGCTTCTACAATTCTGAAAAGAAATCTAGGCTATCCTCCTGAACACCTCACTCATTAGATGCCGTCCGCACCTCCACTTCCCACCACCTTGTACAGCTGTACCCCTCCTCTGTATCCTACCCCCCACTGTATATCTGTTCTGTTGTTACCACTGAAAAGCACCCTGTTATGCATCTTTAATGTTGTACATCTCTTTAAAGTGTGTTGTTATGTATCTGTGTTGGTGTATGTTAGGGGGAATTCTCAAGAATGGCTAATTTCCCTTACCTACTGAGTCCCTCAGCAGCTTTGCTGGATTTCTAGGATTATTTTTTTTCACCTGGTAAGAGTGTGAGCCCTTTTTCCCACTCTTACATGTCTTTTGCTGTGTGTGTTTAACATTTTTGTGTTCATAGACTGTGGAGCCTCATCTACTCCACAGGCATCATCTTTTAACTGTGTGTTACACAGCACCTTCAGTGCAGTGACACAGGGTTGTCTTTTAGATTTCCCAACTCAGACTCCATGTTCTGGGACTGACTACTGTCTCCCAGACCAGAACATGTAAAGTTGCCATTGACTTTATTAGTCTTTTTTAAATCAACAGACCCAGTACAAACCATTTTACATGGAGTACTGAAAAGGGTTAATATTTTTCTCTTTTTGTCTGTTTCTCTTGGAGCATTGTTTTGCTCCCTTTTCATCAAGACTTGGCTGGTGGCAGTGGTAACTACCCTATTATTCCTACCACGGTTATCTGAAATAACCTTGGTATTGTTTTAGGGTATCTTGGTAGCCTCAAACTTAAACCCGCTGGGCCTTACACGTTTTTATACGGTTCTGGCTGGGTTTATTCACCATTTCTTTTTTAAAATGTCTTTCTTGTGTTTTTCTCTGCGCGCCAAACTAGGTTTGGTTCCTTTGTCCACCGTCTCTTTGCGGGCTTCTACACAGAAGCCCTCCTTATGCGCCTGAAAGTCTGGGTAAGCAGGATGTGAGGGAGGGGTTTTAGGACCCCCGCCATCGGTTCCCTTGGTAACCCAAGTCACACTCCTGTTTGATTGGTTAGGTGACTGTCTGGCCAGGACAGCCACCCTGCTGTGTGATTGACAGCCAGGCTGTGCGAATTTGGGAAAAAATCATAAAAAGCAGGTCTCTGGGCCTGGAAAGGCAGAGACGCCACTGGAACGAAAGAACCATCGAGGAGCTGATGGAAGAGGACCCCTACCATGACTGAACCACCCAGTGAAGCCCTACTGCAGGTCCGAATCCTCGAACACCAAAGACAGAGAAGCACCTCCAGGAAACTTCTTCCCCTGAGCTGGTGGGACCAACCAGTTCACCCAAACTGCGAGCCAGGACTCCCTTCTCTGGTCAAATTTGCTGTACAGATCTACAGTGGGCCGAATAGCCAGGAAGGTTGGACCCTGCTTGGGTTTTAAGGAGCGCACCTTCCATTTGTTGATTTGCTCTCCTGCTGGTTTCTTCCCTGGGCAGGGCAGGACCCTCCAGTCTTCCTACTTAATGTCAGTCCGACAGTCGCTTCAGGAACCGTGAGCCTGCAGGAACTGCCAGGAATGTCTGCCTCAGCTACAGCTTCTTCTCCATTTAAACATACTTTGCAAATCCGGTTGTTCATTTCATCTAGCCGCGGTGAAGGTGTATGAAACCTTTCGACAATCCGAGGGCTTGTTTTTCTCTACTCTTTAAACTAACTTTTCTGCCGACCAACTTCATCCGGAACTCTTATCAAAGACTTAACCGCAAACTACCCTGAACTTGTGATCTTGAGCAAAAGACTTTTGTCCTATTGACTTTGGCCCTAAGCCTATTTGGTTTGATTCCATCACTGTAGTTCTTCTTTGTAGATTGCCCTGATTACTTACCTGTTGGTGCTGAAAGTCCAAGGTTGGATGAGAATGCCAACCAATCAGTGCGTCTATGGGGCAACCTGCTACACAATGATGCATAGACTAATCTGCTGCCATCGTATTCGCTATAATCAGTACTACACGTATTTAGAGGTAGTTTGAGCCAATGAAGTACTACCCATATACATTCTATAAGTGGATAGGTTCCCCTAACCAGTCCCTCCTGCTAATAAGCTTTATGGTCTGTCACGTCACATAGGATGATGTTATAGATGACACATGTTTGGGTATAAGACCTCTGTGTAATCATGTTTGTGTGTGAGTGTGCAAGCATCCGTCTGATGTTTGCCAGTTGACCCTGCTTTATTAAACTGAGAATAAAGTAGTACTTTGCCATATTCCTTGAGTCTGTACGGTTAGCGGGTCTGAGATCTTTATTGGTAGTTCCAGCTAGCACAAGAGACACTTCAAGGTGCTAGAGAAATAATTGTTAATTTTACCACTGGAGTCGTCGGACAATTTTGCTACCAAAATAGAATCTGGATTTAATATAGTGGTTCACAAGCCAGCCCCAAATTGTTATTTATAGCCATCAAAAGTCCTCCTAAGGGGTGGCCTCTTACCTCCCATGTCATTTTCTGTATTGTGGTTGTGAATCAATCAATAATAGGAGATTCACGTAAGCATATTTCCTGTAGGAGCAAAATGTCATACTCATTGCAGAATTCCATCATCTTAACATTTAAAACATGGCTAAAACCTCATGTGTTCAAACATAAGAGACAACAATCGCAAATTAGAAGCCTGGACGGACACTGGGTGATAACATGGGTGGCATCCATGCCCAGTCATTAACATGTCCGATGGCGCAGGTAGTGACAGAGACCTGCCTCCGCCCCGCTGTATTCATTTTACATTGTATAGTAAAAGAGTTAAAATTATGAATACAACTTTTCACTTCTAAATTACTCCCATGCAAATCGATTGGAAGCGTATCATTATAGACCCCAGGTACATAAGTATCATAGCCTCTACGCAATAGATCCTACTAAGCAGCAATTCATCAGGCCCCAGATAAGATGTCGATAAAAGTGCACTGTGCATCTCTTAGTTTGATCAGACATATAGAATTCAATACATTTCAAATCTGCACAAGAGAGTACTGACAAGGAGGTAACACCCTTTGAATAGCATCAACATTCTTGACCTATTGACGGTTACTTCTTGGTCATCATGAAAGATGGCTTTTAACAGAATGCTGACAGGGTGTCTACAGACCACCCCCCCCCGCCCACTCATAGGAATATTTTGCAGACGGTTTGGACCATTCTCCCTCCTAATCAGTTGCTCCATGTTACAACAGGAATCAACTCTTCCCTCAGTCTGCAGCCTGCCTACTCCCCAACTGGCGTATCCTTATTATTCAAAGTTGAGAGTGTATAATTTCCTCTCATAGACTCTTATAGGAATCCAGTGTCACTGTGTTATGTCTCTGAGGAGTTGGCGCTAAAGTACTTGATATGATATGATTGTTTATTTATATAGCGCCTATACACAATGTGTTTCAAAGAGCTTCAAGGCAAGGGAGGGAACAAGGGAAAATACAACCACATTCTTACAGGCCATGAACAGTAAGGATGTGAAATTAACTATCGTACTCGGCCTGACGACATTTCAGATAGTGCAAGAGCTAAAATAAGGAAGGGAGGGGGAGAGTGGGAAGGAAATGGAAACAGACAGGCGACTGCCATACTAGGCCTGACGACCTTTCTGGTAGAGCCGGAGAAAAACAAAAGGTGAGGGAGAGGGGTGCAGAAAGGGAGGGGAGGAACAAAACAAGCAACTATCATACTAGGCCTGACAACATTTCAGATAGTGCTGGAGGCGTAGTGGGGAGGAAATAAACAGTAATGGGAGGGTGGAGGAAACAGACGAGGTTGCTATCATATTAAGTCCAGGGACAATTCTGATAGAGTAAGTGCATAGAAGAAAGTAAGGGGAGGAGATAGGAAAAGGAAGAAGGGAAAGGAGGAGAGAAAAGGGAGTAAGCAGTCAAAAAGAGTCGTGAAGCAAGAGTAGAGAGCGAATACAATTGCAGAAGTCAGTAGTAACACATAATGTTGCAAGCCAGGAAACAAGATGAAGATGGGAACAGCATGATTCAGGGCCACCATGAGTACAAGATGCAAAGGAAGTCCAGCATGAGAGTTGAGAAAGAGTGACGCAACGTGAATGAATGAAGTCCATAAAAGTCAAATCCAGCATGGGTCACAAGACAGTGATGGTGAAGGAAGGCACCAGGTGGGCGGGGAGTGCTAATTGGTAAAAAAGAGCAGCAGGCAGGAAGGTACAAGGTGGGCGGGATTTAGGCCAGGTGACATACTTCCTTATGTCTTTACTTTATTTTCATTTTCTTCTTTTTCTTTTCCTGCTTCCTCCTGTCAGAAGGACAATTTAGGCTCACAGCAGGGTCACAGTTACCTGTGACATGGAATGAGTATTCTGAATTATTATGATCTCTTGTTCCGAGCAATTACTTGAAACAGAGACACAATCACGATATACTTGAGATTGGGAAGCACTTAGGGTACTCCTTAAATTTTTTCTGCATCTCACTCTACTGTAGGATTGGCCCCCTCTTTTGATGTTTTGTTTCCTTTTGTTGTAAAATGGAAGGACTATGGTTTTCCCACCTATCTTTTTTTGTATGGTGGACCACCTTTTCCATAGAGGTTTGAGTATCCAGACTGGGTAGTTCAAATGTACCCATGGCAGTGTTTTGTGCTGTAAAGTCGGCTCATTGCCCCAGTTGGACCAGATAACTAATTACGTCATTTAGAGATGACTAGATGTCCATCAACAATGCTGAATGGGATTTTACTTCAAGCCTGATATTGTCATAGAGTCTGACAAGAACATGGAGAACTAGATTCAGGGCAGAAAGTTAACTGTCCCCCAACACAGAAGAATCAGAATAGGTTGACTCTTCACTGCTAAATGGTACGGAGGGTCCCATGGCTGAGTTAGATCTTTCAGATTTGCTCCCATTCAAGTCCTCCTCAGGAGCCCTTGGTGAGGTTTTGGAACTGCAGGAGGAGGCACAGGCGGCACTAATGTTGGTGGAGGGCATACCTAACTCTAAGATTTCCCCCTCAAGACTCAAGCATGCATTCAGTAGGCATGTATTCGATTGGTTTAGCAAATCTTTTGCTGGCAAAGTCATCAAAGGGTGAGCAGGCTGATCCCTAGCATGGCCTTCAGAGTGATCATCAAAGGCAGGTCTTGCACCAACTGGCTATACAATTTTCGGGTAGTTCATGGGAAGAAGGCTGTGATTTTGGAATGTGAGTCAGTCAGCACTCCAATCGTGGAGTCTGCCTCTTCAAGAACTTGGTTCACTTCTTTATCTCGAGGAGTGACCCCCTTACTTCTCAGATTGTACTGCTTTCTTCTCCCCTTGAAACTGAGAACAAACAAACGAGTAGTCACATATTCTGAAGCCCCTTTTCGCACAAGAGTGAGTTAAACTCCTTATTCTGGATGCCAGGGAACACAATCCAATGTCCATGAGCACAAAACAATGCAGGGCAATCCACCGACCCTCTTTATGAAAATAAATCTTTCACCTACATGCAGCCTGCACGAGACGCGGCAGGGAAAGCAGGGAGAGGAGGCGGCAGGAGAGAATGATATTAAAGTCATTCACGGACTGACCAGTAGCCTACTTTAGTGGCATCAAGATATAAGACCTCAGTCAACGTACTGAGTACGGCAGAAGCGGAGCTCATGTCTCACTAAATTCAAAAGTCACAGGGATCTTATCTATCCAGAACGACGTCCGACATCAAACGAAAGTCAAACTGCACTTTCCTCTGCACTTTGCTCCAGTACGCTGTGCCACTCAGTGATTTGATATCATGGCTCCCCCTCTTCCCCTCCTCATGGTCAGGCAGGCAAACAAATGGGACAACATGTTCGACCGCCAAGTATGCAATCAAACTGCACTTTCCTCTGCACTTCGCGGGGAAAATTAATTACTAGCTTTTTTGCGAAACATGTTTCGACATGCTATGATTTTAATTTTAGTACATCAGTGTAAATACATAATGCCTTCATGAAATCACTTTACTACTTTTTTAAAAATCATTTTCCAGCAAAGATCAACATGAACAAAAGATAGTAGAAGACACGTTTAAGCCATTCTCTCAAACATTGCATAGTCAAGAATTCAAACATATGAAGAAACGAAACACATTACCAAAAAAGCAAGTACACTTGTTGGGCTTATTGTCAGGAAAGCCAATTAAATATTTCCGGATAATAAATGTCTGAACTTCCAGCAGTGGCTGGTCACTGATGTCAGCACTGTCAAGAGCTCGCTTATGAAAACCTGAATTTATTACCAGGTGTCATCTTTCCTGTTGTCACTTGTATTAAATACTTCAACCAGCAGCACAAGCGAAACTATTTTGACTTTATTGACCATTTTTATTGAAGCATTTTTCAGAATGTTGACATCTCTAAATTATTACCTGCTTTTCTCACATAGTATTAAAAGCGCCTGTTTTATGTGATGCTGCTGATGGAATATTTCACTGCCAAAACAATATGTGTGTCGCAATATATAAAGTAAAATGCAATATTATATAGAAGGCTAGGAGGTGCATGAACATCAGAGTTTACATTTATAATGGTTTATTTTCGTTTCTGAAATGTGTTAGAACTCTATTCCATGTTAATGCATACTACATACTCCCTTTGGAGTATTTGCTTGTACATTCTCGACCAAACCCCTTGTAGTTCTTGAAATGAGCCACACAATCAGTTTGCAGCATGTAGACAATACCAGTGGATACTGGTGATAATATATCAGATGAAGGATGGAGGAAAGCACTTGAAAAACCTGTGCCTCCATTGGCACCCTGGTGCGAGTGCTGGGCCAATCAGTAGTGTGGGGGAGGGATATTTTCTTTAACAATCCAAGCCTGCAATCTCCTTCCTCTGAAGGACTTGGCCCCCGTGCGGCATCGCCCCTTGCCTCCATCTCCTTCTCTGCCCCCCTTGACCCGCTGTGCTTGCCTGTACCCATGTTGTCCACTATACCCCTTTACTCACCTGCGCCACTCCACCAGTTGGCAGCCCCACCTTCATGCCCCCACCTCTCCACATTCCTTGTTCGCCATGGAAGGTGAGAAGGCACTCCAGTCCCTCTCACTTCACCCATTAGTGTCATCTTGACTGGAACATCTTTTCCTTTGGTACAATGTTGAGCCCTGTGTGCTACTTCGTATCAAAGGAAACCTTGTCTTAACTGGCCCTTATAGCCCCAGTACAATTTCAAGGGTGCTAATGGTAAAATTGTCTGCCGCTGCATGCTGTACCGATGGGTAATGGGCAATGCCCTCAGTATTTACGCTTGCTTCACTCCTGCCATTACTTTGTGCAGAAGGCCAATGTCAGCCGACACGTCATGCAGTCGCAATAATGGCCATAATCCAGTGACGCTTTATAAAACAACTCTCTCTTTCTATTACTTTTTTATGTGAGGTGGGCATTCTTTAAAGGTCCTATAGACCACATCATTTTACTTATCCTTGCCCAGTCTGTGACATAACAGATATACATGGAGGAGGACTAATGCTACCAGAGGCCTCAATTAATTTTAAGTTATTGCAAACTTAATCAATGTGTACTTCAATCCTGGGAACAGACCATGGGAGAGGACATAACTTGTGCAGATATGCTGTGAAGAGAGTATCCTCTGTTAGCAGTCACTGGAGGTAGACCTAGTTAAAATCACTGGTTGGTGTATTTCCTCTATAGATATGAAGAGAAAAAACTAATTTTAACGAGGTAAGGATGTCTGTGAACCATGAAATGAGCTGGGGGTAGGTCTCTGTCTTCGCTGATGCCTCCCTTTGGAACAGCCTCCCGGCCACCTTGAAACTTGAGGAAAAACATCTTTGGTTCCGGAAGCATCTCAAGACCTTCCTCTTTGCCTCTGCCTTTTCCCCCCTGCTCCCCTGTTGATCTGTTTCTTTTCTTGGCATCATGCACCTGACCACTCTCTGTTCATTCGGGCCCAGGTACCTGCTCACCCTGCCATCCTCCTGCACTGCTTCTAGGCCACCATCTGCACTAGGGTTCTGTATCTGTACCCATACAGTCCCCCTCCCACTTTTCTTCTGCATTTATCAGATGTACCTTTCTGACTAACTTTCACCTGCCACTTGCTAGCTGCACTTCCATGGTTTATCGCCTGTATTTATTTTTTATTCTATTTAATATTTATTTATGTTTTCTTTCCTCTGCCTTGCACATTCCACCCCCCTCTTCCATGCACTTTTCCCCCGTTTTCCTTTTCCATGCACTTGCGCTTTCTTAAATGTCAATGGGCCTAGTAAGATCTCAGTTTTTTCTGTTTTTTTCTCCCTTGTTCCCCTCCCTTTTTTGCCTGGTCGCGCTCTGAAACACTTGTGTACGAGTGCAATATGAATAAAATATCATTTAATTTCACGTAATTTCATTTAATTTCATCATCTAATACAGATAACAAGTAAAGTGTTCGAATAAGCTGTAAAACAAAGAAATATGGAGGTTGATAATGCAGCAGGTGATCGAATGACAAGGGCAATAAGCTCTCATGGTGCCCAATTATTCTGGAAACTAGTTTCTAAGAATACTATGAGAAGACGATGTAGTGGGCATCAATGTGTACATCCATAGAAGTCAGCGGATGGCATATTATTTGTACACCCTCTACAATGGGGAACATTTGGATCAGCTAAGAGAGGGTGGCTTTATAAACGTCAATAGTTCTGTGCCCCTGAGAAATGTGATGGGCGTCTAATACCATTTTATGTCTTTGAAAGTATGATTGTACTCTGACGCGCATCATCAAAAAGAAGTCAGGAATGTGAAGCTTACCAGAAAATTGTTAAAATAAAATGAAATGTTCTGGGGCTCATTCATTGTTGATATTCTTAATGATATAATGCAATTGGGGACACCACCACAGTGGTGGTTGGATAAATGGCTGTGACAATATTCAAAAAATGAGAGAGGAGCAGTCCTTCTAGTTATCTATGTATCCCCATCTTAAACTCACCAGTTCAACTAACTGGGAAACTGAAATGACATCATCGGTTTCTGGGGTAGGTGGATGCCTTTGTCCCTCCTCCAGGGTGGGTTTAGACAGGGCCTCGTACCATCAGGTAACTTTTCAAACCTCATCTCTGGGCAAAAGCTCCTGGGGTAGATGCCCCCTTTTCCCAACTGTAGCCTTCAGTGATATAAATAGGTAACTGTGATGGAACTTTGCGGCACAGATAGGTATGCCTTTGTCTTTATAAAGCTTCTTATCAGATGTGAAAACAGATTTGAAGGCTACTATGAGATTTGGATCGCCAAAGAACATTTCTCCTTTCTTTCCCCCAAACTGAGGACTGCCTGTCTGCTTGCTGGAGCTTGGAGAAAACGAGACTGATTTGAATTATGACCATTGTGGGGTTTTAATTATTAATTCATAGCTTTATTTTGGATTTATCTCTGTAAAAGCTAAACATACAACATAGCGGTAATAAATACAAGTTATAAAACCATTACAATATTAAAAGGTTTCTAGTCACCCAAAAAATTGAAGCATCTGTTTAAATTCTCACATTGTGCAGAAAGATGAAGCATCTCATTATAAGTTGGCCAGTGTGGTAATAAAGTGCCCGTATTAATGTACATCTGTGCGTTACTGCACCAGCCACCAACAAGTTTGCCTTTGGGGCACCTGATTTACCTCCAGAAGTCAGGTGCCTTACCAGCAAAAATCGCTGATATTACCGGCACCGGTATTAACACTACCATTAATACTGGCAAATCCTCCCATGCAGTCGAATAGGACTGCATGGAAAGGGGATTTATATCTGTTTCCAGCACTCGTAATCTGGCAGCAATACCAGAAGACAGAGTGCCAGTAACGGTAATACAGTTTGCTGGTATCCTGACAGATTTACCGCAAGGATGCTAAACTTGCAATAAAGCCTAAGGTTTCTTAAAATGAGGAAATATAATCAATATGGACATCAGAAATGCAATTAACGTGACGTCATCGAAATTCACAGAGCTAGCACATATTAGCGCTCTGGTTTTACATTACTTATCTTCTAGTTCCTTAAGGATACTTCCAAATTTCAGAAGCATTCTGATGGTCTCGGTTGGTACAATCTGAACAACGTAAGCTTTGGGACCCAGTTTTATGCCTGGAGGCTGTAGAAATCTGTGTCTGTTATGCCACAATGAAAATACCATCACCTGTAATGAGACGGAAAGTCACCTACCCGGTCCAGTAGATGATGAGATGAAATGATAATCTTCCTGGTTTCCCCTCTGCGATCCGGCGAAATCAGGATCAGAGAGAGGTTTCCAGGAAAACCCTCCTGGGGAAAATAAAACCTGGGATGAGCTGCTAGGGTGCATAGGATCTGAGCCTCGCACAATGGATCTGATGTATCGGTGCTCGATGTGAAGAACCAATCCCTTAACAACTATCAATCCTACTATGGTAAAATAGATGGGACAGGTTACAAAAGTCCCCGAGAAGCGGGGCTGGAATCAGCTGAAAGGAGGCGAGTCAGTAATAAGGAAAGAAACCCTATAAACAGGCTCAAAGATTTGTGCCATTTTGGTATTCCAGGTAATGGAATACTAATGTGCCAATTTGGTGAAGGCGTCAACTGTGACCATGATACTGTGCGTGTAGGTACTCGCAATAGTGTAGCAAAGCCAAGCTGCTTCTCTGGCTCGCTGGGAAGTACTGTTTCCTGCTTTGGGGCGTGGCTCGCCATGGAAGCAAGACTAGACCATCACTGAATAGACCTGGATCTACCAAGTTGTTGCTTCCTCCAGTCAATGCAGCCAATGCAGTGTGCAGTGTCTTTCGTGTCCTTCGAGGGTGAGGGTGCCGCAAGTACGTTGGTCTCAACACACCCAGATTCGTTTTATACTTACAGTATTCATTGTTCATTTTAGTATTCAGGATTTGTGTTATAGTCATTTTGATATTAAAGTCTAATGCTTCTCATTAGAAGATTTAATTGGTATAGCACATAACATAATTAGGATACATATTACAGTTCAGAATAACATTCAGAATCTGAACAGTTGATACGAGAAGAAGAAAAGAAAGAGAAATAAAATTAATTTCACAACGTTATGCATTGATCTTCCTAGTCAGATATTACATAAGCATGCGGTATGATTATCAGCATAATAGTAGCTTCAGTGTAACGCATAGATGGTCTAAGATGAGAGGCTGATATTTCGGTGATACAGTTTTTATCAGCTGGTTGGAAACAAGTTAACCATATGTCTCCATTAAGGGACTCCAGATTGCTTTGAACGTATCAAGGTCTTCTCTGCATTTGTATACGATCCGTTCAAAAGTAGAGGATCAGCAGGTCTTGAACCCAGTCCTCTATGCTCTTATAGTTCATTGATTTTCAATCAAGTAGAATTATTTTTTTCGGCAGCATGCATCGTCTGAACCCTTAGGCTTTATTTGATTTTGGCACCAGCTTGTCATCACTCATGATGAAAATTGAAGCTTTCATTGAAATATTGGTTTCCAGCACTCTGTTCCTCTCTGGCACCTCATTCCAAAATTCATTTGTCTTAAGACACAACCAGATCATGTGAGCCAACGTGTCCTTTTCTTTTTTTACATTTCCAACATCAGTCACTATCACACAAATGCCTTTGACACATCTGATTAGGTGTCCAGTAAACATGGTGCAAATCGAATATTATTGCGGCACCTTGACAAACGGCCAAGTCTCAAGTTTTCAGCAAGTTCTTTGATACTTAGCGGCAAAACGCCTGTGTTTTTCCTACATGGCGTCGCTAGATGCTGCCATTAAAGTCTATTGCTTGTTCTTTTAACCAGGCACCTATCTTATTTTTAATAGACTCCTCTGATGACCAAACTGTGACTGTATTTAACATTGTGGACATATACCTAACATGGGAACCCAATATAAAGCATTGGCCCTTTTGCATTTTAGGAAGATTACCATGAAACAACAACTAATTTCAAGGAACGGGTTAGACCATCGCCTGTTCCAGTAGAATTAGGGTCCTAGAGTAGCTCCCTGCTCATTGCTGGTCCAGCCAAGTCCTAAGTGCAGATGAGCTCTAGTGGTACAGCTTGGGATGCAGAGTGTCCCCAAACATCAGACCTATAAAGGGCAGCTTGTCATGCTTTAGATTTCTATATCTCTAAACAGGTCTAGTCTTTGGTAATTCTTAATGGACTGTCGGAGTCACACATCTGATGACCACCTCTTGCTTTAGTAAGTGCACCTTTTTGAATTTGGCTACACCAATTGCCTCTCCCATTAATCCTAATTCGTAAGTAATCAAAAGAACCAACTAATTCGATACTATCCTTCAAATACGAGATATGTTTCATGTAATGCTTCTTTCTCATTTTCCCTATGCACATCATTGCTTTGGTTTCCATCTGTTTGATTAACCAACCCATATGCAGTACATAGTTCCTCACAGTTCACATACTGTGTGTGTGAACATGTCAGAGTTTTGGAGATGGTGACTGCATTGTCTGCAAAAAGAAGTATTAATACTTTCTCACCAGCCAAGATAGTAGCATCAGAGGACAGAGCAAATCGGTTTGGCAGTTCCATCAATATAAATTGAAAAGAAGCATGGGGCTAAGATGCATTCTTGCCGGACGCCTTTCTGGATGTTGATATTAGTCATTTTTTCTCCATTCCCATCTCGCAATTGGCGAATTCTCATTGTACAGCATCATTATGTCTCGTAAGAGAGACAGGGAGCGAGGGATGTTCAAAATCAGCAAGCAAGTCAACAATGCTGTTCTATGAACGCCATCAAAGATGTTTTTTTAGATCGATACATACCAGATAGAATGGTTGTTTTTTTAATATTGTAACCTTCTGTAATAGAATGTTAATCAAAAGCCTTGGTCGATAGTACTAGCATTCTTTGGAATCCTTCCTGGTAATGGTCTATGATGTTATTTTCCTGCAGCTATTGTTCAAGACGATTTAAAAGGGCGCTACCGGAGATTTTTCCAGATATTGCTAATAGGGATATCGGTCTGTAATTCCCTGGATCTTTTCTGCGCCTTTCTATAAATAGGTATTATTTTTGCTTAACGTCCTGTCAGATGGTGTTTTATTTATTTGGCAAATTGCATTTATAATGTGAGTCAAGGTTGGAACAATTCTGCTGGAATGGCATCAAGGCCTGCTGCCTTGTTTGGTTTCTGGCTATTTACGGCCGCAGTGATTTCCATATAAGTAAACGCTAAAGTATTTTCTAATGGTATGTTAGCCAACATGGGTTTTATCCCCTCTTCCACATCGATGTAAAGCACTCTCTAATCTTGAAACAAATGGCTGAAATAGTAGGGCCAGTCATTCTCCATAATACACATTTCTGTAGTTTTAGATACTCTGGACATACCACATACAACAGCCATCCAAAAAGTGCTTGTGCTTTTTTGATTAAGTGAGTTAGTATTAATATGAATATGGTATTTATTGTGCACAGATTTATCTTCGGTGGGCAATGGAGTGCTTTACAAGCATGGGGGTAGAACAAACACTTTGAGGGAAGCAGAGAGCAGGGAGAGGGAGGTAACAGCAGGGGAAGGTGGGCAGTTTGCAGTAAGGTATCTGCACAGGTAGTATAGATCAGTGACAATGCTCTTGTCTTGGAAGCAAGACGGCCAGAGCAACACAGGTTTGAATCCCAGGTCTGTGCTTAGAATCCTCTTCGGTATTAAGCATCTTATAAATAACCTATTATATTATATTATATTATATTATATTATATTATATTAAAGTACAAGTAACAAAGCGAGGAATCAGGGAGGAGCAGATCACCAAGTCTCAGGTAGGGTGGAGAAGGGAGGGTGTGCGGAGGACCCAGGTGTTAGAATGGAGCCATTCCATGAAGATGAGGGTTTGAGCTCCTTCCTGAACTGTCAAAGTGACCGGGTGAGCCTGATGTGGATGGGGAGGAGGTTCCAGAGTCTGTGACATGGACAGTCAAGGTCTGTCTTCTTGTTTCCTTCCTGCTCCCATGGAGTTCAAGTTTGAACATGCCCTTACTTTTTGTGGATCACAGGCCTCCAGAGATGCTGCGTTTCTCATTGAGTTAAGGACATCAGAGTGACAGCCTCAGAGATGATGCAACAGGATTTAAAGATTGTACAGGCTTTCAGTGGGAGCCAGTGCAGTTCAATGAGGGTCGGGTGATGTGGTTGAATTTGCAGAGTCCTTTGTTAAGTCATGCTGCTGCATGTAGGACACAGCATAAGGGTGCCAGAGTAGTGGTAAAAAGGACTTCCAAAAGGGCATTGCCACCATCTAGGTGGGAGAGTGCCAAAGTTTGGACAGCAAAACTGATGTTGTTTTTCTGGGATGAAGGGCTTGATGTTCCACATTAGGGAAAGTTGGCACCAAGCCGTTTGTGAGACTTGGCTTATATGGACAGCTGAGGGATGAAGCCCTCAAGGTTCATAACAGAGAGCCAGGTCTGGATTTCAGGGTGTTCAGTGTTGTTGGTCAATAGTACGAAGTCAGTCTTGAAGGGGCTGAGCTTCAGGTAAGCACTGGACATCCATGACTGGATGAATGTGAGGCAGGCCTTGAGCTTGTGGATGTCATCAATCGAGGATATTTTGAGGTAGATCAACGTGTCATCTGCATATTGGTGGATGTGGATGATGTTTGGAGCGAGAACGGTTCAGAGCGGTTCCATGTAAAGATTGAAGATCACAGGGGGCATGATGGATCCTGGCGGGACTCCACAGGTGATTGGTAGAGTTGATGATCCGGAGGATTCCATTTGTATGAACTATTGGTGATTAGCAAGGTAGGCTTTGAACTAGCTGAGGACGATCTCTTTTATCCCTAAGCAACTATGTAGATTATCAGTGAGAGTCTGGTGGTTTACTGTGTCAAATGCTGCTGAGAGGCCATGGAGGACCAGAAGGAAAATATGGCCTACATGAAGGATTTTCAGGTCATCATCGAACACCTTGACTGGCGTTAATGTGTTGGAGGAGTTGACCTTCCTAGGTAACAAAGATGTTACCTAGGAAGGCCAAATGGGTGATGGGGTATGATATTATCTAATATGATGTCATTCATAACGTGTCTGTACACAAGTGTGTCTAGGTGCCACATGACAAGGGAGGGAAGACATAGGGAAGACAAGACAAACAAACCTACTAGGCCTGCTGTCATTCGGATCAATCATGCACGTGTGACAATGAGAAGTGCAGGCGGTAAGGGAGAGGTGGAAAGTGCAAGGTAGAGGGTAGGGGGAAGTGCGGTCAGGGCAGCGTGGCTCTGGGTTAGTGCAAGGTGGCAGGGAGGTGGTAGGGGTTACAGTTACAGCCCATAAGTGCACGGTAGGCCAGACGGCAGTGCAAGGAAGACCGGTCCACCTCACCCAGTGAGAGCCTTAGGGTTCCAAGCAACCGTTTGGTGTAGCAGACAGGTATGTAAGCAAGGAAGCAAGAGAGAGCAGGCAGCAGAGAAAAGGAGGGTGTGAGCTGCTTGCAGAACTTCAGGTGGTCTGGCTCAAGTCTGAGAGGGGTAAGTAGGCCATTCCAGAGAGAGGCACCTGCAGAAGAGAGAGATCTAACCCCGACTCTCTGCCTGGAGAAGCATCAGACCTCAGAGAGTTAAAGGTAGCTGAGCGGAGGGCTCTAGAAGGAAGGTATTTCGGAAGAGAGAGGTGGATATAGTGCAGGCCTGACCCCAGAAAGCATTGTGGGCAAATCCGAGGGTCTTGAACGTAATCCTTACAGCCACTGGGAGCCAGTGGAGAAATTTTAGGGCTGGTCAGATACGGTCCATGTGCTTGAGGCTAAGGATAAGAATCGCAGTCCTGTTCTGGATTAGTTGCAGGGGCCAAAGAGTAGAGGTAAGCAGATTGAGAATGAGGCTGTTACAGTAGTCCAGCCTGGAGAGGACAGGGCTCTGGAGACAGTGAGCTACATGGGGAAAGTGAGAAATTGTAGAATAGAGTGCTGAGGTTGTCATGGTTCAGTGCTGACTTTTTGAGAAGTGCAAGGATTGGTCCGGTCTTGAGGGTCAAGGGGAAAGTGCCTTTAAAAAGGGAACTGTTGATGAATGTCAGTTAATGGGGAAATGCTTCAGTCGGAAGGGTCTTGAGTACGGAGGCAGGGAGGATGTCACCTGAATACTATATGGCCTTAACCAATGCTAGGATGTCAGTGAGGTCTTCCATAGATAATGTCTTGAATGTTTTCCAGGTGGTTGTTGTTTGGTGAGCTGGGATGTGTAGTGTGCTGTCAGTTGTGGCATTGGTGTTTTATGTGTTGGAAGATCATGCTGATCTCAATGACGAAGAAAGAGTCGATGGCTGCGGATTCTTTGATGGAGCATGGTGTGGGTGGGTCAAGCAGAGAGTTGATGCAGTGCTTGATAGCTTTGAAGAGGGCTCTGCTTTCATTGTTGCCCTCAGCTCTGGTGTTTTGGTAGTAGGTGGCCTTAGCAGTGGTGATCAGTTGTTTGCATGTAGCACAGAGTTCTTTGAGCAGGGCGAAGTCAGATTGGCTGCAGAATTTTCACCAATTTCTTTCTTGCTGATGATTTGTATGTATAGGTTCAGTTCTTAAGTGTACCATGCTGCAGAAGGCTTAGGCCTGAAGGTGTGTTGTTTCACTGGTGCATGGAGGTTGATGTTGTTTTTGAGGATGATGTTGAGTTCTTGGAGAAGTGAGTCACTGTCCTGGTTCATTAGAGGTAGATCAGCCCATCTGAGGTGAGGTCTTCCCTGAGTGCCTCCACTGGAAATTCTAGAAGGCTGTGAAGGCTTGTTTTCTTGGTTTTGAATGGGTCTGCTTGAAAGGTGTAGTGTCGCTAATTTCAAATGGGATTGCCAGGAGGTCGGCCAGTTGGGTGTGATAGGATGGCTGTGATGGAGGGTGGGAAAGGTAGTGATCAGAAGGTTGAGGATATTACCTTTCCTGTGAGCTGGGTCTTTTGTATGCTGAGTGAGGTTCAGAGTGTCAAGTAGGCATTGGAGATCTTCCTTTATTGACTTGGTTGCTGGGTTACCAAGGATGTTGAAATCACTGAGGAAGATGTTTGCATGCCTTAGAGACATGGGGGTGATAATGTCTGTGAAATCTTTGATAAAGGAGGTCTTGTGCCTGGGCCATCTGTAGATGAGATGAAAAGTGACTAAATCCATTGGGAAGAGCCGAAAGTGGCAGGATAGGTTTTAGAGTGATCCAATAGTGGTAATATAAATTTGGGTGCATGTCCATTATGTCGAGGCCTCCACCGGTCTTGTTTGTTCAGTCTTGTTGTAGAATTCTGTAGCCGTTGGGGATGAGTATATCTATGATGTGGGTGGAGGTTGATGTCATCCAGGTCTCTGTAATGAAGGTGGCCTCCAAGTCGAGTGTGGTGATGAGGTTGGAAGTCTGCTGCATGGTTGATTGTTGAGCAGACTTTATCGAGCATCAGTTTTCATGTAGTGGTGGATGATGGAGTGCTGATGGGGTGTGTGATGACATGAGTGATGTTGCTGCAATATAGTGCCCATGATGTTTGCTGGTGAGCAGTGTGGTTGGCGATGAATGGTGGTAGTAGGGAGGGCTCACAGAATAAGTGGGTGAAACACATTTTGCAGTGAGCTTTCCTGATGTTAGGGGAGCAGGGGTTCTTGTCCTGTGTTCTTGCAGTTGCAACAGGGTTTCCCCTTTTCTTTGACTGCCCTTCACATTGCACGCCTAGGCAAGAAACACCCTTGATCCTTGTGAATGGAGGATAGCACTGGGGCAACGTGTTGTTCTTGGAAGTAAGACCATGCAAAGCAACACAGATTCGAATCTCAGATCCATGCTTAGGAACCGAATTCAGTTATTAAGCATGTTATAAAAAAACAAATAAATACATACATGAATAAAGTTGAGAAAGTCAAGGAAGCGGCATAGCTAAGAAAGTGGATTGGTCCTAGGTCATGGGACCTAAGTCCACTTCACCTACTCATCAACTGCAAAGGAAAGGAGGCTGGAGAGCTGCTTAAGTAGAGAGCACATGTACCAAAGATAACCATTGGGCTTCATCAAAGGATTTTTACTTGTGGGTCAGCAGAGATTTGTAGGAGCTTCGACGCCTTCTAATTTCCTACCTATTTTTCATCTCTGCTTTTTTAATAGATCTTAACAATGATTTCTTAGCTTTAGAGCACTCAGTATCATACCAGTGTGGGCTCGAACAAATCAGTGGCCTACATTAATCTGTTATCTAGTGATTATCAATTTTATCATTATCATTTATAATAATGTTGTGCTAGAGTGGTGAGTCTTGTCACATGATCACCCAACATCACTTCCACAAAGGGTAAGATCTGTGCACCAACTTTGGTGTATCATTCATTTCAATTATATTTTTCCATCAGCTATATCTTCTGTTATTAGAGAGGGCCACTGGGGATGTTTTAGTTCCACTGGGTGCAAGCCAGAATTTCCATTTTTAATGTTAAACACATTGGATTATAATCACATTTTGGTCTTTTGCAAACACAATCCTTTTCCATCATGTGCCAATGTTCTATATCAAGAATGGCTTGGATGATATGACTATGTATGTCTCTTTTATTATAGGTGGGTTTAGCTGGACTATCATCATTAAAATGGACATCACAAGCCTGGAACCCTAATTTCATCCACATTTCTATGGTCTTCAGAGCTAATTCATGGGGTTTCTTAAGCCAATCCATGACTAGCACAGGAATGTTCCATATGATATCTTCTTCAACAGTGCATCCAGCTAACTCTGTCAGTGGTTCTATTTGCACTTTAAGGTCCTTGTTATTAGCTTTAGGGCTTTCTCATGGCCTTGAAGTTGTGTAAACCATTTAGAAAAATGATCATCCAAGATTGTCATTGATTGCATGGCAGTTTTACTATCAGGCCACTTGTATACATTCACCATTAAAATAGTTGACCCCGAAGGCAAACATATCTTTGAAGCTTGGATCTCTAATGTATTAGTGGTTAGTGGTGTACCTTTCAAATTCAGATTTGTATTCTCCCAGATGGATAATACACCATTAGGTTGACCTCTATCTCCTTCACTGTCAATACATGGTAGTCTGTGAACCTCTCAATTGAAATCTCTTCAGTCACCCATATTTACTGAAACAAAAGTATAGAGAAATCACTAACCAATCTTATCCGGTTTAAGTCATCCACATATTTCTTTAATCCTGTTATATTCCAACAAAAATATGTCACTTGGCCATTGCCATTCATGGTAGCTTGTGGTGATAGAGGGGGTGATAGAGGGTGGAAACTAGTGGTGGATGAAATATGTTAATGGATATCATCTACATCAACCTTTTTTTCATCTTCACCACCTTGATGTCCAAACCATTATTTTACCTGGCTCTGGGAATAACTAAGGGGGGATAGATGGACTGGTCTGATAGCTCTGTATGCACCCTTTCTATGTGTTTATTTCTGATCTAGTTACCACATGTTCCTCTCTCACCCCTTGCTTCACTATATTTCTATTCACTGACAATGGTGGAAATGGTTTCAATTGGATGGCGGTGCCTTTAGTGGGAATTGACCTATACTCAATTCACAACTGGCAAAAGGTCAATTCTAATATTTGAGTTCAGTACGGAGGTGATTTAAATTAGGCTTCATTATTAGGAGAGATATAAATTCATGTGAGCCGGGGGTGCAAGGGTGGTTTCCGTGAACAATTGCCTCCCCCCTGGCTCATGGCTTATAGCAGATTGATGAAATGAGGTGACCGACACTTTGTAAATACTCAGCCTATCTTCATGTATAGTCCACTAGCAGAAGTAACTGTTCTCCGAACGGGTTCTGTAGACCATTACTTTACAGCATGTGTATAGCACAAACCATGGACCCATGGGCATCAGGTTGCAGACAAGACATTGAACAAACAATACAAGAAAGCCTGAGTAGGAATGACCGACATGATAACACTGATCCTGTAGGTCGCTGTTCCAATTCGCTTAATGTGCTTTGCACCCTTAAGTAAACTGCACTGAGAATGGGTATGTGTGGGTGGCTGACAAATCCCGGAGGAGACATTGGGGGGAGGTGAGAGTTGGTGTGTTGCTGAATACTGGGACCTTCTGTGCTCTGTAGCCACCTGTGACCTCACCCTGGAGTGGTGCAGTTTGTTGCGGTGCATTGCAGTGCAAATATCTTGGAAACCGTGCATCCTAGGGCCTGGACCTCGAGTTTTGTTCCTGGTGTCAGAACCGGTCCTACTACGACCACATTGATGTTTTGCCGATTTCAGGCAATCGTCTCATGCGTGAAGGTGAGGTTTCCAAAAGTCATGTACCTTGTAATGTCCAAAGGGTCCTAACAGGTACCTATTCACAATTTGCTGCACATTGGTGAAACAGTGTGGAAGCGTAGAAGGAACAACTCCTCGCCAAGCCACGAACCCAGAAACAAACGTTGACTTCCAGGGACCGGGGTGAGGTGTCCCAGTGTCATGTAGCCAGTAATGTCTGAAGGGTCCTAACAGGTAACTATGCAAATTTTGGTGCAGATTAGTGAAACAGTGTAAAATTGTATTAGGAACAACACTTCGCCAAGCCTCAAACCCACAAACAAGTTCTGACTTGTGCTGAAATCCAGGAAACGGAATGTGGTGTGCAAATATCAGGTAACCGGTAATGTTCAGAGGGTCCTAAAGATAACTATGCAAAATCTGGTGCAGATTTGTGAAATGGTGTGCAATTTTATAAGGAACACATCTTTGCCACAAATCCAGCCACAAACACATTTTGACTTTTGTATATGTATAGATAATGTTTGTATTTTAGTGGCAGGGCCGTTGTTGTTGTAATGCTCTTATTTGAATTTAATTGCATTCCTTTTTCCATTTTCTTTTTTGTCACAAAAGGAAAACGTGCTATTAAATATAACCTAAATCCCTCAATCAGGGTGTGATTTCATACTTGTATTTTTAATTATGTATTAATAACCTGTATGAGACATTACTAATGGTAAACGTTGATTCCCCTGCCTACTGGAGAGCTTCAAATACCAACATGGCTGTCTAATTGCCAGGACCCTGTTGGTATCCAGATACATGGTTGAGCAGTACTTGAAAGTGAACATCTCCAAATCCAACGGCATGCATCTGTCTAACAAGTCAAGCAAGTGCAAATTGGTCTATTACGAGGGAGTGAAGCTCAGTTAGGTGTCTCTGAATAACATCTTTGGTGCATGCTTTGCTAACCCTGGAAGTATTATGCCACTTATGAAACTAGAGTGTTCTCAGAAATGTCCAGGTTAGCCAAAATCGTTGGTGGTTATATGACACTGGTCCTGCCAATTGCTGCGTACTGTGCATCTATGTGTATTTATGTATACATCCTAGGACTTGGTGAGAGCAAACCTGTGTTTACTGACACTTTCCCATATTTACATGCTCCATCCACTGGACTTGAGTCTTCATATCTGACAGACGAAATACATATCAAACCATTGATTCTGTGAATCACTATTTGGAAAAGCCCTTTCCATTCCTATAAACTAATTTCTATAATGATGTATAGTGACGTTTACACTAGCATAACTTGGTTATCATATATGAAAGCATAAGGGGTTAAACTTGGCCTGTCTGCTTGGTTTGTCACTGGAAATAAAATTAAAACGCTACTGACCAAGTCGGTTTTCACTAGTGGGAGATGATTGCACTTGTACAACCTCAAACCTATCCCACTTTCAAAACAGATATTCGTAGAAAATCATATTTGACATGGGGACATACACTTATCGGCTTCTTTTCGTTTCATTTAGTCCCTATAAATACTGCAACAAGAAAATGGAGGGTAAAATACTGCATGTGTGTTTCTATTACTGTGATTGTTTAGCACAGGAAGACTTTGTACACTTACTCTGTTTTGTCCTTAGTATAGTTCCGGAGGAAGAAGCATCATGTTCTCATATTGGAAGCAAGGCAATTGTGTCAACATGAATCACCGTTTGTTTACGTACTGCCAGTAAAAGAACACTTGGTAGACTTATAGTCTTATGGTTGCAATGACTATGAAACAATCAAAAATAAATAATTGGCATTCAAATTGCTGTACGTAGTAACTTTGAATTTGTACTCACTTGAGAGTATACAAGAATGTATAAGCTACGGTGTATGTTGGAATGGCCTTCTTATGCACTTTTGGGGCATGGACAGCGTTGGGGCCCCCTCCAAAAAAAAACAAAGGAATAAAGGGATCTAGAATATCTGTTTGGGCCCCGCTCATCGTGATCATAACCCATAGCTTGATATGTTGCCTCGCAGAGATCAAAATGAGCATGGTGAACTCCATTTCAGTCCCCTTACCCTCTTTAGTCGTGTTGTGATCAGATTGACATTAGCAGTGCATGGCAAGGGTATCCGTGTTCAAGCATAGGTACAGGAAACATTTAATCAGCAGCAGCCACAATTAAGGTATATCGGACATAGTATAAATGTAGGACACAGGGTATGAAAAAGGTGCACATAATTCAGAATAGACAAACAACTCAGATTACCTGCCTCACAGAATGCAAGGCATGGATACAGGCAACTAATTGGCTGCAAACTAAACATTCCATAGCGTAGACAGTGGATGAAAATTAGAAGCTTCTAGGAAAGTGTCAGTATCTAGGCAGTCTGGGATTAGAAGAGGGACATGGTTTTCAAGTAGTGTTGCCATTAGAAAGCAAATAAACAGGGGTCGTGGTGTGCAATATATCAATGCTCGGTAATATTATATATATAGTCAGGGAGACCATGAGCAATTCTTTTTTAAGGACAAAATCACTCAGAACGGCTGACCATTTTGAAGGGTTTAGGGACTGGTATCGTTGACAGGTAAGGCAATACAAGATTAAATGAGATGCCCAGGATCACCCATTGGTTAAGAGGTGAAACTGGGATTCTCACCCACTTTGCAATATCTGAGCTTTAAAACATTACTATTTCTTAACATTAACTAAAATAATCCTATTTCATAGAACTGACTTGGAACATATATAAATCACATAACCCAACATGAACATGTTTTAAAACAAAACAAGCACATGCATATTATGATTCTAGCTCCATTGTCTTCATCATCATGGGAAGCATATAAGTAGCAGCATACTAATTTATGTCCTCTTAAAATATTTAATTTAGTTTTCTCTTTTGTATTTTAAAGCTTTCAGTACACACAGGACACAAGCGTATGAAATGGTTATTTAAAATTGTGCTGAAAAATGATTGAATTGTACAAAAAAGCAAACTGTTTCGGTGTCACATAAGCAGATCTTAAAATATGCTTGCCAGAAGCCTGCAATATCTGGACTGCACTCTTCTGTCTAGAACCCCTTCAACTCAAGTGGCCTACATAATAGGAAATATCAGGTAATGGGCTAAACAATGCCGTCAGCATGTGAGAAGGCAAACCTTTTCACAGAAGACAGCACAGTACTGTCAGTGAAATAAGACGATTTATCCAGGATCACTTTATCATCTGTTGAAAAAGCCAGGATACAAGTATGAATGATGTGGTTACAGGGTGTTGAATTTGAATACATAATCACCTCTCTGCACTAACACATTATGCTCATCATCAGAGGTGCCTGCCTAGGTTTTACAACTCCCCATCTGAACAAACCAATTTCTAGACCATAACCACACTGATGCTATGTTAGTTTTTATAGCAACCACTATCTGGTGCATGTACATTAGGGGCTCAAATGCATCAAAATGCAATTCAACTATGTCTATTGCACATGATCAATATAACCCCCACAGAAAGGTGAGAATGCTAGAGGAGTTGTGTTGTAGTGAACGCACAAACTATGTATACCAGAGTGAACAGAGAATGCATCACAGGATGAATTGATCAGAGCAGAATATATGTGTCAACAACAGACAGGAAACAGGTTTTGAACCTCATCAGCACACCATAACATATCTTGATATGTGTTATTTAAGTTTGGTGACTAATGATCTGACTTCTTTTCATCAGGCTGACTTCGGGCCCCTTTCAAGGTGGGGCCAGGGCCAAATGCCCCTTTTACCCTCCCATAGAGACCTCTCATAATAGCTAGGATCCACTATTGCAACATTATTATTCACACATGCATTGTATTGCACAGCACACATGATTTTATTTTTTTATTATGACTACTAGAGATCATAGTTCTATTGTGGGAGCATTGGTGGAATGGTATTGGACCATTTACAGTTTTAAATGTTTTATATATTTTAAATTGTATGTGTCAGTGCACTTTTATGGAGACGATTTGCTAAAACTATGATACTTATACTTTTGGACAAGAGAAAAGGTCAAACCTGCATAGCCTCCCTCCGAGGTTCATCGAACCTCATGTTGTTTGATCCCTGTGTTCAATGCCAAGGATCTGGACCATGTTGACCCAGAGGCGGTTTGCTGTGTTTTTATTGCATTCTTTTGTGGGGAGGGGCAATCCCTGTGCCCCCTTCTATGCCCCTGAGCCCTCCCACAGCTGCACTCATCAAAGAAAATCATCAATATACAATCCCTTAAGCCGCCCCCACCCCCAAAATGATGTAGCAGAACATGTGGCAAATAGGCCTTTTGACCAAAGGTGGTGAAACGGCTGTGATCAAGTGGGTGAGTCTTTCAGAAAGTTGATTTTTTTAATCTTCGGAAGGTGGCCTGTGGACAATGGTCACGCACCAGTTGAAAATAGGTTATACATACGATGACAAATTGATATTGTTTGATTATAAAAGAGCAATTTGGATTGAAAAGCTGAGATCCTTCTCATGTCACCACCATCTATATAATCTTCTTTATACCATTGCTCGGTAATGTAATTCTCTGTTCAGGTTTATGTTCCTACTAAAGCAAATAGAGATGTATGTGTAACAACCAGGTTTGGTCTGTTTTTCAGAGATGTTATCAGCACCAGCAGAAGAGCAATCATAACTGATAAGGTATATAGATCAGAGTAGCTTGATCATGAAATGCCAGTTCTCAATATGATTAGCATCTCTTTAATGACTGATACTACGATGTTTTGCTTAAGTACCTCACATAAGGAGAGTTCCCATGATCAGACCATCTCAGAGGAGCTGCCCTTCACCACGGAAAACCATTCTACCAATGCAAGAGGCCCTCTTCATTCAAGCTGTGAAGCAATTCTGTTGCTTTCTGCACTTTCCTCAGCAAACCTCAACACCTTGCATGTTGTCTTGTGGGCCTGCTCTGGGCCGGTTGGGTCAGGGACTTGCAGTATGTCACAGGCATTAGGCAACCCCAGGACCAAACACTTCCGGACCCAGTCTGAGCAAATGGCCTTCAGAAGGGTGCAGCTGCTCCGAGCATTTTTTGATTTGAGTCACACATCTTCCTCCACACTCCAATGCTTCCAGGATCCTAGTCCATAATCACCAATGGTCCAGATCTGGTCCACCAGAGAGAGCTTTGTAGGACAGAGGAACACCGTAGCTTTAGGTCCAAGTGTCAATATGGCCAATTGGTTTACTCATAGCCACAGCCCAACACGACATGACATCTGGAGAGAGACTTAAGTAATTCCTACCTGCATTGTAAGACATTAAAAGAACAAAATAGAAGGACAATGTTGACACCATTAGGGCACACCAGGGCTCAGGTGTCATAATCTATAGACATTGTGAGATTTGAAACACTATTGAAACACAAGGGTGTTAAAATGCGGAGACTAACACCCTTTGCTTCCAACATTCCAGAATGCTCTCTCACCATCATAGCCCACTAAAGATTTATCTGGAGGCGATCTACTAGAGAAACATTTCTAGAAGTATCTCAGATGGAGTACGTAGAGCCTGTAAGGGAAAATCAATAGGATTGTTTACTACTACCAAACCAGCACTTCCATAAGCTTCTTTCCAAAATGTACAATATATCCTTAAAGTGGATAATTGTACTTTTTGAATATTATTGGCCATTTGACGAGATTTTGCAAAACATGTTGAATCCCCCTTCCTCTCACTGCCCTTCAGTTTCTGTGTTCTCTGCCTTGCATGCACAGGTAGTGTTTTATCCGATATTACCTGTAACAACCTACAGACGGTTTTATCATTCTTTCTGGGCTCTGATTAAATAAGGGAGATACATAGGTTCTCTTAGTACACTAATTTGGTTAATGAGGCAACTTTCTCAAAGTCCATTTCACATAGTTGTTCATCCGATTTATTAAAAAAATATGTATGTGTGTAAATGTATGTAACATGTATTTACAGAATCAAATATGACAGACCAAGACGACCAAAGATGATTTGCATATGTCTGATCCCATTCTGCATATGCGTAGATAGACTAAAATACAATTAAATGGAAACTGCACAGAGCAATGCAGTGATTATTTTAAGTCATATCTTTCCATTCATCACTATTGTGTGCCTAATGTGAAGGAGACAAGTCTTGGGGCTTGATCGCTGGGCCCTCATTTTTCCACTGTTCTACTTTGTTAACATGAACAAAGTAGTAGAATGGGAAATGTTAAAGGACTGTCAATTTAATTTTTTCGCAATTTCGTGAGACTATAAACAATACTAATAACAGGTTGGATGTCAATATTTTAAATGCCTTTTTACAGTTTAAAAAAAAGTCTTATTTAGAGCATATTCAGTGGAATAGAATGACAGAGACGTATGTCTGGCTTTCCTCTGGGCAACTTATAATTCTGAAGCCTGGCAAAAGAGGTGAAGGCTCAGGGGGCAATCACCTGCCTCTCACATAGTTCCAGCGAGTATCCAGAGACCCAACCAAAGTTGGGGAAGCATGATGCTGATAAAAGCTGCCCCTTGCTCTGCAGTAGGGGCAATTTGCTATGCTCCGCTTGCTGTCCATCAATTTTCAGTGCCTTTGGACGAACACTGCTGTGACAAAAAAGCAGTGTTAAGCAGCCCTCCATTCTGTCTCCTATTACCTATGGGAAGCTCGTATGCCACAACAACAACAACAAAAGTGCACTACTCTTTATCGGGTTAGGATATTATGGCCATGAATCAAAAGGAAAGAAATGACGTATGTACTAATGTTTCTGTTCATTAAGCAATAATACCTGTGCCGGTGGCCTGGATCGACCGGTAATGGGACAGAGCCAAAATTACAAGGCAGAGTGAATCAAGTATTTTAATAATGCGCCCAGGGCCATTGCCTGGCCTATCAAGCCTGCCAGCCTGAGCATTATTGCTATTAACATTCCGGTTTGAGATCCAGGGTGCTGAAAACAATGTATTTGGTTCAATTAACAAGTTGTGTGTTCTCTGCAACTTGTACATTGAAACAAATAGTCAAGATGGGCATCGTGGAAACGGAAGGCGAGGCTCAGCCTGGAGTCCCTTTTGCATTTCCCTTGTGGTCTGGGAGTGAAGGAGGAGCAGTGTGCAGCCCACAGAAAGGAAAGATTAGTTGGTGTTAAGGCGGGAGGTGATGGGTTGTGGTTGCCCACTCGAGCAGAGGGAAGCGGGTGGCAAGATAGAAGGGAGGATGCTCGCAGCTTCCATTTGGCTCGGAACGTGGGCTTCGATCACATGATTCAGCTAACAATCCGAGCAACCTGATTGGCACACACCTCAGGAACTAATTTGGATTGTAATATAATAACCCGTTTGTGTCTTATCCTCCTATATTGTTTTGTGTTGACTTTAGCTTGAGGTAGTGCAAAAGTGTAGCCAGCATGTGGCTCAGTGCAGGTAAAAAAAGAAGTTCAGCCATCAGTGGCTCATAAGTGTAGAGGGAAGGCTCGCAGGATGCATGATAAATTCAATATTTCCATTCCATTTCTACTAGGAAAATTCTAGAGGTGTGTTTGATAAGAATGTGCAACAGTGGTGTACTTCACTCTGGCACTTTTAAAAAAGCATAATTCATTTGAATTTGCAAGAGGAAACCTGCCACTTTCAAACTAATGCTCAAAACTCCTTAATACATTCCTGCAAGACTTTAAAACAGGTTTGTACAGTCTGAATTGAAACATTGTGTGTATGTATCCTGTATGTTCATTATATACAATGGGCTCTCGGAAAAGCAGTTTTCCGGGCAGATGGCACAGCAACTATGACTTATACAAGAAGGAGAAAACATATATGCCATTTGGATCAATCTCGACATACCATCCTGCAAATGAGAGGATTTTTGGGGGAAATGTCCAGCACACTGATGGAAAACAGGTCAACACAATAATATAAAGTGTAACTATTTGGGTATTCATTCTTGAGCAGCTCACACGCCCAGGCGAAGACTAGCTCACAGGTTCATGTGTTGGGTGGGCGGGCATCACAAAGGCTCAAGTGGGGGACGTGGTCAGATGAGTTCACCTCACAGCCACTGGTGGGAGCAGCAGAGATGGTCAGGTGTGGAGCAATTTACTGGGTTTTTTTTAGGTCATAGACCCATCTATTCTAAAGAGAATATTTATCACACCATAAAAAGTGTGGGTGTTGTGACACTCTCACTAAGTTGTTCAGTAGATTGCGCATTAAAAGGCAAGGATATGGTGATGTGTCCAGGGGGTCTGTGCCATCGCTCAGTGTGTCCGCTCCATCACGCTTGATAGGTCACGTTAAGGAAGGATCTTATAATGCAACACTGTTACTATATTAATAGTCACTCCATGTAATAAGTGAGCCACTACAGGACTTCTTTGAAGTCCATGCAATGGAAGGCAGATTGTCCCTGAGGATGCATCAGTTATCCAGAAACACTGGACACACCGTTTTGCCTCATCAATGAAATGTAGAGAGACCACAAACATGATTTTTAAATGCAAATTTGAAGAACTGGAGTGTATTACAGGGGCATCTGTACATTCTGAATGGTGACTGGTGCCATATGGGAGTATCCAGTGAAAGGGAGGATTTCCTTGACATTGAATGGATATTGATTCATGCCCTGGTAGTGCATGGCGTTTACATGAATTATAGTGGCATCCACTATCACATTTGAATGTTAATGGGACGGTCTGAAACCTCAATGTTACTACACTGCAATGGCAATGGGAGGTATGGTGGATGAACGTAGTGGATATACTACTCAGCCTCAATCACTGGTGTGCTCACGATTCAAGAAGCCGCTGAAAGGATAGGGGGAATAGAAACATAACACACAGAATGTCAGAAGATGACTGAATCCCTTGTGATGGATATCCTTAGGTTTTCTAAGGAATTTTGGATGCTCTGCACCTGCATGTGCTCTCAGCCAGAGCAGGCGAGTGCCTCCATCCATTTTACCCCAACTTGGAGCATTAAGTTTCTTCTTAATTAGTAAGTCTTGGCATTTCATTTGAAATCTGCTGCTTTGGACTTTGTGTGCACTCCAGCTGCCTGTCCTGCCTGCCTTCTTTGTCCTTCTCTGCTGTCTGGCCCCCAGCCCGCCCCCGACTGTTGATTGGGCTGCATATCCCAGTTAAGGTGATCTATCAGGGCAGCCTCTGCCTGGGCACTTCTCGGTTAAGGCCCCTGGGTCAAAAGGCTGCTCCTGAAGAAGCAGCTCCAGTCCTTGTTTGCCCATTTTCACCTGAGTAGCCTGTAGCACTCAATAAGCTGCAACGAAGGAGGTAAGTGTGTTCTGGGTGGAGAGTGAAGTCATTCCTGAACTCCAGTAAATCCCCACCACTCGTATTACCAACCAGAACATAGCCCACTCGTGCTAGTGAGCCATATCTCACATTTAGACCATTTGTGCTAGTCAGCAATACCTCACATTTAGACTTTCTGTGTTAGACATCTGTAAAGGAGCCAGTTGATGCATTTGCCCTAGCTCCTGCCCCCTGACTGCTGTCATACTGGAACAGTAGGAGAAGGGGTGTATGTGGGACACCATGTATTGTTCCTATATCACATTGAGATATTATGCACTCACACAGTCATATAGAATGTGCCTTTGCACTGAAAGTGTGGAAGGTTGCCGCATGGAACGATGTCAGCCCGCGTCTATGGACATCATGGAACATTGAAGAGAAATCTGACGAGGACATAGTGATGTCATAAAGAGGATATATGAACCTATGCTGAAACGATATGAAAATACTTAAGAAGTACCAATGTAACTGAAGCACCAAGAGAAATATGTATCTAAAGTTAAAGCAATCATGAATACAGAGAAGATGAATTAACTTTCTGGTCAATAACTGTAAATATGCAGTAACGCAAGGTAGAAAGGAAACATATAGAGGTTTGCTACAGAGGAATATATACCGTTGCAAGGATGGCCATGATAGGAAAATGGATGCTGGCTCATGTTGAATTCAACCAAGCTACCTCAGAGACAGACCAAGGTTGCAGAATCAGGAGAGGCTATAAAGCTCTGCGTGCAAAACAACAGGAAGGCTATGTCAGCCAAGGATGCTTTTTTAAGGAATAAATGCAAGACACCAAGGGAGCTAACCAAGATAAGTTAAGAACAAAGGACATATTTCTCTTAGACTAAAGAAGAAAACATCTGCAATGGCCAAAGTATTGGACAATTAGTATATGAAATCTATACAAGGTAGAGTGTGGAATTCTATAGAGGCCAAGAGGTGTAACAGCACCTTGCATAATTTAATCAAACAGCAAAAAATAGAAGGTTGAAATGGACAAATGTGTGGCCTCTTCACACGTGACTCAAAAGTAAAAAACAAGGGCTATTTATTAGAGTCTCAGACGAAGAAAGCAGCGTGCTCACACTCCCTTGAATGTTCCAGTACAGTGAGCGGGCTTCAAGGTCAACTACAGATGCAAGACGTTCGCTTATGGCCGACCAATGAGTGATGGACTAATTGGGAAGACGGGGAGTAGTCTGACGGGATTTAAACACATAAGTTTGTTTCACGTACATGCTGCTAAAGAGCCAAAAGTCCAAGGTTGGGATAACAAGCCAACCAATCCGTGCTTCTAAGGGGCAACCTAACATACAATGTTGCATAGAGCAATCCACTACCATTTTGTCTGCTATAATTAGTACCATACCTATTTAGAGGAAATTCAAGGTGTGCCTACAGATAACGGCTAGTCAATGATGCACTAATTCATATATGTTCTATACACAGATATGTTCCCTTAACCAATCCCTTCCCTCAATAGTTTTTATAGTTTACCATCTTGAATGATGTCATATATGACACATATTGGGGCATAAGTCCTCTAAGTAATCAAGCTACTGTCTGAGTGTACATGCATCAGTCTGATGTCTGTCAGTTCTCCCTGCTTTATTAAATGAGAATAAAGTAGTACTTCTCCATATTGCTTGAGTCTGTCCTAATATGTGGTCTGAGATTATTATTTGTAATTCCATCTAGCACAAAAGGTGCTTTAAGGTGCTAGAGCACACAGCCATATCTCGCATTTAGCCCATTTGTGTTAGTCAGCCATGTCTCGCATTTAGCCCATTCAACATAGTCAGCCATATCTCGCATTTAGCTATTTCTCTTAGTTAGCCATATCTTGCATTTAGCCTAATTGTATAAGGTAGCCTCGCCTTGCTAGTAGCCCATATCTGTTACTCAGCCATATCTCGTATTTTGCCTAATTGTATAAGGTAGCCTCACCTTGCTACTAGCCCATATGTACTTGTCGGGGGGGAATTCTCCCGGGGTCGGCTGGGCCGTCCGCGGACCTCCGGGCAGGGAGGCCCCAACTCCTCCCGTATATCCCAAAAAGAGATAGAGTATGAGACACACGCCAGAAGCAAGGTGGTTCTGCTGTTTATTAAACAAAACGGCAGGGATGGGTCAAGGATCGTATGCGTCCGTCCTGACACTCTCTCTCATCGTGGGGCTCGCAGGCCCTTTTTACCTTGGTATGACGCGCTACTTGCGTCGCCTGGGAAAGTTAGCAAAAAACCTATCGCCACTCTGGATTGGTTCCCCGAGTGGTAGGGTTAGTATAGCATACGTATAGAGAACGTTGTTAGTGGTTAAGGGTCAGTCAGGTGGTATACTTGGGTTGTCCCTTCAATTTGATACATACAAATTGTTACATGAAGACCCCTGAGGATTGGTCAATGTTAATGGCGTCAGTGATACGAGCCCCATGTTCTGATTGGTCCACCCGCGAGCCCACCAGTCTGGGACCATCGCTGTTCCCAGCTCGCGGTGCACCTGTCATTTGCAACAATGTTTCACTATGGGTATGTGCAGACAATGTGAGGATTTATTCATATGCTGGTAGGCCGACTACTCCCACCGCCGCAGATGTCCATTGAGTCGCTTAATTGTATCTGCCTGTGTCTTGAGACGGGGGATCCAGGCGCCTCCCTTCTCCTGGGCTTGGCACCCTATCAGGTTCAGCTTGGTCACGTGAGGTGGGACCGTGGCTGAGGCAGAATTCTGCACAATTAATATTGCATTTCCCACTGTGTGCCTGGCTTAATTTGCAGGTGTGACCTTGGCGTCGGCTTGCGGTATGCAAGTTTGCAACGTTGTGCCCTTGACTGTCTGCTTTCGCCGGGCTCATTCTGCAAGGTCAGCAACCGAACTCTTGCTCATTCAATGTTCATGGAAGCTTTTGCTTGCGGCCTACTTGGGTCTGGTGCATAGGTGGAGCCATTTGATACACAGGCTCTTTAGGTTATGGTATCATATTGCTTCATCCCCAGTATCGTGTCTTTGTTATATTTCTCATTATGGAGCGTGAGCAAGCTTTTTAGATGAGTTCATTATGCATCTTGCGTTTCTGCATTTTGAAAAGCCTATGTGAAAAATAATAAAGATGCACGTCCGTGGGTGTGTCCGTCGCCTACGTCATAGCACTGAGTATGTTCTTCGTGTGGATTAGTGTGGGAGTGTCCAGTGTGCATGTTTGCACGGGTGTGCTGACCGTTGGCTAGGTCGTCATGGCATCTCTAACGATGTGTTGATTTAGTGCTGGATGGTTCAGTCGAGTCCATCCATGCCGCAGGTGTCGGCATGTGCAGGGCAGGCTGGTGGGCAGGCGGGTGGGCACGCGAGTGGGCACATCCGTATGTTCCTGTACCAGGGTATTTGGTTGTCTGGTAGATGGGCAAACTCCTCTCGTGGCGGATGTCTGGGCCGTGATCCTCTAGGCCAGGGGTGAGAGGGATTGGTGGGAGCCTTTTGTTTACTTTTCCCACTTCAGTCACCCCTCTGGTCGACTTGTCGACCACAAACATATCCTTTTCCTTATCTCCTCTCACTCTCCATCTTTTAGTTACTCCTCCCAAATGCCCATAGTGGTTAACATGGTCTTCAAATGACCAATACATATATACACAGGTTCCTCCAGGTGTGCAGTATACCCATTTCCCTATGTAGCTCCTTGGGTTTCTTGGGTTTTCGAGCTTCACAGATGGTGGGTCCAGGTGGTTGGTGATGATCTGGTTGCGCAACCTCTCTCTCTCTTTTATTATTGTGCCTGTGTGTTGGCCGTCATCTGCTGGCATCAAGGGGTGCATACCGACCATTTCGATCATCTCCTCTGTGGTGCGTGCCTTCCGGGCCTTCCAAAATCTTATTATGATAAGTGCAGCTCCAGCCAAAATAATGCATCCAACTATAATCTTCAGTCCATCTGACAGCCAAGATGGCATCCATGACCATAACATCGAAAACCAGCTCTCATCCTTTTTCACACCTTTACTTTCATCCATCATTTTGAAGTGCATCTGGGCCAATTGTGACACTGCTTCTGTCAGTGTACCATTGTCAGCGTCATTAGCAGGGCTGAATGTGCAGCATGATTGACCTATCTTTGCGCAAACCCCTCCTTCCATTGCTATGAGGAGGTCCAGTACGTATCTTTTCTGTAGTGCTACCATCCTCACTGCTCGCAGTTCCTCTTTTATTGCGTTGAATCCATTTACTGTAGAGTTGATTGTCATCATTAGTTCCCATCTAGTTATCTGGAGCCATTTTGCATTTGCGTAAGCCTGTAGTCCCGGATGTATTATTGAGGAGAAGAACATTGCTGCTCTGCTGAACAGTCTGTGTTCTGGCGGAATTGAAGTGAGTGCTGTTTCCGACCTTCCCAATAGGTAATTTCCTGTCAGAGGTTCTCCTTGTCTTTTCTTCCTATTCAGGACAGTGTTGTTGCCATTGTTTTGGTTCTCTGGCCCCTTCTGAAGCTGTACAGATCTCTTCTTCCTCTTGTTTCCTTCATCCATTTTGGGGATGTTCGTCACATTCACATGTTTCTGGGGCACCACTAGTGATGGTACATTAACGTGTACCATTGTGCATATACCATTCCACAGAGGGGGCAGTGTGTGGTACGCCTTGTCTCCACAGGCCCAGTAATGGCCCATTACTACTGCTGTTCCTGCTCCCCCCTCAGGTAACTCTGTCACGCTTGCACAGTTGGTGTTGTATCCCACGTCCACTTCTCCTTTATGTTGGTAGCATACCTTGGGTGCAGTCATCGGCAGTATTGTTATTGGGTCTTCATCCTTCTCTATCCACGTTAGCATGGGTACGTACTTGACCCAAGTCATCCAACATCTGTTGTTGTGTTCAGCAATAGTTGTAGTATCCTCTCTCATTACCATGTTGCTGCCAACCACTCCTGTGTCCCATTTGTCACCCAGGTACACCTTCCCTGTTATTATTATCAGTGGTCTTTCCCAACATTCTTGTTTACCAGGAACTTCAGCGGCGTACCAATCACATGGTAGGTACTGTAGTGTTACTTTCTTTGTTTCTCCTTTTTCAGGGCCACTTGTTATGTATCTGAATGCTTCAGCATGTAAACTGGGCTTGTGGTAACTCAAATAACCCTTGAGGAAGTTATTTTCGTACGTGTATGTGTCTCGTGTTTTCCATACCAGGTGCACCGTGTTCCCTTGAAATCTCCCTTTCGTTTGGAACAGTGGCAGGTATATTATACATTGTGCTGTTTTTTCATCTATTTCCGTGGCAGCGAAAGTTCGGGAAGCGCTCATGGTGTATGGGATCAATGAGCAGACGTAGCAGCTGTCTTCTGTTGTTTGTTTACCTATTTGAGTCAAGTGTTGGTACCACATGTTGTTCGAGACGTGTGCTGAATTTTGTATGTAGTTGTCAATATCTTTATTGTCTGAGTATGTGCTGCGTTTAACTCTATTTCCCTTGTGTGGAATTTTGCTAGTACCACCTGACGTAACACCTGTTGCAGCCGGGGGTGGGGGTATATTAGGTTTGGGTACAGCAAAAATATTGATAGCATAACTGTTCTGCCATACAGAGGCAGCCAAAAACCCGGTGATCATCAAAATCCCTATCATCTTTATTACAGAGGCTAGTCTCACCGGCATTTTGCTCTTACCTTGCTGCAGTCCGGCAGCTAATTCTTGCGACGTTAAAGTTGCCCGCCTGAAAATTCTCAATATGCTTGTTATTAGTGTTAGTTGTTGTTTTGAAGCTCTCCTTATCAAGTAGTCGTTCAGTGCCCAGGCGAAGAGCTGTTCCCACGCCAATCTTAGCGATCTATCTCTTAGGACAGGCAAGTATGGGTGGAGGTGGGGCATTGATTGTTCTATGGCCAAGAGAAGTGCTGTGTAGTAGACACGTACCCTCCTCCTTTTCAGGTACTTTGGCCTTTTTATGTAATAGACAAATTGGTGTGATAATTCTTCAGGGTAGTTATTGTCTGAGGGTATCATCTACTCCTGGGCAGTGAACTTTGTTAGTTATCTGTTTTCTTAGCAGTACAATAATACCTGCATGTGCGAGAGAAAAAAAAGAGAACATTCAAGTGTTTACATGTGTATGTGCAAAACAATGTCCTTCAGTTGGGTTATTACTGCAGTGGGTAGGGGGTCGATGGGCAGAGGGTTTGGGGCTCAACTGGCAGAGGTCTCTTTACTCTTTTATCGTGTGACCATGGGGTGGGCGGTATGGTAATTACCCCTTTCTATTTCAGTAGTTGTCTCTGGGGAATCAGGGGGGTGGCAATGTGTGGGGACACTTTGGCCGTTAGCTGCGGTAGAAGTCCCTTCCTCCGTTGGTGACGCTGTTGCTGTTCTTCCAAAGGTCCTGTCGGTGACGCTAGGGCGGGTCTGGAGTTTGCAGATCTTTACGTCGTGTAGGTGATTCCAGGCACGTTTGTCCTGTAGTTTTACTGCTCTCGTTGATACTTCCTCTACCAGGTGGGGGCCAGTGAAGCGTGGGCTGTTCCACTTTCTGTTGAAATTGCGGAGTAGTACGTGGTCACCTTTAGCAATTTTGCACAGTTTTCCCTTTTCCAATTCTTCATCCGCGTCTTCTTGTTGATCACTCTTAGACCCGCCCCGCGTGCGCTCGAGCTGTTGAGACACAAACACTACACTAGTAATCAAAGAAGACACATATTGCTACATTTCATCACCAAGGACAGTTGCAGTGTTTTCATAGTCAGTAAATGCTCTTGATGTTGGCGTCAGAGGAAGGCGCATTTGACTTCCGGTCACCACCTCGTGAGGGGTGAGGTGGTGGTCCGAGCCTGGTCTATTCCTTAGCTCAAATAGGGCTAGCGGAAGGCAATACAGCCAACTCTTCTTTGTTGTTTGCTGTATTTTTGCAATTGCCTCCTTTAATAGGCCATTCAGGCGTTCACATATACCGTTGGCCTGCGGGTGGTATGCGCATGCAAATTTATGCTTGATGTTCAGTAAGGATTTGATGTGCTGGAACATTTCATTGGCGAAATGCGGGCCATTATCTGACCGCAGTATTTCGCACACTCCCCACCTGGGGAAGACCTCCCTCACTAGGAATTTAGCTGCTCTGAATGCATCTGGGTGTCAGCTGGGCCCTGCCTCAATCCACCTCGAGAATGGGCATACAACTACAATCATATACCTATTTCCTTGACATACGTTGATCATATCAACATAGTCAATATGGATGTGTCGGAAGGGTCCCTCTGGCTGGGGTATAGTACCTTTTATCACCTTCAGCGTGTGACCGGCCGTGAACTGTTCACATGTGAGACAATTGCTGATAAAATTTGACACATGGGAATTTAACTCGGGGCAGAACCAATCTTCCCTAATTCGTGCTGCAATGACTTCCTTGACTCTGTGTGGGCTGGGTGGTGTAGTTGGCTCAGGGCGGTGTTCAATAGTGCCAGTGGCATTACCATCTTTCCAGTGCTACCCTGGCACCATAGTGCGTCAGTTGGTGACATTGTACATCCTCTTTTTACCCATATTTCTTTTTCTGCCATTGGTGCAGCCGCTTGTAGCTCCATTATCTGTGTGGCTGGGAGATGGGTGTACCCTTCTCTTATCAACATCTCCTTAGCTATTCCCCTCCCTCTCCCTCTCTCTGACTCTGGGGGGTTCCATATCTCGCCAAAGTATGCAGCATACTTCGCGTGTGTGTCTGCTGCTGCATTCCCTTTTGAGATATGATCTTCTCCATTAGTGTGTGTGTCATGATCTCTGATTCCAAAAGATCAGGACTTGCCCGACTCCCTTGGAAGCAGACCCATAACCCCGGTTCCGAGTGCCAGCCAGTCCCAATTGGGACCTTTTGGACCCTGTCCTGGCGCTAGTGGCACCAGGCTCATAAAGATGCCCAGTCCCAGCGCTGGAAGCGCCGGGCTCATAATGCTTGGGTGGACTTACCTGCAGCAGACCATGCTGCTTACTTACCTGCCAATTGAACCCCTGATCCTCTTCTGTTTGGGACTACTTTTCCTGTTGGGTGGGGCAGGAGCCACTCCCTAGGTTCAGAACACTGGAACTCTTCTGGAAAGCAGGGACTCTTTTCTTAGGCGTGGCTGTGGAAGGAGACACCTAAGCACTACAGGAGGCTATTTAAACCACACCCGATGGATGAATCTTGCTTTGCTTTATTCTGCATTCTCTGCAGCAGAACGCTCATCGTGTCTTCTGCTTCTGATCCTGGGCCTAAGGGAACAAAGGCTTACCATCCTGGAATCCAGTCTTCAGCAGCACCTGTAAAGACAAAGAAAGAACAGGTTAGCAGTACGGTCTTCAGTGGCAGCGCATCTCTTACCTGGTCCATCGGCTATCACCAACGCCTCGCGCTGCATTCCGGCATCTGAAAGACAAAGGCTTACCTACTCTTCGCATGCTCCGGAGGTCTTCGCACTGCATTCCGGCATCTGAAAGACAAAAGCTTACCAGCTCTTCGCACGCTCCGGAGGCCTTCGGCGCTGCATCCCGCATCTGAAAGACAAAAGAAGGTGCGTTTAAAGACATTGGGCAACTTTATTACTCACGTGCCATTACTCCTTCCCACGCCGAATCCAGTGGGTATTCCAGCACCCTTCAGCTTCTCTAAAGCTCCGAACTTGTACCTGCAAGATAAAAGGGACAGTTAGTGCGCATCGTGAAGCAGGCTACAAGCGCTTACTTACGTGCTTCCAGGCGCTGCTATTCCTCAAACGGGTTCGATCCTCAACTCTCATCAGCCCGCCATCCGCCATCGCCGGAACCCTGCAAAACAAGAGATATCATTACAAAAGACTTTTAAGACATTTGAAGTGCCCAGAACTTACCGTTCGTGCAGTTAACGACGGACAGCAGTCCTCTGAGGTCAAGAGGCCTGCACACTTATCCAGTGAAGAAACTGGTTACGGCACCCTGCACCGAGGCAGATGGAGAGCTCGGCGTTCACTTACCTAAGGTGAGGGTGTTAACCTTTGGGGTTCTACAGGAGAAGAGAAAGGGAAGAGGAGAGAGGCACCCAATAACCCCAGTTCATTAATCCCATATTTTCTATCTGCAGACATCTTACTCTTCGAGTCAGACATACAGTGCACAGAGGTCCAGCCAAAGAACCAACCGTGTGTTACACATCACCTTTGAAGATACGGCATTCACCCAGTCAAGACCGGTGCCTCTGCGGGAATCAGGTGAGCGTTACAGTGTGCGGTACATTTGACCAAGGCTAATTCTTGGGGGTCATTTATTACTTCAATTAGTTCAGCCAATAAGAGAGCATGTTGCACTGGAGTGCCGTCAGCTCTCCTAAACCCTCTTCTCCTCCATTTGGATAAACCTGAGTGGACAGTAGACGTGACATATGCACTGTCGGAATATATGGTCACTCGTTTGTCAAAGCTTTCCTTCAACGCCAAGATCAGTGCAACTAATTCAGCAGCTTGAGCAGAGTAATGCTTTGGTAATTGTACGCATTTCATCGACACACACACCGGTACCTCCGTCATTTTTACCACTGCTGCCCCAGTTCTCCTTATCCCATCACTTTGGTCAATTGTTGATGACCCATCAATGAACAAGAGCTCAACTCCATCTAGTGCGTTCTCTTCAACCTTTCTAGTACATGAGTACATTTCAGTAGTCTTTGTACAATTGTGTGCATAGTCTCCTTCCTGAATTACTTCTGCTGTAAACCTTGCAGGGGTGACCGTGCTGCATCTAACAATCGATAGTTCAGCTCTAGATAAGATGGTCTCATAACCTGACTCCCTCTGCGTGGTTAGTGTGGACTTAGGCTTGTTCAATATTGCAAATAGTGCATGTTCCACAAATAGTGTGGTTGGGCACCCCATGGTGATTGCTGATGCTTTCTCTACCGCAAAGGCAGTTGCGGCGAGACCTTGTTCGCAAGGGAAATGACCTAACATCACAGGATCCAAGTGGCCGCTGTAAAACGCTACTGGTTTGTAGCCCATGCTTGTTTTTTGAGCCAACACTGCTTTCATTACTGCTGAGTCACAATGTGAAAATATAAAGAATTGTCGTTCATAATCTGGGGTGGCCAGTACCGGAGCAGTTGATATTGCATCTTTCAGTTCATCAAAAGCCTCTTTCATTTCCATTGTCCACCCCAACTTTTTCTCCCCTTTGTTAGCTTCTTTTAACGCCTCAAGTAGGGGTCCTATGTATGAGCTGTAATCAAATACCCATGCTCTGCAGTAGTTGCACAGACCCAGGAACTGCTGTAATTCTTTCACTGTTTGTGGCAATGGCGTTTTTGAAATGGCCTATGCTCTTTGTGGTGCAATCTTTCTTCCATATTGGGATATGAGCTGACCAATGTAAAGTACCTGTTCCTGACAGTACTGTAACTTTTCCTTGTCTACCTTGTAACCTTTTTCAGCTAATATTGTCAGCATCTTTAATGAGTCCTCTCTGCATCTTCTTTCGTTTGTGCTGCAAATTATTATGTCGTCAACATACTGCAACACTGTGCTTTCCACTTCAATGTTTCCCAAATCCATCTGTATTACTCTGTTGAATATTGAGGGTGACTCGCAGTACCCTTGTGGCAATCTGGTGTGTTTCCACTTTGTGTTTCTGTAAGTGAAGCTTGTCAGATCTTGTGAGTCTGGGTGCAGTGGTATTGAGAAAAAGGCACTTTTAAGGTCGATCACTGTAAACCGTGATGCCTCTGCTGGAATGCCGCACAATATTGTGGCCGGGTTTGCTGTTATGGGGTATTCTGCTTCCACTATGTTGTTCAAAGGCCTGAGGTCCTGTAGGAAGCGCCAAGACCCCCCTTTAGCCTTGCGCACTGGGTATACAGCTGTGTTGCATGGTGATTCTGATGGGACCAATATGCCATTATTTATAAGGGCCGTTATTGTTTCATATATGCCCTCATCTGCTTCTTTTGATAGTGGGTACTGTTTCACTCTGGGGAGTATTGCACCCTTTTTCAATTTTATTCTTACTCCCCCTATGCTTTTTATGCACCCCACGTCATAGGGGCTAGTAGTCCATAATGATGTGGGTACTTTTGCCATATCCTCCTCAAAGAAGGGAACTGGGGTGGATGTGGGTGCCTCAAGTGCCATTGCAATTTTCTGTGCCACTTGTTTGTACGTTACCCTTAGCCATATTTCCACACTCATCATAAATACCATTTCACCTTCTTCCTTTTCTCCTGAGAAGATCTCCTCATCTGACACCTGGGTGAGTCTACATCCCTCTGCTAGTGCTATCACTGCCCTCCATGCTCTTCCTTCTCTGTCTTGGGCATGTACTGCAATGTAATCAGCGGTTGCTATAATGCTCTCTATGTCCACTGACATCACCTTTCCTTCTGGTTCATTTGCTGGTGTTTCTGGTCTAAACAAATAGGCTGCTGGCCTCCTCCAGATCTTTCCTTCTACCCCTGGCATCCATGCAAATGCCATGTCTGTCCCGTACTGGAACAGTTCACCATCTACTGGCTCAGCCCTAATCACTGTCTGTCCAGAGTATGCTTGCATAATCTGTCGTGCAGCGAGCATATTAATTCCTGGAGTGGAGCAAATTATGCCGTCCTCCGTAAATGAGATCGTCATATTCAACCTGCACATTATGTCTCTCCCCAGTATATTTACTGGTGAGGCCCTAGAATATAAAGGTGGGACTGACATGTCATAATCCCCTATTGATAAGGGAATGTTATGAGTAAAGGGAACCAACCCCCTAGCCCCAGAGAATCCTTGGGTGTTCATGGCTTCACCTGACATCTTAAATTTACCTTCCCTTATACAAGACCGGGTCGCCCCGGTGTCAACAAGGAACGATATTTTTTTGTCACCTATCGTTACCTCTATGCATGGTTCCTCCGCACTATTAGGTGTTACCGACAGGATGGGACACACCAAGGTCGTTTGTGTGCTGTCCTAATGGGGGTATAATGATTGACCACTTCCTGTGTAAGGGTTGTGTCCCAGGACCGTCACCCTACCCAGTTGTGTTTGCTGTAGTTGGGTATTGGTAGAGGTTATGTTATGGTCTTGGACTGTACTGCAGGTTGCTGTACTTGCTGTGCTTGGGGTTGTTGTGTTATCGCTACCTGTTGTTGAGGCGGTGAATATGTCTGTGGCTGTTGTTGTGTTACTAGTTGTTGCTGTTCATTTCCCTGTTGCAATGTCTGCTGTTGCTGGATGCCCTGCTGTTCCTGTGTGGGCCTTTGTTGTCCCTGTTCACTCCATGATGGTGTGCCTGGTCTCACTCTACACGTGCGTGACATGTGTCCTACTAATCCACAAATCCAACACACCAGAGGTTCCCTGTTCTGCCATGGAAAGCGTCCTGTGTTGTCCTGGTATACTGGTTGCCCGGTGGGGTAGGAATTTCTAAGTCCCCCCACCTGCTGTTGTGTGTTATATCCGTATCCTCTCCCTCTCATTATTCCTCCCCTTCCCCTGTTGTAATTATAATACCCAGCACCTGGCGTTGAGTATCCTCCTCCCATGTTAGTCGTGTATGGTTGGAGTGGCGGCATCTGTTGTGTTACAGTCTGCGATGATTGTATTTGGGAGGGATCTTGTGCAGCCACTACTTGTGTGGGGCTTTGAGTCATTGTTGTAGGTGTAGTTATTAGTGCGCCTTCCATTGTGTATTTAGTAAGTTTTTTCTGTACTAGTTTAGCCTCTTCCGTTTTCCTATCCTCTTCCTTTTTTTCATTTTTTCTTGCCATGTCCTACAATGATGCACTATTGTCAGTTGTATTTCTGGCCATGCTTTTGCTTCCATCCCCACTACCTTCTTCAGTTGCTTCTGAACTGCTTCTGGGAGCCCCTGTACTAGTATATGATAGAATATTGCTGGTGTTTTGTCCCATTGTTCTCTAGTTTCCATACGCCACTTCTCTTGAATTTCCTGGATATAATCAACAGGATCTTCGTTCTCACGCATCTTGCGCAAGGTAATTGCTCCTATGTCTGATGTGTCTGGATACTGTACCCTCAGTGCCTGCCATAATGCATGTCTGCAGTTTGCGAATGGTGCCCCGTCGTGTGATGTGTTTGTTATTGTGACCCCGGGGAAGCCCGCTCTCTTCCAGATGTCATCCGCTGCATCCCCTAATATTGATATTAGAAGGCCCTTTACATCTCCCACTGCCAATTTCTGTCCTGTGGTGTGTTTTTCCATTTCATATATCCATTTACCCGCACCTCCACTTAATGATGGGAGTCTGCACTTTATAGTTTCTTTGTCTGCATGCTTCCAAGGGACGTATTGTGGTCTAACCCCTCCCCTCTCCAGAAGTGGCATTAAGTTGTGTCCCGTTTGACCCCCTGGGTTCCACAAAATCGAGTCCGCACACCCCTCCTCTTTTTCCGTCTCTTCTACATCGTCAATTTCGTCCATATTTCTCCTGCTCTTAACTCTTTCTCCTCCATCACTTCCCCTTCTTTCACCATTTCCTTTATTTAATGTAGGCATGTGTATTCGTTCTCCCTGCCTGCGTCCAGGGAGGTCTCTAAGCCTTCCTGCATAGGGTGTCAGTTCGTTTGTGAAGGGCGCGAGTTTAGATGGGCATGTTGCACGTAATGAGCGTGAGGTGGTGGAGCATGTAGGACGGGATGGTGACGGTGTGGCTTCACGTGTCTGCCTTTCCGCTATTCCTTGCTCTTCCTCCTCACTTCTCTCCAGTTCTTCCTTTCTCCTGCAGATCCATGGGGAGTCTCTATTTGTCCGGGTGGTGTATAATTTATCTAGGCTTTCCCTTTCACTATTTCTTCCTTCCTTCTCCATTCCTTCTTCTTCCTCACTACAAAAGTCATTCATAAATGGCAACCCCCAATCTGTCTTTTTCCCCCTAATCGTTACTGTTCTTAAGTCAATTAGGTCCGTTCCTCCCTTTTCTTCTTTACCAATCGCTCCCCTTTGTGCTGATGTTGTTGCTACTTCTGTACCTCTATATACATGCCTCCTTACTTCACTCTCCCCTCTCCTATCTTCTCTTTCACCTTCATTTCTCTCCGCTATTTCTCTATCAATTTCCTCTCTTTTCTTTTTTTAATTCTTCCATTACTTCACTACTCATCTTTTCCAATATCCTTTCATCTTCTTTCTTCCTTTCCCATCTCTCCCTCTCCCGTTCTAATATACTCTCTATCATCCTCCCTTCTCCGTATTTCCTTGTCGTTTCTGATAGTAGTCTCTTATTCCATATTGCCATTTCTTTTTCTTTCTCCTCTTCCTCTCTTTTCCTGTCACGCAGTGCTGCTCTTGATACCCTTTCTGCTACTGCCTTTACCCTTTCGGCTTCTCTCCTTTGCTCCTCAGTTCGTTCTCTCATTTTTTCCAACTCATTCTTACCTTCTTTCCTTTCCTGTGCTCTCTCTCTTTCCCCCTTCTCGAGCTGCTTGATCAGTGCATTCTGCTCATCCCTTAATTCTGCTAATCGTTCCTCCAAAATCTCTTCCTTTTGTCGTAACAGCTCTTCCCCCTTTCTTTTCCCCTCTTCCCCTTTCATTTCACTCTCCCTGGTATTATCCTCGTCCATTTTCCTTACTACCTCCTTCTCTTCTCCTGTTAATGAACCTCGTAATTTTAATAGTATCTGCGCAGCTACCCACTCATCATGTCCTACGTCCGTAGTCTGCTCTTCTCCAGTTCTCCCCTCCCTTGCTATCATCATCCTATGAGCTGATCCCGTCGTACTAGTCCGCTCCCCTCCCGTGTGGCCACCTGTAGCTGTATATGGAGGCGGTCTGTATGCCGGGTTCGAGTACCCCTCAGCCGCCCTTAATTGTTCTCTTGCTATTTCTCCTAGTTCTCTTAAAGGATACAACCCCCCTCCCTCTGTTTTCACTACCTTCGCTAGGGGTATATCGTCGCTCTGTTCCTTTTTTATTTCATTTTCGTTGGAGTTGTCACTCTTTTCTCCTCCCTTTTGTCCGTTCCCCGTGTTCTGTGTGCCTTCACTCTCTTTTTCCCCATTCTCTCCCTCCTCCTTAATCTCCTTATCTCCCGTTGTTTCCCCCACAATGAACATTCCGTTTTGTCCTGGTCGGGACCCTTGGAACATCCTCCATAAGTTGAACACCTCCACGTGGTGTGTCAACTTCTTCCCCTTGTATGTATTATGCAGGTGGTTTAATAGTGAATGTTGGGTATATGGATCGAAGCTACCATTAGGCGGCCATGGTGTCGTCATTTTGTTGTCCGTCCCCTGTGTCCATTCTATGCTATATTTGATCAGTTTCTCCCTATGGGGTGACAGTGTTTTACATATGTGTTTATGTGTTGCAGCGGGGTAGTGAGTGTGTTCGCCCACCCTCCCGATCCTGCCCCGTATGACATAGTAGCGCTCCACTTGTTATCCTTCCCCTATTTGGTAGCGGTTATCTTACTAACAGTTTACAATTTACAGCCTTATATCTTTATCTGGCCCCGTAAGTTTGGGGACTTGCGATAGTCAGCTAAGGAAAGTTAGTAAAATATAGTATTTACATTTGTATATTCTTTTCTTTCTTTTCTTCCTTTATACAACACCCTTACGGCCCCCTGCGGCCAAGGCGCACGTAGCCCCCTGCGGCTGCGTGCCTCTTGTGACGTTCTTATACAGACGTCTTACTTTCATTTGCTCCTCCTCCCTCTTCTATACCTGCCGTGGCCGGCGTTCTCCGTGCACAGCCACGTCCCCATTTTCGCCTTCCCCCCGATAAACTCATTAACGTTTACTTCTGTTTCCACGCCCTTACCACAGCTCTCCTCCCCACCACTCTCAAAAATAAAGATGCCTTGTGCTCGAGATATCCTATGAAAGCCCTACTGGTGACATCACCGATCTCTTCAAATTACTGGTAAGTTCTTCATATATTCTTTAAGTCCAAAATACACTTGCAATCTACCCCCGTTAACCCCACAGCTGTCTTCCTGTCACTCCTGGAACAAGGTAATCAATAATGTAATCGGACTGCGCACAATGCGTCGCCTCGCGTGTGATACGCCCCTCGACAGGAGGGCTTAACCAGCCAATTATCTTCCGTATTGGGCAACTAGCTAGCTACCGCCTACAGGGAAACGTCATCTATCTATTGAGTTTCCTGCTCGATCAATAGGGATCCTCATCTACTCATTGATCAATAATTGCCAAATCGTAGGAAACCGCGCACACACACACACCCTTACACATGGTCGCGACCTAGGCCAATTAGTGTCTACGAGCGGCCACACATGATGTTTCCGTGCTCCGCCCCCTTCTCTCCCCTAACGTAGCGGACTGCTCTCGCACTCGTCCGGCTACCATTCATTTCATTCCCAACACTAAATTATCAAACCTTCGCCTCGCACCTGTGCAACACCTCCCACCTCCCGTATTCAATTCCTCCCTCCTCCCTCACAATTTCACATTGCTTGTTGGGCATGGCATACTCACCAAGTTCTCTTGATGCGGGGTCGCTTGACTGCGTGCACCCCTCCAAGCGGCTCGCCACCTCCCCTCGTCTGGACTACGTCTGGACACTCACCAACCGCGGGCGGGATACTTCTCAACCGGCTCCCGAGGGCCAATATCCGGATTGCGCTGTCCGGTCGTCTCGCAGTTCTGCAATGGTCCTGTAGTCCTCAAAAGGGGGCAGCGGCAGAGGGGGCTGCGCCGCCGGGCCTCCTCGCAACGGGAGCACTCGGAAAAATAAAATAAAAGCAGATCTTAAACAGATCTCAGCAGTGCCTCCAACTTGTCGGGGGGGAATTCTCCCGGGGTCGGCTGGGCCGTCCGCGGACCTCCGGGCAGGGAGGCCCCAACTCCTCCCGTATATCCCAAAAAGAGATAGAGTATGAGACACACGCAAGAAGCAAGGTGGTTCTGCTGTTTATTAAACAAAATGGCAGGGATGGGTCAAGGATCGCACGCGTCCGTCCTGGCACTCTCTCTCATCGTGGGGCTCGCAGGCCCTTTTTACCTTGGTATGACGCGCTACTTGCGTCACCTGGGAAAGTTAGCAAAAAACACATCGCCACTCTGGATTGGTTCCCCGAGTGGCAGGGTTAGTATAGCATACGTATAGAGAACGTTGTTAGTGGTTAAGGGTCAGTCAGGTGGTATACTTGGGTTGTCCCTTCAATTTGATACATAAAAATTGTTACATGAAGACCCCTGAGGATTGGTCAATGTTAATGGCGTCAGTGATAAGAGCCCCATGTTCTGATTGGTCCACCCGCGAGCCCCCCAGTCTGGGACCATCGCTGTTCCCAGCTCGCGGTGCACCTGTCATTTGCAACAATGTTTCACTATGGGTATGTGCAGACAATGTGAGGATTTATTCATATGCTGGAAGGCCGACTACTCCCACCGCCGCAGATGTCCATTGAGTCGCTTAGTTTTTCTGCCTGTGTCTTGAGACGGGGGATCCAGGCGCCTCCTTTCTCCTGGGCTTGGCACCCTATCAGGTTCGGCTTGGTCACGTGAGGTGGGACCGTGGTTGAGGCAGAATTCTGCACAATTAATATTGCATTTCCCACTTTGTGCCTGGCTTAATTTGCAGGTGTTACCTTGGCGTCGGCTTGCGGTATGCGAGTTTGCAACGTTGTGCCCTTGACTGTCTGCTTTCGCCGGGCTCATTCTGCAGGGTCAGCAACCGAACTCTTGCTCATTCAATGTTCATGGAAGCTTTTGCTTGCGGCCTACTTGGGTCTGGTGCATAGGTGGAGTCATTTGATACACAGGCTCTTTAGGTTATGGTATCATATTGCTTCATCCCCAGTATTGTGTCTTCGTTATATTTCTCATTATGGAGCGTGAGCAAGCTTTTTAGATGAGTTCATTATGCGTCTTGCGTTTCTGCATTTTGTGCATGTGAAAAATAATAAAGATGCACGTCCGTGGGTGTGTCCGTCGCCTAGTTCATAGCACTGAGTATGTTCTTCGTGTGGATTGGTGTGGGAGTGTCCAGTGTGCATGTTTGCACGGGTGTGCTGACCGTTGGCTAAGTCGTCATGGCATCTCTAACGATGTGTTGATTTAGTGCTGGATGGTTCAGTCAAGTCCATCCATGCCGCAGGTGTCGGCATGTGCAAGGCAGGCTGGTTGGCAGGCGGGTGGGCACGCGAGTGGGCACATCCGTATGTTCCTGTACCAGGGTATTTGGTCGTCTGGTAGATGGGCAAACTCCTCTCGTGGCGGATGTCTGGGCCGTGATCCTCTAGGCCAGGGGTGAGAGGGGATTGGTGGGAGCCTTTTGTTCACTTTTCCCACTTCATGTTACTCGGCTATATCTCGCATTTAGCCCATTTGTGTTAGTCAGCCATATCTCATATTTAGCCCATTTATCTTAGCCAGCCATATCTCACATTTAGCCTATTTGTCTTAGTCAGCCATATCTCACATTAAGCCTAATTGTAAAAGGTAGCCCTGCCTTGCTAATAGCCCATTTGTGTTAGTGAGCAATATCACATGCTTAGCTCATTTGTGTTAGTGAGCTATGTCTTGCATTTAGCCTAATTTCATAAGGGAGCCTCTCCTTGTTATTAGGTCATTTGTGTTAGTCAGCCATATCTTGCATTTAGCCCATTTGTGTTAGTCAACCATATCTCACATTTAGCACATTTTTGTTAGTCAGCCATATCTCACATTTAGCCTAATTGTATAGGGCAGTCTCACCTTGCCACCATCCCATTTGTGTTAGTCAGACATACTTTGCATTTAGCCTAATTATAAAAGGTAGCATCACCTTACTACGAGCCCATTTGTGTTAGTCAGCCATACCTTGCGTTTAGCCCATTTGTGTTAGTGAGCTATATATCGCGTACCGCGCAGCGCCCGCAGAGTTGCAGCACAGTTAGTACTGCAGTCTGTGCAGACTGAATGGACCGTGAGGAAGTGAGCGCAAGCTAGGACCCACTGGACATCTTAAATCACTATTATCCTTGCGGTCCTTTGAGAATTGGAATAACATTGACATTTTATTCTCGAGTCTCCTTGCATACCATCTTGGATTTCAAAGTTGTGGCTGCTTTTCGGAAGTGACTGAGGGCTTTGCCTTGGAACTCCCATTCACTGCTGAAACATACTCTCTGCTGCAGTGATTTAACAACTAAGAGTCTTAAACTTGATTATCTCCTTTCCTCCTATTGTGTCTGCTATTTTTAAACACCTTTTACAAAGAACGACTGTGCCTTTGAGCTCCATCTATACACAGTTCCTTTTTTACTGATTTTTATTGTTACTTTGATTTTATCTTATATTTATTGAAGTGATTGTTATGTTTCTATCAATTAACCAATGCTCGAGGAGTACCTTGTATTTGGACTTCTGGTGGCTATTTAGATTGTCTTCTATACAGCAATTTTGAATCATGACCTGTCAAAAGAGACACAAATGCTTGGGTCTGAGGAGTGACATGTCTAGACCCAGCAAGAGAATGAGGAGCACTCTAAAACCAAAGGACATTTTGAAAAATGCCCCAAGATTTAAAAAAGAAGGCCATTGATAATTTGGCTTGCCCCATCACAGGTTTTTTTAGACCGGAGGCTCCACTGATTACTACAGTTTCAGATCACTTTGGAATTAATTTGCAGAACAATACTCCCAGTAATGTAACCATGAATGACACTTTACACTCTTTTACAATTGCTAACAATCGTTCACTCTTAAATGTACATAACAACTTAAAGAGGAACTCCCTAGGACCACCCTACACTGATGTGGATTACATTAAACCAACAATTCCATCTGCAAGTGCCAATATGACTGGTTTAGTATCTGAACCAGATGACACTGACTATGAAACTGAATAGGAGCCAATTAATGAGAGTCTTCAAGCATCAGTAATGAATGATAAGGACAAATTGACTGACTTACATTCAATCATATCATTGATGCCTGTAAAAATTGATGCCTTATTCCAACTGTGCACAAGACTGGTGGAGGACCAGCAGGACTTTAAATCTTTGGCAACCAGAATGGTGGATGGTATGGGCCCAATTGGTGTTTATGTACCTTTAACATCAAATACTGGTAACTTTATTGATGTTCCTGCCAAAGATACCTTTGTAACTAATGATCTCCAGTTCATACAGAATTTAGTCAATTCCAGATAATATGAATTTAATATGTCTGACTGGAATGACTAGGACTGCTGAAGATCAGGTTGTAGTCTATGAAGCCAATGAACTAGATGCCATTGAGATTCTATGTCAGGAAATATCTATGATGGAAAAAGCAAAGTCATATAACCCTAGTATTTCCAATGGGGAAAAAAACGAATTTACCATTGCCCCATAAAAACCTACCTACTTTACAAAGAATGAAATACAGTATGAAAGGTCATGTGGTAGACGAGGCTAGTGATACAGTTGACTCACTAACATCACTGAAATCTTCCAACACAAATATCACACAAGTTAACGATGATGGGGAAATTAGGCAGGTGGACCTTAGGAGCCTTATGGATGAATGGGTTACAAATTATTCTGTGTCTGGTAGATCCACACATCCTTTACAAGGGACAGTGGACAACAGTATATAACAGCAACAGTTGAAAGCTGATCCTAAGTCAACCCCTGCTACCGTTAAAACATCTCTTGCTAAAATAATGCATGTAAGAGAAGATGGTTTTATTAAAACATCTGTAACCAACACTATTAGGTGTACTAATGTCATGTCTGGAATAAGTTGAGCCTGTTTGCTAAACTTGAGGAAATGAATCCCTTTCCTAAACAGAACCCAATTGTTAGCCTTAATGAACTCCATCCATGGTCTCTATAGGCTCAGAAATAATGACATTTTGAGATGGAACAGCCAGAATTGGCCAGTGCTACCAATTGGGATCTAATGGAATTTTCTTCCAAGCCAGTTACAGCGCTATTACACTCATCCTCTGCTTGCTATTGGTCTTTGGTTTTCACCTCTCCACTAGTTATAGCGAATCATGTTATAAGGTGCATTCGAACAACACCAAACTTCATAGTTTAAAACAGAAAGCTGGGGCTACATACAATATAAATATCAAGTATATGGGAGCTTGCCCTCCTCTTTTACTAATTGACCTCTTAGTACTATCAATTGAATCAAATGGTTGAGTCAGAACACTATTGGACATAGGTCATTTCTTAATCAGAAGGAAGGACAGGATCTTATCTTTGCTACAAGAAACATGGGCTACAAATGATTTTATAGTTGATGGTTACATGGTCATATGTCGGCATGCAATCAAAGGCTCTCATGGTAGAGCAATGGCTGGACTTGGCATTGGTGCTCAATAATTTGTATCTATTAGCCCCTATGACTTGGAAGTAAATTCACTATATTTATTATCTGTTGTGTTATGATTTCCTGCATTTTTAAAAGATATTTTGATTATTAATATATACTCTGCTCCTGGTGACGTCAAAGTCAATGAAATCCTGCATATTTTTGATACAATAATTAATGCTTGGCACACGGATCACCCGAGAGATAACATTTTAATTGGAGGTGACGTAAATGTCTCTAGTTTGGAAAAAACATAATTCTATTCAAAACGCACAGCACGACTCCACGAGATCAGTTTCTCCGGTATTGAGGGTGAACGATCACGGGACTAAATGTGCTCAACTTCTTTTACACTTGGGACATTTCATGCCTTAATCATAAAGGAAGTATTCCTAACAATTAGGAATACATGGACCAATGATATCAGCACATCTACTCTGGACTATGCATAAATGGACCAGGAATTATGGAACGGATGTGATCCTATGATGATCTCTTTCAATGCTTTAAGTGACCATGCAGTCTTGACATGGTCATTGGAAATGTCCCAAGAATATAGGATGATTCATTATAATGAACCAATCTATGTCAATTTAGCAGGGAACACCATCAAATGGAATAATTAAAACTTGGAGAAACTGAGTTTGGTTGTTCAGGAGAATAGTACATTGCTTTATTTCTGGCTTCATAATAATCACTGGAACACGAGTGATATGAGGAGGTTATTGAAAACCCATCTCAAACTAAATACAATACAGGGTAGGGGTACTCATGTACAGGATGTGTCTTTTGATAGAGAGATTAAAGTGACTAAGCAGCTCTACCAACGTCAATGTAGAACTATTGACAAGAACCCTTTACTCCCTAGAGAAGCAAAGCAGCAATAAAAAATCTCGCCAATAACGAGATATAAGCATTGGTTGAATCTCCATGAATCTTCTATTAAAAATGCTAACTGGATTTGCATTTTGAAATTGTTTAACCTGAGGGATGAAAATATATTTTGGACTATGATTAGAACTAATAGTCACACCCGGTACAAAATGGAAACTAATTCAATTATCATAAATGACTGGACCCAAACTTTGAGTGAGCTCTATTATACAAATCATCCCATACTTAATAACACTTATCCTTATTCACTGTCTAGTACTTTCATAGAAGGATTTGATACGGACAAAATGATTGCCATTTTAATGGCAATTAATAGCTCACGAGCCCCGGTGTGGATATGATTCCTAATAAGATATTTAAAGATAATCCACACTTTTATGCATCCATATTAGAACAAGTTATTTAAGCAAATATTACGAGAAGGTAATATTCCAGTCAGCTGGCAACAATCTATTATGGTAACTGTCTGTAAAGAGGGGACCATACAAATACGGCCAACTATCGACTTTTGGCAATGGTAGATGCCAGCCAGAAAGTATTTGCTGCTTTGCTTCTGAAAAAGTTAAATGCATGGATTTGAGAAAAGGCTATTTTAACACTGTTCCAAATGTGTTTTCGCAGTGGTTTGAATACTATTATAATATTATTTCATTGCTGCCTCTAAGCAGAAGAAATATGATCAATTTTACGTGTGCTTTATAGACTTTACTAAAGCCTTTGATATGGTATCTAGACCTTGTCTATGGAAAAACTTAAGAAATTGGGGATTGATCCTCCATAATTGCACTTTATTACTGCTCTCTATTCTGACACTACTGCCAGGATTAAAGTTAACAACAAGGGTGTTCTCACACCAGACATTATTACTAACACTGGCACCAAACAAGGATGTGTATTGCCAACATTATATAATTTAAATGTGTCAGATGTGGACCATTACATTAAGACTGTCTGAAATTTCCCTCCAATTATAGGGACCAGTGTGGTACCATGGATCAACTATGCTGATGATACCATTATTATGGATCGTACCCCAATTTCACTACAAAGATCATTCAATTCATTAGCAAGGGAGGGGAAACAGAGTAGAGACAAAGACACTCCTACTAGGCCAGGTGACATTGAGATCCCGCAAGTTCAGAGGATGTGGGGAAGCGGAAAAAGTGTGGGGGGAAGGAGAGGGGTCAGTGCAGTACATAGGATAACAGTAGAATAAATAAAGACAACAAATAAAGTGCGGCCAGCTGGTGGCAAGTGCAGGGTAAGTGCAGACATCAGGTGTTGTCAAGTGCTAATAGTGGCTATAGGCATACAGAAACAGTCCCTGAGTGCATGGGTTGCCAGGGGGGCAGTGCAGGTGTGCAACTGGCGGGGAGGGTATCTGGGCCAGAGATCAGAGGGTAGCCAGGTAACCAGTGCAGATTCAGATTCAGCCAGGAGATCTGCAGGGGAGAGGAGGGAGAAGGCAGAAGCAAAGAGGAAAGTTTTGAGGTGCTTCCGGAACCGGAGATGGTTCTCCACAAGTTTCAGAGAGGCGCGGTGGCTGTTCCAGAGGGAGACCCTAGCAGAAGAAAGAGATCTACTACCAACGCGCTGCTTGGAGAAGCAAACACCAGAGGTGCCTGGAGGTTTCACTGATTGAAACCTCCAGATTAGGCTATGTTAATTTTGTAACTAACATTATACACATGGAAGCAAATCAGATTTGGGCTGTAATTATTTCTGCAGAATCTATTGTTATATCTGGTGCTGCCTGCTATGTACGGAAGAAGGCCACATCCCGAATAATTCTGCAATAACTGAATTATCTCACGCACCCTAATTTTCTTATCTGTCATACCTGATCAGACTTTTTAATCTGTAGGGTAAAAGAACCTTTTCTTCTCCCTAATTTTGTGTGATGAAGTCATAATATGATCTTATTGAAGGCATGAATTATTAAGGTTGTGTTTTACTTGGGTTCACAGTGGCTTCTTTTTTGTTTTAACAATGAGCAATCATTTTATATAATATTATTATGGATGTTATTAACATTTCAATCAAATGTATGTTTATTTTAATTGTGTATAGGTTTGTATTAACCATCAACACAAATAAATAAATAAAAACATATATTGTATTTAGCCTAATTGTATGTAGGTTGCCTCGCCTTGCTATTAGCCCATTGGTGTGAGTTAGCCTTATCTTGCATTTAGCCTAATTGCATAAGGTACCCTCACCTTGCTGTTAGCCCATTGGTGTCAGTCAGCCATACCTTTCATTTAGCCCATTTCTGTTAGTCAGCCATATCTTGCATTTAGCCCATTTCTGTTAGTCAGCCATATCTCGCATGTAGCCCATTTATGTTAGTCAGCTATATCTTGCATTTAGACTAATTGTATAAAGCAGCCTCACCTTGCCATTAGCCCATTTGTGTTAGTCAGCCTATCTCAGATGTAGCCCATTTTTATTAGTCAGACCTTTTTGGCATTTAGCCTAATTGGGTAGGGTAGCCTTATCCTGCGTTTGATCCATTTGTGTCAGTCAGCCATATCTTGCATGCGGCCCAATCGGGTGTATTACCCAGATGGAACCCAGGATGTAGCATTGTTATTTGGATAACTAGCCCATGTTCTCCTCCCATACACCACACCTTCCTAATTTAGTGGAAGGCACAGACCCACCCCACACACGTTGCACTCACATATAACACAAACATTATTCCACAACACTTCAACCATAAGAATTAAGCTACCTTAATGACAAATTCGAATTGCAGCTTCCCACCTAATTCTCTGTCACCTTAAACACAATCCACAACTCATTAGTGCATAATATACCCTGTCATATCCATCCTTCAGACATGGGTGACTAGCAGGGTCCTGCCCATCGCCACATTAATTGTAATTATTAAAATGTACACATGCATATTAGGACCACCAATTTTCCCAAACTTGGACTCCAGTCCCTCCAAGGTCATTCGACCAACAGCACATCAGGACCATAGTTATGGTGGAAGGTGCTACACAAATGACAGATGAATGAATTCACCACCGAAGCTGATAGGTACATATAACACACCACTTCAGTGGTCACCACCCACAGGCATGGCTACACGCACGCATCAGAATACAGCAAGGACTATGACAAAATGTGGTTGTGCTGGTCACATAATTTTCTGCCTACTTATACCAGACTATGCCTCAACACCTGTGACATCAGCATGGAGCGCAGACCTATGGCAAATCCCCTGACTCTTTTCCTCAGCACCCATCCACATGCCTGACCTATTGGGTTGCTATATACCGGTGCCTGGCCAGCCTCGATAAGCCTTATAGGGCTAAATTGTAAATGCAGACACGCATTGTAATCTTACTCCGTGATCTGAGACATTCTGGACTTCGGTCCCAGAGGGTGCTCCCACCACAAGCATGTTGAGACTATAATATTGGTAAAAGGCACTATATAAATGACAAGTACAATACAATACAATATTTCTAGTGCCAACCAACCTAGTATTAAATATGGCAGGAGTTTGGTCTGGCAGAAAGTAAGCAGACACTAATTCCTTGCTACCCAATGGGAAATATTTTTCAAATAATGAGACTGGACAAGAAGGATTTTCCCAAAGACGTGGAGTGGACCAGGGTCTTCCAGATTGATTGGATAATTTAAGATCAGGGTGCTGGTGCAGTCAGAGAGCCTTTAGAAAAGAGCTCTCCAAAATTAGCAATCATGTAATCACGTCCTGCAGGCATTTGACAGACCTTTAATAGCCAATTCACCTGGTCTCATATGCTTTCAGGGCTGTTGTATCAATCTGCTAGCTTAGCAGCTGACCTTAGGTACTGTTTGAGGCAGCTCACGTCCAGGTGGCAGAGTGACATGGTGTATCCAAGCAGATGCTCACAGTCTCAAAAACGAATGGGCCCTCGGATGTCAAGAGGCTCAAAGATTTGCAGAGTGCTATTGGGTGCCAGAGGCAATCCTGAATACAAGAATATTCACTGGAGGATGCAACTCAGTGCAAACATGAACCGACATGTGCATTTAGTGGTGCACTGTAAGAAGTGACACAGTGAAGCATTCGAAGCAGATGGTGAGCCAATCACACTTAAAGGCAGCCACATACATTTACTAGATGTAAGTAGCATACCCGTTTGTTACACTGGAAGCCATTTGGATCTTTAGAGTGATATTTTGATACAGTGTTCATTCTATCATTAGTAAAGGCCCCTTCATCCACACATCTCTACCCTGCTATAGCCCCAAATTGTCCTTAAATCCATGGACAATAAGATTGTATGAGATATTGGATTCTGTTTTCCTACTAGGGGCCTCCAGCACATAATTGTTCTGTCTACAACACACACAGGCACATCATTCTCCAGCCCATAAGAATTCTGATGAGAATAACAAAATTCACCCTGTGATAAAATTAGCAGCCATGAGTCCTAGGCTTGAGTCACTTATACAAGGTTTTCGTTGCTCTGCACACTTGGGGATTCAAAATGGTAATTCCCAGGTGAGGATGGGGAAGCAGTGGAAGTAAGAAAATAGATGCAGCGGGTGGGGTGATAGAGTGAAGGTGTGAGCAAGAGAGTTGACGGAGACAGAATCTGCCAAAATAGATTTCTTGACTAGAAGTAGATATTTGCAGAGGGGCCAGATGTTAATAGTGTTGAAGGGCACGCCAGGATGGTATTGGTAAGGAGGGATCGGGGATAAGGGGAGGAGATTGTAGAGAGTGCAGTTGGAGAATTTTTTCAAGATGAAAAAAGAATAAAAAGGGTGTGCCAGAAGAATATGTGAGCAGTAGTCAAGATGACTGAGTACAAATGAGGAAGTAATCGATTTAGTGAAATTGGAGCTGAGAAGGGGGTGGATATTCCTGGTGTTAATCAGGTGAATACTTTTAGCAATAGCTGTTAAGGTGATGAAGTTTTGAACCTTCATATGGCTGTTAAATAATTCCCCATACTGTTAAGGTGGTCTCAAAATCCCAAATAGACCCAGAGGAATAAGAATCAGTCCAAACCAAACTCAGTGGCAGAGTATAAAAAGGGCCTGGGAAAATTATTCACATCAAGACAAATCCATGACAGCATACAAGCATTGGAATCTCCCCTCTCTCAAAGTGTTACTAAACAACAATTGCTTAAGCATTTAAACAATGACGGCACAACATGATATCAGTTCACAAACTTATGGGGACTGGGGAAAAGTTAATGGGTTTGGCTACATGTAGATTATATATGGGTTAAACATTTCATTGGGTTACAAGTATCTGATGGCTCCACCTGGGACCACCCCATATTGATACAGTTTAACACACATCGTCACCATGGCAAGAGGTTGGTTGGTATTTTACCTCATGGGCAGTGTGACACCAAGGATGTTAATAGGTTGGCTCTTTACTAACCAACAATAGACAATTGACAGGTCATCAAGCTATGAGCCAGATGTAGAGTAGGTGGAGACAGGCCCATGGAGCATTCTTCCTTCTATTAAAAGTTACAATTCCTCATTCTAAGGCCATTAAACATGGAAACCCCTTTGTACTTGGCTTTGTGTGGCACCTTGTGTCTACGTGTGCATGTATGGAGCATTGCAGGTGTCCTATCTATGTTTGTTTCAAATGAATAGCCAGTGCTCTCCAATTATAGGTTATGTTCAATGAGTCCATGTTTGGAATAGATGTACCTCCTATATATTGACTGTTTAGCTAATATTAATGTGTGTGTTGTGTTTTCTGTTGCCACCAGGGACACTCTTGAGTTATTTTTCATGGAGCCTGTTGGTTTATAATTATACTGCACCTGGCTAACAAAGGCTGGTTGTGTTCTTATAAAACCTTAATTAAGTTGGGAGTTTACTGCTTGTGTCTTGGGAATTGTTATGTTGAGCCTTTATTCCATTGTTCCAATCCACTCTTACTTCACTCTAACCATGGCACTAGATGCCAGCCACTATCTGAGCTCTTCACAGAAATGTATTTCTGTGGATTCAGTCTTTTGAGTTTTCTCAAGGTCTTGAGGGCAATGCTCATTCAAAGACATGGTGTGGATTCAATGTTTAAAATGATGGCTTCCCAATTACAGTCTTGCTTATTTGTTTAACAAGCTATATTTGTGTGTTGTTCATGTTGCATTCGCCTTATACATTGGTCCTATTAGTGTTATTCATGTCTGTGGATGCCATGTTAGATTTCGACATGTCTACACGCATATATTACCTATTGTATGTGTTCTTCATGTGGAGTGCATGTTCACTTCATGTCTAATGCATGCACTTTTACTGTTACGTTAGTTTGAATGCTTTACCATCTTCAGCTCACATTATCTCAAAATGCTGGTGCACCAGTGGGGAATAATGGTGGAATGGTAGTCTCAGTGAGTAATGTCTCACACCGTTGCGCTATTGGTGCTGGGGAGGGGCAGAGCTATGGATGATGCATTGATATGCCTCCCAACAATACCTTTGCAACAGTAGTAAGAATGTCTGGGTCAAACTATATTGTCAAGGAGGGAAACAGTGAAGCATTGAGGGTGAGAAGAACAGTGAGTTTGATCTTAGAACAGAAAAGTGCCTTCAAATGTGGATGCATGAGTTTTAGTTGGAGATCTTTGGTGAGAGGTCATGGTTAATGGAAGGAAAGTTGAAGAATGTTTGGGTATCATAGTAAACAATGTGGAAACCAAAAGGGGGAGATAGGTTTGCAAAGGGAGGACATGTAGAGAGTAAAGAGCAATGGAACCAGGACAGGAGCGTAGGAGACTCCAAAGGGATCCAGAGGTTCCAGTGTTACATAAGATAAAGAAAAAACAGCTAGGACAGAGGTTATCCAGTAGAGTATAATTCCTTGGATTCTGCATTTAAAGAGGGTTTTAATGAAAGGAAGTTTGATTACAGTTATTTAGTTATTTATTTATTTAATATGATTTAGTTTTAGTATACAACTTTACACATACACAATAAATAATACAAAGAAAATACGAAATTCATTTTTATCATCAAATTACACTCATAAAATCACTATATCCAAACAGTCCAGCCAATTAATCAGTATCAAAGTCGAAGTCATTACAATAATTTAAAACTCTTAGATTATCGATGAAGATAACGTTACAATAAAATGTGGAAAGAGATAAGAAAAAAGAGAAGCAAACAAAAGGAAGGAGACAGCAAACGTTGCAAACCAATTTCTTATAGACAAGATAGTACAACGTAAGATACAACAAGGTGGAATACAGTGAAATGTAGCAAGATGGCAAAGCAAAGTAGCAAAGTATGGTAGATTTATAATGGTTTTACACTTGTATTATGCCAGGATCAACAGCCCCCCTTATTTTGAGGCAGGGCACAAGTATGTTCATTGCCTCTTTGTCCTGTGACATAGTTAGAAGCTTGTCCACCACTGTCCAAATTCTAAATAGGGGAATGTGCAGTAACCTATTATTGGTATTGACACATTGCTTCCAAAATAGGGGATCCTTTATAGTGTCTAGATGGTGTACAAATGTATCCAGGTGATACCACTCCTTTGCCACTGGAGTCTTTCCCTCCCCCCTGAAGCACTCCCTTGTGCACCATCTTCTTAAGAAATCCTATGCAAACCCTTCCTGCCCGGCTAACTATCACACAATCCCCATCACTCCTTTCCTGGGCAAAAACCTGGAAAAGCTGGCCATCTCCCAGCTTAATCTTCACACTGAATCTGTTGGTTGTCTCCATGACAATCAGTCTGGCTTTGCAGCTGCCAGAAGCACAGAAACTGCTCTTCTGAACATCCATGATGACCTGCTGTCCAAATTTGATTCCATCACCCCCTGTGTCTTCATCTTACTTTATCTCTTTTCTGCCTTTGACATGGTCAACCATGCCATCCTGCTCAATCGTCTCCATGATAACCTGGGTATCACTGATCGGACTGATCTTTGCTGACATCTTTCCTCTCCGATCGACCTTCCCAGGTCCAGCTTGGGTCCATCCTCTCCTCTCCTCTATCTCTATCTCTACCTGTGGTGTTCCCCTTGGGTCTAACCTCTCTCCCTGGCTGTTCAACCAATATCTGGCACTTCTTTCCCACCGCATTGCCGCTCTCTGCCCCAACTTTCAGTGCTATGTGGATGACACTCAACTCATCTTCAGGCTACTTTGCGCCACCTCTTCTCCTTCTCTCATCTCTGACTCTCTGTATCTTATTATGCTTGTCATCAGTAGGAATGGTCACCTCTACCGCTAACAGATGTTCATGTTGGGGATAGAGACTTTTTTTAAATTTAAACTATGCATCACCCCCGTGACAAGGCCCCTAAAGGGTCTACCCTTGGTTCCTTTCTTAGCAAGTGATTGATGTATCATATAACCATCCATAATAATAGGTGTTGTTAACCATGTTTCCTGTAATAAGAAAAACGTGTGCTGGGTATGTAGGGGGGCGACCCAGATGATAATAGCAGATGCGCAAAGCCCCGGATATTCCAAGACATGAGTGACCAATCTCATTGTTTGCTCATAGCCATAGGCAAGGAATCTGCCAGCTATTTCAACAATGTTTGAATGTCTGAGAGTTGAACCTTATCCTTGGCCAGGAGATGAGCCGCTGTTACTGATGGACTATCACTAGCTCCAGTATTAATAGGTAGTTTTTGATCCTTCCAATCCACGTCAACGTCCAGCTCAACCCCCCAGCCGGAAGATGTGCACAGATTCTTATAGTTTGAAAGACAGCAGAGAGATCTATAATGATGAGGATGGATTATGGAGCTTGAAACATAGTTCATAAAGACATGTATTTGTGTGGTTTCAGTGGAGTAATAGATATGGAACTTAGATTGCACAGGGTCACAAAGGCAATTCTTCTTCAGGTTACTCGTTATCTTGTTGAATAAAACTTGCTGCAGGATTTCAGAGTAATGAGGTTGGAGATAGACAGAGGAGTAATTGTCTAGACAATGCAGGTCTGCAGAGGGCTTCAGAAGGATCGGTAGTAAAATAACTAACTAGATTCAGGTGGGAAAAAGTTCAAGGGAGAACAAGAGGTTAAAGTCAGATCTGAGATAGGATCAAATGAACAGTGCTAGCTCTTTGATAGTTTGTGGAGGAATCAGGTGCACAAGAGTTTGGCTATCCAAAGGATGGGTGGCAACTCTGAAGGTAATGTATGGTACAGGTATCTGGTATAGGAATCAGGAGACAGTAACCAGGCAGGAGGCAGTGAGTATCAAACGGGAAAGATATGTTATCCTTCAGTTCCAGATAAGGCTTGGATGGGAGCACAGAGAGTATACTTCTTCTCAGCTCACAGTCGCCTGCAGATGAGAGTCACAGAGGTTTGTCTTGTAGATCTTTGGGCTGGCCCTCAAGCTCTCTTGGCCATCTTGGAGGAATTAACAAAATTAGCAAAGTTTCTTGAAGCGTGGCAAGGCATGGGGTTAATAAAGATTCGGTCACCACCATAACCACAATAACTGAGAGTTGAGGATAGACTTAGGTGAGATTAATATGGGTGGATACGAGATAAGGTGCAGAGCAAAGAAAAGGAGGCAAGAGGTCCAGATGAGGTTGGAGAGCAGTTGGCGAACTGGTTAGCTCTAATAAGTGATGTCACTAATGGGGATTGGATAAGAGTGGGGCTAAGGGCAGCAAAAGGATCAGGTTTGTCAGAGGGGATGGAGTCACTGGGAGGAGAAGAGGAAGTAGAGAGTAGTGAGAGGCAGTATGGGGAGATGGGGCTGCATGGTACAATATGGAAGTGGAAGTGGAAGAGGGAGAAGGAACTGCAGAGGTCAATAGCAACCAAAACGGCAATGCTACAGGGCTGGTGGAATAGAATAAGAGCAGTTCCAGAGGGAGGTTAACCTGTTTGGTAGTAGTGTGCCAGCACGTTACCCGGGTGCAAGGAGTGCGAGCCAGGTGAACAAGAAGATAAGTTTTACCTTTGGACATGCGGGTCTCCTCTTGACTACCTAATTGGATGGATATTCTTACTGTCACAATACCACGACAGTGAAGTAAAATACAGTATATTATATTAGTAGGGCAACATACAACAATAAGTGTTATTGGGGTCTCTCCTTTAAGATATTAATAAAAATCACAGCCCCTTCTTTAAATCACACGTTCCAGGAAAATCACAACAAAACCAGAGTTTTCAGTAAGAGCTACATCAAAACTGACAGAGCATAATCTTATATTTCCCTTGCTGTATGTTAAAACAACCTGGGATATTATTTGAAACTTTCAGCAGGAACTAAGATGACCTTCTTTTTGATGGCTGTCATGGCCACCACCCATGGCTGACCACCCCTCATCCACACACTCTCACCATCCGGGGCCAAGCCCACACAGTCATTGCACTTCCATGCCATGGGCACTTAGGAGGCAAACTTCGCCATTTGACCAGTCAGTGGTTTGGGGGCAGGTTTCACCCCTTTACTCTAGATCGTGCACTACTGGTTCCCTGAGCACCAACAACCTCCGAAACTAAATGAACTAGGAAATCATGTGCAACTACAAAATCTTGTACGATTACGAACACTCTCAAGAACAGCTTGGCCAGAAACAGCCTATTTAAGGCCCCACCCAAAAGGGATCCCAAAACAATCATTCTCAGGCAACTGCCTAATTGCATTACCAACTTAGGATTCACCTTCCGGTACCATTCTACCGAATCAAGGAAAGAGCAGCTAGCACATGCAAGAAAACCACAAACTATCCCGCGTTGAAGCATGCATCCACATGCATGGCATTACTCAACTGGGAGAGGAAAATCTATTCTTTATATTTGCTTCTCCTCAGGCCACAAAATATCTTATTGAAGACACCTTATGCCTCCAGGTGAAGAAACTCAGGCAGGTTAGTCTTATGCGAGTTCAAAGCCATTAATCATTGACCCTTGGCATTAAGAACTCACTATCAGGATAACAAACATAATTGAGTCTTTAAACAGCAAACATTTGGTTTTTGTCAGACTAATTCACTACAGGCACTCATAGTTACACTAAGTGGTCCACTGGACTATAGCTGATGTGTGGAGTGAGGCTAACTATGACCTGTCAGTCAGCTCCACAAACCAAGGCCAGAGCTCACACAACTTTCAAGTGGGGGCCCAGCTGATGCAGGTCATAGCGGGAAGGTGGAAGGTGACTACATAGCTGTGGGAGATACACTATTTAATCTCTGGTACCATTTCTGCACACAGGGGCTCAGAGGATAGATGAGAAACAAACAAGAACAGGCACTAAAGCTCTCCCAATTGTCTTTGCAGGAACACTGAGACACTGCACCCGATCCTCACCCAAGAAAAAAAACCCAGTCAAAGTTTCTACCACTGATATAACTCCCCCTCCTCTGTGGTGCACTTCATCGGCTGTAGCATGTCAGCAACCGGAGAGCTCTCCAAGGAGACAGGGTCTCAGCTATGGGCTCCATGATGCCTCTGTAAGTTTCAGGAGGAGGGAGCCTTAAAAAATCCTATGCCTGAACCGAAGGCTCTGATGGAAGAACTGCCATGCAGAGACTGCCATGAAGATGAAGAAGTAGTATGCTCAAAACCTCCTGTAAAAAACAAGGGAGATCACTAATGAAAACAGGGTATGCTGAGGACTAAGTGGTATAGGAACTAACTGGAACATAAAAACAAATATTAGTAATTGGGTTTGGAGGAGCTGATAAGTGTAAAGGGCCCACTCAAATAGGAATACAATTAATTGCACGTTAAGCATTTAACTGTGGGAAAGGAAGGCAAACAGTGGAAAGGGGATTGAAAAGAGAATGACATAGAACAAAGTCTTGAGATGTTCAAACACATGCCACCATTATGTTCCTATCACCTGATTATTAATGTCTGCATTTGAAAAAGAGATGAGTTTTAATAGCGGCCCCCTTTATCTATGAATAGAATAATGCCCTTATGCCTGCGGGCTACGATATGTGATAAATACATAAATAATGTCTGATCCCAAAACAACAGCAAAGCTCTGACTGGGTTAACGCAGGAATACTATTTTCCTTACCAACGAGGTGCATATTTCACCCCAAAACAATTACATGTAGTGAAATAAAGAACTTGGATATCAAATGAAGTTGAAATTAGGTGCAGAAAAAGTAAAATGTATAGTGGTTAGCACAGAGTCAGATCGAATATAGAATTGGAAAGGGAATGCTAGCGAAAGTGGTCAAGATGTACCTCAATGAGATCATTTCAGTTGAAGATAGGACTAAAGGAAGAACGAGTGGAGATGAATTGCATCAGAGAGAAGAGCAAAAAAGACAAACATTTAACAGATACTATTTGAAGGTTGCTCTTCAGTGTCAAGAATACATGACAGCTGATCACGGCAGCAGTGAAGGAGAGAACATGTTTTAATATAGGGATCCTAGCATAAGCAGGCTGATCATGCTGAACATTGAAAATATGTGTTTCCTAGTTTGAGAGCAACCAGGCCCTCCCATGATATACCTGGAACATGTTTTCTATTTCTGCAGAAGCAAACCGAAGGAGGAAGGCTAAAAAACGTTTGTCTGGATGGATGCCCACAGGCAGTGGTTTTCATTCCTTCAAAAGCTTCCATCCATCAGTCTTCTTTTTGCCTAAGTCACCAGACGCGGGTCCCAAACTTACCATCCATGGAGATCAAAGCTACACCAAGAGGCTGAGACATGTCTGGGGCTATCTGTGGTTGTGTGCACGAAGGTTGTTACTAAGCAGTTTGGGCTGTACTGCCCATTTTGGGAGTGGGGACAAGCATCTTTTCATATGATCTTTCCACTTCTATAATGGCATGGCAGGATAAAAAACAATGGTCTGGGGGTTGTCCAGGGCAATGTCAGTGGTTATGATTCATTCAATACATTCCAGTCATAACTCTTCTTCGTTTCTACCATTTTACAGCACCATGAGCATGCTCCTGCTGAACATTGGAAACCTTTGTTCATAACAAGTGGGCTCATTAACACTATAAATAGAAAAAGCATATGATTTCTATTTCCCACATGAGCACATTGGAAAAATACATCTTTGCCATGCCTAACAGCACTACAGGTGTCTCCCAGGCAGGACATTGGAACATGTGACCCTGTGACGGATGGCCGCCTGCCCTCCTTTGCAGGGCCCTGTCTTGGATGCAAATGGAACCTAGTTTGTAGAATCAACACAAAGGTTTAAATATGTATTACTTGATTATTGGTTGAGATACACTATGTCACCTTCATATAAATTGACATATTTGTTAATGTTAATATTAAATGCAGTCTTCATTGGCACCAGTTCACTATAAAAAAAACATTGTTTTCTAACTATCAAATAAAGGGGTGGGGATGATTATTCAAAATCATGATTTCACCTGTACTGATATGCACACAATTTGCTACCTTGTTTATCTGTTACTCAGTGGGTTCCATTCTACCTCCCACTGCAGCAGGGGATTTAAATACGTTTTTGACACAGGGTTGTAATTACTATTTTCCTACCCAATCACCAGAAAAATGCAAATTGGGGTGGGGTGTTCTACTAGGTGGTTTACGGGCTCACCAAATGCTGTGATACCAAAAGAAATTGTTAATCAATTGTTTTTGTGTGTTCACCTCCCATTTTTCCCTACTTAACTCGAGTCTCTGTACTTCCTGCAAACACACTCTGAAGGGTCTTTTGTGTTGCTTCCTCTGTGTGTGTTTGTGTGCCTGCTCTTCTCCTGTGGAATTGAGCATAAAATAATACAATATTAAAATTATGGATTTGCAGAAATCACTTCAGAAGGACATCAACCATGGCTGCTTCCCACCACACGTTTACTTCCTCTCTCTCTCTCTAGGTTGCAGAGCTCTACCCTGGGATCCTCATCTGGCTGTGTCTGTTCTCTCCTCACACACAGAAATCATCTTATAGTACTGGACAATTGACCAGTTATCTCTGATCCTCCCATAAACCCCTCCCTCTGCCTCTGACATACTCGTCCCAGCAGTGAAACGTTCTTTCCCATTTGTAGCCCTTAACCTAATTTATATACACCCATCATTGCCTTTTCAATCCCATCACTTCCCCTGCCTCTTATCCCGCTCTCACCACTTTAATTCATGTAATTCCTACTTTTATTCCTGCACATACTGTAACACTGGCTGGGCATCCCCTCCATCATTACACTTCACAATCTTTGACTCGGGGTTCTCATCCTCCATCTACCGCTCCTTCGCTAATAAAACCTGACCTGAGATCCTAAAACCTCACTCTCAGCTGGGATTTCATGTGAGGTAGAAACAACCTTTATTTAATGCTCCCAACTGTCTAAATGTCACCACTCCCTCTTTTGCTCCTTTCTTCCCAATTTAATTATGTTTATTCCTTTTCAACATGGCACACTCTCCATCCAGAGATATTATAATCTTTCTGCTACTTCTCTCTTTAGGAGCTGGGCCCCAAATCTACTCCTCAAACCCTGCCAAAAAGTGTGCACCACTTATTCATTCTCCAGATTTGCTGTAGTTTGCTCCCACACCACCCACTGGAGTTTCCCACTTTCATTACAATGCCCATCCTCATTCGGTTCTAACTACATATCCATCAGGATCACAGACCCATCAACATATTGGCATTCTTCCAGTTACTGTGCCTGCCTTAAGACAAATTCCCCATTTCTTCATATTGTTCATTACTACTTATTTCCAAAACCCATTCCTTCAATTAAAGTCATCAAAAGTCAATGGCGACTCTTCTCCCGGGGTTACCTAATCCTCCACCAACAGATACCCCCATTAATTTTCAGACACACAAAGGCAAAAAGGTCCTTTGTCCAACATCTAAACAACGCTATTTGCAAGGCGGTACCATTACTGATCCTTATATCTCTGATGCTTTCTGATCTTTCTTGGTTTGGAATCACTAGATTTGAAGGACTAGTGCAACATTTCTAGGCCTGTATGTATTCATCAATGTGGCTTCCCTTATTAACACAATGGTGCCTTTTCTTATTTTCTCCCCAACAACAAAATAATTCTCCTGTCTCTCTTCCAGGGCGTTGAAGGGTCCTGACATAGGGGAAAACCCAGATAATAATACCTTTTTATTGTTTCTTCCCTAATCTGCATGGGTATGGAGTAGGTTGTTCCTGGAGTAACTTATTGAGACGTTGATGAGTCTCTAGACACTCACCCTCCAAACTTTATAAACCAAGGTGTACTAGCCCCTTTTAATGTCCCCACATATTCCCAAGCAACATCCTCTATAACTTTGAGGAGAAGTAATTAGTTGATCACTCACAATCTTGGATCCTCTTGCTTCAGAATTGTGGCACTCTTCTCAGCAAACAAGCAACAGAGAAGTCAGTCACCCACTCATGATTTCTCCCAGTACCCATCTCAGGCATATCCCATTGCCTTTGCTTTTTCCACCCATCAAATCGCAAACTCCTCAATGTATATTCCCACCCCAAATAAACATGTGAGGTCCTATATTTTATTTCAGAACACTAGCCAGATCTGGTCCTTCTTACAGAGATCTTGCTTAGACAAAACCATACGCTGGCAATAAACTAAACTATACTAGACTTGAGGGCTAAAAAACGAATCTTCAAAAACAGAACTGAAATAGCAGGAGGGATTTCTCTATTTTTTGATGACTCAAACTTTATAATCTCCTACCTGGAGAAAGTCATTCCTCTGTGTGAATCTATGCTCTATAGGTGGAACATTTCCCACTACTTCTCCATTTCTTTTGTCCTGGTGCACAGACTCTATTAGCTACAAGCCGACATTTGGGTAAGTAGTAGCAGATATTATTGTAGGTTTGATTTTGGGTCATCCTAATTCATGTATTGTAGGTGAATTCAAGATATGGATGGAGTTACTTTTAAATAAGCTTACATATACATTAACTCAAAAAGGCTTAGACCATCACTGTTTTCAGCTCTCTCTCTCTCTCTCTCTCTCTCTCTCTCTCTCTCTCTCTCTCTCTCTCTCTTTCTCTCTCTCTCTCTCTCTCTGGACCATACTCAGGATACTTTATCTGTTGCAACAGTCTTTTGAGGGAACTACAGTGCTGATTCTCCCTTGGATGGGTCATTCAGCTTTGTTCTTGTAAGAACATATGCCACCTCTACCACTAAATTAACTTCCTGAAATGAATGCCCCATATAGAAACTGGAAAGCTTAAGTAAAAATGGATCCACGTCTGTAGAGAATTCCTTACTATTCCTTCAAAACTCTTTAACAGTTATATCCAGAGGCACACCCCTCTGGACCAGAGCATAATTTTAAAAAGATGGATAATTCATAGTACGGACTTGTCAAAATTATATAATTAATATCATTATTGTTGTGATTTTTCTGTGCACATTTTAAGAGGTGTTAGGACTCTGTGGTATGTTCTTGGGGATAGTAGCGGAAAATAGGTTGTTACTCCAAATGTATGTATGTTAAAAATCTGACACTTTATCATCTGATGCCCATATTCCTTGTGCATGTTTGTGTAAATTCTGGAAAAGTTTAGAGGTTGTGTTCTTGATGAAAAGGGCAGAATTCTGTCATAAGTGGACACGACATCTTACAAAGACAGGGATCAGATGGTTTGGTGCTACAGAAAATATGTTAACTGGACATATAATATTAGAAAAATTGTACGTAGATAAATATGTATTTCGATCAAAAATAGATTTGTGTGCAAATTGACCAGGGGTGGATCCTCTGAACCATAAACTACCTCATCACGATGACACTCCATTTCCTTCCCCCAATCAAGGGAGAGAGGAAAACTTGGCCAATGATAAGTTGCGAGGGGAAGGCTTAGCTATGCCAACACACACCCATTTTCTAAAGACATAAAAAGAGCCACTGGAAGCCAGACAGGGACATTCATTTTCCAACCTTCAACTGAATTCCTGTGCAGCACGCTGACGGAAAACTCCAGAATCCAGAACTCCAGAGATCCAGGCTAACTCCAGAACAAAAACTCCAAAGAGCTGAACTCTTCAGCAGGCCTCAAAATCTTTTGCAAACTATTCAACCGCCGGGCTGTGCGGTTTGCTGCTTGCTAAGAGTCCTGTGTATCCAGAACAGAACCAGTACCCAGAAAGCAGTGCTATATCCAGAATCCATTTGATCCAGACCAGCAGAACCAGAGATCTGTGCAGTGCCGAGTGCCAGACCAGACCGCTGTATCCAGAACCGCAGACCAGACCCAGACCGCTGTGAGCAGAACTGGTGCCTGATTGACCCGCCGAGCAGAGAGAACCGCAGCTAAACCTATTGACCAGATCCGTGACGAGGCTATTCCGTTTAAATTTATAGTGTGAGTATCTCGCCAGAACTGTGCAGAACCAATCTCTTAGTTTAAAATAATCTAATTCAAACTATTTTAACCTATTGAGAACTGTATCATAGGAATCGTGTGTTCATTCTGTCATTTCAAAGCTGCAAAACTGTCATCTGTCATTCTGAGCTTGACTTTAATTTGAGAATCTACCTTCACAAAATCGTCCGTATCTCTTGAACCGTTAGTGATAGAAGCGAGATTTAACTTTTGTTTTAAAGCTGAGATTCTAAGCTTTCCAACAAGCTCTAAACCATGCTACTCCTTATAGTTCTTCCGTAATTGCGCTCGATGCACGCGACCAAATTGCCACGATTTGACATTTTGCTTCATTTCAGCCACATGTACAAATATTTGTCTTTTGCTTCCATTACAGAATTCCGTTTTCAACCTGATAACCATCCCTGAATCTTTGATAGGGCTGGCCTGAACTGATTTAAAGTATCTCTCACTCACCCTGAACCTCTAGAGGGAATTGAAAGCATTTTTAGCATATTTTTCACTTCATTGCCACCACATTAAAGTATTTTGGGCCTGTGTTTAAAAATCATCCCTGGTGCTCTCAGCTTGCTGGGGGGGAATTGGAACTTTGTATTGCATTTTTGTTGGTATTCTTGAAGACTGTGTGCTCTCCTTCCATTTCCTTATATTGCATAAAGGGGGGGAGTGAATTGTCGAAAGAAAAAGTGATCACATTATCTCTTGTTGAAATCATATCAAATAATTTCTGTGTTGCATTCTGTCCCACCTTGCATTTCCTTGAACCATATAAAGCATTCTCTGCTACCTTAGTCCTCTGTTCTTATTCATAAGTAACCAAGAACTGTGCTACTGTAGGATTACCTATTGCTGATTACTGCTCATATTCACAAGTGTGCTATCAATTATCAATTTATTTATAAAAATGTGATATATATCTATTGTTTAATTTTTCAAATAAACCTTTTTAATTTGCAAAACAAACCTACTTCTTGGCTCAGTGGGGTCAGGGGGATTCTAAGAGAGGGGCGTTATACAAGAGTTCATCATCCAGATTATAACTTGTCATAAAAATATATAAATAAGGGTTTCCATCAGCATCCCAGACTAGGCATTGACTTAGCTGTAGTGTTGAATTGAAGCCGTTAACAGTACAACTTAGTCCAGACACATACGAAGTCTTCCAACAATATAAAGTCCACCTGGGAAGAAGACATGGGTACAACAATAGAGAAAGTAACGTGGTCGAGGTACTGCCTCCTTACAAAGAAGGTCTCCCTGAACGCGGGGCTCAGACTCATACAATTCAAAATACTCAATAAACTCCACTATACCCCTGTTAAAATGGCTAAAATCAAGGTGTCCACAAGCACGAACTGTCCCAAATGCAATAACCCTCAAGCTGACTCATACCATATGTACTGGGCCTGCCCTGAAATAATTGGATTCTGGAAGATAGTAGCGAATATACTGGAAGACATTACGCAAATTCCCGAACAACTTACCCCCAAGAAATATCTGTTTGGCGACATCGGTAAATTCCCAGAAAAAACCAGGAGGCTATTCAACGTCGCTTGTGTGGTGGCTAAAAAATGTATCTTGTAAAAATGGAAGAGTCCCCATGCCCCCTGTGCAGAACAATTCTTAAAATCACTGGCATATGTGCACGAATGTGAAGAAACGTACATAGGTCTGGTCCCCTCTCCTTGCAGACCTAAAGACATTTGGTCAGCGTTCAGGTCTTACCTTCGCACCACCCCACCTAATTCGGAAGAGGACGATGCCGATTGAAATGTGTGCCTTCATCCCACCAACAAATGTTTAATATCTTTAATTGGGATGTTGTTTTATATAGGTATATGTATGGGAGAAAACAAAGTGTATAACATGTATATCCAGTGCCACGGAGTAGTTCATGCGTGTGTATTGTGAAATGCAACCGAAAAATAAAGTTTTTTAAAGCTCTTTAACAGTTGGTTAGGAACAAAAGTCTAAGATCACTGGATTTCTGGGACCCTTTACTGTTTCACTCATCTGAAAAGGTGAAAACCACAGAAATTCAGGAACAGACCTTGTTGGTTTTCCAAGAATATAAAGAAGCTACAAGTTACCTATCAATGCACAAGCAATAGCAGGTTAAGAGAAAAATCAGCACCCCTAAAACATAGAAGAGGCAATCATTTACAAATCTGAAAAGCCACATTTTGCTAATACCTCAAAAACACAATAACATCCCAAACCAACATAAAGGCTTTAAAATGACTTTTGATGTCCATTTTCTCTGTCTACTAATATCTTTGCAACTCTTTGGCTAAACACGTCTTCCAAAAACAAATCGCCATTAATGCACATAATAAAGCAAATATCACTGCCTCCTCCTTCCCTAATCTTTCCCCTCCCTCTCTTCACTTAAAACCTCTCTTTTCTCTTATCCTCCTTTCTCAAGGGTGGATGTTGGCATGATTGTGGCAGGGAGTGCTGATGCATTCTCCCAAGTACACTCTTGTCCCCCAGCTTTCTTTAAAGCCCTACTTGATTTCCCTCCTGTAGCTCAGACAACTGAATCCCTCATCCATGCATCCTTCACTAACAGGATAGTTCACAGAGAATTCAAGAGAGCATTATGTAAATATCTACTGGATTTGATCATTTGAACTCTACGAATTTCTGAGCTACCTCAACTGCAGATTCTTGCACAATTTAGTATATAAGGCAGATTACTCCAACCTCCAGAGATTCTCAGAAGACCACAGACAATATACTGGAACTATTAGAAATTGGTTTTATGCCAGCACACAACATTGACACTGAACCAGTTTTTCTTTCGATTTGGTATGACCTCAAAGTTAACAGGGTCCAGTACTGTGCTTCCACTTTGGTCTTTCTTGATCTGTCAGCCAATTTCAAATTAGTTGTTCTCAACATACTAAAAGGCTTCCTATTTTTTTATTTTGTTATTATTATAGTAAACGGTATACAAATGAAACCTTTCAGCTTTTACAAAACTTACAATTGATCAATTTTAAGAAATTAAGCAAAAGAATAAAACAAAAAGGTAAGGGCTAATTGCATTTCTGCCATCATAAACAGTGTAAACTTTGAGATCCATCAATCAGGTTCTAAGGTCCTTTCTGGCTTCGATGTTCTGGAAAATCACTGACACAAATTCTAGGAAGACATATGTAAGAGATAGTTTAGAGACCTGCATTAGCTGAAGCCAGGTGTCCTTCTCTGTTAAGGTTTGATTACCACAGAAAAATGTCTTTATTAAGTTGGATCGAATAGTGTCAACTCCTGGACAAGTCATAATCAGATGGTACAAGGATTCCAGCATATGACTACATAACTGCAGCGATAATCTCTAAGTGCCTTGACTCTACTGGCCTCAAGCACTTCCTTTGTAGGAGGTAGATTGAAGCGCACTCTTAAAATTTGATGTTGTGAATTATCCAATGGGAATCTGCTCAAATATCATAGGGTTGTTCCATGCCTTTTAATCTCTGAGCAGAGCTTCCCATGCAATTTCAACCCCGTGACTGACTCCAGAGTGTCTATCCAGTCTTGATCATAGAGTCATCTTTTTACGCACTCATGATTTTTCTTAAGTGATTTTTCTGTTAGGCCTATCAATGCCAATGTTTCTTTGCATTTGTCACTCCATTCCACCAATGTATGTTCCCTTTTCTCTAGGAGAACCTGACCAAGTATACTAAAGCCTCCTTCAGACGGAGGTAGTAGGCACTTTCGAAAAAAGGAGAGACTCTTCCAAATCATTAGAGTGATCAAAGATGTTAAGCCCTACTCCTTTCTGATCGCAGCAACTGGCGTTGATTTTGGCAAGGAAAGAACACATCTCTAAAAGAGACACTCTATGATTGGACACATTTTCCAGCATAGTGATAGTGATGCTTCTGCCCCATAGTTCAGAATAGCGGTAACTTTCATTCGATAGAACGTGATTATTGGCATAAACGAGAATTTACAGTAATGGAATCTGATGATTTTGGCCTGGGCTGTCAATATTTTTGCTTTTCTTCTCAAGTTAGCCTCTCTGGGAGCGTCAACAGAGCTGTCATTTATTAGGATTCCCAAGTATGTCATCTTGGTAATCTCGACAATCTTTGATCCATTATGGACCAACCAAAGGGCTTAGTTTTCCTTCTTGCTGTTCTGCCAAATGTTAGGACTCCCGATTTAGAGGCATTAATCCGCAGGTCTTTTGCAGATAGATAAATAGCCACGGCGTCCAGCTGTCATTGGAGTACAATTGGTGTTTCATCCAACAGCACCACGTCATCCCCATATAGGATTCTGTTTACCAGTCTTACGGATATGCAAGGTGGAAAGCACCTGATATTCTTAAATGCCTCTTACATATAAGATGTATACAGATTAAAGATCACTGGTGCCAAACAACATCCTTGTTTGAGGCCAATTGTTGTCTTGATGGGGTCCGTTATGTCACCCAGTTTGTGCATCCTTATTCAAATAGATGTGTCTGTATGAAGAGCTTCTATGGCTTCACGTAAGTCAATGGGACAGCCCCAAGAGCTTAGCTTAGACCACAGAATTTGTCGGTTGACTGAATCAAAAGCCTGCGATAGATCCAATGAGGCCAAATACAGCTTTTTGCTGTTCTTTAATGTAGTACTTGTTTTTAAAAAGTTAATCACAAACAAGTTCAGGGCCGTTCCGATTCCTTTTTCGAAACCGGCTTGCCATCGATCGCAGTGTTTCGTTATCTTGGTCCAAAAAATAAGATGTTTTAGGACAAGGGCTGAAAATACCTTTCCAATGACGTCAAGAAGGGCAATAGGCCTGTAATTATTTGGTAGCAACCTATCGCCCTTCATGAAGATCGGAACCACAATTGAGCTCGTCCAGGAGGGTGATATTTTCTGCTTCAACTTTATTAAGGTCAGCAAATCAAAGATGAAATTTGCCCATTCTTCAGGGTTCTTCTTTAGAATAATATTTGTGAGCCCGTCGGGTCCAGCAGCCCTCGAGGTCTTGAGATCTTGATATCTCTAGCATGTCTTCCTTTCCAGTTGTGAAAGGCCATAAGGGTGGATTCAACTCTTGACCATCCCCATGCTCTGCTGTTGAACTAGAGAAGAGGGTGTGTTATCCACACTGCTGCTGAGATCATGAAAATCAGCATCTTAGAACTTACCTGGATCAGTACCTGGTGAACGGTTTCATCCGCCCATACATGTCACCTGCCTACTCGCCCTTATTCTTCGTGCCTATAAGAACTTGCATCGACTATAGATCCATCAATCAGATCACAGTAAAAATTGATATCCTTTACCACTTATACCAGAGCTCCTCGACCAAGTGAAACATGCTCAAATCTACACAAAACTGGATATAAGAGGAGCATACCATCTTGTAAGAGTAAAAGAGGGAGACGAGTGGAAAACGGCCTTCCGAACGAAGTACAGCCTCTTTGAATACCAGGTCATGCCCTTCGGGCTATGCAATGCCCCTGCAGCGTTCCAATTCTTTATAAATGATGTACTCCGTGAACTACTGAACGTTTGTGCTCTTGTTTACATTGACGACATTCTTATCTACTCAAATTCCATGGAGGAACATGTAAGCCATGTCCGGGCAGTCTTAGAGAAGCATCGACAACACCAATTGTATGCCAAGTTGGAAAAAAGTTTTTTCCATGTAACCAAGGTCGAGTTTCTCGGTTTCATGCTCACACCACAAGGCGTACATATGGATACACCAAAGGTGGATGCAATCCTCCAATGGCCCTCACCAACATCCATGAAAGGAATGCAAAGCGTGCTCGGATTCGCCAACTTTTACCGTCGGTTTATACCTGGGTTTTCACAAATTGTACATCCAATTACCTCCTTGTTAAAGAAAAATCAAAAGTTCCATTGGTCGACAGAAGCTGAAAAAGCCTTTCAGAAGTTGAAACTAGCATTCACTACATCACCAGTTCTTCGACACCCACGACCAGACCTACCTTACATAGTTGAGACAGATGCTTCAAAAATAGCCATGGGAGCAGTATTGTCACAACAAGACCCTGAAACAGGACAACTACATCCAGTTGCATTCTGGTTCCACAAATTTTCAGCCCCCGAGTTGAACTACGCAATCACAGATAAGGAATTACTGGTGATTAAAGCAGAATTCAATGCCTGGAGTCATTACCTTCTTGGGGCGAGACATACGATTACTGTCATCACAGACCACCGTAACTTGCAGTACTTGAAAACCGGCAAAGCATAATCCTCGCGTCAACTTTGTTGGGGTCTCTTTTTCACGCAATACAATTTTATTATCACTTATAGTCCTGGAGTATGCAATGGGAAAGCAGACACTCTATCACTCTATCACGCATGAGTGAAGAAAAAGAGGCTTTTACAGCATCCAACTCTGTGGCCATAATTCCTGAGGAAAGGATTCAAACCAGAATAACTGCCACCACGTGTGTGGATGACCAAAGAACCAGTTTGCAATCCCCGATGGCTCAATCAATACAACAGGAATGGCTGTTAAAAGGTGACCAGTATACCATGAAAGACAATCTACCGTATTTCCAAGGATGATTATATGTCCAAGACCAAGAACTGCAAAAGCAAATCATCACAGATTACCACGATTCATTAGTGGAAGGACACCCAGGAATAGCCAAAACTCAGCCTAAGGTAAAACAAAACTACTGGTGGCCAACCTGGCGGAAAGACATTGCCCAATGTATTGAAACCTGCTGTGTCTGAAACAGAACCCCGCTGGCATACTACATACCCTAACAGTACTGCAGCACCTTGGCCTACCCTGTCGATGGACTTCATCAAGGATCGTCCACCCTGCAATGATTACAACACCATATTAGTTGTTCTGGATTTATTATCCAAAATGGCCCATTTCATCCCTCTGAAGCAGCTCCCAACTGCGTCAACTCTCGCTTCTGTGTTCCTAGAGAAAATTGTTCGATTGCATGGATTTCCATCAATATTAGTGTATGATTGTGGAACTCAATTTGTTTCTGACTTTTGGAGAATGTGGTGTACGATTGCCAAAATCGATCTCCGGTTGTCCACAAGTCATCACCCTCAAACTGATGGGCAAAATGAACGAACCAACCAAACTTTAGAGCAATATCTCTGGTGTATGTTGCAACAGTCTGAAGATTCTTGGAAAAATATACTCTGGATAGCTGAGTATGCATACAACAACTCAGTTCACAGAAACACAGGGCAAACACCATTCTAACTGTGCATGGAAGACATCCAAGGACATCAGTATTTGATCCACCCAATACCCTGGAAATGCCAGCCATAAAAAAACTTGCATAGAACCATCACTCAGGTTCTTAAGGAGGCGACAGAGCATCTGACCAAGGCTATGGAAAGACAAAAACTGTTTGCTGATCGACTTCGGAAGGAAGCTCCCGCCTGCCAGATTGGAGAAAAGGTGTGGTTAGCATCCAAATATATTCCCCTGAAGGGGCCAAGAGCTTTCTGCCCAAGATACCTGGTCCCCTATACTGTAAAGTCCATAATCAATCCTGTCGCCATGAAATTGGAGTTACCATCTCACATGAAAATTCACCTTGTATTTCATGTCTCTCTCCTCAAACCAAAGAAATCCAATACATGGCTTAGTTCTCCGCCAGAGCCCGAAGTCATAGATGGAGAACCAGAATATGAAGTCAAATCCATCCTGGACTCCAACGTGGTTCGATCAAAATTGTATTACCTAACTGACTGGAAAGGTTACGGACCTCAAGACCGAACTTGGGAACCCAGTGAACACGTCCATGCTCTGCGTTTAATCGGACAGTTCCACCGCAATAATCGCACCAAACCAGGACCGGGAGGAGAACCACCCTTGAGAGCGGCCTTGAGAGGAAGTGCTGTCATGGTCATTAAATCAGGGGCACAGGCATGTAGGGGTCGCACACACAGGAGACCTGGGTGGACACTGTCCTGGTGCCTTTGGCACCAGGCTCATGAACAAAAGTAAACAAGAACATCCATTTAACACCAACAAGTTTTTATTATGGACATAGCACTTCAGATGCATTAACCTTGAACATTCCATCCATTAAGAAGGATGCATTAACCTTGTACATTCCATCCATTAAGCAGCCTCAAGTGTATTCTTCGGCGTGGCTGCTAATGGATTGCCTTTGCACGTGCTCACTCTCTAGGAGTGGCAGGGTGTGGCTGGTAAGCCGGCCCTAATGGGTGTGCCCACGATCTCAGCTATATAAGCTGCCCCAATCCTCAAGACAGACACTTCACGTTATTCTGCACTTGCAAGCAGCATAACGCTCACCGTCGCCTGAGGTCGGACTTACCTTTGAAGATCCTGCTTCCTGGACATCCTGCTTCATGTCAGCATACTTACCAATTGGGGGAAGCTGTTCTTACCTGTACATCTCTTCGGCGAACCAAGTATTCATCTTTACACTCGCCGGAAAACGCTGAAATCTTCATCTTGGCACCGCAGCACGACACACTCTATCGTCGACAGCAGCGCCTGCAAGGAAAAACAGAAGACAAGGTTAGACATCGGAAAAACAGTCTGTTTAAGGTTGCGCTTCGCCATACTTCATGCTTTTCCTTAAACCATCACTTACCTGCCGTCGAACATTGCGGCAGCACCCATCTTCCATCCGGCCACGTCTCGCTTCTCACAGCTGCATTGAGGCCGCATTTCCATCTAAGGGAAGAAAACAGAAGAGAGACATTATTGCAGGCATAAATAGAAGCAACATATAAAGACATTATACAGAACAAACAGCGTCACAAGAGCTCAAGAAAGACTTACCTATCATAAGGAGACGCATAGTTGCAGCTGGACTGGACTAATCCTTATCAGGGGTCAGTGAAGGAACTAGATCCCATTCGACGCACCCCTGCCAGAAGTAGAAGGACGGAGAGCTTATCTTCAATAATTCACAGGTGAGCTTTATGGGCTGGCGTATGCTCACAGTAACCGTACTTTGTGGTGAAGGGTTTGAGAGGTACAACAATCACAGATTGGCACACTCGCACACGCTTATCTCCACGCAGGAGCAGTATCACCATGTACCACCGCTCACAGCTTTTCTACTGAGGGAGAGGCCAGAAGGGGGTGATTCAAGTTCAGGGAGGGCTGCAACTGAGACCAGGTGAGCGTAAAATATGAATCCTTCAACAAAGACCATTTTTGAGTGTAACATAGCTATAAGCGTGGTTTGGTCTTTGAGTTGGTCTGAGACATTCTCATAAAGCTTCATAAAGGGAGCCATTGTAAGAAAGAAAGCCGTAATCATGCTTGCATCTACAGATGGATTTGGCAAAGATTTTTCTTCAGAATGTGAGGCGACAAGGTCCAACATGTCCTCGTCCGAAACAGTTGTAGGTTCCGATGTGTTAAGGTTGGTCATGCAAGTTGTTAGTCTACACCGCTTAATGGCTGCAGTCGAGCGATTTGAGGCGTTCGTGTGAGGCAGGCCAGGCCTCAGTGTCCAAATGTAGTGTGATTGGTTTGTTTGTCAAGAAGATCTTAACAGGGTTATTTCCTAGAGGTTCAGTCACACTGGGCTTAGTAGGAACATGGTTTGGCCCTGAACAGAAGAAGCATTGTCTAGTTTGCAGCGTGACAGGTGTCAACCCCCTTGCTTTCCAAGTTTACGAGTTGGACAAGGTGCAGTTAAAGCTCTTTGCTTTATTTCGGTATGGAGCTTCAAATGTATAGATCTTGGATATTACATTCAGCCCATCTTCGTTCAAAGAAGTACTGTCCTCAGAATTTGTGGTGTCGTTATTTGTGCCCCCTTCACGCTGTTTTGAGCAGATGTCGCTTTCGACGATTGAGGTAGCCCATCCCCATCCTTACTAACGCTTTCAGCTGCGTCGGAAGTCAAATGAGGTACATTGGTAACTGAAGGGCACTCTAAGATGTTCCGTGAGGAGGACGTCTTCAACCAAATTTCTACCCGTGCATCAAACGGGCAAAAGGGTTTTTCTTCTTTCGACAAAAAGGCTTGCTTGTTTGTTGAGATTTTCATTTCAGGGGTCACGTTGATGATTGTGCATGTGAATTTTTAAGTATGAGATATTAGTCACAGGATACTTACAAGTGCTTCACTCGTGTGGGTACTACCGTAATGGTGTTGGTTAGAAGGCAGATCAAAGGGTCTGAGCCCTGCAGTCTCTGTGTGGTGCCAATGAGTGAATTTTGCAGACGTTCTCCTTCTGGGGCGAAGGTAGAGAAATCCTGATTACAAATGTTTAGGCGACAGACAGGTAAACCACAAGCCCAGTTGGAATGCACTCCTCCCTCCACTTGTTTGATGCACAGGGAGCGACAAAATGCTTCGTGTTAAGTCACAGAATTGACTCCAGAAATGTAATTGGATACATATGCGTACAGGCATTTAGAAAGTCAAAAGAAAATGAAACTCACCCTCGCCTGTAGCCTGCTTGACTGCCTGACTGCAGCCACTTGTCCACTTTGCTGCCGCTATGCGGTCCTGCAGGAGTTTTGCTAGTTGAGGAGTTGGATCCCTTCATGCTCAATCCGTTGAAATTAAAGCACAGATGCCTATGGTGTCTCCTGACACAGCGGCAAGATAGCAGCAAAGTAACAAGACCGTTAGAATGAAGAGAGTGACTGACTGCCTGACTGCAGCCACTTGTCGTCCACTTATTTTGGAAGTAGAGATAAGGCCTTTGATTGGATGATGCAATTTCTAAACAAGTTTTTCCAATGTATCATTATGGAACTTTTCTAATTGGATTTCAGAAAATGTTTTTGGGTGCATCTGCCTACCCTATTTATTAACCAGTGTGTTTCACCTAATTACAGGCAAATTGGCTCTTGAAGCTCTCCCCGTAATGATCTTAAAGCATCACTGCTTGAAAACCTTTCAGCATCATTACATTGAATGCAGACCATCCTCTTGGTTCCCAAATTGTGTTTTTCACAAAACAAGCATTTTCAAATGTGAAAGTCCATAGAAAAAGACGTCCTTTCCTAGTTTCCCCCAAAGTAATATACATGCAGCATTACCGTTGTTCTTTCCAGACAAGCGTAAGCTAATAGCCACTCATTTGGTGCACAGGATAACCTCATTGCTGGTCTTCATAACGTCTTAAATGGAGCTGCCCAGACCTTGCTTCGCCTTGGACACAAAGAACATATTTCTTCTCCTCTCAAGTATCTGCAACAGCTCCCTGTAAGCAGATCACTTTGCATTAACGCCAAAGTGCCTAATGGAAATGGCCTCAAGTTGTGCAATCATAATTTAAGAAACATTCCTAACGTTAATCTCAGTTCGTCGTTGCACCTGACCCAGGTGGACCCAACCGAGATACAAAGAAACTCTGAGACTCAACTTTCTCCACACTTGCTCTCCTTCTATGGAATTCCCTCCCTTGGAACAAGTATTTTAGAAACATCTCAGCTGGACGATTTCTATTCGTTTTGCGTAGAGATTACATGGTGACAGCTGATCATTTTCTCATGATGAATTGCTAGGTATGACACAAAAGAGCTTTCCTTGCGGCTATAGGTGTTTATTACTAGCAACATTGGTAGCTGACCGTGCCTGAATTTAATATGCATTCATGCCACCTTTTCTCATCTGGGAATGGATTGTATATAACTCTGCATTGTATGTCAATTTCACTAAAATGTATGAATGATTTTACTAAAAACTAAGAATGCGATATGTAGTACATTTCACCAAGCTCCTAATATAACTTGTTTTTAGCTCCTTACTTTGGCATGTTTTCAGAGATCATTGAATAAACATTTGTTTACTTGTATGTATTTTCTGTCTTCAGGTTGATCTCATCACCCAGGTAAAAGCTTCCCTGGTCTCTGAGTACAATCACATCTTTATGCAGAGGTGTGGGATGTCATCCTAAAACAACTCTCCCCAAGAATTTTTAACACATAAAGGCAGAGCCTTGGCTCCTGTTTTATACTAAATGAGCTTCAGTTTCAGGGTAATGTACATAGCTACATACAGCACAGAATGGTATTATATCACTTTCTGGATCTCTCAGTCCCTTTTTCTTCTACTGTGCATGCAGACAGGGTACTCATTCTCACTTCTCCACCAGTGTCCGATTAAGTTTGGCTCGGGTGGTTGAAATTTTCATTGCTGATTTTTGGTGTTGTAACTGGTCCATTTGTTCATGACCTGATGTTTCTTTTCCATATAGTTCTTTTGAAAGTCTAATTTCTAAGGTTGTTTTAGCATGCTCATAAAGCACACCAACTCTGATGGCCTTTAATATTTGAGTATAGGTAAGAGAAAACCAAATGCAATGATATATTTTCTTCCAAATACATATTCAAGTCCAATGTTAGGGACTTCCTGTATTCTGAGGTGAATAAGTTAGAAACCATGCTTAGCTTATCAATTATGAAACTTTATTGGACATAGAATACTGCCAACTTCAAAATATGTCTCTGCAGGAAATGAATGATAGTTTATCTTGCATTGATGCTCAGCTGGTTGCATTAAAAATGTATGTAAAGTAAGACATCTTACGGTCTAAGCACCTAGTCACAAAATAGTGCATGAGACGCTGTTGCTTGCTTCTCTAGTAAAAATGTCCGAAATGTGCATTAGGAAACTCGACTTATTGTTGTCTCCCTGTATTCATTTGACATAGAGTACATTCTTTGCATTGACACTTCCGTCAGCAAACTCAGCATTACCATATCCCCTTGAGGTTTTACTCAAGTGGGCATTCTCTATGCTTATCTGGTTAGAAGCCTCCACAATTCGTAGGCACTCTTGAGCATATCTCAGCCATCACACATCCATAACATAATGAATACTAGTAGCAATATTTCATTGTACTAATAACTGCCTTAATGAAGGTTTCTTGCCAATAAGGGCAGTTTTCTTTGTCTCTCTGAATCAATACAATATTCTTCATTTTCACTGCTTTCTCATTTACATTGCTCTACGTTTCTGACTAAAACTTAGGAAAATGTGTAAATCTTTAAGTTAAAAACAAACTTAATATTGTTACTAGTAAATTAAAGACCTACCGTGGAGGTACAATATGATACCCATAGCTCTAAATACAATTTTTAAGACATGCTATTGTTGAGAACACACTCTGAACTATACCATTTTCATGATGTTAACTGGTAGGAGATTTGGTTTTCAAGACATGTAATGTTAATTGTTAATGGTACATATTTCAATCATTTCCTTTTAAAGGAAAAGGCTTCAATCCCTTCGGTGTAAAATATGTTGTCGCGTAAAGTGAGCAGACCCGTCTTTATGTTGCACTTTTTTAATGGCGATGGAAGTATTTCCCTCTCCATCAGGCCATCTGGCAATTTTTCAAAGACTCTTTACTCCAGACATTACAAACATACGAGCAACTGCTTAGTGTTTGGGTTGGCAAGCGCTACTTAAACAGTTGTAATGGCTTGCCCATTTAGGCATCAACTTTAGAAGTCAACAAATAACTGCACATTTGGTTTGAATGAGCTGCCCACGCACATTCTTTACGTGGAAGGATATTAATATTGATTTTGGAAAAGCCAACCTTATAGGAGTTCAAGCCTAAACCATGCTCAGTGTGGTTTACAATAACATTGTTGTCTGCTCCATTATTAAAGGCTGCTTCAGGGAGGTGTGTTCATGTCCATAGCTTTGCCCCCCCTAAAATGTTTAACTCGGTTGCTCCTGTTGTCAATTCATATCTGTTATTGACATGGAAACAGGACATTTTTTTTATAACAAAGCTGTTGGTTTCAATTACTCCTGAAGTCAGTATAAGGCAAGCATTGCAGTCACCTTCACTGACAGTTGCTTCTGAGCAACAAATGCACAATTTATCGCGTTAGATGTGTCAGTGAAGGATTATCTTTTCACAGCTCCAAAACAAGCCCAGTTGTCTCTAGGTGCTGCACCGTTATACATTGGTAGATGGCAATAATGACGACTTTTTCCAGAAAGAGATTATGACACATCCTGCTTGAAGCTCACTGACTAGTGAATGTTCACGGACAGACTTGTACAATTTGGATTACCTGCGAATATGCTCTTTTTTTCTATTGCGATTACAGGTGGGAAGGAAGCACGTGCTGGAACAGAATACATTCTATTTTTAGCATTAGCAAGTCCCTGCTACGAATACTATTTATTTCTACTTGTAATAGAGGGAGCACTCACGTTAGACATAGAAGCAAAACAATAACAACAATAAACAGGGCCTTGCACTACAAAAGCAACAGCGCTGGAAATAGAAAACAACATGAGCAATTTGCGCATGCCTCACAGTAATAATTGTATGTTTTTTTTGTTGTTTCTATTTCAAGTGGATTCAGCATACCTGGTAGAATTATTTTGTTTTTTCTATTTCCGCGATCACCCAGCTAGAAATACGTTTTTGACTATTTTCAGTCCAATTCCGCTAACAGCAGTTTTTTCCTATTTCTAGTGTGAGGCCGAACCATTCAACGCATATTTTTGTCTACATTGAGCACATGCAAGCCTCATGTTACTGTATATTTTTCTTTTTCCGTTGTGATACCCTGTACGATAGACATATTTTCGTTTTACCAGCTTGGCATGGGCTCCTACTAGAAAAAGTATTTTCTGTTTCTTATGGAAAGCGTGCCAACACTACTAATATCTTTGCATAAAGAGGTCTGGGAAAACCTCTACCGTTACGAACACAGCCCAATGACCTGTCATCGAGTGGACGGCCCCCGGGAGGGCCTCAAACACGCTTTAGCTCACTATGGTTTTCACAGAAGAGACATGTCCATACACATATTAGTCTTTGTCCCACCCATAGGTAGTCCAGCCCCGAAACGGTAGGCAATTCTCCTCTGAACAAGAGTACCAACTGCAACCCCAGACACATGTTTCTGCCTAGTTGGGCCTCATCAGTGAGGTGGAGCTGTGCCTCTCTAAGCACAGTGAGCAAGGGGTCCACCTCTGGATTCCCCTGGTAACTTAGGGTGAGAACCCAAAGTACACAAAATTTGCATAAATAGGTCTGGGAAACCCTCTACCGGTACAAACACAGCCCATTGACCTGTTCTTGGGTGGATGGCCCCCAGGAGGTGCACGCTTTAGCTTACTATGGGCCTCATTACGACCCAGGCGGTAAGTTACCGCCTGGGTCGTTCCTTTACCACCATGGCGTAAACTACGTTTACGCCATGGTGGTTGGCGGACTTACCGCCCCACTCCGAGGTGAGTGGGGCGGTAAGTCCCCATTAACCCATTTATCCTTCCCCATTCCCATTTTTGCCCCATAGGGCATAATGGGAGTGGGGAAGGCGTTAATTACGCCACCGTAAATTACGGTGGCGTAATTAACAACAAGGTCCCTTAGCGCCATGGATTTTAACACCTGCGGTGTTAAAACCTCCATGGCGCTAAGGGACCTCGGAATCAGGCGGTAAGGGTCGGCGCTGTTTACGCCGCCGTAAACCCCTTACCGCCTGGGTCCTAATGAGGCCCAATGTGTTTCGCAGAGGAGAAATGTCCATACACATATCATATAGGTAGTCCAGCACCGAAATGGTAGGCAATTCTGCTCTGAACAAGAGTACCAACTGCAACCCCAGACACGTGTTTTGGCCTAGTCGGGCCTCATCAGTGAGGTGGAGCTGTGCCTCTCTAAACACAGTGAGCAAGGGGTCCACGTCCGGGTTCCCCTGGTAACTTAGGGTGAGAAACCAAAGTACCCCAAATGTGCATAGACTCAATTTGGGCCTCATTATAACTCAGGCGGTCCGGAAATAACGGTGGCGGTAAACCCACCGCCACCGTTGTTTCCGGAATGCCTGATCCCGACTTCTGCAGGCGGGAGGTGATGTTCCCGCCAGGTCTGACCTGGCGGGTTTAACACCGCCCGCCTGCAGGTGGACGAGGAAACACCAGCAGCATTACGAGATGCTGCCGGTGTTTCCATGATCCCTATTCCCATCGAGTCCCATAGGACTCAATGGGAATGGGGATTAACACCATTCCGCCTCCGTGATTCCCGGAAAACCGGGGTTGTAATGCCCTGGTAATTCCGGGAATCACAGAGGCTGAATGGTGATACAAGTCCGGCGGTAACCAGGCGAATTTACCACCGCGGTTACCGCCGGACTCGTAATAAGGCCCAATTTGTCTACCATTAAAGCAGCACTTGAAGCTGTGTATTATCTATTCTTTGATTTTATACACACAACCAGATAGGTCAATGTGTTTGGTTTCCCCATGTACAGTTGGACCAGGATCTGGGTGCCTTTTGCATATAGTTGGAATCGGTGAAGGGTTATGAAAGATTCTAGTAAAGAGTTGAAAGACCTAATGCACACATTCAGTATTCAGGGAGATGGGACAGGGGCCTGGGAGATGGCAAATGGTTGGTGAAGGGAAGTGGAGGATTGGTGTCCCATGCTTATGCTTCCCAATCATCTTTGAGCAATTATGGTATCCAAGCAAGGGCCGTTTCAGTTATCCCACTACAAAGTTTCTAGCTGTGAATCTACAGTGTTTTCATATACAGGTTTCACATACAGTGTTGTATGCTGATGAGAGAACCAATAAAATGAAAGCTGCAGGATGGTTCTGATCTTCTGTCTTCTTCCATGATGCTCAATGTTAGGCAGAAACCTGTGCAGTTCCCTCTGGGACCACTGCAAAAAGTTTAAGTCTACAGGAGTTAGCAGTAAACCCAATTGGTAGCAGTCTGCACCACCCAGATTTACCTGGTAGCTGTGGCTGAGCAGTCAGACTTCTCTCAAGACGAGTTAGGCCGTATTTGGAGTATACAGGATAGGGCACTTTACACAGTAGAACAAGCAGACACTGATCAGAGCTTGGGTGTAAAGATATATAATTATTTATTTAAAAACACATCTATGAAAAACATACTGGCACTAATATGGCAAACAACTTCAATCACAATTACTATAAGTATATATCAATCCCCTAACAATATTTCGACAAGTCTAGGTTCAACGGCACCACTTATTTGCAGACAGAGGTGAATGCTTTAACCTAGATGGCACTCTAGTATTCGTTAGAAAGGGAGAGAAAAAGGCAGGGTATGAAACCAACTCAGTTCCAACACTTTTACGAAACAAATGCAAGGTGAGCAAGGCAGGGTCTACTGTAAATCACAAAGTTCAGAGGCCATGCCCACTCAGAGAGAGGCAAGGCTGTATGTCCCAAAAGTATCACAGTGGAAATGCACTTCAAGTCTTTGTAGCAAAATGTCACAGAAAGGTTGGACCAGTTTTAGAACAAACGTTTAAGAAGGTCTGGAGGCGACCCAATGGAAAGGTAAGGATTTAAGACACCTCCCGCTAACCGTTTCAAGGGCAGCCAGGCGGACACAGTACCTTGTAAGTGAAGAGACAGCTCCGGCGGGGCAGTTGTTCCTGGTGGTGGATGCAAGTCGGGGCTTTGCTAGAAGATGAGAGGATCTCGACGTCAAGGAAAAGTTGAAGATCGTTGCACCACCAGGGAAGAGACCAGCCGCGGAGTGCTCCGTCACAAGGCACCACCTTTTGGTCGCGGTACAGTGGTTAGTGGCTATCCGGTTGCCGGGGTGCTCAGCACGGGCAATTCAACCACTATGTCCTGGCAGCGAAGAAAAAGCAAGGGACTGGTTGTTCCCACCAGTTAGGGGAAGAAGACTCTCCAGCAGGGAGATCTCCTCTGTCGTTGGGAAGTGGTGAATCAGTTCAGCAGGGCTCCACCGGAGGTGTCGTCGTTGCAGGTTGGCTCAGCTTTACCCTCGTCGGATTCATAGGTCCTGTGGCGACTTCTGAAGTTCCAGTCCCAAAAGCCCTGCTTTTATGCAGAAAACCCCCATTCATTCAGCCTAGCTGTCAATCAAACATGCTAAGTGGTGAGCGGGGCGGCTCACCACTCGGGCCAATCACACCAGAGTGCGGCTTGAGTTGGCAAGGCAACTCAGTCCAGGGTGCCCAAACCCCCTCCCACACCCCCTGTGGTACCCAGACAGAATGGCACCACTCTGGGGGGCTTCTGTGCAGAAGCCCGCCAAAAGTGGAACAAAGGGCTCAACCTTTGGTTCGGAGTTACAGAGGCGAACACATACACCATTTTAAAAACCGAGTTCTGGCAGAAAATACCAACCGGTGGATTTATTTAAGACAAATAAACCGGCGGTATGTTAGAGACTAATGTGAAAAAGTATTAGCCTCCAACAATGGGAAGAATCCCACAGGAATATATTTGCGGTCGAATATAAAAAGTAGTATCCACTGCCACCAGCCAAAACTCGACGAGGGAGGACGAGACAGTGCCCCCTCGAACAACAGACCCAGGGGTAATCGAATTACCCCTACCAGTACGTCCACAATAGGGTGGTTTGTACTGGTTCTGTTAGTAAATTTAAATCTAGTAAAGCCAATGGTGACTTTACATGCCCTCGGATACAGTAGTCAGTCCCAGGGTATGGAGTCTATGGTGGAGATCCTCTAGGACACCCCAGTGTTACGGCACGGAGGGTGCGGTGTAACACACTTAGCAAAACAGATGAGGCCCTATGGAGTAAAAGACCCCATAGCCCATAGAACACATTGATATTCAAAGAAATCAACCACATTCATGTCCAAGAGTGGGAGAAAAAGAGTCTCACTCTTGGCAGGATGAAATAAACAAACTGCAGAAATCCAGCAAAGCTGCTGGGGGACTCACTAGGTTAGGAAATTCAGCCTAAACAGAGAATTCTCCCTAACACTCAGAAGGATAGATTAAGAGACTAAAAAGAGTTTGAATCTATATAAATTGTTATGTCTTGCGAGGGATAAGAAGGAAGTGATTTTGATCCATCCCATGGATGATAACTGGTTGTGTTTCACGACTAGGGGCCGCCATGTTGGGCATTCCGCACATGCATTGGGGACTGGGCGCTGCATTCTGCGTATGCTCAGTGAGTGCAGCAAGGACTGTTGCCATGGGCAACAGGTACCTCTGTGCTCGGCCCCCATTGCCCACATTACAACATATAAACGTGGCAGTCATGGAGCTGGGTGCATCACAACATTTTTTGATAAGATTACACACTTGTTGCTGGAGGTCTTTCCTTATTCTTTGTTGTTAGCGGCCCTGTGGCTCACCTCCTGTTTCCCTTGCTGACCTGCTTGCTTTGTTGCCGGTCTCTTGTTACTCCTGCTGGCCAGCTTATTTCTTTCCTTCTACCTGTCCTGGGCTCCTGGCTTGGCTAACCTGCAGTACTCTCCTGGTCTTCTGACCCCCTCTCTTCTGCCTTGCCCTGGGCTCCTTCTTTTCCGTATTTCCTTACCTACCTGAGTTTCTCTTGACATCCCACTTTCAGTGCTTGCACTCCTTGGCACCACGTTAATAGTGGGACAGTCATTCTACTGTGGTATTGGAGAATTGCCCCCTGTTCCAGGCTGGTTATTCACCCCTAGCTTGGCTCACAAGGTAGAATTCCCCACTGCTCTCCCACCAAGTCCAGAGGGATACCTGTGTACATCATTTCCACTGGACTGGATAGATGCCTCCTGTTTGAGCTATCCTGGATCATCAGCTAAATCGCTCAACAGGTATTCGGGAATCATGGGGGGTTCATCTTGACAGCAACCTTCAGTCATATGGCCAGGTAAAGGGGGAAGGATTTAGCCATCTTGTGAACAATTTGCATGTTGATTTTGCAGTCATCGATGTCAATTTGAGCGATCTCCTTAGTGTGGCCTATAAGCCCAGGTACAGCAAGAGCTGAGAGGATTCCTCATGTGTCGCATTTAACACTGGGTGAAGTTGTGAGCAGTAGAGTGGTGCAAAGGCATTGCTTCAGCCGAGATTCTTGAAAGATCCAGGAGGATAGTATTAAGTGGTCTAGTCAATCAAAGGCTGCTAATAGTTCAAGGAGACTAGTGTGCATGCACATTGAGCATCTACCTGACTCTTGAGGTCATCAAGTAGACAATAGAAGATTCTGTCACTTTGTGGGAACATGAAAATGGCTTGGGTGTGGCCCAAACATTATTCTTTCCAATTTATGGGTGGAATGAGTTGTAGCTTAACTGCAAGATCAGCCAATTTGTGTGAATAGTTAGTGTTTTGCAATAGTTAGGTTTGTCTGCAATAGTTAGTGTTTATGGTATCCAGAGTAGATTTATTTAGGGGGGTTTATCCTGTGGATCCTGAACTGTGGGGGTTGCCTAAGCAGAAAATACAGTTGAGGATGGTCCAGAAGGCCTTTCGCAATTAGGATGGTTATCATAATTTCCTTGAGTGAGGATTGCGGATAAACATATGCAGGAGTGCTTTTCAGTATGGGTGATAAGAGCTTGACAATGAGAAAAGTGTTGTGTCGGTTAGGCAAACAATGGAGGAAGGGGCTAGAATAAATGAGAATTTGATGGACGATTCCAATTCCACTAACAATCGATGATGAAGTGCGTGGGCTTTGAGGATGCAATGCTTGGAGAGCAAGTCACAGAGAGACTGGAAAGGCGGATAGAGGTTCTATATAATGTTGGGTTGGAGAATTTGGAGATTGGCCTCAAGACGTTTGTTTTAGGGCACCATCCAGTGTAGTAGGTTTTATTTGCTGCACTTATATTGGGTTGGTAGGATACATTTTTGGTGGTAGGGTGGCTGGAACATTTCC